>NC_140412.1:268989732-269739459 GCF_965140295.1 Lepidochelys olivacea | reverse complement strand
GCTCTAGACTGTTCTCAATGGTAGCAGATGACAGAACGAGGAGTAATGGTCTCAAGTTGCAGTGGGGGAGGTTTAGATTGGATATTAGGAAAAACTTTTTCACTAAGAGGGTGGTGAAACACTGGAATGCGTTACCTAGGGAGGTGGTAGAATCTCCTTCCTTAGAGGTTTTTAAGGTCAGGCTTGACAAAGCCCTGGCTGGGATGATTTAACTGGGAATTGGTCCTGCTTGGAGCAGGGGGTTGGACTAGATGACCTTCTGGGGTCCCTTCCAACCCTGATATTCTATGATTCTATGATCTCTCATAACCAGTCCCACCCCTATTGTATAGCTAATTTTCATACAATAATTTCCTTCGTTGTATGAGGGAGACTGCACAGAGGGTGGATACTTGGCCCAAACTGCCACAATTCTTCAGAACCACTACAACACAACCAGTAACCCCAGACACCCAGAGCCCCTCACTGCAGCAGGCATATCTCATTCATCACCTGAAGAACACACAACCCAACACACTCATTCACCCCTTTCATCCATTTATAGTTTCTTAGAGATTCCTGTCTGGGGAGCCACCTGACACAAATCACCAACCAGCACACCCAATAACCCAAACACACAGCACCATAAAACCAGCAAACCCAAAAACCCTGAATGCTCACCACCCTAAACCAGCACACTCGATAACCCCAAACACACCACCATAAAAAGCACACCCAACAACACAAACACACAGCACCATAAAACCAGCAAACCCAAAAACCCTGAATGCTCACCACCCTAAAACCAGCACACTCGATAACCCCAAACACACCACCATAAAAAGCACACCCAACAACACAAACACACAGGACCATAAAACCAGCACACCCAATAACCCTGATCTCATACCGCCCTAAAACCAGCACACCCAATAACCCCTGAACACACAGCACCATAAAACCAGCACACCCAATAACCCTGATAGCACACTGCCATAAAACCAGCACACCCAATAACCCCCCAAAACAGCACATCCAATAACCCCAAACATACATCGGCACAAAACGAGCATACTCAATAACCCCCCCAACCAATAACCCCAAACACATGTCATCTTAAAACCAGCACACCCAATAACCCTGAACTCACACCGCCATAAAACCAGAACTCGCAATAACCCCAAATGTACATCACCATAAAACCAGCACATCCAATAACCCCAAACACACGTTGCCATAAAACCAGAACTCCTAATAACTCCGAATGTACATTGCCGTAAAACCAGCACACCCAATAACCCCAAACACATACCGCCATAGAACCAGCTCACCCATTACCCAAATCTTTACTATCAAACAACAAACATGTGTGGCAAACTCCCCCAAATGCACCATTTTTTGACCCAGAGCCTCTCCCAGAAGGTTCCACAAAAAACATCTGGTGCTGAATTCTCCTCCATTGGAGTAGAGCCTAGTGTAGGGGTGGGTTGTGGGCAGGGCAGATCAATGCACAGGCACTCTAGACATTTGTGATGAGGCCATTTTCTGTAACTGATATGGAGCTGCTCACAAACTGAGAGCGTGTCATTTAGTGGAATGAGCAGTGTTGCGGCCTGGCACTCACAGTTGTAACACCACTGACATTTGTCCCTGCAGTCCCTTCCTCCTGATGAGGAGCAGCCAGGCCAAATTGGAATGAATGGTTTTGTGACCCTATGTGCCAGGTGGCAATGCCACTCACTCAAGGGAGTGATGTGCTTTCAGTTTGTATGCAAACCCTCCCCAGTGGGTGAGTGGGCTGAGATAGTCACACACAGCTGAGACGCACATTCCCATTCCTGGCAGAGCAAAGGAGAGAGGAGGGCACTGGGTAAAGAAATCACCTCCCATTTCCTAGCAAACAAAACAAGATAAATACACACCAAAGGGGAGAGAAAAGACCAGCAAGTGGTGTTTGGAATTCAGCTGGAGCTGGTGAGGGTATCTGGGTCCCTGGCTCTGGCCTGGCCTGGTCAGGATGACTCTCGGGACCACAACGACAATGGTGTGGGGTCCCAGGAGATGGTGCGGGCGGCCGCCATGCAGGTGAAGCTCATCCAGTTGCCAATTTTTCTCCCAAAGTCTTCTTTCTTTAAGGACCCCAAAAGGGAGCAATGGATGGAACTGCCCGTCCCCTCATTACTTTGTCCACCAGTTAGGCCTAATTTACAACATACCAATTTTGGTTTATTGATTTCCGGTCTTCTGATCCTCTTGATTACCAGGCATGATCTTTACACAGTCCTTGAATTATATCAGGAGGCTTTTTTTGTTTGTTCTAATTCAGTCTGTGTCTCGCTTTTGCAACTTTTCTATGAACAATTGGTTATTGCGACTTTCTGTGACCTTTCATTCACATCTCACAGCTGAGCTGACAATTAGGGCAAATGTGTCAGCCCAATTATCACATCAGGGCTGCTGGCTGTGCTCTGGTGGGAAACGCCTCCTACATTGGGTGAATCCCCTGGAAGGGGTTCTCATGAATCGGGCCCTGCAGTGCAAAGTCCAAAGACCTTCCTGGACACACATCACTGGTGTTAATCCATTTTTTGCAGCACAATAGATTTTTGTGGTTTTTCACAGTAGAGCTCACTGGATCCTTCACCGTCCTGGCTGTGCCAGACGGACTCATTTCACCAGTTCTTGGTCGCTGGCCTTGGCTGCCCCTCCTTCCTCACGAGGCAGCTGATGACTGCATCTCGCGCCCCGTGTGGACACTGCTGAGTGACTATGTCCCAGCTGCAGAAGCTTCATATTAAATCCAAATATAATGAGAGCTAGTTAGTTAACCATAAAATCCCAGACCAAATCCCGTGTGCTGTGTGACCTTTTCTTTCTACAGGAACCCATGGAAGTCTCTCAATTTCATAAGGACATGTCTGAAAATGACCTGCTAAACCTCAAACTCCCAATGGTTTATGCTTCATACACCAGAGTCAAGATGGCTTTGTAACCCCGGCCCTAATGTTTAGCCCCATTCTTTTATCAATGGCTCGACAGCTTTCTGCCCAAACTCTGAGACACTCCCTTACACACAGTAGCGCGACTCCTTCCTACATAACTTCCTACACATGGAACAGTACCGGAGAACGAGGGACCACAAGCTGAGCTGAGGTAGGAAATCTGCAGCCTGTCAGGACACTTGTCCCTTGGAGTGTGTGTGTGTGTGTGTGTATGAGGGAGGGGGTATGTTTGAGGGGTGGGGTGATTGTTGTAAGGGAGATGAGAAAAGATTTGGCAGAGGTGAGGCTGCTTTTCACTGAGGGTGGGAAGGTTTCAGTAGCAGAGGGCAGTCAGGGGGCCTGTCAGGTGCAGGCCTCAGGACCACTGGGCTATGGTCACGGTAAAGCTCTTGTTTAGAGCTAAATTTCTTGCAGAACTAAGTTAGAGCCACCAAAGAGACAGTTCCTGAACTGACTAGAAAACAAACGACACACTCATGCCTTGGGCAGAAATGAAGGAGCTGGGCTCTCTCTCTCTCCCTCTCTCTCTCTCTCTCTCTCTTTCACACACACACACACACACACCCTACATGGGCTGTCTTTCGCTCTCACATACGCACGCATACACACACCCTACATGTTCTGCAAAAGCTGCAGCTAGAGACAGGAAGGGAAAAAGAAACTAGTCTGAGTGTGGGAAACAGAGAGACCTGCAGCTGCTGCTCAGGAAGACACTGGACGGGAGAGGGAACAGAAACCTCATCAGAGTGTGGTTGGTGACCACAGCCACCCAGAGACGTGTACGTGCATGATACAGATACAAAAACAGGAAAGGAGCGAGAAAGTAGCACAGTGTAGTTAACCAGCACCCTTCAGTTAGCACATTGCAGCTATAGGGACAGGAAAGACCAGAATATTTAGCTACGTTTATTTATGCACGAGATTCTTAAAGTGCCTTAGGATGCTTTTTAGCTGCCCCAGGAAACAAGATCATGCAAATGTATTTCATATAATACAATGATATCATATAGGTCAGGGTTAGGCAACCTATGGCACATGTCAAAGGCAGCACGCGAGCTGATTTTCAGTGACACTCACGCTGCCCAACTCCTGGCCACTGGTCCAGAGGGCTCTGCATTTTAATTTAACTTTAAATGAAGCTTCCTAAATATTTAAAAAACCTTATTTACTTTACATACAACAATAGTTTAGTTATATTTTATAGACTTCTAGAAAGAGACCTTCTAAAAACGTTAAAATGTATGACTGGCGCGTGAAACCTTAAATTAGAGTGAATAAATGAAGACTCGGCACACCACTTCCGAAAGGTTGCCGGCCCCTGGTATGGGGTGTTGTTCATGCAGCCATCTCACAATGCATGGCAGTTAGAATAGTGGGAATGGTGCAGGACTGTGGTGTGATTCTGGGTGGGACGTGGATGTAAGCAGAGTCCGAATGGGCTCTCCCCTGACATTGGGTGGTGAGCGGTGGAAAAGGACTTCATGGGCTGATCTCATTTGCATGGGCACATCCACCCTGCCTGGGTGTTCAGCATTATAGGATTGCTTGCCCAAATGGTCACTTTTGGCTTGTGTGGGATCCCCAGTTTCTTTGTTATTGGGGCTGGGGCAATAAGGAGTTGTTATCCTGGTTGTGGGAACCAAGGACAGCAGAACTGCACTTGGTATTTTCCAATTGAGGGGCTCACCCTCAACTAAATGGCACTCACTAGGCAAGGGACATGGGTTCCAAAGCCCAGTGAGTGAGAGATGGTGGGGTTATGTACTGGGATAGGGATGCTTGACTCTGACTTGACTCTTTTGCTCTCCACTGTGTAATAACAGAGCTAATTTAGACTCAGTGGAGAGTATTGTTACATGTTGCAGAGCAGTAACCCCTGACACCTAAGTTTAAGTATTATACTTGCTTTGGGAAGTATCTCTGATGCAAGAGACTTCCCAGTGTGCATGAGCAATGAGGCTTTCCCCATTAACAGCTGAAATCACTGAGAGCTGTGATAAGTCGGGGGACCTGAAGATATCTTGGTGTGGCCAGTGGGATCGCTGGTGGAGTGATGTGGCCAGTATGTAGTGGGACAGCAACTGAGTATACCTCTAAACTCTGGGTCTGCACTATCCAAGGACAGCATCAGTGAGTGAGGTGCAGGGAAAGGACAGGCATATTAGTGGGACTTTTGGGTTGCTGGAATTCTTGGCTCTTGATCTGTGTTTATGAATCTGGTTTCCCAAAATAATGCCACATTGTTTCCCTCCATTTATTAAAAGGTTTTGCTACACTCAGACTCTGTGTTTGAGAGAGGGGAAGTATCACCTCTTAAAGGTGCCCAGGGGGTCATGTGTAATTGTCCCAGGTCACTGGGTGGAGGCTCGAGCCGGTTTTGCATTGTGTTATGGAAACGGAACCCCTAGATACTGAACCCATCCCTTGTTGCTGCCGACTCTGACGGGCAGAATGGTTACATGTAGATAAAGTGAGGTAGGTAGCAATGTGGGGAACTCACAGACACAGTATCTCCAACCTCAAGCATCAAACACCAGGAGTCAGGCCCTAAAAATTATGAGATTTGTAAAGATGAAAACATTTTGGGTTCTTTTTATTTCCTTTCTGGGTTTAATTATTAATTATTATTATTATTATTATCTGTGTTATTGTAGCACCTTGGAGCTCCAACCATATCCCAAGAGCCCCTTGTTATAGGCACTATACAAACAGTACAAAATGGTGGTCCTTGCCCCAAAGATCTTGCAATATATGTATGAATTAAGAAACAATAGATGGGTACAGGCAGAGCGAGGAGTGACAATAATGGCTAGCATGGAAGGCAGTGGTCTCTACGCACCAGCAGCCTTGCCATTGTGAAATTTTTGTGGGCAACGTGGCAAAGAGATTTTTAAGGAGGGATTTGAAGGTGGATAATAAGGTAGCTTGGCAGGTGTTTTCAGGGAGCCCCTCCTGAATGTGAGGGGCAGCACTAGAGAAAGCACAAAGGGGACTATGGAGGCTGGCGTCATGGCCCACTTTGGGGATGGGAGTTGACTTCTTGACAGTAAATGAGAGATGATAGGTGGGGAGTGGATAGGTCATGAAGGGCCTTGAAAGTGAAGACAAGTAGCGTATGTCTGGTATGATAGACATGGAGATGCCAGTGTTGGGATGCAAAGAGAGAGCTGACATGGTCACAGTGATAGGCTAGGAGCATGACATTCTGAACGGATATGAGGAAGGCAAAGTTGCATTTGTCAAGGCCAGATAAAAAAGCTGTTGGAGTAACTGGGACATGAGATGCTAGAGCTTGGATGAGCATTTTAGCTGTGTGGATGGACAGGAAAGGAAGTGTCTTAGAGATATTACACAGAAAGATTCAGTAAGACTTAGACACAGCCTAGGTGTGAGGACCTAGAGAGAGATCCTGCCTGGGATCTGTCTGAGAAGAGGTACGCTAAGGACTGCATTAGGGAGGCTGTGTTGGTGAGTATCTGAGTGTCTGTTGTGGGGACAGTTTGACAGTTTGACCATGTGCTTGATTGGTTGCTTGAAAAGTGTGAATTGGGAGTGCTTTGTTCCAGGTGAGCCTTGAGTGGGCCTGACTGTTATAAAAAGCCAGTCAGCTGTGAACCAGCTGAGTGGTGAACAGCAGAGAGGCTAACAGAGGGAGTTTGCCTGGGAGTTCGCCCGGGGAGAGCCCACTGAGGCTGACATCTTGCCGGCTTCTCTGAGTAGTCACTACAACTCCTGAGGAAGCTCGTAGAAGGAAGGTAATATGGATGGGGAGCGTTCAGCTGTTGTGACCTGCACTGGATGTGCCATGTTTGTCTGTACAAAGTGCAAGCTGGTCTCCATATTGGAAGAGAAGGTTCAAGGTCTGGAGCAACAGGTATCGACCCTGCGTTGCATAAGAGAAACTGAAGATTTCCTGGACAGACGTCAGGATATGCTTCTACGGGCACAATGTTCTGAAGATTCAGAGCAGGCTGCACTGCGGGGACAGGAGGACGGTGAAGAAATTTGGCAGCATGTGACCTCCAGAAGAAGAAAGGGGAGCGTCCATGTACCAGCAACGCAGATACAGGTAAAGTAACAGTTTTCATGTTCTCTCCACAGGTACTAATGCGGAGAGTGGACTAGATGATACATCTGAGGGACGGGAACAGAAGGAAACTCCACCGACTGGAAGGCATGAGATGCACTGTCCTAGGGATGGGGGTTCCACGACCACCGCTCCCAAGAGAAGGAGGCAGATGTTGGTGGTCGGTGACTCTCTCCTCAGGGGGACTGAGTCATCTATCTGCCACCCGACCGGGAAAACCAAGAAGTCTGCTGCTTGCCAGGAGCTAGGATTCACGATGCGATGGAGAGACTGCCGAGACTCATCAAGCCCTCGGATCGCTACCCCTTCCTGCTTCTCCACATGGGCACCAATGATACTGCCAAGAATGACCTTGAGCGGATCACTGCAGACTCTGGGAAGAAGGATAAAGGAGTTTGAGGTGCAAGTGGTGTTCACGTCCATCCTCCCCTTGGAAGGAAAAGGCCTGGGTAGAGACCGTCGAATGGTGGAAGTCAACGAATGGCTATGCAGGTGGTGTGGGAGAGAAGGCTTTGGATTCTTTGACCATGGGATGGTGTTCCAAGAAGGAGGAGTGCTAGGCAGAGACGGGCTCCACCTAACGAAGAGAGGGAAGAGCATCTTCGCAAGCAGGCTGGCTAACCTAGTGAGGAGGGCTTTAAACTAGGTTCACTGGGGGAAGGAGAACAAAGTCCTGAGGTAAGTGGGGATGTGGGATACTGGGAGGAAGAACAAACAGGAAAGCATGAGAAGGGAGGGCTCCTGCCTCATACTAAGAAAGCAGGAAAACAGTAAGTTATCTCAAGTGCCTATACATGAATGCAAGCAGCCTGGGAAACAAGCAGGGAGAATCAGAGGTCCTGGCACAGACAAGGAATTATGATGTGATTGGAATAACAGAGACTTGGTGGGATTACTCACATGACTGGAGTACTGTCACGGATGGTTATAAACTGTTCAGGAAGGACAGGCAGGGCAGAAAAGGTGGGGGAGTTGCACTGTATGTAAGGGAGCAGTATGACTGCTCAGAGCTCAAGTATGAAACTGTAGAAAAACCTGAGAGTCTCTGGATTAAGTTTAGAAGTGTGAGCAACAAGGGTGATGTTGTGGAGGGAGTCTGCTATAGACCACCGGACCAGGGGGATGAGGTGGATGAGGCTTTCTTCCGGCAACTCACGGAAGTTACTAGATCGCAGGCCCTGGTTCTCATGGGAAACTTCAATCACCCTGATATCTGCTGGGAGAGCAATACAGCGGTGCACAGACAATCCAGGAAGTTTTTGGAAAGTGTAGGGAACAATTTCCTGGTGCAAGTGCTGGAGGAACCAACTAGGGGCAGAGCTCTTCCACCTGCTGCTCACAACCCGGGAAGAATTGGTAGGGGAAGCAAAAGTGGATGGGAACCTGGGAGGTAGTGACCATGAGATGGTCGAGTTCAGGATCCTGACACAAGGAAGAAAGGAAAGCAGCAGAATACGGACCCTGGACTTCAGAAAAGCAGACTTTGACAACCTCAGGGAACTGATGGGCAGGATCCCCTGGGAGAATAACATGAGGGGGAAAGGAGTCCAGGAGAGCTGGCTGTATTTTAAAGAATCCTTATTGAGGTTACAGGGACAAACCATCCCGATGTGTAGAAAGAATAATAAATGTGGCAGGCGACCAGCTTGGCTTAACAGTGAAATCCTTGCTGATGTTCAACACAAAAAAGAAGCTTACAAGAAGTGGAAGATTGGACAAATGACCACGGAGGAGTATAAAGATATTGGTCGGGCATGCAGGAGTGAAATCAGGAAGACCAAATCACATCTGGAGTTGCAGCTAGCAAGAGATGTTAAGAGTAACAAGAAGGGTTTCTTCAGGTATGTTAGCAACAAGAAGAAAGTCAAGGAAAGTGTGGGCCCCTGACTGAATGAGGGAAGCAACCTAGTGACAGAGGATGTGGAAAAAGCTAATGTACTCAATGCTTTTTTTGCCTCTGTCTTCACTAACAAGGTCAGCTCCCAGACTACTGCACTGGGCAGCACAGCATGGGGAGGAGGTGACCAGCCCTCTGTGAAGAAAGAAGTGGTTCGGGACTATTTAGAAAAGCTGGATGAGCACAAGTCCATGGGGATGGATGCGCTGCATCCAAGAGTGCTAAAGGAGTTGGCGGATGTGATTGCAGAGCCATTGGCCATTATCTTTGAAAACTCATGGTGATCGGGGGAAGTCCCGGACGACTGGAAAAAGGCTAATGTAGTGCCCATCTTTAAAAAAGGGAAGAAAGAGGATCCTGGGAACAACAGGCCAGTCAGCCTCACCTCAGTCCCCGGAAAAATCATGGAGCAGGTCCTCAAGGAATCAATTGTGAAGCACTTAGAGGAGAGGAAAGTGATCAGGAACAGTCAGCATGGATTCACCAAGGGCAAGTCATGCCTGACTAATCTAATAGCTTTCTATGATGAGATAACTGGCTCTGTGGATGAAGGGAAAGCAGTGGACGTATTGTTCCTTGACTTTAGCAAAGCTTTTGACACGGTCTCCCACAGTATTCTTGCCAACAAGTTAAAGAAGTATGGGCTGCATGAATGGACAATAAGGCGGATAGAAAGCTGGCTAGATTGTCGGGCTCAACGGGTAGTGATCAATGGCTCCATGTCTAGTTGGCAGCCAGAATCAAGTGCCATTGTTGCCAAGAAGGCCAATGGCATTTTGGAATGTATAAATAGGGGCATTGCTAGCAGATTGAGGGACGTGATCATTCCCCTCTATTCGACATTGGTGAGGCCTCATCTGGAGTACTGTGTCCAGTTTTGGGCCCCACACTACAAGAAGGATGTGGAAAAATTGGAAAACGTCCAGTGGAGGGCAACAAAAGCAATTAGGGGACAGGAACACATGACTTATGAGGAGAGGCTGAGGGAACTGGGGATGTTTAGTCTGCGGAAGAGAACAATGAGGGGGGATTTGCTAGCTGCTTTCAACTACCTGAAAGGGGGTTCCAAAGACAATGGATCTAGACTGTTCTCAGTTGTAGCAGATGGCATAATGAGGAATAATGGTCTCAAGTTGCAGTGGGGGAGATTTAGGTTGGATATTAGGAAAAACTTTTTCACAAGGAGGGTGGTGAAACACCTAGGGAGGTGGTGGAATCTCCTTCCTTTTAAGTTTTTAAGGTCAGGCTTGACAAAGCCCTGGCTGGGATGATTTAGTTGGGGATTGGTCCTACTTTGAGCAGGGGGTTGGACTAGATGACCTCCTGAGGTCCTTTCTAACCCTGATATTCTATGATTCTATGATTCTATGATCTGTGTTGAAGATGATTCTTAGGTTGCAGGCCTGAGTGACAGGGAGAATGGTGGTGGTGTCCAGGGTGATCAAGAAAGGAGGTAGTGGGGAGGGTTTTTTGGAGGGGAAGTTAAGAGCTCTGTTCTACCATGTTTAGCTTGAGATGACAGACATCCATGAGGAGATGTTATGAGACAGGCTGAGCATTTAGTTTGGACAGATGGAGTCAGGTCTGGAGTAGAGAGGTAGATCTGAGAGCTGTCAGCATAGTGATGGTAATTGAATCTGTGTTTGTGGATGAGATTACCTGGAGATAAGGTGGAGAGGGCAAGGAGAAGGGGACCAAGAACAGAGCCCTGTGGAACCCCCCACAGAAAGCTGGAGGTGCGATTAGGTTTTTGGCTCTTTACGGAACATTTGGTTCAAGTTCTCAAGCTCTTCTCTGCAAGCATAAGGGCTATAAGAGCTGCCATACTGGGTCAGACCATGATCCATCTTGCCCAGTGTCCTATCTCCAACAGTGTCCCATACCAGAGCTTCAGTGGGAGGGTGCAGAACAGAACAATTATGGAGTGATGCATCCTTGTCTTCCACTTTCAGCTTCTGGCAATCAGAGGCTTAGAGTCACCCTGAGCACTGGGTTGCATCCCTTACCATCCTGGCTCATAGCCATTGATGGACTTATTCTCCATGAATTTATCCAGTTCTTTTTTCAACCTTGTTATATTTTGGCCACCACAGCATTCCATGGCAATGAGTTTTACAAATTAGTTGTGCGTTGGGTGAAAGCTATTTCCTCTTGTTTATATTAAACCTGCTGCCTATTAATTCTCATAAGGAAACCGTTCCATACCACTGATCATCGTTGTTCCCCTTTTCTGAACCTTTTCCATTTCCACTATATCTTTTTGGGACGGGGTGCCCAGAACTGAACACAGTATTCAAAGGATGGATGCACCATGGATGTTGATGGTGGCATTATATTTTCTGCCTTATTTTCTATCCCTTTCCTACTAGTTGCTAACATTCTGTTAGCCTTTTTGCCCCTGCTGCCCATTGAGTGGACTATCCACAATGACTCCAAGGTCTCTTTCTTGAGTTGTAATAGCTAATTTAGACCCTATCATTCTATTTGTATAATTGGGATTATGTTTTCCCTATGTGCAGTGCTTTAAATTTATAACATTGTATTTTACCCATCATTTTGTTGCCCAATTTTGTGAATTCCCTCTGTAAATCCCCACAGTCTGCTTTGGACTTAACTATCTTGCATAATTTTGTATCGTGTGCAAACTTTGCCACTTCACAGTTTATCCCTTCTTCCAGATCATTAATGAATATGTTGAACAGTGCAGGTCCCAGTACCGATCTTTGGGGGACCCCTCTCTTCATCTCTCTCCATTGTGAAAATTGACCGACTCTGTGCTTCCTCCCTTTCAACCAGTTACTGATCCATGAGAGGTTTTTCCCTCTTATCCCATGGCTACTTAGTTTCCTTCAGAACCTTTACCACTTAAATTTATCATTTTTTTTAAAACAGTTTCTCACCTAACCTCAAGTCTCCAGTGCTTTAAGAATAACCCCAAATAGCATGAGACTCATGATAAAATAATGAGTTAGCCCTGCTGGGGATACAGAGTAGAGAAAAGGTGTTTTTTGAGCTGCATTTTACAGGTGAATTGAGAGAACAGTGTGACTAAGGGAGATGGGCAGGGTATTCTAGACAGCTGGTTTGAGAGCAGCAAAGGATCAACCTCTGAAAGAGGAGAAGAGGAAGTGGGGTTGGGAAGAGGTGAGAATTGGCAGAGCAGAGAGATGTGGGTGAGAGCAGGTTGAACTGGAATGTGAATCACCACATACCCTGTGCAATTCTCATTTACATCAAAGGAAATTATGAGCGGAGCACAGGCACTGATCCAGCAAAGCACATAAGCAAATCCTTAACTTGCAGCGTACGAACAGTAGAGCAGAGCAAAATTTTTCAGGTGAACTTTTTCAAGCTAAACATGCAGTTTCAGCGACACTGAAACAGTTTTGCAAATTCATGTTGATTTCACTTGTTTTTTCCCACTTTTCAAAATCGCCAGTGAGTGGAACAATCCATTATTCGCCCAGCTCTAATAAGCAGTCCCTTTGACAGCAATGGGAGACATGGGGGTTGGATCAGCTCTTCACACAGAAGTGAAAAAAGAACAGATTCTCTCACATCATTTTCTTACCAGCATTGTTTTTTTTTATCCCCTCTACGTGTCTTCATTTCTTCATTCTCCTAAACATTTGGGTGTAGATTGGAAGTAATAACTGATGCATATGCCTTTGAACCAGAATCTAAGCCATGGTTTGACCCCTAGGTTTGCACATAAAAATGTTTTAAAGGGGGTGTTGAAAAATTAGAGTGCGTTCAGAAAAAACCCTCAATAATGATTCAAGGTCTGGAGGACATGCCTGAAGTGGGAGACTTAAATAATGCCTTTGAGTTCCCTTATGAAAAGGAAGGTAGAGAGCTCTTCAGTTTAGAAGACAAAAGGTATGAAAGGATCTAATGGTTGGAAGTCGAAGCAGGGTAAATTTAACTTCCTCCCTTTTTTTTTCTGCCTGTCCTTCCTGAGGAAGCTGCACCCTTCTATACCAATATTCCCATCCTGTATATTATCCCACCAAGTTTTTGTGATTCCAACTATCTCATAGTTGTGTTTATTTCACTAGTATTTCTAGTTCTTCTTGTTTATTCCCCATACTTCTTGCATTAGAATACAGACATCTAAGGTAGAATACAGACATCTCTTGTCTCTCCCTTGTCCCTGCTATAATGGCCCATGCTCCCCCCCGAATCCAACCCTTCTCCCAGGTCTCCATGTTTTTGACTTACCTGTGGGCTTTTGTCTCCTGCCCCCATCAAACCTAGTTCAAAGCCCTCTTCAGTCGGTTAGCCAGTCTGTAGCCTAATCTGTCCTGATTAGACCAGGCCAGAGAGATGACACCCCCACCTCCAATGGCTCCCGTTACACCCTAACTGCGCCTGGGATGTACAACTTCATCTCCCCTCTCCCAGATGTGTCTTTTCCCTTTCCTACATTATTTCTCCTCTTTCCTATCCTTTCCCTTTTTTCTCTGTCTAATAAGAAGCTGGCTTAGCCGGACAAAACTGCATATTTTACAACATTGCTGTAAAGCTGTGACCAGCAAGAAGCAGCTAAAAGCAGTGCCCATAACAGCCTAATCATTGTATAAGTTTGCCAGGTCTCAGTGTGGCTGACAAGACCATGTGCTTTAACACTTTTCCCTCCTTTTAATTAATCTTTAATAAAAAGGTTAAAAAGATGTCTAATGGTGTGTTTGCCATGGTATTAAGAAGGCTGAAGTCTCTGTAAACCGAACCCCAAACCCCATTTACTGTTGGAGACAAATAGGGTCATATAAACACCTTTGAGGCTTTGGGCCCATTTATTCCATCTAAATTAATACAACCAGACTTGGGCAAGTCACTTAGTTTCTCTGTGTCTTGGTTTCCCCATCTATGAAATTGACCTAGACTTGAGGTGGCTGAAAGTCTGGTACTTACCTAAGGCAGGAAACTGACAGACATTAGCCTGACTAGAGACAGGAGCCTGAGTTGCCTGAGCCTGTCAGAACCCTTGAGTGAAGGAGGAATGTGACAGCCCCCAGACAGAGGGGCTGGTGAAGGGACAGGAGCCTGAGACAAGATGTGGGGACAATTGTAATGGGTGAGCCATGCTTGTGAAGAAGAAGCAGCCATCCGAGCCCAGCCAGGCTGAAGGTTTGGTTTTTCTTTACATTTCCGTTGGAATTTGATAAAGGACTTTGTGGCTCCGGAAAGGCAAGACCCTGCAAAGTTGTCCGGGAAGAGTACCAGCACACTCCTACCTAGGCCAAAAGGCAACTGGGGGACTGAGGCAATGCCATAGCCAGCCAGGAGGGGGGAAGTTTGAGCAGCAACTTTGCCAACCTTCCCTTATTTTTGATGAACTAAACAGTTTTTGAAAACTTCTGCCTCTTCTGTATCATTAACAACTTTATCGTCTCCATCGATTAATGGGCCTATACCAGTGTTAGTATTTCTTTGACTCTTAATATAATCCCCCCCGCCGCCCCTTCTTCTTGTCTTTAGCTCTGCCAGCCATGGATTTTACCTTAATGGCTTTGGCTTCCTTTATCCATTTTTTTTTTAAATATCAGAACTTTTGCTTTATATTCATTGCTCTCTATTTTCCCCTTTTTCTATTTGTTATATATTGGCCTTTATATTTCTAATTGCTGCTTTCACTCTGCCACTGAACCAGACTGGGTTTTCAACCAAAGTTGTCCTCTTTTGATTGTGGAATTGAGGATTTGCGGCCATGTAATAAACTACTCTTGAAGACCTCCACATTTTCATAGAATATTAGGGTTTGAAGAGACGTCAGGAAGTCATCTAGTCCAACCCCCTGCTCAAACCAGGACTAACACCAACTAAATCATCCCAGCCAAGGCTTTGTCAAGCTGGGCCTTAAAATCCTCTAAGGATGGAGATTCCACCACCTCCCTAGGTAACGCATTCCAGTGCTTCACCACCCTCCACGTGAAATAGTGTTTCCTAATATCCAACCTAGACCTCCCCCACTGCAACTTGAGACCGTTGCATCTTGTTCTATCATTTGCCACCATTGAGAACAGCCAAGCTCCATCCTCTTTGGAACCCCCTTCAGGTAGTTGAAGGCTGATATCAAATCCCCCCTCACTCTTCTCTTCTGCAGGCTAAATAACCCTAGTTCCCTCAGCCTCTCCTAGTAAGTCATGTGCCCCAGCCCCCTAATCATTTTCGTTGCCCTCCGCTGGACTCTCTCCAATGTGTCCACATACCTTCTGTAGTGGGGGGACAAAAACTGGACGCAATACTGAAGGTGTGGCCTCACCAGTGCCAAATAGAGGGGAATAATCACTTCCTTCGATCTGCTGGCAATGCTCCTACTAATACAGCCCAATATGTCATTAGCCTTTTTGGCAACAAGGGCACACTGCTGACTCATGTCCAGCTTCTCATCCACTGTAATCCCCATGTCCTTTCTGCAGAACTGCTGCTTAGCCAGTTGGTCCCCAGCCTGTAACAGTGCATGGGATTCTTCCTTCCTAAGTGCAGGACTCTGCACTTGTCCTTGTTAAACCTCCTCAGATTTCTTTTGGCCCAATCTTCCAATTTGTCTAGGTCACTCTGGACCCTATTCCTACCCTCCATCATATCTACCTCTCCCCCCATCTTAGTGTCATCTGCGAAATTGCTGAGGGTGCAATTAATCCCATCATCCAGATCATTAATAAAGATGTTGAACAAAACCGGCCCCAGGACCAACCCCTGGGACACTCCGCTTGATACCAGCTGCCAACGAGACATCGAGCCATTGATGACTAACCATTGAGCCCGACAATCTAGACAGCTTTCTATCCACCTTATAGTCCATTCATCCAGTCCATACTTTTTTAACTTGCTGGCAAGAATACTGTGGGAGACCATGTCAAAAGCTTTTGCTTTGCTCTGCTTTTGCTTTTTCATTCATAGTTTTCTGGCTAAATTTTTCCTCCCAATAATTTTTATCATTATTTTCTTCAACTTTGGGGAATTAGCCCCAATTAATCACTGAAATAATTTACCGAGGGAGTTGGTCTTTAAATCAAGACCAGATATGTATTGAAACAGGATGAGGGTAAGTTGGAAAGGGTTCAGAAAAGAGCTCAAGAATGATTTGAGGAAAAAACACCTTAATGAAGGAGCTAAATCTATTTCATTCCTCCAGGAGAAAGTTAAGTCATGATATGATCTGGGTCTTTAAGTAGTACTGTCATGGATGGTTATAAACTGTTCAGGAAGGACAGGCAGGGCAGAAAAGGTGGGGGAGTAGCACTGTATGTAAGGGAGCAGTATGACTGCTCAGAGCTCCGGTATGAAACTGCAGAAAAACCTGAGTGTCTCTGGATTAAGTTTAGAAGTGTGTGCAACAAGAGTGATGTAGTGGTGGGAGTCTGCTATAGACCACCGGACCAGGGGGATGAGGTGGATGAGGCTTTCTTCCGGCAGCTCACGGAAGCTACTAGATCGCATGCCCTGATTCTCATGGGTGACTTTAATTTTCCTGATATCTGCTGGGAGAGCAATACAGCGGTGCATAGACAATCCAGGAAGTTTTTGGAAAGCGTAGGGGACAATTTCCTGGTGCAAGTGCTAGAGGAGCCAACTAGGGGGGGCGCTTTTCTTGACCTGCTGCTCACAAACCGGGTAGAATTAGTGGGGGAAGCAAAAGTGGATGGGAATCTGGGAGGCAGTGACCATGAGTTGGTTGAGTTCAGGATCCTGACTCAGGGAAGAAAGGTAAGCAGCAGGATACGGACCCTGGACTTCAGGAAAGCAGACTTCGACTCCCTCAGGGAACGGATGGCCAGGATCCCCTGGGGGACTAACTTGAAGGGGAAAGGAGTCCAGGAGAGCTGGCTGTATTTCAAGGAATCCCTGTTGAGGTTACAGGGACAAACCATCCCAATGAGTCGAAAGAATAGTAAATATGGCAGGCGACCAGCTTGGCTTAATGGTGAAATCCTAGCAGATCTTAAACATAAAAAAGAAGCTTACAAGAAGTGGAAGGTTGGACATATGACCAGGGAAGAGTATAAAAATATTGCTCAGGCATGTAGGAATGTTATCAGGAGGGCCAAATCGCACCTGGAGCTGCAGCTAGCCAGAGATGTCAAGAGTAACAAGAAGGGTTTCTTCAGGTATGTTGGCAACAAGAAGAAAGCCAAGGAATGTGTGGGCCCCTTACTGAATGAGGGAGGCAACCTAGTGACAGAGGATGTGGAAAAAGCTAATGTACTCAATGCTTTTTTTGCCTCTGTTTTCACTAACAAGGTCAGCTCCCAGACTGCTGCGCTGGGCATCACAACATGGGGAAGAGATGGCCAGCCCTCTGTGGAGATAGAGGTGGTTAGGGACTATTTAGAAAAGCTGGACGTGCACAAGTCCATGGGGGCCGGACGAGTTGCATCCGAGAGTGCTGAAGGAATTGGCGGCTGTGATTGCAGAGCCATTGGCCATTATCTTTGAAAACTCGTGGCGAACCGGGGAAGTCCCGGATGACTGGAAAAAGGCTAATGTAGTGCCAATCTTTAAAAAAGGGAAGAAGGAGGATCCTGGGAACTACAGGCCAGTCAGCCTCACCTCAGTCCCTGGAAAAATCATGGAGCAGGTCCTCAAAGAATCAATCCTGAAGCACTTGCATGAGAGGAAAGTGATCAGGAACAGCCAGCATGGATTCACCAAGGGAAGGTCATGCCTAACTAATCTAATCGCCTTTTATGATGAGATTACTGGTTCTGTGGATGAAGGGAAAGCAGTGGATGTATTGTTTCTTGACTTTAGCAAAGCTTTTGACACGGTCTCCCACAGTATTCTTGTCAGCAAGTTAAGGAAGTATGGGCTGGATGAATGCACTATAAGGTGGATAGAAAGCTGGCTAGATTGTCGGGCTCAACGGGTAGTGATCAATGGCTCCATGTCTAGTTGGCAGCCGGTATCAAGTGGAGTGCCCCAAGGGTCGGTCCTGGGGCCGGTTTTGTTCAATATCTTCATAAATGATCTGGAGGATGGTGTGGATTGCACTCTCAGCAAATTTGCGGATGATACTAAACTGGGAGGAGTGGTAGATACGCTGGAGGGGAGGGATAGGATACAGAAGGACCTAGACAAATTGGAGGATTGGGCCAAAAGAAATCTGATGAGGTTCAATAAGGATAAGTGCAGGGTCAGAAGGACCCAATGCACAGCTACAGACTAGGGGCCGAATGGCTAGGCAGCAGTTCTGCGGAAAAGGACCTAGGGGTGACAGTGGACGAGAAGCTGGATATGAGTCAGCAGTGTGCCCTTGTTGCCAAGAAGGCCAATGGCATTTTGGGATGTATAAGTAGGGGCATAGCGAGCAGATCGAGGGACGTGATCGTTCCCCTCTATTCGACATTGGTGAGGCCTCATCTGGAGTACTGTGTCCAGTTTTGGGCCCCACACTTCAAGAAGGATGTGGATAAATTGGAGAGAGTCCAGCGAAGGGCTACAAAAATGATTAGGGGACTGGAACACATGAGTTATGAGGAGAGGCTGAGGGAGCTGGGATTGTTTAGCCTGCAGAAGAGAAGAATGAGGGGGGATTTGATAGCTGCTTTCAACTACCTGAAAGGGGGTTCCAAAGAGGATGGCTCTAGACTGTTCTCAATGGTAGCAGATGACAGGACAAGGAGTAATGGTCTCAAGTTGCAGTGGGGGAGGTTTAGATTGGATATTAGGAAAAACTTTTTCACTAAGAGGGTGGTGAAACACTGGAATGCGTTACCTAGGGAGGTGGTAGAATCTCCTTCCTTCGAGGTTTTTAAGGTCAGGCTTGACAAAGCCCTGGCTGGGATGATTTAACTGGGAATTGGTCCTGCTTCGAGCAGGGGGTTGGACTAGATGACCTTCTGGGGTCCCTTCCAACCCTGATATTCTATGATTCTATGTACTTGGTAGTATATTTAGAGATGCATGTGTTTTATTAACTCTGTTTTTCCTAGAGCTCCAGGAAGAAATCCCAGCCAGTGTTTCACCCTAGCTGAGATTTGGGGGTGTGTGTCATAAATATAAAGGGAAGGATAAACCCCTTTAAAATCCCTCCTGGCCAGAGGAAAAATCCTCTCACCTGTAAAGGGTTAAGAAGCTAAAGGTAACCTTGCTGGCACCTGACCAAAATGACCAATGAGGAGACAAGATACTTTCAAAAGCTGGGAGGAGGGAGAGAAACAAAGGGTCTGGGTCTGTCTATATGCTGCTTTTGCCGGGGATAGACCAGGAATGGAGTCTTAGAACTTTTAGTAAGTAATCTAGCTAGGTATGTGTTAGATTATGATTTCTTTAAATGGCTGAGAAAAGAATTGTGCTGAATAGAATAACTATTTCTGTCTGTGTCCTTTTTGTAACTGAAGATTTTGCCTAGAGGGATTCTCTATGTTTTGAATCTAATTACCCTGTAAGGTATCTACCATCCTGATTTTACAGAGGGGATTCCTTTACTTCTACTTACTTCTATTTCTATAAAAAGTCTTCTTGTAAGAAAACTCAATGCTTTTTCGTTGTTCTCAGATCCAAGGGTTTGGGTCTGTGGTCACCTATGCAAATTGGTGAGGATTTTTACCAAACCTTTCCCAGGAAGTGGGGTGCAAGGGTTGGGAGGATTTTGGGGGGAAAGATGTGTCCAAACTACATTTCCCAGTAAACCCAGTTAGTTTGGTGGTGGCAGTGGATATTCCAAGGACAAAGGATGAAATTAATTTGTACCTTGGGGAAGTTTTAACCTAAGCTGGTAAAAGTAAGCTTAGAAGGTTTTCATGCAGGTCCCCACATCTGTACCCTAGAGTTCAGGGTGGGGGAGGAACCTTGACAACAACCAGTTGTTCTAGTCTATGGGAGCCATCAAGATTCTCAACCACCATCAATGGCCCACACTTTGCATAATTACAATAGGGCCTCAGAGTTATACTTCATATTTCTAGCTTCAGATACAAGAATGATACATGCATACAAATAGGAGGAATATATTCAGTAGGTTATAACCTTTGTTATGATACCTTACAAGAGACCTTTTGCAGAAAGCATATTCCAGCTCCATCATATTCACACTCATCAGCATATTCCATAAAACACATGGAGTGCAACATCGCAGGCACCATTTTTATACAGGGCCTCGCACAAAGCGTTCCTGGTCTATGACTAGGACTTTCTAGGCACTCTGGTAAAACAAATAATAGCTGCCCAATTTGAACCCATTACTCTTCAGCCCAGGGTGCCCCACGTTTTCTATGGTATATCATTTCTAGTGTATTCCCCTTTCATAAACTAAGTTACATGACAGTTTAAAAACATGAGAAATCAACTCCAAATAGACAACACCATATGGACCTGCATTATGGTGAATGTATGTAAGTTAAGACTGTCAGAGCCAGCTTTTCCCCTTTCTTTTATAGAGAGATCACAGAGTGTCTTTTTTCCCTTCACACCTTCTAGCTCTGGGACTTACATAAGGGATATGGGGAGTGGGATTGGGGCAGGGGGCAACCTTATTACCAGATTTGTTTGTTTTCCAACATTGCAGTTGGGGCATTTGAACTAGGGTGACCAGATGTCCCGATTTTATATGGACAGTCCTGATTTTTTGGTCTTTTTTTTATATAGGCTCCTATTACGTGTCATCCCAGTCCCAATTTTTCACATTTGCTGTCTGGTCACCTTAATTTGAGCTCTCCTAGTTAGGAAGGGTGCATAGATCATCAAGCCACAATTTTAACTGTATATTAAATATGTTTGTCTGGTGACTATCACTTACAGTGGGCGAGTAGCCTGGAGCTGAGACTATCATACACATTTACTGCTGAGATCAGTTCAGGAAAGTTTCAGTTACCCCCAAACAATATTATAAATTAGTCTCTGCTATACCTTTTAATCATCGCCTCTGTGTGTTCTCATCCCCCCTTAGAAATGGGGATCAGAGAGTTTTTAGTGTATCTAGATCCCAAAGAGAGAAAAACCATTGCCCCTTGTAACGCAGGAAACATGTTCAGTGACAAGGCTCACTGATACAAGTTTTTTTCTGATGTTGTAGCCAAGTTTGAACCTTCCCCCCTCCCCTCTCTCCTCTCCTCTCCTCTTCTTCCCCCTCACCCCCCACAGTGCTTTACCTCTCCCCTTCCGGCTCTGCTCACAGGACATATTGTATCTCCTACAGCTGCAAATCCTTCTGCCTTCTACAACAGCCTTCCAGGATGCTGCTGCTGCTGCTTTACCCAGAGGGTTGGGAGCTCCTCTGCTTTCTTCAGCTTACAAAACAGTCTCAGATGTTCTTGCACAAAGTGTTGGAGTGGCAAAGGAATGAGAGTAAAGCAAAGAATGAGTTCAGTCCCCTTCTGTGTGTGTGGAGGCATGCATACAAATGGGTCAGTCAGTCACCATTAAGGGAAGAACAACCTAGCAGAGTTTTACAGGAACTGATTTTGTGGAGATCAGCTTGTCACAAAGCAGTGAGAGGAACACATGAAAAAAATCAAAGTGAAACTAAAGCCTTTAGTGCACAGGAGAGAACAAGACCCGGTCTACACTAGGAGTTGAGGTCGAATTTAGCAGTGTTAAATCGATTTAACCCTTCATCCATCCACAAAATAGAGCCCTTTTTTTTATTTAAAGGGCTCTTAAAATCGATTTATTTACTCCACCCCCGACAAGGGGATTAGCACTGAAATCGGCCTTGCCGGGTCGAATTTGGGGTACTGTGGACGCAATTAGAAGGTACTGGCCTCCGGGAGCTATCCCAGAGTGCTCCATTGTGACCGCTCTGGACAGCACTCTCAACTCAGATGCACTGGCCAGGTAGACAAGAAAAGGCCCGCGAACTTTTGAATTTCATTTCCTGTTTGGCCAGTGTGGCAAGCTGCAAGTGAGCGCAGAGCTCATCAGCAGAGGTGACCATGATGGACTCCCAGAATCGTGAAAGAGCTCCATCATGGACCGAACGGGAGGTATGGGATCTGATCGCTGTATGGGGAGAGGAATCCGTGCTATCAGAACTCCGTTCCAGTTTTCGAAATGCCAAAACATTTGTCAAAATCTCCCAGTTCATGAAGGACAGAGGCCATAACAGGGACCCAAAGCAGTGCCATCTGAAACTTAAGGAGCTGAGGTAAGCCTACCAGAAAACCAGAGAGGCAAAGGGCTGCTCTGGGTCAGAGCCCCAAACATGCCGCTTCTATGATGAGCTGCATGCCATTTTAGGAGGTTTAGCCACCACTACCCCAACCGTGTTGTTTGACTCCTTCAATGGAGATGGAGGCAACACGGAAGCAGGTTTGGGGAACGAGGAAGATGATGATGATGAGGTTGTAGATAGCTCACAGCAAACAAGCGGAGAAACCGGTTTTCCTGACAGCCAGGAACTGTTTCTCACTCTGGACCTGGAGCCAGTACCCCCCGAACCCACCCAAGGCTGCCTCCCGGACCCACCAGGTGGAGAAGGGACCTCTGGTGAGTGTAACTTTTTAAATAGTATACATGGTTTAAAAGCAAGGGTGTTTAATGATTAATTTGCCCTGGCATTCGCGTCCAGTACAGCTACTGGAAAAGTCTGTTAATGTGTCTGGGGATGGAGTGGAAATCCTCCAGGGACATCTCCATAAAGCTCTCCTGGATGTACTCCCAAAGCCTTATCAAAAGGTTTCTGGGGAGGGCAGCCTTATTCCGTCCACCATGGTAGGACACTTTACCACTCCAGGCCAGTAGCACGTACTCGGGAATCATTGTAGAACAAAGCATTGCAGTGTATGTTTGCGGCATTCAAACAACATCCTTTCTTTATCTCTCTGTGTTATCCTCAGGAGAGTGATATCATTCATGGTCACTTCATTGAAATAGGGTGCTTTTCTCAAGGGGACATTCAGAGGTGCCTGTTCCTGCTGGGCTGTTTGCCTGTGGCTGAACAGAAATGTTCCCCGCTGTTAGCCACGGGAAGCGGGGAGGGGTTAGCCACGCGGTGGGGGGAGGCAAAATGTGACCTTGTAATGAAAGCACATGTGCTATGTATGTAATCTTAACAGCAAGGTTTACCATGAAAGAGTGTATCCATTGTTCTATAAAATATGTCTTTTTAAATACCACCTTTTTTTTTCTCCACCAGCTGCATGTGTTTCAAGGATCATAGGATCTTCTCTTTCCCAGAGGCTAGGGAAGATTAGAAGGCGAAAAAAATGCACTCGCAATGAAATCTTCTCTGAGCTCATGCTGTCCTCCCACAGTGACAGAGCACAGACGAATGCGTGGAGGCACACAATGTCAGAGTGCAGGAAAGCACAAAATGACCAGGAGGAGAGGTGGCGGGCTGAAGAGAGTAAGTGGCGGGCTGAAGACAGGGCTGAAGCTGATAGGTGGTGGCAGCGTGATGAGAGGAGGCAGGATTCACTGTTGAGGCTGCTGGAGGATCAAACTAATATGCTCCAGCATATGGGTGAGCTGCAGGAAAGGCAGCAGGAGCACAGACCGCCGCTACAGCCCCTGTGTAACTAACCGTCCTCCTCCCCAAGTTCTATAGCCTCCTCACCCAGATGCCCAAGAACACGGTGGGGGGTTCTCCGGCGACCCAGCCACTCCACCCCAGAGGATTGCCCAAGCAACAGAAGGCTGGCATTCAATCAGTTTTAAAGTTTTAAACTTTTAAAGTGCTGTGTGGCCTTGTCCTTCCCTACTCCACCACCCCACCCAGTGCTTTCCTCCTCCACCACCCCTCCCGGGCTACCTTGGCAGTTATCCCCCTATTTGTGTGATGAATTAATAAAGAATGCATGAATGTGAAGCAACAATGACTTTATTGCCTCTGTGAGCAGTGATTGAATGGGGGAGGGGCGGGTGGTTAGCTTGCAGGGAAGTAGAGTGAACCAAGTTGGTGGGGGGGTTTCATCAAAGAGAAACAAACAGAACTTTCACACCGTAGCCTGGCCAGTCATGAAACTAGTTTTCAAAGCTTCTCTGATGTGTACCGCGCCCTCCTGTGCTCTTCTAACCACCATGGTGTCTGTCTGTGCATAACCAGCGGCCAGGCAATTTGCCTCAACCTTCCACCCCGCCATAAACATCTCCCCCTTACTCTCACAGATATTGTGGAGCGCACAGCAAGTAGTAATAACAATGGGAATATTGGTTTTGCTGAGGTCTGACCAAGTCAGTGAGCTGCACCAGCACGCTTTTAAACATCCAAATGCACATTCTACCACCATTCTGCACTTGCTCAGCCTGCAGTTGAACAGCTCCTGACTACTGTCCAGGCTGCCTGTGTACGGCTTCATGAGCCATGGCATTAAGGGGTAGGCTGGGTCCCCAAGGATACATATAGGCATTTCAACATCCCCAACTGTTATTTTCTGGTCTGGGAATAAAGTCCCTTCCTGCAGCTTTTGAAACAGACCAGAGTTCCTGAAGATGCGAGCGTCATGCACCTTTCCCGGCCATCCCACGTTGATGTTGGTGAAACGTCCCTTGTGATCCACCAGAGCTTGCAGCACTATCGAAAAGTACCCCTTGCGGTTTATGTACTCGCCGGCTTGGTGCTCCGGTGCCAAGATAGGGATATGGGTTCCATCTATGATTCTATGATTCTATGGCCCCACCACAGTTAGGGAATCCCATTGCAGCAAAGCCATCCACTATGACCTGCACATTTCCCAGGGTCACTACCCTTGATATCAGCAGATCTTTGATTGTATTGGCTACTTGCATCACAGCAACCCCCACAGTAGATTTGCCCACTCCAAATTGATTACCAACTGACCGGTAGCTGTCTGGCGTTGCAAGCTTCCACAGGGCTATCGCCACTCGCTTCTCAACTGTGAGGGCTGCTCTCATCTGGTATTCTCAACTGTGAGGGCAGGAGAAAGCAAGTCACAAATTTCCATGAAAGTGCCCTTACGCATGCGAAAGTTTCACAGCCACTGGGAATCGTCCTAGACCTGCAACACTATGAGGTCCCACCAGTCTGTGCTTGTTTCCCGGGCCCAGAATTGGCTTTCCATGGCATGAACCTGCCCCATTAGCACCATGATGCCTACATTGCCAGGGCCCGTGCTTTGAGAGAAGTCTGTGTCCATGTCCTCATCACTCTCATCACTGCACTGACGTCACCTACTCAAGGATTGAACTCAAAACCCTGGTTTTAGCAGGTCAATGCTCAACCCAATGCTCAACCCACTGAGCTATTCCTCCCCTCGGTATTTCAGGCAGGACTGAATCTCCATTAAACTTTTCAAGGTGCTCCTGACAGACCTCACCGAAATAATTGTCGGCCATTGATTTCATGGAGGGAGGAGCAAATGAATACAAAACAAATCTGGTGTATTTCTTGTTTTGATCCACTCCATCTATCTTTTACATCTTTAGCTGGCAGAAGACGGTGCAGTAGGACTGCTAGCCACCCTCATCTCCTGGCTGCTCGGCAGAAGATGGCGCAATAGGACTGCTAGCCATCCTCATCTCCCAGCTGCTCACCAGAAGACGGTGCAATAGGACTGCCGGCAGGACTAAAGAGAATGTCCTGGTCGAGTCACTCCTATTTCAGTCCCTGCGCCCATGTCTGCCCAGGGGCTCTTGACCGACCTTACCAAGGCAGCCAAGAGCACCTCAGACATGATGACAACGGTTAGCAGGCCTATTGCACCATCTGCTGCCACAAGGCAATGAGCTGCTGCTGTGTAGCAATGCAGTACCATGTCTGCCAGCACCCAGGAGACGTATGGTGACAGTGAGCTGAGCAGGCTCCATGCTTGCCGTGGTATGGCGTCTGCACAGGTAACTCAGGAAAAAAGGTGCCAAACGATTGTCTGCTGTTGCTTTCACGGAGGGAGGGAGGGAACGGGGGCCTGACAACAGGTACCCAGAACCACCCGTGACAATGTTTTAGCCCCATCAGGCATTGGGATCTCAACCCAGAATTCCAATGGGCGATGGAGACTGCGGGAACTGTGGGATAGCTACCCACAGTGCAACGCTACGGAAGTTGACGCTAGCCTCGGTCCTGTGGAAGCGCTCCGCCGAGTTAATGCACTTAATGCACTTAGAGCATTTTGTGTGGGGACACACACACTCGAATATATAAAACCGATTTCTAAAAAACCGACTTCTATAAATTCAACCTTATTCCGTAGCGTAGACATAGCTCAAGACGAGCAGCTCAGCTATAAGTACAGGCACAGTGCAACTGCACTTGAGTCAGGAGAGCCAGTTACAACTCTTCTGTGGACAGTGTTTGCAATGTGCAACATCGACAAGACATAATTGTCTTTTCTATACAGTCTGTAAACACTTTGGAGCAGGGATTGTTTTTTCTGTGCTGTATGTTCTCCAGCACAATGGGGTCCTGATCTTGGTCAGGACCCCTGGGACGCACTGTAATACAAATGATAAATAATATGAAACAGAATTGTGTACAGAAGCTCTCCGACTAACGCACACGTTCCGTTCCAAAATGCCTTGAGTAACTTGAATTTTGCATAAGTCGGAAACGTATCTCTGACCATTACGCTCAAAAAAACCCCAAGCCCCTCCTATTTCTAACTTACAGAACTTTTTCCATAAGCTAGGATTTGCGTACATCGGGTTTACGTAACTCGGGGAGCATCTGTATCTGTAATTCTGCAGCTGTGGAATTTACTATTGGGCCTACTATTTGCTGCAGAATATCGGCATTCATTCTTAAACCAAAAAAGAGCATAAATGTAGAGTAACTTTCACATTCTGACTCCTGAGAGCTACATTGGTTTTGACAGAGTGTTACTTAAGTAGATGGTCACAAGATTACAACCTTGATCATAGAACCATAGAATGGTAGAACTGGAAGGGACTTTGAGAGGTTTCCCAAGGATTTAAAAGTACTCATGGCCTGCATGGAAATCATGGGATTCTCCCAGGCAGTCTTTCGTAGAATCACAGAAGTGCAGGATTGGAAGAGACCTCAAGACGTCATCTAGTCCTGTCACTTGCACTCAAGGCAGAACTACATAATAACTAGACCAGAGGTAGGCAACCTTTGGCACCCGGCCCCTGAGGGTAAGCTGCTGGCGGGCCGAGCCGGTTTGTTTACCTTGACTGTCCGCAGTCACAGAGCCCTGCAGCTCCCACAGGCCACTGTTCGCTGTTCCCGGCCAATGTGTCATCTGCAAACTTGCTGAGGGTACAGTCCATGCCATCCTCCAGATCATTAATGAAGATATTGAACAAAACCGGCCCCAGAACCGACCCTTGGGGCACTCCGCTTGATAGTGGCTGCCAACTAGACATGGAGCCATTGATCACTACCTGTTGAACCCGATGATCTAGCCAGCTTTCTATCCACCTTATAGTCCATTCATCCAGCTCATACTTCTTTAACTTGCTGGAAAGAATACCGCGGGAGACCACATCAAAAGCTTTGATAAAGTCAAGGAATAAGAAGTCCACTGCTTTCCCCTCATCCACAGAGCCAGTTATCTTGTCATAAAAGGCAATTAGGTTAGTAAGGCATGACTTGCTCTTGGTGAATCCATGCTGACTGTTCCTGATCACTTTCCTCTCCTCAAAGTGCTTCGAAATTGATTCTTTGAGGACCTGACCATATTCCGCTTCTCTCCTTTCTTCTTTTTGTCAGGATCCTGAACTCGACCATCTCATGGTCACTGCCTCCCAGGTTCCCATCCACTTTTGCTTCCCCTACCAATTCTTCCCGGGTTGTGAGCAGCAGGTTAAGAAGAGCTCTGCCCCTAGTTGGTTCTTCCAGTACTGGCACCAGGAAATTGTCCCCTACATTTTCAAAAACTTCCTGGATTGTCTGTGCACCGCTGTATTGTTCTCCCAGCAGATATCAGGGTTATTGAAGTCCCTCATGAGAACTAGGCCCTGTGATCTAGTAACTTCTGTTAGTTGCCTGAAGAAAGCCTCGTCCACCTCATTGCCCTGGTCAGGTGGTCTATAGCAGACTCCCACCACAACATCACCCTTGTTGCTCACACTTCTAAACTTAATCTGGAGACTCTCAGGTTTTTCTGCAGTATCATACCAGAGCTCTGAGCAGTCATACTGCTCTCTTACATACAATGCAACTCCCCCACCTTTTCTTCCCTGCCTGTCCTGGAACAGTTTATATCCATCCATGACAGTACTCCAGTCATGTGAGTTATCCCACCAAGTCTCTGTTATTCCAATCACATCATAATTCCTTGACTTTGCCAGGACTTCCAGTTCTCCCTGCTTGTTTCCCAGGCTTCTTGTATTTGTGTATAGGCACTTCAGATAACTTGCTGCTCATCCCTCTTTTTCAGTATGAGGCAGGAGCCCTCCCCTCTTGTGCGATCCTGCTCGTGCTTCCTCCCGATATCCCACGTCCCCACTTACCTCAGGGCTTTGGTCTCCTTCCCCCGGTGAACCTAGTTTAAAGCCCTCCTCACTAGGTTAGCCAGCCTGCTTGCGAAGATGCTCTTCCCTCTCTTCGTTAGGTGGAGCCCGTCTCTGCCTACCACTCCTACTTCTTGGAACACCATCCCATGATCAAAGAATCCAAAGCCTTCTCTCTGACACCACCTGCGTAGCCATTCATTGACTTCAATGATTCGATGGTCTCTACCCAGGCCTTTTCCTTCCATGGGGTTGATGGACAAGTGTGATGAAGTGGGAATGTTCTTAATGTTCTCTCTCCCAGGACCAAGCCACAGGCTCCTCCACCCCTGAGACTGCTCTCCGCAGTCCTCAGAGGGACCCTGTTACTGCCACCGTCCTTCTCGCTGGTCACACACTCCCAGGGGTTAAGTGTAGCTCCTTCGCCCCCTGAAGCTGCCCCTCTCTGAGCCTTCAGCACACCTGGTCCTCGTTAACCCCCCTTCGTTTTACTGCTCCCCAGTCACTTACTGAAGGAAGCGCCATCCATGGGGTGCAGTACATCCCACCGCTAACACCAGTTGTCATGGAATCATCGGGCGATGCCCTGGAACTGCCTCCTATGAAGCCAGTCAGGACTCTGGGGAAGCTTCCTCTCTGTGAGCAGACTGTCTTCAGGGCAAGAAGCTCACACAGCTTCCACGTTCCTGGGTCTGACCTTGGAGCATTCAGCATCCTCTGCCCCTCTGTGCACTTCCCACAGCGAGTCCGCCCAGGCGGGGTCCTGGGGAAGCCAGAGGGTCCTGCCCCACAACTTCACAGTCAGACGTGATGCTCAGCTAGCCTGTAAAACAGAAGATTTATTAGAGACGACAGGAACACAGTTTAAAACTGAGCTTGTAGGTACAGAGACCAGGACCCCTCAGCCAGGTCCATCTTGGGGGCAGTGAGGCCAGACCACCACTTCTGCACCTCCCTCCATTTCCTCCACCAGCTCCAAACTGAAACCCTCCAGCCCCTCCTCTCCCTTTGTCTCTTTCCTGGGCCAGGAGGTCACCTGATCCCTTTATTCTCCAATACCTTCAGTTGGCACCTTGCAGGGGGGAAGGGCCCAGCCCATTAGTTGTCAGGAGACAGGGTGTCGGCCATTCTCTCACACTGGCCCTCTGCTCTGCAACAACCACACACCCTTATCCCACCACCTAGAGACTTTATAAATGCATAGGCACTCACACAGTATCCAGAAAGAACATTAAGAACATTCCCACTTCATCACAATGAGACCACTTGCGCCTCAAACTCCTTTATCCTTCTTCCCAGAGCCACGTAGTCAGCAGTGATCCGCTCAAGGTCATTCTTGGCAGTATCATTGATGCCCATGTGGAGAAGCAGTAAGAGGTAGAGATCAGAGGGCTTGATGAGTCTCAGCTGTCTCTCCATCACATCGTGAATCCTAGCTCCTGGCAAGCAGCACACTTCTCGGTTTTCCTGGTCGGGATGGCAGATAGATTACTCGGTCACCCTTAGGAGGAAGTTCCCAATCACCGCCATCCGCCTCCTGTTGGGAACGGTGGTCGTGGTACCCCCATCCCTAGGACAGTGCATCTCATGCCTTCCAACTGATGGAGTCTCCTTCTGCTCCCTTCCCTCAGATGTATCATGTAGTCCACTCTCCGCATTAGTACCTGTGAAGAGAACATGAAAACGGTTGCTCATCTGTATCTGCATTGCTGGTACATTGGTCATAGCTCTGCTGTGGTGGCCTGGAAGCACTGGAGACAGGGGTTGTGGTCTAACTCATCCTTCCAGCTTAAGTCCATTTGACCTGTAACCAAAAGACCCTTTTACCAAGAGCAGGAAGCCAATAGGATTTGGGATACAGGCCTGCACCTCTAAATTAGTGACTGATAAAAGCACCCCCTCTAGAAGTGATAAAGAAACACAGCTAAATGCATGAAAAAACCTAAAATGTAAAAAGACAGAGGAAGATGTTTTAAAATATATACAAATAGATCTGTTAAGAAAAAATGAATGTAAAAAGGTCTGTTTGAATTTAAGTGTTAATAAATATGTTTAATTGGAGGAGGATTTGACCAAGTCTTCCAACTCCCCAAGACCCTCCTGATCTAGAGAAGGAAGGCCATAGGATTTGGTATGTGACCCCATGCCCGTAGAACCATGATTTATATGTAGCATACCCTCTAGAAATTATAAAGAACTGCAGCCAAAATAATGAAAAGTTAAAATGTAAAAAAGACAGAGACATGTTTTAAAATACTTGCAAAGAGCTTTGTTTAGGCAAAGGGAACATTCATAGGTGTACATGTTAGCTCACACATGCCAGCGTGTTTTTCCAAGTGATGAATTGGAGAGAAAATGGCAAAAGACTGGAGTATTTGAGATACTTTACAATAATCTGTGATATAAATTATATATGTTTAAAGCAGGGATCTCAAACTCGAATCACCAGGAGGGCCAGATGAGGACTAGTACATTGGCCCGAGGGCCGCATCACTGACACCCCCCCTGCCCCAGCCCCGCCCCCCACTCCACCCTTTCCCCACCCCTTTCCTGCCCCCATTCCAACCCCTTCCTCAAATCGCCACCCCTGCCCCGCCTCTACTCCGCCTCCTCCCCTGAGCATGTGGCTCCCCGCTCCTCCCCCATCCCTCCTGGAAAGCACTAAGCACTGCCAAACAGCTGTTTGGCGGCGGGAAGCACCTCGAGGTAAGCAGAGGAGCGGGGATGCGGTGCGCTGGGGGAGAGGGAGCTTGGGGAGGGGAGCTTGGCGAGCAGCAGGAAATAACCATGCAGGGCATGTGTTGAGATCCCTGGTTTAAAGACACAGTTGTTTTTAGAGGGTGAATATTAATCTTTTTACTAAAAGATACACAGAATTTTTCATAACCTTCTGTAAGTATTAAAAGAGAGAGAGAGAGAGAGGAAGTACAAAAGGTAAGGCACAAGGAATAACTAGGACGTTGTAAGTTGTGCCTTCCAGTGTAGCCCATAGAGCTAATTTTACTTTTCATTACATTCAGCAGTAACACAAGGAAACTACAGGCCTGTATCCTGTCAGACATCAGTATAAGCAACTTAGCATAAGAATAGCCAAGTATATTAGGCCTCTGACCGTTGGCTTAGATAAATGGCCTGACAGGTACCCTTAGATTTTGGGGAACTAGGACTAGCTTGGTCAATAACAGGCGTTGGAACGTAATGGTACCAGGCAACTGCAGGAACATGGAAGTGATAGCGGACTGGGATATTTTAGGATAGAATCGTTGGCAGATGTCTAAGCACCAGCTTGCTTGACCAATGGTGACATATCTGATAATGAGTTAAATGGCATTAATACGTTAACCTATAGGATAAATGCACCCCCAATATTATGAGGGTGAAGAAGTGGATTTGGACATGGAAGGCGGGACATTAGAATAAATATTCATGATAGAGCCATGGCCCTATAACAGTGCAAACCACCACGTGGAGGGGGTTAACTTTCCATCTTTTGATCCATCAGCACTATTATTATCTTCCATCAGTTGTGGGCATTGAGAAATCTGGACCATCAGACATATTCAGCATGTGAGAGGCAAGGTTTGTCCTTTGTCTCTCACCACCAGGTCCTCAAGAAAGGGTGTGAGCATGCAAGTCTAAGAGCATATGCAAAGAATGATCCCACAGTTATCCCCAATACTGTACTATTCCTAGCTGTTTATGTGGTTTGCAGTTGTTCTGTCTTTATTATTGGTTCTAATAAAAACCACCAGGGCTTTGCTTTGCCCTCCATGTCATTGTCCTTGCCAAGCACCTTGCCAAGATAGTAAACTCATTGGTTTTAGTTCTGTGTTTCCTGGTTCTGGAACAAGAACCTTGTGACCTTTACATTAATCAGAATCAATTGGCAAGTATTTTGAAATAAATTACCAAAACAATTGCAACTGGCATGATTGTATTATTTTGACAAATAAAATATGCAGAATTTTAAAATAGTGTGTGCAGCATTTTTAATTTTTTGGTGCAGAATTCCCCTGGGAGTAGAATATAAAGTTAAATCCTTCCAAGGTCATCTGCACTATTTGCCAAATAATTTGGCCAGTCTTATCTTGGCTTCTTCCTTGGACTTCCTGCTTTGCTGAAACATATTTCTGGCTCTTTCTTAAATCCCTCTCATTACACTGCTCCAGAGCTTTCCCCTTTTGTGTTAGATCTTTTTGCCAAAGAAAACACTCATTTTCATGGGCTATTTAACTGCTTTTAAACTCAACTTCAGTCATCTTTAATTCTTCCTTCAGTTTTTTTAATTGTTCCTCATAATTATGTGTTACTTTCTTTCTTCTTTCCATATCTTTTCTGCAGCGCTTCTGTTTTTTCTTGAATATTTTTCTCAGGATATTTTTATGTCCCATTATTACAATGTGTCTCATTTTCTTTCACCATCTTATCTGATGAGGTTCAACAAGGACAAGTGCAGAGTCCTGCTCTGCTACAGACTGGGGACCAACTGGCTAAGCAGCAGTTCTGCAGAAAAAAGACCTGCAGAAAAGGGGATTACAGGGGATGAGAAGCTGGATATGAGTCAGCAGTGTGCCCTCGTTGCCTAGAAGGCATATTGGGGTTGTATTAGCAGGAGCATTGCCAGCAGATCGAGGGAAGGGATTATTCCATTTTATTTGGCACTGGTGAGGCCACATCTGGAGTATTGCATCCAGTTTTGGTCCCCCCACTACAGAAAGGACGTGGACAAATTACAGAGAGTCCAGCGGAGAGCAATGAAAATGATTGGGGGCTGGGGCACATGACTTACAACGAAAGGCTGAGGGAACTGGGTTTATTTGGTCTGCAGAAGAGAAGAGTGAGGGGGGGATTTGATAGCAGCCTTCAACTGCCTGAAAGGGGGTTCCAAAGAGGATGGATCTAGGCTGTTCTCAGTGGTAGCAGATGACAGAACAAGGAGTAATGGTCTCAGGTTGCAGTGGGGGAGGTTTAGGTTGGATATTAGGAAACATTATTTCACTAGGAGGGTGGTGAAGATCTGGAATGGATTACCTAGGGAGGTGGTGGAATCTCCATCCTTAGAGGTTTTGAAAGCCTGGCTTGACAAAGCCCTGTCTGGGATAATTTAGTTAGTGTTGGTCCTGCTTTGAGCAGGGGATTGGAATAGATGACCTCCTGAGGTCTCTTCCAGATAGTCTATGCTTCTATGATGCAATCTACTTCTTTGGTGGAGTGTCATTATTTGGTGAAGCCAGTTTCGAGAGTGTTAAGGTATGAATCCCTGACTTTCACCTCGGAGCATATTCAGAGGAATCTGAGTACCTGGCTGTAGATAACTGATTTCTTGGTGTGTTTGGGTTGGTTACTGAATCTATGAAGGTAGGCGTGTTGACTTGTGCATTTCTTGTATATGGCTGTCTGTAGGGTTCCATTGTTGAAGCTGATGGTGGAGTCCAGGAAGTTGATAGTGAGGGAGTGTTCTTGCCAGAACTGGCATGTCTGGTGATTGTGGAGGTACTGAAGGGTTATCATCCCTATTTACTAGGTACAGAATTCACAGTTGCACAGACCACAGTGTCCTGCAGTGGCTTACTAAGCACAATGAAGGACAGCCTGTGGAGATGGATTCACAGACTGTCTGACAATATGTTCTCAGTTTATCATAAGCCAGGAAAGAAAATGTGGTTATGGATGCTCTCAGCTAGTTGAGAGCAGTGAGCACAGACTTAGCCTGGTCTTGTAAGGACATCTGGCAACAAGAGATATGCATTTCTTTGTACTTGGTAAGAACTGTGGGCCTGGCTCTTCACAGTTTTGCACCCTAACTAGTAAGTTATACTTGTATAAAATTCTACAATTCTGTCTTGATTACACAAGAGACAAGACAATGGAGACAAAATATCAATCACCAAAAAGAAGAGAAGTTTACTCAGTAGTTGTGTCCTGTAGTCCTTATGTTACAGAGATGCCTCGAGGTCTGAAAGTTGTCAGAATATAAGAAAGTCTGAGTTCATGTTTGTGTGTGTGGTAAGGTATGTATTTCTTTGTACTTGGTAAGAAGAATAGGCATATGCTTACCACGTGGCCAGAGCAAGATTTATTTCCTTTTATTTAATGTGGGTTTTGTAAATATTGAAATAGATAAGTACATTGTTGCTGGGTTAGCTGTGATTTTTTTTTTTTTTTTGGTCATGAGGCATCTCATCTGGGGATGGGAGAAGTTTTTAATGCAAATTCAGTTCTTATTGTTGCTTTGTGTCCTGGATACTAAAACACATATCTCACTACACACACCAGCCTTAACTCAGGCTTGTTCTTATTTTGAAAGCTTTTCTCCTCCAGGTGTCACTATAAGATGAGAACCATAGGACACCACGAGGTGAAAATATAACTGAGCATTTTAGTTCATTTGCTATGGTATTAGATAGCATACCAAATAGTTTATATGACATATCGAAAAAAAATTCCACATACTTCATTTTGTAAGGATACCATTTCTATGTGAGGAATGGATCATTTTGATGTAGGTTATTTCTTATTTGAACACTGGGGACGTTGGTTTTAGGCTCAATGTTCTCATAAGTTGCTGCTGTTCACCACAAGCTGACTTCCTGTAAAACTCCCAATTGTGTATTTGCTGATCATTGGCTTTGGCTCACCCCACATCATGTATAAACAGAAGGAAGTTTAAATCATTGAATCATTCTCTCTTTTCATTTTAACATTTGTCCTCAGTCTATTCAGCTATTAATCTGACACTGCTGTTAAATGAAAGAAACTGGCAGCCAGTCATTCTTGATTAACACCAGCAGCCTGGCGGACAGTGAAGAAATTGGAAATATTGGCTTAACCTGAAGAAATAATGATTTGATCTTCAAGCTGAGCCTTCAGCATAGAGATAACGTGAGAGAGAGAGAGAGTCTGTCTATCTATCTGGGCAGGAACAGGGGTGAGGAGATGTGTGAAGGGGTTGTCTGTGTGGGCATTTAAGGTGAATTTAAAAATGGTTACAAAGCTGAAAATGCTACTGAGTTACCAGGAGACAATGCAGTGAGCATGGTGATTTTCCTCTGGGCATCAATTCTGCCTCATAGCTATTCCCAAAGGGTGGAAGGGAGCAGATGGGAAGAAATTATTAAAAGTTTTAAGAGAATTCATCAGATTTACAGGTGATAGAAATAGTTAATTTGAACAGCTGCAATAGCCTCTGGGCAACCGGGTCCATTTCTGGGCAGCTATATTTATCCCAGGTTTGAGGAGATGCAAAGGTCTTGTTATACCTTTTCCCCTGTGTCAAGTTTAGCTCTGGCACAGGGATGAACTGGGTCCTCAGACCCTCTCAGAGGTCATTGACCACCCCATAACCTAGTCTGTAGTTAGAAGGACTTCTGAATTTTTGGTTAGAAATATACTATTTCTATACTATTTCTAGAAATATGCTGTTTTGAATCATTCATCAGCTAAGCGGTGAGAATAGGACAGGAAAGTGAGAGTTTTAATGATTCCAGCAATTGATGGGAAGAACACCAGCTTGAATTTTCAGAGCTCATACTATACTATCTAGATCCTAAATCTGTTTGTAAATATTTTTGAAAAAAATGTAAGCTTATTTGAAGTAATGCTTTAAATGGTTAAATCATGAACCATTTAAGATCATTTCAGTGAATTTCTTTACTTGGTTTTGAACTTGTTAATTTTCCTAGTTTTGTATTTACCTGTAGATGATCTGACATATCAGTCACACATTCAATCATATATCAGTTCCAAAAATATACGTTCAAATGGTGACATCAATAGGGATTTTTTTATAGAGAATTTTCTTGTCGTTCAGTGTGCACATTTTTCAAACCAAGCCTGCAAAATGCAAGTTTTGTTGGCTGGGTGTCGATAGAGTCATGATGAAATTTGATCTCTATCAACATCTTTTCTTATTTGCCTTAGAAGAACATGTGGAGTCAGAGTAAAACCCTGAAGAGCTACTGATCTGAGGCTCTGATCCTGCAAACATTTATGTGCCATCTAAATCAATTTGGACACCTCGTGTTGTTAAATTTAAGCGTGCGTGTTAGTGTCTGCAGGATCAAGGCCTTAGCTTAGAACAAGAAACAACCGTGAAGCAAATGAGCAGAGGCAGGAAAGGCTGCAGGAGTTGCGGGTGATAAAGGGGCAGGGGAAATAAGTAATTCAAGCACTTCCTGTTATAGTTACTACATATGACAAGAGGTGAGAATACTTAACATTTGTTACATATGTATTCCCAGAGAAAAGCTACGTTAGACTGGAGTTCAGGTTAAAGAATATTTATTACAAGAATGTTGCAATTGCCCTAAAAACAAGTAGTACAAATTGTGCAAGTTCAGAGTTAAGGTTCAATTTTAAAGGAATCCAAATGTGTTAAGATATGGAAATGCTCAGTGCGAGCACCCAAAGTAGTTTTGGAGAATTCAAGCTCTGCTGAAGAGGAGAGTTAGGAGTTTAAACACTACATCTAAAATATGTAGCTTCCTAGGAGCTACTGTTTCAAATTTAGTTCTCAAGATGCTGTTGTGACAGTGCACCCCAGAAGGCTTTATGGAAAAATGCTTATGAATGTATTTATGACATAACTGGAATATGTTTTATGCTACATATGCCATGTAACATATCTCTGTAAAGATTATGATCGACTGGAAATATTCATCCTATTTGTATGCATGTGTCATTTTTGTACTCAAAGTTATGAGTATTGGCTGTGTACTTGGTTAATTTTAAGTTACCTCAGTGAAGCAGTTGGTCTGCTGCCTGAGAAAAGACTATTCTCAGTAAGTGCCCAATCAAGAAACATTTAAGCCAAGGATGAACTTGGAGACGCCAATTCACATCTGAGCTTTCCCAGGAATGTGGTTTGGCTGGTAAGGAATTCAGTTGTGCATGGACATGTGACTTGCCCATGTGACTCCAAAACTCCATCTTGGAGCTGGAGTCTACACAGGGGGTGGGAGGGGTGTCCACCCACAAGAAAAAGTCAATTTAAACCCCTAGAACACCCCTCCATTTCATCTTCACCTGGCTCAAGAGAGAGCCTCTCCACTCCCAAGGATACATGAAAGAAAGTGGAACATAGTTCAGTAACTACAGGGGAGTGTGAGTGATTGCTGAACCCAGACTAGGAGGAGACTAGTCTGTTAAATGAAGCTTACTGGATCTCCTCTGAGGGTGAGGTTTTATCTGTATTCAGTTTTATCACTGTATTAGACATAGACTTGCGTGTTCTATTTTATTTTCCTTGGTAATTCACTATGTTCTGTCTGTTACTACTTCGAACCACTTAAATCCTAAATTCTGTACTTAATAAAATCACTTTTTACTTATAAATTAATCCGGAGTATGTATTAGTACCTGGGGAGGGCAAACAGCTGTGCATATCTCTCAGTGTTATAGAGAGTGAACAATTTAGGAGTTTATCCTGTATACGCTTTATACAGGGTAAAACAGATTTATTTGGGGTTTGGACCGCATTGGGAGTTGAGCATCTGAATGTTAAAGACAGGAACATTTCTTAAGCTGCTTCCAATTAATCTTACAGCTGTTAGGGGACATGGTTCAGACCTGGGTCAGGCTTTGCAGCTGGCTAGCGGGTCTGACTCAAACCAGGCAGGGCACTGAAGTCCCAAGCTGCCAGGGTTGGAAAGCAGGGGCAGAAGTAGCCTTGGCACATCAAGTGGCAGTTCCCAAGGTTTCTGTGATCCACCCATCACAGCCGTAGATAAAATAATTTTCATGTAGCTTAGCATTTGGATTTTTCAGACCAAATCTGCAGTGCATGAGTTCTGTTGGCTGGGTGCAGACACTGTCATGATCAATTTTTTTACACGTAGGATTTGTCCCAGTGTCATTGACCAAATTGTCTCCTTCCCCCACTCTAGCACAGAGACCTGCCCACTCGTTAACGGCTGCCCTTCGCCCCAGAGGCTGCTGCAGTTCCAGCATTTGTAAGTGGCAAACTGAAGCCCTCATTTGTCCCTCTCGGGAACAGTCCAATAGAGCTGCAAGAGGGGCTCCATTGCATGTGAGACTTTTCCAGCATAGCACTTGGGTTGCCCCTATATCAGCTGAAAGGTCCCATAGAGAGAGTGCTAGTTCCAGAGTCTGGGTACCACTTTTCTGTATTTTCCTCCTGGCATTAGATGTAGCCGATGCCTCACACCTCCGGCTTACTCCCCCTCTGGCTGACAATTACACTACCAGCCCCACCTTTCCATGCCCTTCACCTGCCTTTTCAAGCAGAGCTGCCCCTCCTTTTGTTTTAACAACTGCTGAGATCTCACTGACCCTTTTCCCTGGCTAATCCCCAGGGTCTGGGGCATCTTGGCTGCAGGGGTTGCTGCTTCTTTACGAGCCTCAGAGAGCTGCTGCCTCTGGGCTACAAACCAAGTCCCATTTCAGACCACTCCCTATTCTGTTTTCTGTCCCCTGATCCCCTGTGGCCCAGGCTCTGTGACTTCCTCCAGACCTTTATTCGGCACCTCTGCTGGGCTCTGTCCTTCACGCGGCCTCCCCATCCCAGCTCTCCAAGTGCCTGGCTTAGAAATCAGGAGAGTTTTAAAAGAAAGAATAAATCATGTGGATTTTTTAAACTTCCCTGCCCAGCCACAGAATGTGTGTGACAATGACGAGTAGAAACATCATAAGTGCACAGAAAATGTGCAAAAACAAAGCCCCCAGCTCCCCTACTCACCTCATCCCTGGCTCCCTTCCCACATTGCTCCTGGGACCCCCTGATTCCCATTGGCAGGCGCCAGTGGCCCTCAGTCCCCAGGACCCCAACAGATCCCAGCAGCTGCCCCGTCTTCAACTTGCACAGAAGGGGGCTTCCCCTGTGCTCCTTCCTCCACTGAGGTGAGAGGAGGTTTGCTGCTGAGCTCCGAGTGAAAAGGGGAGGGGGCCGCTCCGCAGCCCTTTGCCCAGTTTGAGCCTCTGCCCAGCTCACATCAGAGGGGCAACCGGGTACCGCCCCTGACTGCTGCTGCATATGGCACAAGTAGCACAGCAACTGCGGGTGGTCAGAAGATGACGCTGCAGGCGAAATCCCCGGGCTGCCCGGGATCTCAAGCAACCGCCAAAATCCACCCAAAATTACAGTGTTGTGTGTCGGCAAACAGGCCCCTGCTCCAGAAACTGGAATGCTTGCTCCTGGCAATTCCTCACTGGCTCAGCCACACATGTGCTTCCCATGTCCACCTCCAGCATGGTAAGACCCCTCCTCTGAGCTCTGAGTCCGCGAATTGGTTCTTATTATACAAGGCACTGGTGAGACCTCACCTGGAATACTGTGTGCAGTTCTGGTCTCCCATGTTTAAGAAGGATGAATTCAAACTGGAACAGGTACAGAGAAGGGCTACTAGGATGATCCGAGGAATGGAAAACCTGTCTTATGAAAGGAGGCTCAAGGAGCTTGGCTTGTTTAGCCTGACCAAAAGAAGGCTGAGGGGAGATATGATTGCTCTCTATAAATACATCAGAGGGATAAATACCAGGGAGGGAGAGGAATTATTTAAGCTCAGTACCAGTGTGGACACAAGAACAAATGGATATAAACTGGCCATCGGGAAGTTTAGACTAGAAATTAGATGAAGGTTTCTAACCATCAGAGGGTTGAAGTTCTGGAACAGCCTTCCAAGGGGAGCAATGGGGGCAAAAGACATATCTGGCTTCAAGACTAAGCTTGATGAGTTTATGGAGGGGGTGGTATGATGGGATAGCCTAATATTTGCAATTAATTGATCTTTGACTATTAGCTGTAAATATGCCCAATGGCCTGTGATGGGATGTTAGATGGGGTGGGATCTGAGTTACTACAGAGAATTCTTTCCTGGGTGTCTGGCTGGTGAGTTTTGCCCACATGCTCAGGGTTTAGCTGATCGCCATATTTGGGGTCAGGAAGGAATTTTCTTCCAGGGCAGATTGGCAGAGGCCCCGTGGGTTTTTCGCCTTCCTCTGCAGCGTGGGGCACGCGTCACTTGCTGGAGAATTCTCTGCTCCTTGAAGTCTTTAAACCATGATTTGAGGACTCCAGTGGCTCAGACATAGGTCAGGGGTTTATTACAGGAGTGGGTGGGTGAGATTCTGTGGCCTGCGTTGTGCAAGAGGTCAGACTAGACGATCATAATGGTCCCTTCTGATCTTAAAGTCTATGAACCTGACTGTTGGCTGGATCCTGAAAGAGAACAGGCCCTTTTAGAGGCTTTACGCCCACACGGAATTATTGGTCAGGAGACAGGACTGGGGTCTGCTGTCCCTCCCTTTCTAGTGACCTATGGCCATCAGGTGCACTCCTTGGGGGAGGAGAAGAAAAGTAGCATAATTGCTGCTCATCCGAGTATGTGAATAATTAGTGCAGGGTTAGCCATGCCCTTGTTCTAGCGGGGCCGTGCAGGATGGGTGCAAGAAGCCTTCCACCTCTGTGCTCCCTGCATCAGGCCTTTGACCAGTTCCAGCCCTTGAAACTGGTGGAAGTACATGCTGAGCTGTGCGCTCCGGGGATAGAATCCACACTATAGGCGGCTGGGAGGAGGCAGCCCAGAGACAAAAGCATCCCAAAGGAGGATACTGGATGCACACTTCCTCCCCACAAGATTATGCCTGCTGGATCTCCCAGTGGAGACCAATGACAAAATGCCAGTCTGTAATGGTAAAGTAAAGCAGAAAACTATAGGCTGCTTAGCCTGGCATTAGTCCTTAGCAAAATCCCAGGAAAGATAATATGGGATGCAACCAGTAAAGAATTAAAGGATGGAAACATAATTAATTCTCAAAAAAGAAAAGGAGGACTTGTGGCACCTTAGAGACTAACCAATTTATTTGAGCATGAGCTTTCGTGAGCTACAGCTCACTTCATCGGATGCAATGTAGCTCATGAAAGCTCATGCGATGTAGCTCACGAAAGCTCATGCTCAAATAAATTGGTTAGTCTCTAAGGTGCCACAAGTACTCCTTTTCTTTTTGCGAATACAGACTAACACGGCTGTTACTCTGAAACCTATAATTAATTCTAATCAGCATGGTTTTATGGACAAAAATGAAATAATTTTTGACGAGATCACAAGTTTGGTTGATACACAGTAATGTATTCATGCTTCTGTAAGGCATGTGGTTTAGTCCCCCATCACATTCTGATAAAAAAGAATTAATACAATATCAATGTAGCTCACATTAAATAAAACAAAAATGGTTAACTCATAGAGCCCTAATAGTAATTGTAAATAGGGGATCATTCTTGTGTGGGAGTGTTTCTCATGGGGTCCCACAGGAACCTATTCTTGGCCCAGTGCTGTTCAATATCTTTATCAGTGATATGGATGAAAATATAAAATCATTGCTGGTAAAGTTTGTAGAGGACACAAACATTGGTGGAGTGGTAAATAACAATGGGGCTAGATCAGTTGTAGAGCACTGTAACAACATACTTTTTAACACAGCCAAATGCAAGGTCATACAGCTAGGAAGAAAGAATGTGTAGGTCACACTTACAAGACAGGGGAGTGCACCCTGGAATGCAGTGACACAGAAAAGGACTTAGGGATTACAATGTATAACCTGTTTCACATGAGCTCCCAGAGCAATGCTGTAGCTAAGAGGGTTAACACAACTCTTGGATGTACAAGCAGCAAAATATCAAGTAGGAGCAGGGAGGTGATATCACCTGTATACAACATTAGTGAGACCATTACTAGAACACTGCGTCCAGCTCCTATGTCCACACTTCAAACATTATGTTGACAAATTGGAGAGGATTTGGAGAAGAATGAGGTCTGGGAAACCTGCCTTATAGTGAATAACTTAAGAAGCTCCGTCTATTTTTTTGATCCAAGAGAAAGCTGATCACAGTCTGTAAGTACCTATATCTAGCAGATTAAAGCATAAAAAGATTCAGTGGTTGGAAGCTGAAGCCAAAGTCAAACTCGAAATAAGGCACGTATTTTTTAACAGTGAGAGTAATCAACATTGGAGCACCTTCATATGGGAGGGCTTTCCCTTTACCCTCCCCTCTGGTTCTTGTCACGCAGACGACCAGAAGTCTGCAGTGCAATGCAATGTTTATTGGGGTTAGTTTCCAGCAAGCATGTATACCATAACTCTGAAGTCACAGAGCCTTATTGGTTAAATAAGGTGCCACAGGACTCCTCCTTGTTTTTGCTGAAACAGAGGAACACGGCTACCCCTCTGAAATAACTACCAGCAACCCCACTGGCCCTTTACCTAGCCAGTTTCTTGTGGATATCTCAGTATAATTAAAACTTGAGGAGGAATTTGAAGGAGAAGAGATTAGTGGCTTCATGTACTGTATGAGTGATCTCACTGATTTCAGTGGGACTATTCACATACCTAAAATTAAGCATGTACTTAAGTGCTTTACGAAATTGGGGCGAGAACGCTAAGCACTTAGCAGGACTGAGCCCTAAGATAAAAGAGCAGATAAAAGAGAGAGTGAAAGAATCAATGACAAAGTGCAGGGTGCATTCTCGTCAACCTGATGCATGAAAAGTCAAACTGTCAGGTAATTTCTTATTCCAGTTCTGATTCCTAATGAAAATGTATTTGTATACATAGAGCAGTACATAGGAATGGCCACACTGGTTCAGAGCAAAGGTCCATCTAGCACAGGGTCCCGTCTCCTGACAGTGGCCAATGCCAGGTGCCCCAGAGGGAATGAACAGGACAGGGCAGTTTATTGAGTGATCCATCCCCTGCCATCCACTCCCAGCTTCTGGCAGGCAGAGGTTTAGGTACACCCAGAGCACGGGGTTCCATCCCTGAGCATCTTGGCTTATAGCCATTGATGGACCCATCCTCCATACCAGAGACTGATTTTCATATACCCACCTCAGCTTGAGTTACTGGCAGTTAGGAAAATTGATATGGCCCTAATCCTGCAAACACTTCCACGTGTGTGAATGTGGATATACCCATTGCCTTCCTGGGACGAGCCATGTTCTTAAACAAGACAAAACGTGTTTGCAGGATCAATGCCTATGGCTACAGTATAGCTTGGTACTTAAGCATATGCCTAACTCTAAGCACATGAGTAGTTCCATCGAAGTCATACGTCAGTAGTACTAATTGTGATTAAAGTTAAGCACATACTTAAGTACCTTGCTGAATCAGGGTCTTGCTTTCTAAAAACTAGGAAAATTTGAGGAGGAAGAAGAATGATGGACATTAAATATTAACAAAAAGAAAAGGAGTACTTGTGGCACCTTAGAGACTAACCAATTTATTAGAGCATAAGCTTTCGTGAGCTACAGCTCACTTCCTCAGATGCATATCATGGAAACTGCAGCAGGCTTTATATATACACAGAGAATATGAAACAATACCTATTCCCACCCCACTGTCCTGCTGGTAATAGCTTATCTAAAGTGATCATCAGGTGGGCCATTTCCAGCACAAATCCAGGTTTTCTCACCCTCCACCCCCCCCCACAAATTCACTCTCCTGCTGGTGATAGCCCATCCAAAGTGACAACTCTTTACACAATGTGCATGACAATCAAGTTGGGCTATTTCCTGCACAAATCCAGGTTTTCTCACATCCCCCCCACCCCCATACGCACACAAACTCACTCTCCTGCTGGTAATAGCTCATCCAAACTGACCACTCTTCAAGTTAAAATCCAAGTTAAACCAGAACATCTGGGGGGGGAGGGGGGTAGGAAAAAACAAGAGGAAACAGGCTACCTTGCATAATGACTTAGCCACTCCAAGTCTCTATTTAAGCCTAAATTAATAGTATCCAATTTGCAAATGAATTCCAATTCAGCAGTTTCTTGCTGGAGTCTGGATTTGAAGTTTTTTTGTTTTAAGATAGCGACCTTCATGTCTGTGATCGCGTGACCAGAGAGATTGAAGTGTTCTCCGACTGGTTTATGAATGTTATAATTCTTGACATCTGATTTGTGTCCATTTATTCTTTTACGTAGAGACTGTCTAGTTTGACCAATGTACATGGCAGAGGGGCATTGCTGGCACATGATGGCATATATCACATTGGTGGATGTGCAGGTGAACGAGCCTCTGATAGTGTGGCTGATGTTATTAGGCCCTGTGATGGTGTCCCCTGAATAGATATGTGGGCACAATTGGCAACGGGCTTTGTTGCAAGGATAAGTTCCTGGGTTAATGGTTCTGTTGTGTGGTATGTGGTTGTTGGTGAGTATTTGCTTCAGGTTGCGGGGCTGTCTGTAGGCAAGGACTGGCCTGTCTCCCAGGATTTGGGATCCACCACACGATCCATCGTCTACAGCCAAGCTCTGTGATACAACCGCATTTGCTCCAACCCCTCAGACAGAGACAAACACCTACAAGATCTCTGTCAAGCTTTCTTACAACTACAATACCCACCTGCAGAAGTAAAGAAACAGATTGATAGAGCCAGAAGAGTTCCCAGAAGTTACCTACTACAGGACAGGCCTAACAAAGAAAATAACAGAACGCCACTAGCGGTCACCTTCAGCCCCCAACTAAAACCCCTCCAACGCATTATTAAGGATCTACAACCTATCCTAAAGGATGACCCAACACTCTCACAAATCTTGGGAGACAGGCCAGTCCTTGCCTACAGACAGCCCCGCAACCTGAAGCAAATACTCACCAACAACCACATACCACACAACAGAACCACTAACCCAGGAACTTATCCTTGCAACAAAGCCCGTTGCCAATTGTGCCCACATATCTATTCAGGGGACACCATCACAGGGCCTAATAACATCAGCCACACTATCAGAGGCTCGTTCACCTGCACATCCACCAATGTGATATATGCCATCATGTGCCAGCAATGCCCCTCTGCCATGTACATTGGTCAAACTAGACAGTCTCTACGTAAAAGAATAAATGGACACAAATCAGATGTCAAGAATTATAACATTCATAAACCAGTCGGAGAACACTTCAATCTCTCTGGTCACGCGATCACAGACATGAAGGTTGCTATCTTAAAACAAAAAAACTTCAAATCCAGACTCCAGCGAGAAACTGCTGAATTGGAATTCATTTGCAAATTGGATACTATTAATTTAGGCTTAAATAGAGACTTGGAGTGGCTAAGTCATTATGCAAGGTAGCCTGTTTCCTCTTGTTTTTTCCTACCCCCCTCCCCCCCCAGATGTTCTGGTTTAACTTGGATTTTAACTTGAAGAGTGGTCAGTTTGGATGAGCTATTACCAGCAGGAGAGTGAGTTTGTGTGTGTATGGGGGTGGGGGGGACGTGAGAAAACCTGGATTTGTGCAGGAAATAGCCCAACTTGATTGTCATGCACATTGTGTAAAGAGTTGTCACTTTGGATGGGCTATCACCAGCAGGAGAGTGAATTTGTGGGGGGGGGTGGAGGGTGAGAAAACCTGGATTTGTGCTGGAAATGGCCCACCTGATGATCACTTTAGATAAGCTATTACCAGCAGGACAGTGGGGTGGGAATAGGTATTGTTTCATATTCTCTGTGTATATATAAAGCCTGCTGCAGTTTCCACGATATGCATCTGAGGAAGTGAGCTGTAGCTCACAAAAGCTTATGCTCTAATAAATTGGTTAGTCTCTAAGGTGCCACAAGTACTCCTTTTCTTTTTGCGAATACAGACTAACACGGCTGTTACTCTGAAACCTGTCATTAAATATTAAGAATCAAAGTATCATTTTCAGAACCTCACTATTGTGGCCATAATCAAGATTTCAACGTTGATAGCAGAGTATTTCTAATATCCTGCTTTCTAAATTCTTAGCTTGGAGGTAAAAGGATGTTTTAAATAAATAGCACATTTTAATCTATTTCAGGGAGAGATGAAAGGGAGGAAGAGCAAAGGAGAAGACATAACCTATGGTGAGAAAGTTACACCAAGAGCCTTGTTCTGGCCACATTTCAATGCTTCATTCAGAGGACCTTCCTCTTCTCTGCACCAACTTTCAGTGAGGATTCCAGAGGACTCTGTTCTGGGGCCCCTCCTATTTTCCCTCTGATCCGATCTACTTAGTACATAAATATTGTTTTATCTCTGGGCTGACAACTCAAAAATCTCCACTTCTGACCTATCTCCTTCTCCCCAAACTAAAGCCTCAGCCTGTCTTTCTGACATGTTATTGTTGATGTCCAGCCTTAAAACCTATTTCAAATGGCCACACCAGAGCCTTTAATCTTTCTCAATAACGCTCTCCACTTTTCTTCCCTTTCTTAGTTACTGTGCCCAACACCACCATCCTCCATGTCACTCAGGCTATGACCTGGGCATGATCTTTAACACCACCATTTCTTCAGACCCTTATCTCCAGGTCATGTCTACATCTTGCTGATTCCTCCTGCACAGCCTCTCTCGGATTCAGCCTTTCCTTTCTGTCTGCTCTGCTAAAACTCTTCTCCAGAACCTGTTTATCTTTCAGCCTCCCCTCTGGAGGAACACTCTTGTTCCAAGCCTATCCATAGAATATAGTATTGCACAAAACATAGAATCATCGAATCATAGAAGATTAGGGTTGGAAGAGACCTCCGGAAGTCATCTCGTCCAACCCCCTGCTCAAAGAAGGACCAACTCCAACTAAATCATCCCAGCCAGGGCTTTGTCAAGCCTGACCTTAAAAACCTGTAAGGATGGAGATTCCACCACCTCCCTAGGTAACCCATTCCAGTGCTTCAGCACCCTCCTAGTGAAATAGCGTTTCCTAATATCCACCCTAGACCTCCCTCACTGCAACTTGAGACCTTTGCTTCCTGTTCTCTCATCTGCTACCACTGAGAACAGCTGAGCTCCATCCTCTTTGGAACCCCCTTCAGGGAGTTGAAGGCTGCTGTCAATCCCCCCCTCACTCTTCTCTTCTGGGGACTAAACAAGCCCAGTTCCCTTAGCCTCTCCTCATAAGTCATGTGTCCCAGCTCCCTAATCATTTCCATTGCCCTTCGCTGGACTCTCTCCAATTTGTCCACATCCTTCTTGTAGTGTGGGGACCAAAACTGGACACAATACTCCAGATGTGGCCTCACCAGTGCTGAATAGAAGGGAATAATCCCTTCCCTCGATCTGCTAGCAATTCTCCTACTAATGCAGCCCAATATGCCGTTAGCCTTCTTGGCAACAAGGGCACACTGCTGACTCATATCCAGCTTCTCGTCCACTGTAATCCCCAGGTCCTTTTCTGCAGAACTGCCGCTCAGCCAGTCAGTCCCCAGCCTGTAGCAGTGCATGGGATTCTTCCGTCCTAAGTGCAGGACTCTGCACTTGTCCTTGTTGAACCTCATCAGATTTCTTTTGGCCCAATCCTACAATTTGTCTAGGACACTCTGGACCCTATCCCTACCCTCCAGCATATTTACCTATCCTCCCAGTTCGTGTCATCTTCAAATTGGGTGAGGGTGCAATCCATCCCAACATCCAGATTGTTACTGAAGATGTTGAACAAAACCAGCCCTAGGACCGACCACTGAGACACTCCGCTTGATACCGACTGCCAACTAGACATCAAGCCATTGATCACTACCCATTGAACCTGACAATCTAGCCAGCTTTCTATCCACCTTATAGTCCATTCATCCAATCAATACTTTTTTTAACTTGCTGGCAAGAATACTGTGGGAAACCATCTTCCTGGCTCATTGCTTCAACCATATCACTCTTCCTCTTTGCTCTCTCACACTGGCTCCCCCTTTTCCACCCCTTCCACTGTCTTTAATTTTATGTCCCTTCATAATCTATGTCTGACCTACCTATCATCTCTCATACAGTAAAGGGAAGTGGACTTGCACCTCCACTCTGCCAATGATGCTAGCCTTCATCACTGTCCAATCACTGATTCAGAAGTGTGGGGACCGATATTGTGCTTTCAATAACAGCAACTGGAGCAGAACAGGCTGAACGAGTTTCTGAGCTGACTGAAGTGATCCAGGGAATGGTTCAGGAGAATGGGGGTAGGTATATCAGTGAGATCTATGTAACTGAACAAAACAGGAGATGCCCAATGGGAATAAATAAAACAGCCACAGTGAAGGATGTGAAAGCGGGTGGTACAAAATATAGTGACGTTATTTTGGGCTTCGGGGTTGCTGCAGTTTGTATTGTTGTTGTATTTCTCCTGATTTATCTCCCTCATTAACACCCATTAATAAAGTTTCATTGCAACCTAACCCAACTGCTTCCCAAACCCTGCCTCTCAGCTTCTCCAGCACCTCACTCTTATGCTAGTGCAGCACGTTCATACAAAATACAAGTAATAATGTTAATATTTCTTCCTTATTAACATTATGTATTATAATAATATCGAGTTCTTATATAGAGATTTTCCTAAGTAGATCTCAAAGTGCTTCACAAAGGAGGTCGGTATCATTCTCCCCATTTTACAGATGGGGAAACTAAGGCTCAGAGAGGTGACGTGATTTGCCCATAGTCACTCCGCAGGCAAGTGGCAGAACTGGGAATAGTCCAGTGGTCCAGCCATGAGGCCTCAATACTAGGTTGCTTTAAAGATTCTGGACCAAACTCTGCCCTCACTTACCCTGCATTTGCAGTAGTTTGAGTCCATTAAGTTCAGTGAAGTAATCTGGATTATGGCCATGTAACTGCTCCCAGATACTCTGGAGTTGCAGTGGGGTAGCTCTATTAATTTCAGTGGAGTATTGTGAATTTACAGTCAAGCAACAGACTACAATGTAGCCCTCTGAACAGAGGTGTCAAATAACTTCAGTTATTTTGTAAATTTACAGTAGCTCAAACTCTGAGACATTGAACGCTGTAAAGTTTCCACTAAAAATTAAATCTTGAACATTTAGAGGTCCAAACTTAGACCTGTGAGTAGATGAAACTCCATTGGCTTCAGTTACACAAGGAATTAATGTGGCCCATTAAGTGTACCCTCATTTGATATTTTGAAAGCAAAGAGTATAAAATCACCAGAGACATGCGTATGAAATATGGTAATATACGGAATTCTTGCTTTAGATAAATAAACTTCGGTTTCTTTCTCAATTAGAACTGCTGCCAAATACAATGGCAATTTCCCCTGAATATAGAGATCAGCATTTGTCCAGTACCTTGTGTGAACAAATCATGATAACATCAAAAACTTTTCTAAAGATGAATCCATGTAATAGAACATCTGGCAGTGCTGATTCAGGGAATGCAATTCATTTTGCAGAGATTTCTGTTTCCAGGCGCTCTGACCTCAGTGATTTTTCAGGACTGGGGGTATAGAAATCTGCAAACAAAAGGTGTCACTCTGGTTTTGATGCACAGTTCTGCTTCTTTAAGTGTAAACGGGTCTCCATAGCCTGCCTGCAAGGGCAGTGCTGTGAGGCAGTTCAAGATGGAGGATGTTCCAGAGACTGAAGCTGGGCTGTTACTCACATCGAAACTTTATATTTGTTCTGATTTTTTTCTGTTTTTTCTTAATCGGAAATAAAGTTATAGAGATTGAAGTTTGGTATTGTTCTTAATGCATAATGATGAAAGATAACAGAATTTGAGAATAGAAAAGTGAAACCACAAATTGCTAACAAAATGTAGAAGCAGGGAGAAATCTTCTGAGTTTCATGTACTACATTTTGCAGAGGTGGATTTGCAGTACAACACAGGGTGTGCTGGCAAGGGGCCCCCCAACAATGGGGTGGCCCCAGGGCCGGGCAGCTGCAGGGGCAGAAGCTTGGTCCTTCTGGCTCCTGTGGCTCCTGCTGCAGGCTCCGCTCCCACCCCCAGGCAAGCTCCCCCTTCCCCGCCTACTGCCTCGAGCACTCTGTGTTCCCGCCTCTCCTCCTCCCCCCAGCGCTACCCCCGCTGCTGAACAGCTGTTTGCCATGCTCCAGGAGGGAGCGGGAGTGGCGGGGCCTCAGGACACTCAGGAGAGGAGGTGGGGAAGAGGTGGGGTGGGTGGGGCCTTGGTGAAGGGGTGGGATAGGGGTGGGGCAGAGGTGGAGCAGGGGCAGGGAAGGGGCCTTGGGGAAGTGGGTGGAATCGGGGCAGGGTGGTGCCGCTCAGGACAGGGGGCTGGGGTGGAGCAGGGGATTGGGAGCAGCCCCATACCCCCAGCCCGACTTCTGAACCCCCCCTCACACACCCCCAGCTCCCTGCCCTATCTGACTCCTGCATCACCCACACATACCCAGCCCCCCACACCCCATGCCCTGACTCCTCCACCCACCTACCCTGCACCCCTCGCACCAAACAGGAGCTGCCCCAGGTAAGCACTCCACACCCCAACCTCCTGCCCCAGCCCTGAGCCCCCTCCCGCACCTTAACTCCCTCCCAGACCCTGCACCTCAGCCTGGAGCCTCCTCCCACATCCTAACTCCTGGCCAAACCCCGCACCCCAATGGTTTTTTACATTTTTTTAATAAAGCGCTCTTATCCAAAGTGCTTTACAATAGGTAGCTAACCATACAAACAATATTTGGAAAGATCATTAAGTGGTCCGCTGAGACCCTCAGCAATTTTCAAGTGGTCTGGAGAAAAATAAGTTAGACTACAAAAACAATCACGGTACCTCACTTTATTTTCATTTACTTCCTATTACTTATGGGAGGAGGAGGAAGAAAAAAGAATGAAAAATGGGGTGGGGGGGAGATAAGAGAGAATGTTCTTTTTCTTGGCTGGGTCCCAAGGGGCAGGGGCAAAAATGAAGCTGAGCACAAGGCCCCACTAACTCTAAATCCACCACTGGCATTTTGGGTAATAACACGTGTGCCCAAAATAACACTGTCTTGCACTGTATAGAAAGATCTGCACAGTGCAAACTCATAAAAATTCACCCTCTCCATCAATGTGAAGAGAGATATGCACAGCATCTCCCACCCCCCAATTATAAATTGCACAAACTGGGTTTAATAATAAACAAAACAAATTAACTATAAAATGCAGATTTTAAGTGATTATAAGAGACAGGCAACAAAATAAAGCAGATCACCTCAGTAAATAAACAGAAACCACAAACTGATCTAAACACACTAGATAGGTAGGATACAAATTAGCAAATTCTCCCCCTGAGTGATAATCAGGCTGGCAGATTCTTAAGGCACAAGCTGCCTTGGCTTTCCCAGGTTTTCATACACAGGCTAAAAATCTTATCCTAGGACCATCACTTCCCCCAGTTCAGTCTTTGTTACCCAGGTGTTTCCAGGTGTGTTGTTGCAGGGAAAATGAGCTCACCTCATGTTGTCATTGTCCCCCTTTTATATCTTTCCCCCACTTCCTGGAAAGCTCTTTTGCTGTGATCTGGGTCAAACAGTTCCCATTGTGTGGAGCTCTCTCTGAGAGGTTTCTATTGCACACAGTTCCTGGGGTAATCCTTATGTTTTTGCACATTTCCTCAATAAGCCCTAAAGTAGCACATTTGAAATACAGAGACATGGTCAATATCCCCAGCTTCAGATACAAAAATGATACATGCATGGAAATTGGATAAATACATTCAGTAGATCATAACCTTTTCAATGATATCTTACATGAGACATCTTGCATAAAGTATATCTTAGCCCTGGTCTACACTGCGGGGGTGGGGGGATCGATCTAAGATACGCCACTTCAGCTACGAGAATAACATAGCTGAAGTTTGAAGTATCTTAGATCGACTTACCTCCTGTCCTCATGGTGCAGGGTAGACTGCCGCCGCTCTCCCGTCGACTCCACTTCCGCCTCTCGCAGTGGTGGATTACCGGAGTCGACGGCAGAGTGTTCAGGGATTGATTTATCACGTCTACACTAGATGTGAAAAATCGATCCCCAAAAGATCAATCACTACCCGCTGATCCGGGTACCCTTAGTTGTGCCATATTCATATCATAGCCATATTTCTATGAAGAATATGGGGGGTTTAACCTGTGTCAGACTCCATGCATAAAAACTGAAACTGGCTCTTTAATAAAGCAATTATTTACAGGGCTTCTCCTACTGATAGCCATGCATTCTAGACTTGTATACACAGACTGACTTCCTGGTGCCACCTCCAAATCCTTCCCTCCTGCAACCTGTACAAATCCATGCATGTTCCCACATCTTTCCATTTAAAAATTAATTGTTTTTATTATGTCTTTGTGCAAACATTTCATTACTGGAAGGGTCAGAGGTTACTACTACATAGCCCATCCTGGGCACATGGACTTTATCACCAGCCCATTGTGGCTGGTTAGGCATCATAGTCCTTCAAGTGTGCTACTCTTCAAACCAGTCTCCCCCTTCTTCTTTGTGTTATTGCTGTTGATGGGGGACTTGATTTCACCCTGTTGCCTCCTCCACTCTGTTGGGTGGCACCCTGATAATCCTCTGTATTGTTCGTATTCCCGTTACTTCTCACTCTCCCACATCAGTCAAGTTGATGGAGGAGACTCATTCTAACTAAGCAATAATTGGCTAAGAGGGAAGGTCCTCTCATGGATCCTAACTGGTTAAAAAGCAGGAAACAAGGGGTAGGAATAAATGGTCAGTTTTCACAAGGGAGAGAGGTAAATAGCAAGGTCCCCCAGGGATCTGAATTGGGACCTATGCTGTTTAACAAATCCATAAATGATCTGGAAAATGTAGTGAACCGTGAGGTGGCAAAGTTTGCAGATGATACAAAATTACTCAAAATAGGTAAGTCCAAAGCTGACTGCAAAGAATTACAAAGGGATCTCACAAAACTGGGTGACTTGGCAACAAAATGGCAGTTGAAATTCAGTTTTGATAAGTGAAAAGTAACGCACATTGGAAAACATGTTTGGGTCTAAATTGGCTGTTACCACTCAAGAAACAGATCTTGGAGTCATCATGGATAGTTCTCTGGAAACATCTGCTCAATGTGCAGTAGCAGTCAAAAAAACTAATTGAACGTTGGGTACCATTAGGAAAGGGATAGATAATCAAACAGAAAGTACCATAATGCCACTGTATAAATCCATGATTTGCCCACATCTTGAATACTATATGCAGTTCTGGTCACCCCATCTCAGAAAAGATACGTTAGAATTAGAAAAGGTACAGAGAAGGGCAACAAAATTGATTAAGGGTATGGAACAGCTTCTTTATGAGGAGGGATTAAAAAGACTGGGGGAATGCTCATCTTGGAAAAGAGAAGTCTAAGTGGGGAGATATGATAGAGGTCTATAAAATCATGACTGATATAGAGAACGAGAATAGGGAAGTGTTTACCCCTTCACATAACACAAGTACCAGATATCATCCAATTAAATTAATGGACAGCAGGTCTGAAACAAACAAAAGGAATGCATGATCAACTTGTGGAACTCATTGCCATGGGAAGTTGTGAAGGCCAAAACTATAACAGGATTTAAAAAAAGAATTCGATAAGTTCAAGGAGGGTAGGCCCATCAATGGCTATTCGACAAGATGGTCAAGGACACAACCCTATGCTCCAGGCCACTGTCAGAAGACATGATACTGGACTAGATGGACCATTGGTCTGACCCAGTATGGTCATTCTCATGTTTTTATTTTCCCCTCGTTCTGACCTTAGCATTGTCTGTCCGGATGTGCCAGCTGTCTGCTGATACACCATAGTTGTCTCCATCATTGTCCTGAGTCTGTAGTTGCCTCACATGACCTGTGACCAGCTTCAGCTTGGACTCTTGCATTTGCCTTTGCTTTGTGTGGCTGTTCAGTGGTTGGACCTAGACCTGCTCACCTGTCCATAGTGTCTGCAGGTCCTTGATTGCTCTGTTGTCTTCTTAGCTTGGTATCCTCTTAACTGCTTCTGTCTCCTGTCTGTTGGTCCTCTGCTGTGACTCACTCTATGCCTCATGGTAAGCAGGATCCCTTCCTGTCCATTTTGCCTTTGTCATCAGTCTCTTTGCTGTCGTTGCTGCTGTTCCCACCTTCTTGTTGCTTTGTGCAAATCCAGAGGAAGATGTCGTAAGCTCAAATTCCCATTTGTGGCTGAATTGTTTGAATTCTGTTGCAGGGTCCTGTGGCCCATTGTCTGAGACAGCATGTCAGGTATGCCAAGCCTTAATGAATTAATGGATTCCAAGGCCAGAAGGGACCATTGTGATCATCTTGTCAAACCTCCAGTATAACACAGGCCAGAAAACTCCCCAAAATAATTCCTAGAGCAGAACTTTTAGAAAAACACCCAACCTTCGTTTTAAAATTGCCAGTGATGGAGAATCCACCACAGCCCTTGGTAAATTGTTCCAAAGGCTAATCAGATGCACTATTAAAAACGTACGCCTGATTTCCAGTCTGAATTTGCTGAGCTTTAGTTTCTAGCCATTGGATCCTCGTGTTACCCCTGGGTGCGCTAGATTGAAGCGCCCATCTTAATAAGTATGGCCTACGCATTTGTTCCTAGATCTGTGAGCTTATATTTGGAATTGAAATGTGTATTGCTTGCTTGTGGATAGTTTAGCATGTGATCCAGATCACTCTGTATACGTGACCTGTCCTCTTCATATTTTTGCCACACTCCCAATCTTTGTGTTGTTTGACAATTTTATCATTAATGAGTTTACGTTTTCTCCCAGGTCATTGATAAAAAGGACAGTGTAGGGCCAAGAACTGATTCTTGTGGGAGAAACACCCAATCAGTGATGATTCCCTGTTTACAATTACAATTCCCTGTTCTGAGACCTTTCAGTTAACCAGTTTTAATCCATTTAATGTGTGCCACATTGGTTTGCTATTGTTCTAGTTTCTTAATTCAAATTGTCAAGTTGTACCAAGTCAAACGCCCAACAGAGGTCTAAGTATATTACATCAACGCTATTATCTTTAAAAAGAACGAGGAGTACTTGTGGCACCTTACAGACTAACACATTTATTTGGGTATAAGCTTTCATGGGCTAGAACCCACTTCATCAGATGCATGGAGTGGAAGATACAATAGGAGGAGATAGATAGATAGATAGATAGATAGATAGATAGATAGAACGAACATGAAAGATGGGGGTTGCCATACCAACACTAAGAGACTAATAAATTAAGGGTCTTTTCTCCTGCTGATAACAGCCCACCTTAATTAATTAGTCTCTTAGAGTTGATGTAGCAAAAGAATCCTGAGTCCCATTCCTTTATCAATGCACTCGGCAGCTTTCTACCCAAATTTTCTCAGAGACCCTCCCTTGCAAGTAGAAGGGCGCCTCCTTCCCAAAACTTCCTGATCAGGGAACCAGAGCGAGAGACCCCAAGCTGAACTGAGGCAGGAAGCCTGCAGCCTGTCAGGACACAATGTGTGTGTGGTGGTGGGGGGAGGGAGAAGTAATGTTTGGGGGGTGGCAGCCGAGAGGGGACGGGGTGACTGTTCTAAGGGAGATGGTAGATTTGGCAATGGTGAGGCTGCTTTTCACTGAGGGTGGGAAGGTTTCAGCAGCAGAGAGCACTCAGTGTCCTGTCCAGTGCAGGCCTCAGGACCATTTGTCAGTGATTGGGTTGAGACTCCTGTTATGTGTGACTCTGAACTAACATTCTCACAGAACCAGGTTGGAGAAACCAAAGAGACAGCTCCTGACCTGTCTAGAAACAAAGCCCATGTTCATGGCCTGGGCAACAACTAAGGAGCCGTGCATGAGCTCACACTCCCAATTCAGAGAGAGCAAGGGAAAGAAATTCCAGCTCAGTGAAGGTGACATTCCCCCCTAAACACCCACACCCCCCCTACTGATTCTGCACATGCTTCAGATAGATAGACAGGAAGAGAGACAGGAAGTGAAATTAGTCTCTGGTGGAGGAGACAAAGACCTGCAGCTATTGCCGATCAGAGAGAGGAGAGGGAATGGAAGCTTCAGCAGGGTGTGACTGGAGACCACATGTGTATGCATCTGCTCCCCAGCTACAAAAACAGGAAGAGAAAGAGGCACTAACACAGTGTGGGTAACCACCACGCCTCAGTTATCACACTGCAGACAGAGACAGGAAAGAAAGACGTGAACAGCAAGGTATCTAACTCTATTTCATCGTAAACAAGGTGACTTTTTCCTCTCAGCCTGCCCTGTTAGACGTCCCAGCATCTGACAGTATAGAAATGTATTTCAGATCACACATTTTACAATTAGCATTTTACAGTGTTATTCACACAGCTCTCTCCCATTTCATGGCAGTTACAATAATGGGAAGTCTGCAGTATAAAAGTGGGATGGTGTATGGGGGGGAACAGTGGAAACGGCCAGGTGGGAAGAGGCGTGAGGAACTGGTAAGCAGCTCTCTGATAATAGGTAGGAGAGAAGTGCTGGGTTTTGAGCTCCATTTTAAGATGGACTGGGAAAGCAGAGAAGTCCAGCTAGGTGGGCAGAGTATTCCAGACAGCTTGATGTCAGCAACAAAGAATCAATCCCTGAAAGATGAGAAAAGGGAGCAGGCGGCTGGTAAGGGGCAGAATTGGCAGAGAGGACGAAGCAAATAGGGATCTAGGAGGAGATCACAAAAGTAAGTGATAAGGTACAGGTGGAGTTGTAGAGGAGGCCCCCCACTCTGAATTCTGACCCTCGAATTCTAATCCAGGGCTGTGGTCTCCCCTACACCCAAACATTCCCTGTTTCGTATTCTCCTGTAGCTAATTCCTACCACTTCAACTTTCGTAGGTGACAAAGCTTGCCAGAGAGTCCTGGTCATGGATTTTAAGGCCAAAGAGACATTTTGATGATCTAGTCTGACTTCATGCACAATGCAGAAGATATGATGAAGCGGGTTCTAGCCGATGAAAGCTTACGACCAAATAAATTTGTTAGTCTTTAAGATACCACAGGACTCCTCATTGTTAATGCAGGACATAGAACTTCACCCAGTGATTTCTACATCAAGCCAAATAACTTGTGCGGGAATTAGAGCATCCATTTTACAAAGACATCCAATTCTGATTTAAAGATGGAGAATCCACTTAGTTGTTCCAGTGGTGGTTAACCTCTCTCTTAAAAATGTGAGCCTTATTTCCAGTCTGGATTTGTCTAGCTTTTTCTTCCAGGCATAGGAGCTTGTCATACCTATAACTTGTTATTCTAGCCCTAGAAACTGTGATCAAGACATCTCTTAATCTACTCTTTGATAAGGTAATAGTTTGAGCTTCGTAAGCCTTTCATTGGGAGGCATGTTTTCCAGATTTTGAATCACTCTCATGACTCTTCTGTGAATCTTTATATTTCTTTCCAGCATCATTTCTGAAGTGTAAACACAGTATTCCAGTAGTGGTCTCAACAACGCCATGTGCCAAGGTCATATAAACTCTATTCCTACTTGAGATTCCCCCGTTCGTGCATCCAAGGATCCCAATAGCTCATTTGGCCACATCTTTGCACTGGAAGCTCATGTTCAGTTGATTCTCTAACATGGACCCCCAGTCCTTTTCAGAGATGGTACTTCTTTCATATCATCCCCCATCCTGTAAATATGGCCTACGTTCTTTGTTCCTAGATGCTTGTCCTTCCATTTGGCCACATAAAATGCATGCTGTTTGATTGTACCCAGTATATGAAGTGATACAGATTGCTCCATAACACGGACCTGTCCTCATGTTATTTCACTTCACTGATCTCAGTTATATGCAAATTTTACCAATAGTTGTATTGTATTTTCTGCCAGATCACTGGAAAAACTCATAAATAGTCTTGGGCCAAGAACCCATCCCTCCAGTACCCAACTAGCAACATACCCTGTTCTGAGGTCCAGAGGAAGGTGAGAGGTACTCCTGTTGAAAGTCTCTGGTTGAAGACAAAAGCGGGGTGGAAAGCAGGGGTGATGTCATTGTAGGGGGGGGTCTCCTATAGGTCACCCAATCAGAACAAGGAGGAAGTGGATGAGGCATTTGTAGAACAAACAACAGACTTATCCAAAGCATGGCTAGTGAACAGGAGGGGCCAACAGGGGGATTTTGCAAGGGAGTTCTCCAGGTGAAGGAGGAGTGACGAGGTGACCCTTGAGGTGAGTTTGTTGTCTGTTTGTTTGTATGTGGTGTGCTTGCGTAGTGTGTGACTGCTGGATTAGAGTATAATATGGTCTGTTTGAGGGCTGTGAGCTGAGCCAAGCAATCTGCCAGGATAGGCTGAGAGTTTACTAATGAGCCTGCCATCCTTCGATCCCTAATACCTTTAGGATCCCTTGGCAAGGGGGCAGAGCTAACTCAAGGAGAACAGAGGTTTAAAAAGCCAGCTCCTCAGCAAACAGGGGAGTTTTGCAAGGGAGTGTGAGACACAGATACACCTAACAAACATACTCTAAATTTGGACCAATAACCCCCCAAAACACAACGAATAAACACAGCCCCCACCCCACACCAGGGTAAATGTAATGCAGGCAGAGTCCAGCAGCAGAGCGGGGGCTATCCAGCGTATTGCTCTGAATGCAGCAGGTAGAAGTTCCTGCCTTGTGGGCAGGTGGCCTATGTGTGCATTCAGTGAAAGCTGCTCCTGGCCCACTGAGACTGCATACGTGCTCTGGAGGCCAGAGTGGCTGAACTGGAGGAGCTAAGAGAGACAGAGGAGTATAGATGAGACTTTCAGGGACACAGTAGCATGGTCCTATCCCCAGTCTGACAGCCTCTGTGCTGCTGAAGGGGATGAAAGCCTCAGGGAAGCAGAACATGAAGCTAGAGTGGAGAGAAATGATCCCCATGGTTTTGGTACTTGAAAGTACCAATAACATAGGGAAAGGTAGGAGAGGAGTCCTGGAGTCCAGATTTAGACTGCTAGGTAAGGATTAAAGACCAGGACCTTCATGGTAACATTCTCTGAGATGCTCCCAGTTCCAGGTGGAGGGCCAGTTACACAGGCAGAATTGTAGGGTCTCACTGTATGGGGAATGAGATGATGATGATGTAGGGAGGAGGGGTTTAGGTTTATTAGGAACTGGGGAACCTTTTGGGAAAGGAAGGGCCTATACTGGAACAAGGGGCTCCACCCAAAACCCCCAAGCTGGATTTTGGAGATGTTTAAGAGCAGTTTAGACAAACCGTCAGGGATGATCTAGATACTACTTAGTCATGCAATGAGTGCAGGGGGCTGGACTAGTTGACCTCGTGAGGTCCCTCCCAGTCCAACAATTCTATTAGATCTATTTTCTTGGCTCCCTGCAGTGCAGAGCTCAGGTCAGGTGAATGCCCCAAGCTCTGGGCTCTCCCTTTCACTAACCTGCCAGCTCAAATCCAGGCTGGCAAGAAAGGGAAGCTTGGCTGAAATGAACCAACCCCAGCTGACCTGGGCTGCAGTGTACAGAGCGCCCTGCCCAACAAGCAGAGGGCACCCTCCTGATGATGGCTGTGTGCTGTTGTGGTTGTTTCTGCTTGGAGGCAGCAGTGATAGTTATGGAAAGCAACATGCAGAAAGCTGTAGTATTTAAGCAATAATAATTTTTGCAGTCTATCCGAAACAGACGTCAAAACACAAAGCAGCCCATGCTCAGCGATTCCAAGAGGAGTGGCAGTCTCAGGGGCAGTTTAAGTTTGATTTGTGAAAACAGCTGGGCAGCTAACCTCAGGCCAAGCCAGGGGAAGGAGTAAAGAGGAGCTGAAATCAAGCTGCCTCCACCTTTGATCCTACTACGGAGCAGCGAGAAAGATCATCTGGACAAAAACAAGCCCCGGCTAATGTGCTGCTCTCTCCAAAGTGCGCCTGGCTTTCGCAAAACGTTGAATTAGCCTCCACAACCTTCCTTTCCTCCCCTGCAGACTACAGTGATCTCAGCCCAAGAAGCCCTGGAATGTGATTCCTCCCGAGGACATGCTCAATTCAGATGTAATGACATTGACTTGGGGTGCAACAGAATGTAGTGAGGAGAGCATGGAATGGATTGTATTAACACTAGTGAGCTGCTCGTGAATGATTTTATGACTCAACATATTGGTGACTTCTTTCTCCGAATGTCATTGTAATCGGCAAAGTCGCTAGCTTTGTCGCTGGTCACTTTGACACTTCTTTCCTCGCTAGGGATATCAAAAAGTCACTAAATCTAGTGACCAAGTAGCTAAGTTGGCAAAACTCCTGTATGGATACCCACTCTAGACTCCAGGCTCATCAACCATTGCGTCTCTTGACTAGATACCTATATCTCCGTCCCTCCTGACAGGTATTTCCACACAGCACAGTCCCCTGACTCTACTGTGACGTTCTTTGCCCAGCAAAGTCAGACTGCCTAAGCAGACCTGCTTTGCTTTTCTCCTCAGAAAACAGTGTAATTACCCACAGTTAAGTTACTACTCAGGTCGTTCTAAGCAAGAACATTTATTGTTAAGGTAAAATCGTTACAGGTAAAACATGTTAAAACAATAAAAGAACTGACACATATGCTAATAAACTTACCAGAGATCACCCTAACTCCAACCAGGTCTCTGACCAGGGAACAGTCCTTCAAACCGCACTCATGGGTTTTTTGTTGTCCCAAGCTCCTAACAGTTTATACTCAGAACAAGCACATTCATGGGTAATGGGGCCTCAGAGGCCAAACTCCTTCCAAGCTTTCCTAAGGATTGGGGCCCTCCATGGATCAAAGGCCTTGTCTATTTGCTGGATCAGGAAGAAGGCTCTGAGTCAGTTTAAACTCAGGTTATTGTCTCATCTTTGACTTCTGGACTCTAGAGAATCCAGCTGGAACCAATCGATGTGAGTATTTCAAGGGGGTGGTGCCTCTTGGGAGGTGTTACAACCTGAGTGTATTTGCCTAATCACTTCCCACTGTTGTTAGTTCCTGGAGGGATTTTGGTTCCCCTCCCTCATGGAATTACACACAATCGCTGTCCCACAGTGATCCATGAACATAACGTAGCAAGACTTCCCATAATTCAGTCAGGAAATTACCAAACCCTGTCACAAGAGGCAATACATTTTTGTTCACATTACTTTTGCCTGACGGGGAGGGGGAGTGTGAGATTTTCTTGTTGAAACAAACAATGTGAACACAAATATTTGACAATTATTGTGAAGACAAAAGCCTGCTAGGGAGGAGAGAAAAGAAACATGGGAGGAAGAAGGATCATAGAAATCCCCGAATGCTGCTTCCATTCAGAAGTCAAATTGGGGGAAAGGGATGTGGTGACTCTCCTCCAAGATCCTTCCACCAAATAACCTCGGCTTAGGTGAGTTACCAGAATGAGGCACCACTCCCAGTGTATTGTGCAAAATCTGATGGTGTGTATCACTGGGCTCCACTAAGCTCAACGAGCTTGGTATCCGCATGGAAGAGCTTGACGATACCCAAGGATTTTCTGGGCTCCTTGGGTTTGACTCCTTGACTGGGGGAAAAAGTGATGACATCTCCCAAATGTCACCCCCTTGTCTCACCAAAATGAGACATCACTCACCGGAAACGGTGCACATTTGTGACTCTCGCTTTTCTTCTTACACTGGGAGTGAAAGTTGGCTATGCTGACATTTAAATCGCTGTGACTGGGCATCTGAGCTTAATAACCCTAAAAACTAAAACTTTGTGCTTTATTTCTAGTCTGAATGGTTGTAAATTCAGCTTCCAGTCATTGGATCACATATATATATTCTTCTAGATCAGTGGTTCTCAAACTTTTTTTTTCCCATGGACTACTTGAAAATTGCTGAGAGTCTCACTGGACCACTTCATGATCCTTTCAGATTTTGTTTGGACCATTAGCTAACTATTGTAAAGCGCTTTGGATAAAAGCGCTGTCTGTAAAAACCCCTTAATAATAATGAGCTATCCCTCTCGCATGCACATAGCTGAGCTTTAACAAATCTAGGAATCAACTAGGAGCAGTCATGCTTTCATTGCAAATATTCATACAACATTTTCTTGCTCTGCTCTGTAGAGCCCCTCACGGATACAAAATGTATATCTGTGGACGCGATAATCAGATATTAGCGAAGCTTCAGGGCTCTGCTGGGAACCACAGTGGAGAAAGCAGGAGAATGTCGGCCCACCACTCCCAGGAACCAGCGCCCCGTGCCGGCAGCTCTCCGGCGTGACTGTACCCGCCCCCGGCCCCGCTCACTGGGGCTGGAACCAGGCTCACCGACAGCTGTCCCTATTCGCACTAGTGTGTGCGAGCGGCTTGCACACCGCTGGAGAGGAAACGCAGACGGCTGAGTGGACGGGATGACTGTCCAGGCTGGGGGCGGCACAGCCATGCTGGAGGAGCTGCTGGTGCAGGGCCCTGGCTTCTGGAGCGACGGCCCAACATGCTGCCGCTTTCGCTGCTGCAATTCACTGTCGAGTCCTGCAGCTCCGCGGATCTGTGATTTAGATCCGGGGTGTCATAAATATAAATATTAAAATCCCACCTGGCCAGAGGAAAAATCCTCTCACCTGTAAAGGGTTAAGAAGCTAAAGGTAACCCCGCTGGCACCTGACCAAAATGACCAATGAGGAGACAAGACACTTTCAAAAGCTGAGAGGAGGGAGAGAAACAAAGGGTCTGTGTCTGTCGATACGCTGCTTTTGCCAGGGATAGACCAGGAATGGAGTCTTAGAACTTTTAGTAAGTAATCTAGCTAGGTATGTGTTAGATTATGACAGGTTTCAGAGTAACAGGTTTCAGGTATGTGTTAGATTATGATTTCTTTAAATGGCTGAGAAAAGAATTGTGCTGAATAGAATAACTATTTCTGTCTGTGTATCTTTTTTGTAACTTAAGGTTTTGCCTAGAGGGGTTTTCTGTGTTTTGAATCTAATTACCCTGTAAGGTATCTACCATCCTGATTTTACAGAGGGGATTCCTTTACTTCTATTTACTCCTATTTCTATTAAAAGTCTTCTTGTAAGAAAACTGAATGCTTTTTCATTGTTCTCAGATCCAAGGGTTTGGGTCTGTGGTCACCTATGCAAATTAGTGAGGCTTTTTATCCAACACTTCCCAGGAAAGGGGGGGTGCAAGTATTGGGAGGATTGTTCATTGTTCTTAATATCCAAGGGTCTGGGTCTGTAGTCACCTAGGCAAATTGGTGAGGCTTTTTACCAAACCTTGTCCAGAAAGTGGGGTGCAAGGTTTTGGGAAGTATTTTGGGGGGAAAGATGTTTCCAAACAGCTCTTCCCCAGTAACCAGTATTTGTTTGGTGGTGGTAGCAGCCAATCCAAGGACAACGGGTGGAATATTTTGTACCTTAGGGAAGTTTTTGACCTAAGCTGGTAAAGATAAGCTTAGGAGGTTTTTATGCAGGTCTCCATATCTGTACCCTAGCATTCAGAGTGGGGGAGGAACCTTGACAGGTCCCATATGAGGAGAGATTAAAGAGGCTAGGACTTTTCAGCTTGGAAAAGAGGAAACTAAGGGGGGATATGATAGAGGTCTATAAAATCATGAGTGGTGTGGAGAAAGTGAATAAGGAAAAGTTATTTACTTGTTCCCATAATATAAGAACTAGGGGCCACCAAATGAAATTAATGGGCAGAGGGTTTAAAACAAATAAAAGGAAGTTCTTCTTCATACAGTGCACAGTCAACCTGTGGAACTCCTTGCCCGAGGAGGTTGTGAAGGTTAGGACTATAACAGGATTTAAAAGAGAACTGGATAAATTCATGGAGGTTGAGTCCATTAATGGCTATTAGCCAGGATGGATAAGTGTGGCGGGGCGAGGCTCACCCCTGTGGCGCCTCCTGCTGGTTGTCCAGGGAATTAGCTCTTCCAGCCTCTGGAGTGCCCCCTGCAGGCCACTGTCTTGCCCATCGCTGGCCCCCGTGTCCCTCCCAGACCCCAGTGCCCTTTTACCTGGGATGCTGCACCCTGGCTACCCCCACCATCTGCCTCGGGGTCTCCCCTTCCTGGAGAACCCCCCAACCCACTATCCCCACCTTGCCTCAATCTATGGGCTACTGCTAGTCATCATCAAGCTCCTGCTCCCTGGGGCAGACTGCAGTGTAAGAGCCAGTCATCACAGGCAAGGGGTTTTTGGCCTGCTGCTCTTGCCTACCCTGGGCTATCCCCTGCAACCCCAGTACTTCTCTGGGCCCTGGATCAGGCCCTGTGGCCAGGGGATTGTCAGCTTGGAGCCTCCCTGCTCCTCTGGCCCTTCCTCAGCCCTGCTTCAGTCTCAGTATCCTTTTTTCAGGCAGCCAGGCCCTGCTCGTTCCAAGACTGGAAAGAGCCTTCTAAGCGCTTGGCTGCCCTGGCCTTTATAGAGCCAGCTGGGACTGTTTGGGGCGTGGTCCTCAGTTGAGGCTGCCTCCCAATCAGCCCAGCTTCTCTCTCTCAGCCCTCCAGCCCTCTTCCCAGGGCTGGCTCCAACCCTGTCAGGGAGGGAGTGGGGGACTACCCTGCTACAGTAAGGAATGGCATCCCTAGCCTCTGTTTGTCAGAGGGTGGAGCTGGATGGCAGGAGACAGATCACTAGATCATTACCTGTTAGTTAGTTTCACTCCCTCTGGGGCACCTGGCATTGGCCACTGTCAGTAGACAGGATACTGGGCTGTATAGACCTTTGGTGTGACTCAGTGTGGCCATTCTTATGTTCTTAAATAAAGGGGTAATATATGGAGTGCCATTAGAGCTGACCAAGGATGAGATAGCCAAAAGCATAGGAGAAGATAAAATGGTAGTCTGTAAGCAACTAATTAGCAAAGGAAGAGGAGAAAACAAGCCATCAACAGCTGTACTGATTACATTTAAGTAACATTACTTAGAAAGTAATACTAGGGTTTCAGATATTCGGAACCAAGCCACATATCCCTCACCCCTCAGGTGTTACAAGTTCTAATGGTTTAGGCATGTAGCAGCTGTTTCTAAAGGGAAAACAGGATATGGTAAATATGGGAGAAATCATTCCAATGAAAATTGTACAGAAGGGACAGAGGTCAAATGCAGTAACTGGTGGTAATCACAGTCTGGCATATAGAGGGTGTATTGCAGCAGGCAAGCTAAAACGGTACAAACGACAAAAAATGTTAACAACATATCTCCTGTGGAAGCTGTAAGGAGCCTCTCAAATGTCAGTGGAGATGGAAGAGACAGTCAGCACAGGAAAAGAAGAACTTCAGACACAGCCTCATTGTACAAAGAATATGATGAACACTGTGGAAGGAGTAGGTGATGACATACTAGTAATGAAAAATAAAGGTTTATTGCATTGATGATAGAAGTGATAAAATGTACACCACAAACTAGGGGGAAAAAAAACAGAAAAAAATATTTTTTTCCAAAGGCAGCAGAGAAATACTTGTATATTAGCAACTTGTCAATGAACCACCTTCATGCAATTTTGAATGAAGTTTATGGTGAAATATGTAATGTGCACAGTCTAGCATATAGCCAAGAACTAAAAGAAAATATCCTTGAAATAAAAACAAACAAGATGTCATATGTATCTAGGACACATCGATGGTTGAAAATCTTACTCTTAGAGTTCCAGGGTATATTGCCTTTAGGCAAGACCAAAAACTAGGAAGAGGAGGAGGTGTTTGTACTTTCATAAGGGAAAGATTAAACTATATAGCAGTAGATAAAGAAGTAAGGCTAGAAAATAATGCTCTTGAGATCCCAAAGCAGATTTTCTATATATACAGGATTTATAATATCTATGTGGGAAATTAAAAAGTTCAGAGTTACAAGAAAAGGTGAAAAATGCTAAAAGACCAGACATTATATGTGGTGAGTTAAATAGTCTTAATAAACTGTGGAGAAGTAAAACAGCTGATAAAAGTGGTGCATTCTTAGAAAAGTTCATTGCTGAAAACAATCTAGATGTTTTAAGTGATGGCACCCCACTAGGTTTAAGGCAGCAAATAGTAGTTTTTCCTAGAAATTATAACAGCAGATCACACCTGGATCACCTGGATCGATCGGTCTTCAGCTGTCGTTAAGACTGCACCGATCACAACACATCCACCATTCTTCTCGCACTCTTGCCTTTCTTCTCCATGTTTGTCTGAAACGTTTAAAGATGTCATCTTCCCATCTTTTTGGGGTGGTCTTTTCTATTTTCATGGGTACCACTCAGCAATGATTGCGGTCCATCTATTGTCCGTGAACCGTGCCGTGTGGCCCGCCCATCGCATCTTGTTATGTCTGCTTTCCACGACAATATCTTTCACACCGCTGCGTTCTCTGATTGTTTCATTTGGAATGCAATCCAGAAGGGAGATTCGCAACATAGCTCATTCCATTGCCCTTTCAGCTACTGACAACCGCTGCTCTTCTCTCTTTGTCAGTGCCCACGTTTCACTGTCATATAACATGGCTGGCAGCACTGTTGAAATGAAAATATTTGCATGTGTGATCTTTTCGATTTTTCCTTTGAAGACGTCCTTGATGAAATTCTCCATTCAGGTCTTCACACATATTGACTTCTTGGCCCAAATATACATACTGTTCCACTTCTTCAATTTCTTCTCCTGCTACAATTATTCGGGCTTTTCGTAAGACGTCTGATCACATGTATTTCATTTTGCAGCAGTTCATTTTCAGGCCGACCTGACTGTTTTTCATGTCGAGTCTTCGTAGCATGCTTTGCAGTTGGTTGGTACTTTTGGCAATTAGCACGATGTCGTCCGTGAATCTGAGATGAGATAATCGTTCTCCATTTATGTTGACACCACTCCTCCAATTGATCTTATTCATAACCATTTTGAGGCAGGCAGTGAATAGTTTCAGTGAAATTGTATCTCCTTGCTTCACACCTTTCTCGATTGGGATGTGGAGGGGAGTTTTGAGGAGAGTAATGTCTGTTGTACATCCAGTATTCGCTTCCTTCAACAAACTGATGTACTGCATGTTAATGGCCTGCTCTGTGAGCGCCTTTAATATTGCATTGAACTCGATGCTATCAAAGGCCTTTTCACAGTCGACAAAAGCAATGCACAGTGGGAGTTTGTACTCCCTCGCTCTTTCCAGGAGCTGGCTGAGGGTAAATATATGGTCGATCGTGCTGAAATTCCTTCAGAATCCTGCCTGCTCTCTCGGCTGTTGTTCATCCAGACTCTGCGAGAGTTGGTTCGCTATCACCTTTGTAAAGAGCTTGTATATGTGAGAAAGCAGGCATATAGGGAGGTAGTTCTTAAGATTTTCTCGATCACCCTTCTTGTGCAGCAAGATGGTATTTGACTCCTTCCAGCTTGATGGTATTCTTCCTTCTTCGAGATATCAACTGAATCTTAAAGTGAGGGCCTTCCAAAGTTCTTCGCCTCCTGCAGAAATCATTTCTGATGTTATTCCATCTTTTTCTGGGGCTTTTCCCTTCTTCATCTGGTGTAGTGTGGTTCGGACTTTGTTAACGATTATTGGGGGGATGCATTCTTCTGACTCTTGGAGCATTAGGAGGGGGACATTGATTCTTTATTTGAACAGTTGTGTGTAGAAGTCCTGGCAGACTTCCTCCATCCCTGCTCTGTCGATTACTGTCTCTCCATCCTTGTTCTTCAATGCTGTTACGCTCAATCGATACTGTGTCAATTCCCGCTTGCATGTCCTGAGGCTCTTGTGTGATTTGGCTGTTTTGAGGAGCTTTTCTTTCTAGAAGTTCTCAAAGTCGTTCTTCATCTTTTGCCGTATCAGCTTGCCACAGAATGGAGTACTCAAGGTTGTTAACAGAGCTCTTTTTCATGTTTTTCTGCTTCTCCAACAAGCTTTTCGTTTCGTTCGAGATTCTTTCCTTCACCTCCTTCGATTTCAGCTGCTTTTATGCAACGTCTCAGCTTGTCAGCAAAGATATTATAGTCCTCATTGCACTTTTCCATCTGGCTCCAGTCAAACCCAGAAATCGCTTTCTTCAGCTTTGCTTCATCGAATGTCTTCGGCCGCTGTTTCCTGTTTGCCATCTGTAGCGCCTTCTTTTCCACAGCAGATATTGCAAGTAAATACAACTGGAAAGTATATAAGGGAGAAGGAATGGGAAGTGATCATTTCCCTATACTTGTTAATTTTCAAGGGCAAGGTAAGGTTGGAGGTGATGGAATTAGCTCCCAGGTGGGCATTTACAAGTAAATGTACTGAATCTGTGTATTATCATTGTGTGAGTGATTACATGCAGAAATTCAATGATAATCTAATAAAGGGATTACTAGTAGCAGCTACTGTGGCCAGACCTAGGATATTGATGTACCGCAGACTAAAAAACTCACTTTCATTGTGGAATGAGGAGTGCAAAATGGCAATTAAAGAAAGGAACACTGCCTATATAAAAGCAAAAAAAAAAAAAAAGAATGGTGAAGATCTAATGAAGTATAAAAGAAGTAAGGAAATAGCACAGGGAACTCTAAAAAGATCAAAGAAAGAGTTGAAGGAAGTACTGGGAATGGATAAACAAATATAAGAAAACATCAAAAACATACAGGCAAATTAGAAAAATGAATGGAATTCAGACTAACGGTAGCCACATCCCAGGTCTTATTGGGAGTGACAATACAGTTAGAAGTTCTGACAGTGAGAAAGCAGAAATTTTAGCAGAAACTTCTGAGGGATAAGGAATGATGAAAACCAAAGAGAAGTTTTCCACCAGATTAAAGACAATTCACTGAAGAGAATCATGGTCTATTACGTAGTTGGGGTAAATATGAAGATACTATCCAGAATGAATGGTTTTGTATGCGAGAACTTGAGAAAACTATTGATATCAGCAAGAATACATCCCCAGGGAGCAATCATATATGTAACATAATGTTTAAATTTCTCTCTGGAAGCAATTTGAGGGTCATCTTGGAATTATTAACACTCTATGTGGAGAAGGGGAGTGATACCAGGAGGGTGGAAACATGCAGTAGTAATTCCAATATGAAAAAAATTCCAGGGAAACGATCTACAAAAGTGGGTGCCTATAAACCAATTGCACTAACAACCTGTCTGGGTAAAATTCTGTGGAGAATGGTGAATCAAAGATTGATCACCTAGTTGGAAAATAATGGTGTTGGAGACAAGGTGCAGAGTGATTTTAGGAGAGGAAGATGCACCATTGATCCAATTGCTAAATTAGAAACTGAAATTCAAAAAAGTATGAGGCACAAAGGTTTCATGATAGCTGTCTTTCTAGATGTTGAAAAGGCATATGACATGGTAGGGAGGGAAGGCTTGTTGTACAAAGCAGGTGCAACAGGGATAAAGGGAAGAATGGATGGGTTGATTAGAGATTTTTTTTCAATAAAAGGACCATGCAATCAGAGTAGGGAAAGTTATGTTAAATATATATATATATAATATTAAAAATGGTACAAAATAGGGAAGTGTTATCAGCCCAACCTTATTTAATATTATGATAAATGATCTCCCAAAACAAGTATGTGCTGAGTGTAGCCAATGATTTTAGTTCATTATTCATTTAATATGTGATGTTATGATTCTGTTATATCAGATATTCATTGTATGTTAATTAGAGTGAATTTGTAGGACTATAAAAGTATAAGATAGTTCAGGGTTTAGAGGAACTATGTACTAGATATGAGTAAGACAAGCTGAAATGCAAGAACCTGCAGCTTAAAGCCTGCAAGACTTTAGTTTATCTATTTTAAGCCTTGGAGAAAAGAAATGATGACATGAGTGGCTGGAAAATAATCCAATGCCCTAAGATAATGGGAAAAGAAGTATTAAGTGATAGTACTGTGCATAATTAACCAGAAGATTAATATTAGACCATAAAAACACCATAAAGGTGCATCTGTCTCAGGCACGTATCTTAATCATGGGATACAGGTTGTGCACCAATTCTAATGAGAATAAAGCGAACTTACCCAGCCTACAGGAAAATGGGGGCCTTTAAGTTTCCAGGGGACACAGACCAAGAAGAGAAAAGAGGGTTATCATAAATATAAAGGGAAGGGTAAACCCCTTTAAAATCCCTCCTGGCCAGAGGAAAAATCCTCTCACCTGAAAAGGGTTAAGAAGCTAAAGGTAACCTCGCCGGCACCTGACCAAAATGACCAATGAGGAGACAAGATACTTTCAAAAGCTGGGAGGAGGGAGAAAAAACAAAGGGGCTGTGTCTGTCTGTGGGATGCTTTTGCCGGAGACAGAACAGGAATGGAGTCTTAGAACTTAGTAAGTAATCTAGCTATGTATGTGTTAGATTATGATTTCTTCAAATGGCTGAGAAAATAGCTGTGCTGAATAGAATGAATCATAGAATCATAGAATATCAGGGTTGGAAGGGACCCCAGAAGGTCATCTAGTCCAACCCCCTGCTCAAAGCAGGACCAATTCCCAGTTAAATCATCCCAGCCAGGGCTTTGTCAAGCCTGACCTTAAAAACCTCCAAGGAAGGAGATTCTACCACCTCCCTAGGTAACGCATTCCAGTGTTTCACCACCCTCTTAGTGAAAAAGTTTTTCCTAATATCCAATCTAAACCTCCCCCACTGCAACTTGAGACCATTACTCCTCGTTCTGTCATCTGCTACCATTGAGAACAGTCTAGAGCCATCCTCTTTGGAACCCCCTTTCAGGTAGTTGAAAGCAGCTATCAAATCCCCCCTCATTCTTCTCTTCTGCAGGCTAAACAATCCCAGCTCCCTCAGCCTCTCCTCATAACTCATGTGTTCCAGTCCCCTAATCATTTTTGTTGCCCTTCGCTGGACTCTCTCCAATTTATCCACATCCTTCTTGAAGTGTGGGGCCCAAAACTGGACACAGTACTCCAGATGAGGCCTCACCAATGTCGAATAGAGGGGAACGATCACGTCCCTCGATCTGCTCGCTATGCCCCTACTTATACATCCCAAAATGCCATTGGCCTTCTTGGCAACAAGGGCACACTGCTGACTCATATCCAGCTTCTCGTCCACTGTCACCCCTAGGTCCTTTTCTGCAGAACTGCTGCCTAGCCATTCGGTCCCTAGTCTGTAGCTGTGCATTGGGTTCTTCCGTCCTAAGTGCAGGACCCTGCACTTATCCTTATTGAACCTCATCAGATTCCTTTTGGCCCAATCTTCCAATTGGTCTAGGTCCTTCTGTATCCTATCCCTCCCCTCCAGCGTATCTACCACTCCTCCCAGTTTAGTATCATCCGCAAATTTGCTGAGAGTGCAATCCACACCATCCTCCAGATCATTTATGAAGATATTGAATAAAACCGGCCCCAGGACCGACCCTTGGGGCACTCCACTTGATACCGGCTGCCAACTAGACATGGAGCCATTGATCACTACCCGTTGAGCCCGACAATTTAGCCAGCTTTCTACCCATCTTATAGTGCATTCATCCAGCCCATACTTCCTTAACTTGCTGACAAGAATACTATGGGAGACCGTGTCAAAAGCTTTGCTAAAGTCAAGAAACAGAATATTCCTGTCTGTGTGTCTTTTTTGTAACTTAAGGTTTTGCCTAGAGGGATTCTCTATGTTTTGAATCTAATTACCCTGTCAGGTATTTACCATCCTGATTTTACAGAGATGATTCTTTTTTACTTCTATTAAAAGTCTTCTTGTAAGGAAACTGAATGCTTTTTCATTGTTCTAAGATCCAAGGGTTTGGGTCTGTAGTCACCTATGCAAACTGGTGAGGATTTTTACCAAACCTTCCCCAGGAAGTGGGGTGCAAGGGTTGGGTGGATTTTTGGGGGAAAGACGTGTCCAAACTACGTTTTTTCAGGAACCCAGATAAAGTTTGGTGGTGGCAGTGGAAGTCCAAGGGTAAAATAGTTTGTACCTTGGGGAAGTTTTAACCTAAGCTGGTAAAAGTAAGCTTAGGAGGTTTTCATACAGGTCCCCACATCTGTACCCTAGAGTTCAGAGTGGGGAAGGAACCTTGACAATGGTGGACGCTTTTATGGACACGCACAGAATGTAGGTGTAGACAAAATCACATTATAAAAAAGGCAAACCCTTCCCTAAGCACCCTGCCGCCACTTGCACGCTGGGATAGCAACCACAATGCCCTGCTCTCTGTGGCGTTGCAAGAGCTGCTCATGTGGCCGTGTGCCACAGTCACAAGGAGCACAGTGTGAACACCCAACAGCGCTTTCCCTGCAGCGCTCTGTGAGCAGCGCAGTAACCGCAGCACTGCACACCTGCCAGTGTAGACATCGCTGCAGTAGAGTCCTCACGTTCAAAACCCCCAAGTGCTGCCGTACGGTTAAATACAAATAATAGAATTTATTTTCATAGAATCATTCATAATTCATGGAAATCATCACATTTCACAGCAAATCAAAAGCTAAACAGGAAAATATAGGAGAACTAATTACATGATTACAGGCAGGCTATATCCATGGGTAAATGTGGGAGCACTGTGGGAGTTACACAGCAGTTAGAACTGGTTGAATATTTAAAAAACATTTAGTCACAAAGAGTTTAGCGAATAGACGTACTGAATTGAATGTAAAAAAATATTTGCAAATTGTGAAGGTTTCATGAATTTCCAGATTATTGGTCTGAAAATTGACATCATGGATCATTTGTTATCTTCTTGTTTACAAAATTTCCCCCCAGAAGCAGAAACAATATCATGTGACTTGGGTGGTCAGTCACAACTTACAAATATCGAATACTGACTAGTCTGAATGAACTGCTTGCGAACAACCAATGAACTGGGAACTGTTGATCCAAACTGATCAGTGAATACTTATGAATGGTTATTTTAATGAACAGATTCTGATGTCTGTAAATGATTCCTGAACAGAAATACGGTCTACATTTACCACCATATTGACAGCAATATTAGTCACAATTAATATAATACATCAACCCTAGCTTATTCCAACTTTTAGTCCAGAAGAGATCTAAGAGCTGTAACCAGAGTCTTCAATGGAAGCAACACATGTTGTTAATAAAGACCAAATGCTAAGGGCTTCATTTACTCATAGCTTGTATGCATTAGCTGTAGGGTATGACAGTACAAAGCTGACTAAGAAGCTGATACAACTGTAAACTTCTGTGAAGAAAAAAAAGAGGAGGTGAAAGTGTTACAAAGCACAAACTCCATTCATCACTAGTGGCAAAGTGGCAAGAGAAGGAGAAATTATAGTAAGTCAATCATTTAGAAAACCAGCCTTTGATTTTTGAAAATACAGAAGAGAATGCTTCTAAAATATCTTGTATCAGAGTAACATCCTCAGCAGCTCTTTCCCTGAGTTCACGTAGCTGTTCCTGGTATTGAATATTTATTTTCTCTAAAGCTTTTTTCCTTTCTTGTCTCTGGGTGTCTATCTCTCTTTTCCAACAGTTTTCATTATTTGAGACTTCTTTCTTAAATTTCTCATCTATTTTCTTAATTTTTTCATCATACCAAGATTTCACTTCTCTTATATTTTTTTCCCTCTCTTCCTGACAGTATTTTCTCTTCTCCTCGATATTTTCTTGAAGTTTCTTCTGAGCATATTCATACATCTCATTAGTATAATGTGAGCCTCCATTCTGTTGCACCATCTTATCAGTCATTGCAATCAGCTCTGAAATCTGGTCTTCCTTCTCCTGTCCTTCTGCTTTGTTGTTAAAAGCGCAGCATCGATTCTTGCACTTTTGCATCAACTTCTCAAGATCTTTGTCACCCAAATCTTTTAAATATTTTTCTAAAGTCGTGTCACCTAAGTCATCTTTTCTGGTGAACAAGAAGATCATGTACTGCACAGCTCTTTCCCCAAAAATGTCTTGTATTCGTTCAACTGTTTTTTTCTCTTCTTCAGTGAAACGACTCAGCTGCATCACCAGAACTATAGCATGGGGTCCTGGGGCAGAGACTAGGACACAACGCCCAATTTCTTTCATAGTTTCTTTTAAAGGAATTTTTGTGTCAAAAAGACCAGGTGTATCAATGACTGCAATGTCCCTGCCGTTCCAAGCCCTGCTCTCCTTCTTACATGTCACTGTTACTGATTGTGCTGTGATTTTAGACACAAACAGATTCTCACGGAGGATGGCGTTTCCTGTTGCACTTTTCCCACATCCAGTTTTACCAACAAGAACAATCCTTAGTTCGGATATCTCAGTGCACGGGCTGGCAGTTCTTGGGCCTGGAAGAAGTAAGTTTGACAATGTTATTGTAAAGATAATAAAGTAACAATGGGTGTGTTTGGGGATTTCCCTTTCTGTAATTATACCTATTGTAAGGCCTTAGCTAATCGGTGTGGAAACATTTTGCATGTTGGAGCGGAGCAGTAAAGTGGTTGGTTAGCACTGACAGCCTGTCACCTTTGGAGGCCTCGGTTCAGATTTGAGTGAGTTCTAAGCACACAGCAGGCTTTGGGCTGGAGGGGGCCAGCGCAGTGATCAGGTGTTGTTTCTGGGAGGGATGCTGATCTGGATCCTTACTGTTCTGTTTTGGAATCACTGCTCATGGTGCAGTGTTGCCACCAGGTCTCATTAGCTCCCTGTCCAGCCTCTACTACACGCAGAGAGGAGCCGCAGTCACCAGGAGCTAGCCCAGCAATGTGGGAGCAGCAGAAAGAGCCAGGGGCAGGCTATAGAACGGGCTCCCGAGTTAGCAGAAGATGCCCAAGGAGTTTAACTTGGACCTGACTTCCCAGAGAAGTGGAGCATACCCAGCTCCAAGTGACTTCAGCTGGAGTTTTGGGTGCTCAGCAGCTCTGCAAATCAGCCCCTGCTTTATTTTTTTGGGTGATGAGGTAAAAAGAGAAAGGAAGGAGACTAGGGAGAGAAAGAATGGAATACAAAAAAAGAGGAAAAGGGGAATGGGACTGTCAAGGTTCTTTCCTCACTCTGAACTCTAGGGTACAGATGTGGGGACCTGCATGAAAACCTCCTAAGCTTACTTTTACCAGCTTAGGTTAAAACTTCTCCAAGGTACAAACTAATTTTACCCTTTGCCCTTGGACTTCCACTGCCACCACCAAACTTTATCTGGGTTCCCGAAAAAACATAGTTTGGACACGTCTTTCCCCCCAAAATCATCCCAACCCTTGCACCCCACTTCCTGGGGAAGGTTTGGTAAAAATCCTCACCAATTTGCATAGGTGACCACAGACCCAAACCCTGGGATCTTAGAACAATGAAAAAGCATTCAGTTTTCTTACAAGAAGACTTTTAATAGAAGTAAAAAAGAATCACCTCTGTAAAATCAGGATGGTGAATACCTTACAGGGTAATTAGATTCAAAACATAGAGAATCCCTCTAGGCAAAACCTTAAGTTACAAAAGAGACACACAGACAGGAATATTCATTCTATTCAGCACAGCTATTTTCTCAGCCATTTAAAGAAATCATAATCTAACACATACCTAGCTAGATTACTTACTAAATTCTAAGACTCCATTCCTGTTCTGTCTCCGGCAAAAGCATCCCACAGACAGACACAGCCCCTTTGTTTTTTCTCCCTCCTCCCAGCTTTTGAAAGTATCTTGTCTCCTCATTGGTCATTTTGGTCAGGTGCCAGCGAGGTTACCTTTAGCTTCTTAACCCTTTTCAGGTGAGAGGATTTTTCCTCTGGCCAGGAGGGATTTAAAGGGATTTACCCTTCCCTTTATATGTATGACAGGGACAAATAATTTGGAGAGATGGATGAAAGGGGAAAAGAGTGGAGCCTGGGGAGCAGGAGAAGGAAAACAGGAGGGAAAACGGTGAGGGAAAAGAGGAGGAGGACAGGAAGAAAACACTGTAGGAGAGGTACAGACAGTAGAAATAGATGGAGAACATGCACCATGCCCACAATAGCAGCTCTTGTCACTCTCAGTTAGGGGAGCTGATGAACACATCCAGGGGAATAAATGCACCAGAGCTGCATCGCCTGGCTTTAGAGCCAAATCCCACCTTCTCCGTGGCATGGACCCCTTAGGACCTCCATGGGTAGCCGGTCTGCACAGCAGCAGAGGAGCAATGGGATCCCAGAGAGGAGCCCTCTCTCGACAATGGCCACAGCATCCCCTGGGCTCTTCCCCTCGCATGGAGTTTGCATGGCACACAGCTAGGGGGAGTTACACCAGGGGAAATGGCGCCTTCCCAACTGTTTCAGCCAGTGAGGCCGTTCATCAGCTGGGTAACAGCCCGGGACACCGAACGGGTGAGCAGCCCAGAGAAAGCCGCTCTGGCTGACAGGTGGTAAGTGGAGCTGCCAGCTGGGGAGGGTGGGCCTGGCAGGGTGAAGAACAGCCACCAAGGGCAACTGGCCTGGGAGATGGAGAAAATGGCCCTCGGTGATTTCATTAAAACTCCCCTTCTGAATCCCCTCTCCCTGTGGTGTTGGGCTGCTCCGGGTCATCAGTAACTGCCCTGGCCCCTGCATGGGGGAGAAATGGTGGGTAGGATTTGTGGAAGGCTCATTGGAGGAAGGGAGCTAAGTTGCACGAGAGCACTTGTCCTGCCCACAAGTGACCCCCTCACTCTTGATCAGTGAGGAGAGTCCCACCGAACCTGTGTCCACATCAGCATGACTGTCCTCAGACCGATTAGAAGACCTAGACAAATTGGAGGATTGGGCCAAAAGGAATCTGATGAGGTTCAATAAGGATAAGTGCAGGGTCCTGCACTTAGGACGGAAGAACCCAATGCACAGCTACAGACTAGGGACCGAATGGCTAGGCAGCAGTTCTGCAGAAAAGGACCTAGGGGTGACAGTGGACGAGAAGCTGGATATGAGTCAGCAGTGTGCCCTTGTTGCCAAGAAGGCCAATGGCATTTTGGGATGTATAAGTAGGGGCATAGCGAGCAGATCGAGGGACGTGATCGTTCCCCTCTATTCGACATTGGTGAGGCCTCATCTGGAGTACTGTGTCCAGTTTTGGGCCCCACACTTCAAGAAGGATGTGGATAAATTGGAGAGAGTCCAGCGAAGGGCAACAAAAATGATTAGGGGACTGGAACACATGAGTTATGAGGAGAGGCTGAGGGAGCTGGGATTGTTTAGCCTGCAGAAGAGAAGAATGAGGGGGGATTTGATAGCTGCTTTCAACTACCTGAAAGGGGGTTCCAAAGAGGATGGCTCTAGACTGTTCTCAATGGTAGCAGATGACAGAACGAGGAGTAATGGTCTCAAGTTGCGGTGGGGGAGGTTTAGATTGGATATTAGGAAAAACTTTTTCACTAAGAGGGTGGTGAAACACTGGAATGCGTTACCTAGGGAGGTGGTAGAATCTCCTTCCTTAGAGGTTTTTAAGGTCAGGCTTGACAAAGCCCTGGCTGGGATGATTTAACTGGGAATTGGTCCTGCTTTGAGCAGGGGGTTGGACTAGATGACCTTCTGGGGTCCCTTCCAACCCTGATATTCTATGATTCTATGATTCTATGATTAGGCGGGTGCAGGGATGGGGTATGCCACAGACACAGACCATCCTTCCAACCACACCCAGGAAGCCGAGATTGTCTGTGGAGCTGGTCTAACCCACACACCTCCTGGGTGTGGTGTTCTGTCCCATCTAGTGGCCCTGAGACCACTTAGAGAGAGAGAGAAAAAATGAGTCTGCTCTCCAGCCTTAGCTAAGAGCCAACTGGCTTTTAGCTCATGCGGTAGAGGCTCATCCACGAAACTTCAGAGGTCCCCAGTTCGATCCTGCCTATTGACAACTGGGGTCTGTCGGCGTTACACCGGCAGTGCAGCCTGGGAAAAGTTCCCTGTTTGCAAAATCTGGAGAAGTGCTGGGAGGGGGTATGGGGGATTTGGGTTTTTTTCAAGGCAGTTGTGGGACTTACTGCAGCCCCCAAAGGGGTGGGATGGAGAGAGAGAAAACCTTTAGCCCAGCTCTGTTGGGTGGGAGTGTGAACTGTCAGTTCCAGTGTAAGGACAGCTCTTCAGTGAACCACTTTTGGTGTTGTCCTGGACCATAGAAAACAACTTCCCACGTCACAAAACCACTGCAAGGTTTGCCTTGATTGCCAGACCATGTCTACATGACAGTTCACAGTGACATCACTTTTGTCACTCAGGTGTGAATAAGTCACCCCCCCCAGCAATGTAAGTTACCCTGACCTACGCACTGGTGTGGGCGGCGAGATATGGGTGGGAGAAGCACAGCTACCCCAAGGCTGGAGTAAGTAAGTCGGCAGGAGAGCTCTCGGCACTAGCAGCGCCATGGCGGCTCAGCTGCGCCAATGCAGCTGGGCCGCCGTGAGCTCCGTAGCGCACCCGTAGCCTGGGTCTTTGTTCAGGAGAGAACCGGCACTGACCTGCCAGGGTCTATCGCAGGTCAGGACTGAGGTGCATTGGCAGAGATAGGAGGAGGCAGCTTAACCCACACCAGCAGTCTCAAACCTTTGTCTGCAGGAGCATAGAAATGTCAAACGTTATCGTATCTAAAATGTAAGTATGTTCCTTTGACCCAAACAACAGAACCCCACCTGTACTGTCAGAGTAGAGCTGGGTGGAATTTACTGTTACTGAAAAATTTCAGGTTTCAGAGGAACAGCCGTGTTAGTCTGTATTCGCAAAAAGAAAAGGAGGACTTGTGGCACCTTAGAGACTAACCAATTTATTTGAGCATGAGCTTTCGTGAGCTACAGCTCACTTCATCAGATGCATACCGTGGAAACTGCAGCAGACTTTATATACACACAGAGAATATGAAACAATACCTCCTCCCACCCCACTGTCCTGCTGGTAATAGCTTATCTAAAGTGATCAACAGGTGGGCCATTTCCAGCACAAATCCAGGTTTTCTCACTCTCCACCCCCCCACACAAATTCACTCTCCTGCTGGTGCTAGCCCATCCAAAGTGACAACTCTTTACATAATCAAGTCGGGCTATTTCCTGCATAGATCCAGGTTTTCTCACATCCCCCCTACCCCCATACACACACAAACTCACTCTCCTGCTGGTAATAGCTCATCTAAACTGACCACTCTCCAAGTTTAAATCCAAGTTAAACCAGAACATCTGGGGGGGGGGTAGGAAAAAACAAGAGGAAACAGGCTACCTTGCATAATGACTTAGCCACTCCAAGTCTCTATTTAAGCCTAAATTAATAGTATCCAATTTGCAAATGAATTCCAATTCAGCAGTTTCTCGCTGGAGTCTGGATTTGAAGTTTTTTTGTTTTAAGATAGCGACCTTCATGTCTGTGATCGCGTGACCAGAGAGATTGAAGTGTTCTCCGACTGGTTTATGAATGTTATAATTCTTGACGTCTGATTTGTGTCCATTTATTCTTTTACGTAGAGACTGTCCAGTTTGACCAATGTACATGGCAGAAGGGCATTGCTGGCACATGATGGCATATATCACATTGGTGGATGTGCAGGTGAACGAGCCTCTGATAGTGTGGCTGATGTTATTAGGTCCTGTGATGGTGTCCCCTGAATAGATATGTGGGCACAATTGGCAACGGGCTTTGTTGCAAGGATAAGTTCCTGGGTTAGTGGTTCTGTTGTGTGGTATGTGGTTGTTGGTGAGTATTTGCTTCAGGTTGCGGGGCTGTCTGTAGGCAAGGACTGGCCTGTCTCCCAAGACTTGTGAGAGTGTTGGGTCATCCTTTAGGATAGGTTGTAGATCCTTAATAATGCGTTGGAGGGGTTTTAGTTGGGGGCTGAAGGTGACGGCTAGTGGCGTTCTGTTATTTTCTTTGTTAGGCCTGTCCTGTAGTAGGTAACTTCTGGGAACTCTTCTGGCTCTATCAATCTGTTTCTTTACTTCTGCAGGTGGGTATTGTAGTTGTAAGAAAGCTTGACAGAGATCTTGTAGGTGTTTGTCTCTGTCTGAGGGGTTGGAGCAAATGCGGTTGTATCGCAGAGCTTGGCTGTAGACGATGGATCGTGTGGTGTGGTCAGGGTGAAAGCTGGAGGCATGCAGGTAGGAATAGCGGTCAGTAGGTTTCCGGTATAGGGTGGTGTTTATGTGGCCATTGTTTATTAGCACTGTAGTGTCCAGGAAGTGGATCTTTTGTGTGGACTGGACCAGGCTGAGGTTGGTGGTGGGATGGTATTGTTTCATATTCTCTGTGTGTATATAAAGTCTGCTGCAGTTTCCACGGTATGCATCTGATGAAGTGAGCTGTAGCTCACGAAAGCTCATGCTCAAATAAATTGGTTAGTCTCTAAGGTGCCACAAGTACTCCTTTTCTTTTTGAAAAATTTCAGATGTTCACACAAACAAAACTAAACACATAAAACGTTTTCAGTCTAAATCCAGTTGCCAAAAGACAACAAGTTCTTGGTTTTCTGAGGGAAAGTCAAAACTAGCCATGGAAAGCACCCACTTCTTAGGAAAAGTTTTGTTCAGTAGAAAACCCAATTTTCCAAAAAAAACCCAGCTTTGATGGAAACTTTTTGACCAGTGCTCATGAGAATCTCACACACGTGACCTAGCAACTCCTTCTCTTGTTTTTACAACGATTGCATCTGTCCTTGCAGCTGAGCAAAGAGGCCAAATTGGGGAGAGGGAACTACTGAGCCCCACGCAAACCTGTTGAGTGAGAAGAGATATTTCGGGATTTTTGGATCAACCCCTCGTGCTAGCGAGGCTCTCAATTTCATTACGGAAAATCACAAGCTGACAATTCATGTAGAAAGAAGGACAGCACAGGGAAATTGTCATTTTCTTACCCGTTTCGTCTTCAGTTTGCCATCCAGGATAAAACTCTGGCTGAAATATTTGATTTTAAAAATGTGAATATTGTAAAATGATTAGAACATAGACATAAAGAACGCATGAAATAGCAACGCATCGACCTGAACTCCCTTAGGCCACTTTGGGCATCGTTTGATTACATTTGGGAAAGCCACGTTGCAGAGGCAGCAGATCTGTAGACACGGAAGTGGCAGAGGAGTCACATTCAGGGTTAAGGATGATACCAAGGCCAGAGACACAGTAGGGAAATGGAACAAATATCTGAGTCGAGAAGCACGCTGTAAGAGGGGGTGCAGTTGTGGTAGAGGAGGCTTCTCTTGCCTAAGAGAAGCTGCTCTGCCTTTAGGAAACTAAGCTGAGCAGAGATGAGATGAAGCCACAACACAAATCTAATCTCTCTGTGAATTATATATATGTAAACCAGAGGTACTGAGACCACTGTGAGAGAGATTAGCAAGTCTGGTCTACAGCCTTAGTTAAATGCCCGCTGGCTTTAGGTTCTTGCAGTAGAGGTTCATGCCTTTAGTGCCAAAGGTCCCAGGTTCAATCCCCCCTGCTGACGACCCAGGTCTCTCAGTGCTATATATACTTTGCACCAGAACATTTCATTTAGCTGGACTCTGAAATGATCCATTTCTCATGATACTCACTGAACTTTGTTTTCCTCCCATAATGGATTCAGCCGTCTGCTAAAAAACAAAACAAAGCACGAATGAGACTCTCCTGCAGCTATTTACAAAACATACAGCAAGATTCTCCCCTGGCACACACTGGTGTAAATCAGGAATAACTTCTCTGAAGTCAATAGAGTTACACTGAGTAAAGCAACGACAGGCTGACAGAACACAACATTCAAGGAAATGCAATTTTCCCCTCACCAGAGAGGTTTGACAATGCGGAATGAGGAAGTAATAGTATTTCTAGGAAGTAAACACTAGTTTATTCAATCAATTATTTTGTTTTTATTTAAAAACAGTTACTGAGATTTTTTCATTCGTAATTTATTTTTGCATTCTTTATATATTCTTGAACGCCTAATTCAGTAAAAGTCAAGAAAACCAGTTAATAACCATGAGACAGAGATCAAATTTAACACCATTTGTCTCATTGTTTTTGCCTGACCCTGAAACTAGGGGTCACCTAATGAAATGAATAGGCAGCAGGTTTCAAACAAACAAAAGGAAGTTCTTCTTCACACAGTGCAGAGTCAACCTGTGGAACTCCTTGACAGGGGATGTTGTTAAGGCCAAGACTATAACTAAAAGAGAACTAGATAAGTTCCTGGAGGATAGGTCCATCAATGGCTATTAGCCAGGCTGGGCAGGGATGGTGTCCCTAGCCTCTGTTTGCCAGAAGCTGGGACTGAGCAACAGGGGATGGATCACTTGATGATTCCCTGTTCTGTTCATTCCCTCTGGGGCCCCTGGCATTGGCTACTCAGAAAACTACTTCCTAATAAAACAGGTCTCTGTGGAACTCCCATTTAACCATTGCACATTAGCCTTATGTCCTGCTTACATAAGGCTAATCTGCACATGCTTTCTAGCACCTCTGCCCCTGTTTTCCAGACCCAGTGAGAAGTAGGGCTTTCTGAGCTGGGCTGTATGAGGCAGGTGGGGGCAGGGGTGAGGTAGGAGGATGTCATGGGCACACAGGCTTGGTGCCCTGGAACCACTCATGAATGAAGTTCACACAGGACCCTCTGGCAGGTTGACACCCCTCAGGGCACACACTCACTAGGGCAAGCCTCCTTGGCTTCAGCACCTCTTGGGTCTGATCTTGGAGCATTCAGAACCCCTGTTCCCATCATGAGCTCCCTGCAGTGAGTCCACCTGGATAGGACAGCTGGAGAAGACCTATACATCCAACCCCCCTAAGGGGACATACACCCAACTTCGCAGTCATCAGTGACTCTCAGCAGCGAGGTAAAACAGAAGATTTATTGGTTGACTGGGACACAGAGTAGAACAGATCTTGTTAGCTCATCAACTCAGCAAATTCCATGTTGGGGAATCCAGAGCCCAGAGCCCTAGATCTCCTTCCTGAGATTTAGTCCAGGAGACCGCCTCGCTTCCAGCAGCCCATGCTCAGTCACGCCCAGTTGCCCCTCCTCCATCCTTTGTCTCTTTCCCAGAAAAACAGGTCACCTGGCCTCCACTTCTTGTTTTGTTTTCCAACACTTCCAGCTGGCTCTTGCAGAGGATGGGCCCTGGTCATCAGTTGCCATGATACAGAGTGTTGGCCATTGTCTGTGCCCAGGCAACTGGTGGCCTGGGCCCCTCCCTGCAAGGAGCCAACTGAAGGGATTGGAGAACAAAGAGATCAGGTGGCCTCCTGGCTGGGGAAAGAGACAAAGGCCAGAGGAGGGGCTGGAGAATTTCAGTTTGGAGCTGGCTGGGGAAAGAGAAGAAGGCCCAGACCTGGGGTCTGGCCTCCCTGGCCCCAAGATGGACCTGGCTTAGGGGTCCGGTTTCCTGTACCTACAAGCAGTGGTGAGCTGGAGCTGGTTTGTGTGAACCGGCTGTTAAATTTTTAAGCAGTTTTAGAACTGGTTAACTCACTTCCCTGCAGGGGGGGCTGTGATGTGATTCCTCCTCCGGCCACTGGGGGCGCTGCTGCGGGAGCCACGTGGGCTGCCCCCCCGGCCCTGGGCACGAGCCCTGGTGCTGCTGCCCCCCCGGCCCTGGGGCTCCCGCTGCTGCCTGGGGGGTCCCCGGCTGCTCTGCTGGGCCGGGGCTGCGTCCTGCTGCTCGGGCTGCTCCCCGCGAGCCCCCACCACCCTGCCCGCAGCCAGCCCCTACCTCCAGCCACCCCTGCACCCTCTGCCCGCAGCCAGCCCCTGCCTCCAGCCACCCCCTGCACCCCCTGCCCTGCCCGCACCAGCCCTGCACCCCCTGCCCTGTCCACAGCCAGCCCCTGTCTCCAGCCACCCCCTGCCCTGCCCGCACCAGCCCCTGTCTCCAGCCACCCCCGGACCCCCTGCCCTGCTCGTAGCCAGCCCATCTCCAGCCACCCCGTGCCCTGTCCGCACCAGCCCCACACCCCCTGCCCTGCCTGCAGCAAGCCCCTGCCGCACCCCCTGCCCTCTCTCCCGCCAGCCCCGCACCCCCTGCCCACAGCCAGCCCCTGCCGCACATACCCCCTGCCTTGCTTGCAGCGAGCCCCGCACCCCATGCCCTGTCCACACCAGCCCCGCACCCACCATCCTGCCCGCAGCCAGCCCCTTCTGCACCCCCTGCCCTGCCTCCAGCCAGCCCCACACCCCCTTGCCTCCAGCCAACCCTGCACCCTCCTGTCTCAAGCCAGCTCCGCACCCCCTGCCTGCCCGCAGCCAGCCCTTCCCCCCCTGCTTCCAGCTAGCCCTGCCCCACGCCCCTGTCTGCAGCTGGCCCCACATCCACTGGTGCCCTGCAGTTCCCAGGGCAGTAACCCTGCACACCTGCTTCAATGAGGGGGGCAGGGAGCAGCTGGGACCCACACATGTTCACACCCTAGGGTGACCAGACAGCAAGTGTGAAAAATCAGGATGGGGGTGGGGAGTAATAGGAGCCTACATAAGAAAAAGACTCAAAATTGAGACTGTCCCTATAAAATCGGGACATCTGGTCACCCTAGCACAGCCCCAGGGCGTGGCGGAGACCCACACATGAAACGGAGCTTGCTTCTAGCTCAGGCCCATCTTTTTAAAAAAGAACTTTCGGCGGGGTTAACATACATCCGTATTTTCCCGGACAGGTCAGGCTTTTTGGTTCTTAAATCGCCGTCCGGGAGGAATTTTTAAATTTAAAAAATTCCTCCTGGGAAAATATGGACGTATGGTAACCCTCTTGGTACAAAAAATACATACTGGGGCACATCCCTTAAATCAGAACTTTTTATCGGGAACCGATTGTTAAGATTTTGGCAGCTCATCACTGCCTACAAGCTCTGTTTTGGACTGTGTTCCTGTCATCTAATAAACCTTCTGTTTTACAGGCTGGCTGAGAATCACGTCTGACTGTGGAGTTGGGGGGCAGGACCCTCTGGCTTCCCCAGGACCCCACATGAGCGGACTCGCTGTGGGAAGCGCATGGAGGGGCAGAGGATGCTGAATGCTCTGAGGTCAGACCCAGGAAGGTGGAAGCTGTGTGTCCTGCAGACAGGCTGCTCACAGAGAGGAGACTGCCCCAGAGTCCTGCCTGGCTTCGTAGGGAGCAGTTCCAGAGCATCGCCCCGGGACTCCATGACTTGGTAAGTCTCAGCCTGAGTTGACTCTCCACTGTAGTTAAGCCAGGGTTCATATGTCATTGAGAATCTACACAAGGTGAAGACAGGAACCAGATCTCTGATGTGGCAGACCCAAATCCCATCCACTTAAACATGCTGCTCCCCAGAGAGATTCTGTGATATTTGTCCCTACCTATAACATAGTGTTATGCATCATCCTCTAGTGGCTGCTTCACACAAGATAACAGTCTTCTGCTGCCAGCTAATGTAGTTAGCCCTATAGCTCAAATGCTAGAACTCACTACTGAAGTCCAAGGTTCAGACTCTGATGAAGATGGGGGGCGGAAGGTGGAACTAGTCTATCCCCCCACCCCTCAGTAGCAGGTGCAAGGGGGTTGAGAAAGCCAGGGGCAGCTCAAGGGAGCCACAGTTATGGGAGGGGTTCAGGGAGCCAGGGGGGGCAGGTATTTGAGGGGCAGGGGTTGCTGCTGAAGGAGAAGGAGGGGAGTGAATCTGAGCGAGCTGTTTGAAGAAGGGCAGCAGAAGGTCCTGAAACAGTCTGGAGGGGAGGTGGTGTTTTGTTTGGATCAGCTTAATCCATGCTGCCCCTGTCCTGTTTCAGCCACTGCCCCTTATTTTGCTCCCATGTTCCTCTCTACGCATCTGCTCCTGCTGCTCATCCTGTTCCCCATTCTCTGTCACTCCCCCACCTGCCCCCATGCTCACCCCCTCCTCCTGACCCCAGTGTCTGCCCCTTCCTTCTGCCCTGCTCTCTTTCCTATCGTCCCCCTTGCCAGCAGGGCCCTGGGACATCTGGGCACAGTCACTTCCCAGCTGCTCTGGGCCAGCTCGGCCCAGCACGGGAGCAGCGAGAGCAGAGGAAGAGGCAGCTGGCCGGGAATCCATCCATCACAGGGGACCTGTTAGCGAGGACCCTGTGCAGTCCCTGCAGCCTGTCGAATGGGAGAGATGCCTGCAGGCGTGGGGGCAGCAGCTGGGAAGGAGTTGTTAGATGTGGGAGGTTAAGCCAAGATGGCTGACACAGCAGTCCTGCCCTCCCACCCCCCATGACTGTACATCATGCTACTTCGGCATCAGACCGGGTTGCCCCCATAGCAAGATCTTTCCTCCCCCTGGGTTCCCAACACCCAGGCTGCAGCTCAGGGAAGTGCCAGGGTCGTCTCCTCCCAGCCTGCATGTCCAGACCCTGGCAGGGTGCCCCAGGGATGTGGGCACCCCAGCCTGTCACCCCCTGTCACTCACCTCGACCACACCAGCCTCACCTTCCTCCCACCACCCCCATGTGACCGTGTGCCACTTGTGTGGTTCTGGGCATCAGTCCTCCAAATATGTGCCCAGGCAAACCAAGCATCCTCTGCTGCGCTTTGAGAGTCACTGATCAACTTTTAACGTCTGTATTATAAAATTATCAGTGAGTACGAAAAAAATGATACTAGAGATGAAAGCCTTTGTTACTTCTTCACATTAGATTTTTCAGCTTGAAAACCACCAGGCTTTACAGTCAGACCTGGTCATTCACATTTCATTTAGATAAATTAGCTTCAGTTAAACGATGAAACACTAAAAGTGTAATTCTTTTCAAGACTATTTTATTTTCCCCTGGTTTCAGTAAATTCCACAGACTGCAAGGAAGTATTTTTGGCGGAAATTTACAAATCTAAATATTAGGCAATGTTAGCTTAAAACAGGACATTAAAACTCATCACTCTCTCTCTCTCTCTCACACACACACACACACTACCTCCTCTGTGCTGTTGGTTTGTTTCGGCACTCTCCTCCCAGGCTGCTGGTGTCAGATGAGAACAGACACAATCCCCTGGGGTTGTCTCTTTGTCAATAGACTGGACACACTGAGGGCAGAGGTAAAGTTCGGAGGTGCAGATAGGAAGGCAGAGGGTGAGCGCAGTGCAGTTAGGTGCCTGCAGGCCGAGCACACTGATCAGCAAACTGTGCCAAACAAGCAACCCTGGGAAACTTTTTTACAGAAACTGCCTGTAGCTTGATTGGCTGCTTGCAAAGAGGAGAAACACCACAGACAAATGCACCCTGCAGCCAAAGCCCCAAACACTCATGTGAGGAATAACACAGGCCAGGAGCAGCAGCACCAATAAGAGTTACCAGAGGTGCAACTCCAGGGGCAGGGCGAGGGGATTAGACAAGAGGGACATTCCCCCACTTTCACTCCCCGCACCCAGTGAAGAGTCTGTTAAGAAGATAGCTGCCTCTTGCTCTATTACATGCAGCTAGTGATGGCCCCTGCAGAGATTAGCTGAGGCTGAGGGTATAGGAGAGTGGCCAAGGCAGTAGGGTGCAGAGGGAGATTCTTCTCCCTCCTGCTAGCAGCAGCCCCCTCACTATCTCTCCACTTGCTGGCAGCCTCCTCCCCAGCTCCCAGTGTCTCCTGCCAAGCTGGGCAAGGAGAGGAGGGATAAGGGAGTGAAGAGAGAGTGATGAGGGAGAATTATGGTGGTGGGAGGAGAGAGCCTCAGGGAATGAAAGAGCAGAGAATGGGGATGGTGAAGGATGCAGATGATACCACTTGCAAAGCAGTGGATTAAGGGGGAGAGAAGTAAAAAGACAATTATTAAACATTACAGGCAAAGTGAATTTAGGCTTTGTGTACACTGGAGTGATCAATCAACTCTTACGTCCCTCAATTGACTGAAATGAATCTTGCATCTGTAACTCTGCTATTCACTGCAACAGACTTCATTAAAGCAGAGTTCAGGTTCCCCAGCCCTTTCCCAGCATGCCCTTCTAGAAAGTGAACGGTGAAGAAAAGTCAACCTTGAAAATCAGGAAATACTAGTGTCACCCATGGGTGGTGGGTGAACAAACTGTTGGGGAAGGCTAGTCCCTGGTTCCTTCTCCTCTGCCTGAGGCCCTGTCCCTCCCCATCCCTTTCCGCGCCCCCATCTCCCCGAGCCCAGAGCACCCCCCCCCCACGGCCTCCAGCCTCGGAGCACTGGGCGAGCGGCTTGGCCCCAGTGCTCCCAACCCCAGAGCGTTGGGCAGGTGACACGTTATGGCCCCAGCATCCCCAGCCACGGGCCTTACAAGCACTGGCCCCAGCCTGCCCACCCCAGCCTCTGGGCCACGGAAGAGTGGGAAGGAAACTAGAAGCAGGCAGGAGGGAGCCTGGGGGCAGAGCATGGGCAGGACCATGCCAGGCTCTTCGGAGAGGCACAGTCTCCCCACGGCTATGATACCCACCACCCATGATGTCACCTACATCCCACCATCTCCACATACTCTTAACTCTGTCCCCCTGGAGTTGGCAATAGCCAGTGGGACCATACTGAACCTGTCCTGTCTCATCCCTAATAAAATGTGCCACTGTTTGTTCTGTTGTATCCATCTAGTGTTGGTCCAAAAATGTTTTCCTAACATGGAAAATGTTGATTTTTTTAATTTAAAAAAATTGACCAAAACCCAGAATAGTTCAGTTTGGCAATGCAGCTGTGGTGCCTCATGGGAGTTGTAGTTTGGATGACTTATGCTCACTTTCTCCTCAACAGTCTGGGCTCCTTGGTTGGACTGCATCTCCTATGATGCATTGTGGCTTCCCTTTTTGGTAGAATCCTTGGCCATAGTGTATCCTGGACGATGTAGTCCAGCTGGGGAGCATGGCCTGTGGAGGAGAATGGGGACATGAGGAAACTGAACTACAACTCCCATGAGACCACAGCACCATTTCTGAACTGAAATATTTCAGTTTTCAAAATTTTCAATTTTGAGGTGTTCAGTTTTTTGATGAAAAACCAAAACTTTTAGAGGAAACAAGACAGTTTTCATGACAATTTTGTTTAGTTGAAAACCAAATAGCAGCTGAATAACAGTTGTGACAGGGCATTTTTGACCAGTCCTATACCCATCACAATCTATTCTGTCACTCCTTCTCCTGCACTCTCACTGCCCCTTGCTAGGTGGAGCTGTGTTAACTAAGGAATTAGTGGCAGCAGGTTGCCAGAGCTCACACCATCAGCTGCAGAGAGGTGCAGATGCAGCTAGAAGAAGCAGGGATCCCTTTTCTCCTGAGCTGTGATATGCAGGAGGTGAGACAGATGATCACACTAGTGCCTCCAAGCTCTAAAATCAGAGAATGCATGAGAGCTTTAAAAGTGTATGCACAATTTCAGGGATGCCAGAAAAACTAATGCTGTCACCCCTAGAGGCTGATATTCCACGAGGTATGTCAAGAAGATAGGGGGATTTTGACGGGTTGGATCACAGAAACCCCCTTGGGTTTGCCAGCTGATGTGCCAAGACTCCTTCTGCCCTGCTTTCCTGCCCTAGCAGCTTGGGACTTCAGTGCCCTACCTGGTATGAGCCAGATCCGCTAGCCTGCTGCAAACCCAGACCCAGGTCTGAGCCATGTCCCCTAACAGCTGTAGGTTTAACTGGAAGCAGCTTAGGAAGTGTTCCTGTCTTTAACACTCAGATGCCCATCTCCCAACGGCGTCCAAACCAAATAAATCCGTTTTACCTTATATAAAGCTTATACAGGGTAAACTCATAAACTGTTCACCCTCTATAACACTGATAGAGAGATATGTGCAGCTGTTCCTCCCCCCCCCCGGTATTAATACATACTCTGGGTTAATTAATAAGAAAAAAGTGATTTTATTAAATACAGAAACTAGGATTTAAGTGGTTCCAAGTAATAGCAGACAGAACAAAGTGAATTACCAAGCAAAATAAAATAGAACACACAAGTCTATGTCTAATACAGTAAGAAAACTGAATTCAGATAAAACCTCATCCTCAGAGGTGTTCCAGAAGGCTTCCTTTTACAGACTAGTCTCCTTCTAGTCTGGGTCCAGCAATCACTCACACCCCCTGTAGTTACTATCCTTTGTTCAGTTTCTTTCAGGTATCCTTGGGGATGGAGAGGCTATCTCCTGAGCCAGCTGAAGACCAAATGGAGGGGTCTCCCAGGGGTTTAAATAGACTTTCTCTTGTGGGTGGACACCCCTCCCTCTCTCTTTCCCCCTGTGTAGAATCCAGCTACAAAATGGAGATTTGGAGTCGCGTGGGCAAGTCACATGTCCATGCATGACTTAATTTTTATAAGCAGCAGCCGTTGCCCAGATGCTATCTTGAATGTGTCCAGGAAGGCTTCTTATGTGGATTGGAGTCTTCCAAGATCCATTGTTCATTAAGTGTTTCTTGATTGGGCACTTAATTTGCACATTCCTTTCTCAAGAAGCTGACCAAATGCTTCACTAAGGCTACTTAGAAATCAAGCAAGTACACAGCCAATATTCATAACTTTGGACACAAAAATTATACATGCATATAAATAGGAGGAATAGATTCAGTAGATCATAACCTTTACAGAGATATGTTAGAATCATAGAATCATAGAATATCAGGGTTGGAAGGGACCCCAGAAGGTCATCTAGTCCAACCCCCTGCTCAAAGCAGGACCAATTCCCAGTTAAATCATCCCAGCCAGGGCTTTGTCAAGCCTGACCTTAAAAACCTCTAAGGAAGGAGATTCTACCACCTCCCTAGGTAACGCATTCCAGTGTTTCACCACCCTCTTAGTGAAAAAGTTTTTCCTAATATCCAATCTAAACCTCCCCCACTGCAACTTGAGACCATTACTCCTCGTTCTGTCATCTGCTACCATTGAGAACAGTCTAGAGCCATCCTCTTTGGAACCCCCTTTCAGGTAGTTGAAAGCAGCTATCAAATCCCCCCTCATTCTTCTCTTCTGCAGGCTAAACAATCCCAGCTCCCTCAGCCTCTCCTCATAAGTCATGTGTTCCAGTCCCCTAATCATTTTTGTTGCCCTTCGCTGGACTCTCTCCAATTTATCCACATCCTTCTTGAAGTGTGGGGCCCAAAACTGGACACAGTACTCCAGATGAGGCCTCACCAATGTCGAATAGAGGGGAACGATCACGTCCCTCGATCTGCTCGCTATGCCCCTACTTATACATCCCAAAATGCCATTGGCCTTCTTGGCAACAAGGGCACACTGCTGACTCATATCCAGCTTCTCGTCCACTGTCACCCCTAGGTCCTTTTCTGCAGAACTGCTGCCTAGCCATTCGGTCCCTAGTCTGTAGCTGTGCATTGGGTTCTTCCGTCCTAAGTGCAGGACCCTGCACTTATCCTTATTGAACCTCATCAGATTCCTTTTGGCCCAATCCTCCAATTTGTCTAGGTCCTTCTGTATCCTATCCCTCCCCTCCAGCGTATCTACCACTCCTCCCAGTTTAGTATCATCCGCAAATTTGCTGAGAGTGCAATCCACACCATCCTCCAGATCATTTATGAAGATATTGAATAAAACCGGCCCCAGGACCGACCCCTGGGGCACTCCACTTGATACCGGCTGCCAACTAGACATGGAGCCATTGATCACTACCCGTTGAGCCCGACAATTTAGCCAGCTTTCTACCCACCTTATAGTGCATTCATCCAGCCCATACTTCCTTAACTTGCTGACAAGAATACTATGGGAGACCGTGTCAAAAGCTTTGCTAAAGTCAAGAAACAATACATCCACTGCTTTCCCTTCATCCACAGAACCAGTAATCTCATCATAAAAGGCGATTAGATTAGTCAGGCATGACCTTCCCTTGGTGAATCCATGCTGGCTGTTCCTGATCACTTTCCTCTCATGCAAGTGCTTCAGGATTGATTCTTTGAGGACCTGCTCCATGATTTTTCCAGGGACTGAGGTGAGGCTGACTGGCCTGTAGTTCCCAGGATCTTCCTTCTTCCCTTTTTTAAAGATTGGCACTACATTAGCCTTTTTCCAGTCATCCGGGACTTCCCCGGTTCGCCACGAGTTTTCAAAGATAATGGCCAGTGGCTCTGCAATCACAGCCGCCAATTCCTTCAGCACTCTCGGATGCAACTCGTCCGGCCCCATGGACTTGTGCACGTCCAGCTTTTCTAAATAGTCCCTAACCGCCTCTATCTCCACAGAGGGCTGGCCATCTCTTCCGCATTTTGTGATGCCCAGCGCAGCAGTCTGGGAGCTGACCTTGTTAGTGAAAACAGAGGCAAAAAAAGCATTGAGTACATTAGCTTTTTCCACATCCTCTGTCACTAGGTTGCCTCCCTCATTCAGTAAGGGGCCCACACATTCCTTGGCTTTCTTCTTGTTGCCAACATACCTGAAGAAACCCTTCTTGTTACTCTTGACATCTCTGGCTAGCTGCAGCTCCAGGTGCGATTTGGCCCTCCTGATAACATTCCTACATGCCCGAGCAATATTTTTATACTCTTCCCTGGTCATATGTCCAACCTTCCACTTCTTGTAAGCTTCTTTTTTATGTTTAAGATCCGCTAGGATTTCACCATTAAGCCAAGTTGGTCGCCTGCCATATTTACTATTCTTTCGACTCATCGGGATGGTTTGTCCCTGTAACCTCAACAGGGATTCCTTGAAATACAGCCAGCTCTCCTGGACTCCTTTCCCCTTCAAGTTAGTCCCCCAGGGGATCCTGGCCATCCGTTCCCTGAGGGAGTCGAAGTCTGCTTTCCTGAAGTCCAGGGTCCGTATCCTGCTGCTTACCTTTGTTCCCTAGCATAAAACATATTCCAGTTATGTCATATGTATACATTCATAAGCATATTTCCATAGAGCCTGATGGGGTGCACCGTCACAGGGATATCCAAGTGTTTCATCCCTAACACCCCTTTCCATAGTCTTAGAGCCCAGCAGAACTACACAGTCCTTTCATCTCTGACAGGCATCACTCAAAGCAGGGAGAACTAAGGTTATTTGCAGTGTGGTCTGGGGGACAATACTTTAACTCTGCATTTCCTGGTTTCCAGAGGTTCACCTTTGGACCACAGATCTTGTGCATCATATCTAGTGCAGCCCAGTAGGGGTCCAGCAACCCACACCTGGAACAGAACGTGCCCTGACCAGGACTCTTGAGCTCATTCTCCTGGAGTCATTTTCAGTCTGGTAACAAATTCCTCCTAATGCCCCTATGCTGGGCTTCATGCTGGACACAGAACTGCCCACTGAGTCATCTCAGGGTGGGATCCAAGCAGTTGGGTAGATCTAATGGAGGTACAATTGTGGGGACTTGAACTCACAAGTCACTCACATTTCCAGAAGGTTCCCCATTGTAGCCCCAGACACTGAGTCAAAGATAGGCAAGTTGCAGTGGGGGAGGTTTAGATTGGATATTAGGAAAAACTTTTTCACTAAGAGGGTGGTGAAACACTGGAATGCGTTACCTAGGGAGGTGGTAGAATCTCCTTCCTTAGAGGTTTTTAAGGTCAGGCTTGACAAAGCCCTGGCTGGGATGATTTAACTGGGAATTGGTCCTGCTTTGAGCAGGGGGTTGGACTAGATGACCTTCTGGGGTCCCTTCCAACCCTGATATTCTATGATTCTATGATTCTATGATAGGCTGAGTGCTGTTGTGCCTAGCATGCTAATCGCATAACAAATCATTTTGAACGGATGGTCCTTGAACACAACTGGTAGGACCTTATCCTCTGAACCACCAAGTGAACACACTGGTCGATCTATTCCTAAGAAGGTAACTCACCCAGCAGTATATGTGCTCATGTTCTGTACGCTAACTTTCAAAATATTTCTAAACTGCTTCTTGATGCTGTTGAGTAGCTGAGCTCAGTAGTGGGCCAGTGATATAAATGTTATGAAAGTCAGACTCACTATATTTCCCTAGCTCTGAAGAGAAAAAAAAACAAATCTGGAACCTTTGAAAACAACTTACTAATTTATTATTATCATTATTTTGGAGGAGGGCATATCTTGGGAACAACTAACATTTCCACCACAAAGAATATCCCTGCCCCTGTTGTGGTATATCAGTGTTCAAAACAATCTCCCTATATATGGTATGTGCACTATGGAGGACTTTGACTAATGAAATGTTAAAAAAAAATCTTCTGCTCTGGAAAAAATTTCCAAAGAAGCTGCAGCCAGAAGTACAATGGGAACTCCAGACATACCTGAAACCTACTGAGGCAGGATTTGAATTCATAGTCCGTGGGTGGAGCTCACGTTCAAAGATGACACCTTGTTTCCCTGAGCCAACCAGTGAGGATGACAGGAATTGACCTGCCCTACCTAGTTGTTAGACACAGCACCTCAGGCTTGAGACGCAGCAGCCCGGCTGTGCATGGAGAAATCACTTTTTCTGGCACATGTCCCTGACACATGCTAATTTAGAAATCCAAAAAGAACGTCTAATACCTTTTAAGATATTACTTTCCTGCCATGGAATTGGTTGCCAGATACTAGCTGAGTCCAGCCCCAGTGGGTAATATCATTCTGGGGCAGACCAGTGCTAAAGCTAGAGCCACAGATATGCATTAAAAAAATTACAAGAATGGTAAAAATTGACCAGCATGGCTTTTATTCCAGGTACTGTATCTCAGGAATCTTTTGTCCAAATGACCCTAAATTAACACCACAAACCCTACCCTGGATGCTGAAGAGACACAGCAATTTTAAAAACAGTTAGAGTCCGAATGTGCATTGTACGAGTATGTCTACACTACGAAATTAGGTCAAATTTATAGAAGTCGGGTTTTTAGAAATTGTTTTTATATATTTGAGTGTGTGTGTCCCCACAGAAAATGCTCTAAGTGCATTAAGTGCATTAACTCGGCGGAGTGCTTCCACGGTACCGAGGCAAGCGTTGACTTCCAGAGTGTTGCACTGTGGGTAGCTATCCCACAGTCTCCGCCGCCCATTGGAATTCTGCCTGATGGGGCTAAAACATTGTCACTGGTGGTTCTAGGTACATATCGTCAGGCCCCCGTTCCCTCCCTCCCTCCATGAAAGCAACAGCAGACAATCGTTTCGCACCTTTTTTCTTGAGTTACCTGTGCAGATGCCATACCACGGCAAGCATGGAGCCCGCTCAGGTAACCGTCACCGTATGTCTCCTGGGTGCTGGCAGACATGGTACTGCATTGCTACACAGCAGCAGCAACCCCTTGCCTTGTGGCAGCAGACGGTACAATAGGACTGGTAGCCGTCATCGTCATGTCCGAGGTGCTCCTGGCCACATCGGCCAGGAGCGCCTGGGCAGACATGGGTGCAGGGACTACATTAGAAATGACTTGACCAGGTCATTCTCTTTAGTCCTGCAGTCAGTCCCATTGAACCATCTTATGGTGAGCAGGCAGGTGATACGGATTGCTAGCAGTCCTATTGTACCATCTTCTGACAAGCAGCCATGAGATGTGGATGGCATGCAGTCCTTCTGCACCATCTGCTGCCAGCCAAAGATGTAAAAGATAGATGGAGTGGATCAAAACAAGAAATAGACCAGATTTGTTTTGTACTCATTTGCTTTTCTCCCTCCCCTCTCTAGGGGACTCATTTCTCTAGGTCACACTGCAGTCACTCACAGAGAAGGTACAGAGAGGTAAATCTAGCCATGTATCAATCATGGGCCAGACAAACCTGCTTGTTCCAATAAGAACAATTACTTAGGTGCACCATTTCTTATTGGAACCCTCTATGAAGTCCTGCCTGAAATACTCATTGATGTAAAGCCACCCCCTTTGTTGATTTTAATTCCCTGTAAGTCATGTCGTCAGTCACTCCTCCCTCCGTCAGAGCAACGGCAGACAATCGTTCTGCACCTTTTTTCTGTGCGGACGCCATACCAAGGCAAGCATGGAGGCCGCTCAGCTCACTTTGGCAATTAGGAGCACATTAAACACCACACTCATTATCCAGCGGTATATGCAGCACCAGAACCTGGCAGAGCGATACCGGGCAAGGAGGTGATGTCAGCGCGGTCACATGAGTGATCAGGACATGGACACAGATTTCTCTGAAAGCATAGGTCCTGCCATCATGGTGCTAATGGGGCAGGTTCATGCAGTGGAATGCCGATTCTGGGCTTGGGAAACAAGCACAGACTGGTGGGACCGCATAGTGTTGCAGGTCTGGGACGATTCCCAGTGGCTGCGAAACTTTTGTGTGCATAAGGGCACTTTAATGGAACTTTGTGACTTACTTTCCCCTGCCCTGAAGCTCATGAATACCAAGATGAGAGCAGCCCTCACAGTTGAGAAGCGAGTGAGGATAGACCTGTAGAAGCTTGTAATGACAGACAGCTACCGGTCAGTCGGGAATCAATTTGGAGTGGGCAAATCTACTGTGGGGGCTGCTGTGATGCAAGTAGCCCATTCAATCAAAGATCTGCTGATATCAGGGTAGTGACCCTGGGAAATGTGAAGGTCATAGTGGATGGCTTTGCTGCAATGGGATTCCCTAACTGTGGTGGGGCCATAGACGGAACCCATATCCCTATCTTGGCACCGGAGCACCAAGCCAGCGAGAACATAAACCGCAAGGGGTACTTTTCAATAGTGCTGCAAGCACTGGTGGATCACAAGGGATATTTCACCAACATCAACGTGGGATGGCTGGGAAAGGTACACGACGCTTGCATCCTCAGGAACTCTGGTCTGCTTCAAAAGCTGCAGGAAGGGACTTTATTCCCAGACCAGAAAGTAACTGTTGGGGATGTTGAAATGCCTATCGTTATCCTTGGGGATCCAGCCTACCCCTTAATGCCATGGCTCATGAAGCCGTACACAGGCAGCCTGGACAGTAGTCAGGAGCTGTTCAACTACAGGCTGAGCAAGTGCAGAATGGTGGAACAATGTGCATTTGGACATTTAAAAGCCCGCTGGCGCAGTTTACTGACTCGGTTAGAGCTCAGCTAAACCAATATTCCCACTGTTATTACTGCTTGCTGTGTGCTCCACAATATCTGTGAGAGTAAGGGGGAGACGTTTATGGCGGGGTGGGAGGTTGAGGCAAATTGCCTGGCTGCTGGTTACATGCAGCCAGACACCAGGGCTGTTAGAAGAGCACAGGAGGGCGCGGTACGCATCAGAAGCTTTGAAAACCAGTTTCATGACTGCCCAGGCTATGGTGTGAAAGTTCTGTTTGTTTCTCCTTGATGAAACCCCCCGCCCCTTGGTTCACTCTACTTCCCTGTAAGCTAACCACCGTCCCCACCTCCCTTTGATCACTGCTTCCAGAAGCAATAAAGTCATTGTTGCTTCACATTCATGCATTCTTTATTCATTCATCACACAAATAGGAGGATGACTACCAAGGTAGCCCAGGAGGGGTGGAGGAGGGAAGGAAAATGCCACACAGCACTTTGAAATTTTACAACTTTAAAATTTATTGAATGCCAGCCTTCTGTTTTTTGAGCAATCCTCTGTGGTGGAGTGGCTGGGTGGCCGGAGGCCCCCCCACTGCATTCTTGGGCGTCTGGGTGTGGAGGCTATGGAACTTGGGGAGGAGGGTGGTTGGTTACACAGGGGCTGTAGTGGCGGTCTGTGCTCCTGCTGCCTTTCCTGCAGCTCAACCATATGCTGGAGCATATTGGTTTGATCCTCCAGCAGCCTCAGCATTGAATCCTGCCTCTTCTCATCATGCTGCCACATTTGAGCTTCAGCCCTGTCTTCAGCCCGCCACTTATTCGCTTCAGTCTGCCACCTCTCCTCCCGGTCATTTTGTGCTTTCCTGCACTCTGACGTTGTCTGCCTCCATGCATTCATCTGTGCTCTGTCAGTGTGGGAGGACAGCATGAGCTCAGAGAACATTTCATCACGAGTGCGTTTTTTTTTCTTTCTAATCTTCACTATTCTCTGGGAAGGAGAAGATCCTGTGATCATTGAAACACGTGTAGCTGGTGGAGGAAAAGAAAGGGACAGTGGTATTTAAAAAGACATTTTATAAAACAGTGGCTACACTCTTTCAGGGTAAACCTTGCTGTTAACATTACATACATAGCACATGTGCTTTGGTTACAAGGTCGCATTTTGCCTCCCCCCACTGCGTGGCTACCCCCTCAACCCTCCCCCCTCCCCATGGCTAACGGTGGGGAACATTTCTGTTCAGCCACAAGCAAACAGCCCAGCAGGAACGGGCACCTCTGAATGTCCCGTTAAGAAAAGCACCCTATTTCAACCAGGTGACCATGAATGATATCACTCTCCTGAGGATAACAGGGAGAGATAAAGAAAGGATGTTGTTTGAATGCCAGCAAACATACACTGCAATGCTTTGTTCTACAATGATTCCCGAGTACATGCTACTGACCTGGAGTGGTAAAGTGTCCTACCATGGTGGACAGAATAAGGCTGCCCTCCCCAGAAATCTTTTGATAAGGCTTTGGGAGTACATCCAGGAGAGCTTTATGGAGATGTCCCTGGAGTACATTCCTATTCCATGATGAGATATCTTTGAGCTATAATGTATCTTAATTAAAAACTATCTTTAGATAAAATGCTCTTTGAGGAAAAAACTTATCAAGAAATCTGATTTAAATTTAAAAAAAAATCCATTTTTTTTTAAATTTTAAAATAATTTATTTTTATCCACCCCACTATATGCTGTATTTGTTAATTGATTGTATTTAACTGCCCCCTGTGGATTTAAATTAATAGTGACATTTAATCTTAGTCGGTTATACCCTGTTTCTTTACATAAGTTGTTAAGTAAAGGAAGTAAAGGTGTGTTAACTCTAATCTAAGTGGATGGGCTGTATATTGATAATTGGTATTTCTGAGTTACACTCATGCCACAGATTATTATTAATTATAATTATTATTATTAGAATGGGTTTATTCCTGTAGGTTCCCAAGGCACACCATTGAGTGTGTATAGGAACCAGCCAGATGGAGGCACCGCCAATTTTAAATTCCTTTGGGAGTAAAGGGACTGCAGCAGAGGGGTGGATAGAGGATTCCCACCTACCCAATGTCACCACTAGGATACCCAGCATCTAATTTGCTGTCAGGAACATCAGGCGCCCAGGGACACAGGGGAGTGTTGCCTGCTCCCGAGTAACCCAGGGAGGCAAGTGGGGGTTACACTAGAGCACCCTTTGTCCCACCGGGGTGGCTTCTGGAAAGGACTGATTATAGGTTGAGGGTTTTGCGTGTGTGTCAACAGCTTTTTTTGTTGGTGTTCCCTCACCCTACGCTTCCTGTCTTCCAGTTCCAGAGCTTTCTGGTGTGCTTCCATTTGCTATTGCTTTTTTGCCTCCCCCTCTTTGGCTCTCTGTTCAGCTTCCCATTTCTGGTGCTCACACTCCTTGTCGGCTTTCTCTAATTCTAGTCTGGCCAACTCTAACTTCATGGAGGTTTCACGGTTGCCTGCCTCGGCCTTGATCATTTTTGTACTTTCTTTTCTTCCGTTTCTATCACCCAAGATAAACAAACAGAAAATGTCAAAACTGGAATCTTTTTTGTCTCTTTCCAACTTTCTCATCTGTGAATCTTGTAGTATCTAATTGACCAGTGCTTGGAGGGTGACGCTCACCAACTGTGTGTAAATTCTGCCATCACTACGGCACTGTGACGCTTTCTCAGGGTGCCCAGAACTATGAGTCATGTTGTTATCCCTCTGCCTTAGCCTTTACTTGGCCTTGTGGGTAACACTTGGTACAGCCCAGTTCCTGAATCCCCTTTAAGAGCATTCCCATGTTGTGCCCAGCCCCGTCACTGGACACTCCCCGAAATTACCCAGTTTGCTGGCTCCCAAGAGACATTGTACACATCAGCCTGTTTGATTCAACTGAGGATTCACACATGGCTTCATATTACAACACAGAGAGGTACTTGTGATAAATAATAAGAAGTTTATTAACAAAGCTAGAGATTTAAGTGATACTGAGTAAGGATAATGGAAATAATTGATTACAAATAAAACAAAAAGATAAGCCGCTTCTACAAGACTAGGACTTAACTTCAGCAAGTTAATCTTATGTAAAGCAGTTTCTCACCTAAAGTCACTGGCTCACATGGCCAAGATCCAACTTTCATGAATGCAAAGAGCACTGTCTTGTTTGCTTCCTCAGTGAAGGATAACCAAGGAGTTTTTCTTCCTCCTTCTTATTATCCAGTAAACCTTGGAAATGGATTCTTTTTCCAGTGTACCCACTCCCCTCTCCGCTTGTTCTCTGGTGTGCTGACATCATGGTGCTTTCTTCATCCTCCGGCTAACCTAATCTTCCTGTTTACCTCAGATGCAAATGTACCTGCCATTGCATTTGGCTTCACAATACTTGACTTACATCAGAGACCTAGGCAGACAGGTACATCAACATTCCTTTGCTGGGGAAAGATTTGTTTGTCAACCCCGTTTATCAAACCCTGTGATTTGAACATATTTTAATACATACACACAATTTAATTATTTCCTGTACAAACATCATGCAGTATGCTATAAGCTTTCATTTGACTCTCACACGACCTTCATTACAGATAAATACTCTGACAGCCATGTGGCGGACAGGCCAAGTAGGAGTTGCTGTTATAGGACAATGACCCTTTGGCAGTTGGGATTGAGGGACTCAGACTCACAGCCTGGGTTTGCTTGGAGAAATTAATTTAACAGTCACAACTTTGTAAGTAAGCTAAAGTAATTTAATCTTAGCATTGTAACTTTTAACAGTGTGAAAAACCAAGGCTGATTCTGTAAGGTTAATTTTCCTTGTAGACATAGGGCTAGACTCTTAAAGGCATTTAGGCTTTGTTGCTCTCAGCATTGCAATGCCTAACTGGTTTAAGAGCATAAGTCTCATTTTCAAATGGGATTTAAGCATTTAGGAGCTTAGACAGGATATCTTAAAGAAAAGAAAAAACAATGCTGCATATCACCATGTCACATCTTTGGTGGGTTTTAAAGTTTGCTTTTCAAAATATCAAAAGAAGCTTCGGCAATGGGGCCAGGCTAATCCTTGGTGTAACTCCAGTAAGGTCAGTCGAGTTTCACCAATTTACACCTAGTCTGAACTTTGCCCTGTAAGTGTCTGAGATTTTATTTTTAGTAAAATGACTGCCCTGTTTGATGTTGCAGTTTGAGCTACTATAAGTTTATGTGAAAGCTGAATAGATCTCTCAGCTCTAGCCAAAGGGCCAAATTCTTCCCTCGGTGACCTGGCTGTCAATGCAGAGTATTCCAGTGAAGCTAATGGAAACACTCCATTACAAATGCAGGCTGAGAGCTGATACAGGACTGTAAATCCATACGGTTGCTCTTAAGTTAATGGAGTAACTCTGGATTTACAACAGTTTATCTGAGTGTAGAAACTGGCTCAGCATATTTAAATTATTCTAATATATATCATTAATAAAGAACAAATGCGGATAGCTTTAGTCATATTGTCTGAATGTGCTGCACTGGCATAAGGGTGAGGGTGCCTGAGAAGCTGAGATGCAGGGTTTGGGACGCAGCAGGGTTAGGTTGCAATGAGACTTTATGAATGACTGTCAGTGACAAGGTAGATCAGGAGAAGTACAATAATAAGAACTACTGCAGCAACCCCAAAGGCCAAAATAACTTTCCTATACTTGGTAAACAGAGTGGTCACCCTGGTTCTTTTATTTATTCCAGTAAGATATCTCACTTTTTGTTCCGTTAAATTAGGTTCCAAATACACCTCACTGACGTAATACCTGCCCCCATTCTCCTGAACCGTTCTCTGGATCATTTCAATCAGCTCAGAAACCTGTTCAGCCTGTTCTGCTCCGGTTGCTCTGTTATTGAAAGCACAATATCGATCCCCACACTTCTGAATCAGCCCCTTCAGATCTTTGTTATCTGAGTATCTCACGTAGTCATGCAGTGAGCCGACCGCTAAATCTTCTTTCCGGGTGAACAGGACAATCATGTGCCTCATGGATTCAACTCCAAAAATCTCCTGTACTCGCTTCACTGCGTACTTGTCTTCCTCAGTGTAACGGCCCAGCTGGGTCACCAGCAGCAGAGCGTGGGGGCCAGGGGCAGAGAGCGCGATACAGCGAACAATCTCTCTAGATGTTACTGGCTCAAAAGCCTTTTGGTCAAAAATGGCAGGTGTGTCAATAACCACAAGCTCCCTCCCATTCCAGCTCCTTTGCCCCTTTTCACAAGTCAAAGTTACTGACTTTGCCCCGAGTTTGGACTCAAACTTTCTTTTCCCAAGGATGGAGTTTCCTGTTGCACTTTTCCCAGCTCCAGTTTTGCCAACAAGGATGATTCTGAGTTCCGATTTCCTGCCGTCATCTGCAGTTGATGGGGACAGGTTTGACAGTCAGAACATCATTGCACAGATAAAAGTAAATGAGTAGGAGTTACACCTAATTCTGAGGCTGAGAGTCCCAGAGTAAACAACATCCATCCAGTCCCTCATCCCAGCTTGTCTCTGTCCTCTGGGATGTCTTGTCACTTTAAATTGAACATGACCTAAACTCCGTATCCTCTCTTCCGTACCTTCTCTGCTTCCTCCTTTCCCTATCACTCTTTGGATCACCACCATTCTCACCGTCACTCAGGCCAGCAGTCCGGGGGCGCTTTTTTACTCCTCTCTCTCCTCTGTCTCACACATCTAGGCCAGATCCAAATCCAACTGGTTCTTCTTCCTCAGCACCTTCAAGTTCTGTCCTTTTCTCTCCAGCCCTACACCTAAGTTCCCTTTCAGAACCTCAGTGTATTCTGCCTTGATTACTGCAACTCCTCCTCTCTGGCTTCCCAGACATACACATCAGACCCTTCAGTCCATTCAAAATATTACCACTAAATGTGTCTTCCTTGCCTGTTGGTTCGATCATGCAACTTCTCTCTTTCTAGTCTGCCGTTGGCTCCCTGTCTGACAGAATAGGTTCTTATACCTCACTCATCACTGTCGAATCGGAACACCTCTGTCTCTGGTTTTACACAGATAACCCCTGGACCCACACACAGAGCTGACGCTCTTTGTACTGGATCCTAACGTCAGATGTAAATACGAGGCCTATAAAAACAAACCCTTGTGTTCTGGTCAGACCACTTCCTCCTTCAGATGTTCAAATCTCTGAACATTTGACCATCACATTTAAGCTTCTTGTCTCTACCTTCAAATTACTATAGGACTCTGCACCTCATTACATATCCTCGCTTTGCCCCATCTCCTCCACTCTATTAATGCTCCTAATCTGTTTTTTCAGATTCTTGCACAATCACCTGTGTGCTTTCTTTATTGTAGCCCCCATCGCATGCTATGATCTTGCTAATCTCACCTGCAAAATTCTTACTCTGTCCACATCAAAATCCCTCTTAAAAACCCACTTCTGTTGTGTTGCATACAGTGAATCAGGTTGACTTGCCTATAAATTACCTCCTGTTCTTCCCTAGCTCTATATAGCTGGTCAAGCAGGATAACACATTTCATACACATTTGTTTCCATTTTTTGGGTTAAAATTTGAAAAAAGTTGTCCGGATCTGCCTGGAAATGATTGGGGGAGCTGGGGAATGGGGTGTGCCTGGTACACAGACTCTCAGTGTCATTGGATTGGAATGAAGCTCTGCCTTGCTTCTACTCTCATCTCTTTCTTGATCAAAAGTGGTATGTTCTTGATTTACAGTTTGCAGCTGCTGTAGCAGCCTGAGATATGGACAAATTTACAGCTACTGGCAAAGGGATTTTCTTTGTGAGGGTTGTCCCCAGCAGAAGACAAAGTTACAGAGGTAATGTCACTGCCATTCCCCCAGTAACTGCACCCATGCTAGAGCCACTAAAATAATTTTGGGCAACTAAAGGTATATTCAGAATATGCCTCAATCCCCTAGAGCTTGTGGGGTTCTCTTTTACTTTACTGAAAAACTTGAGCTGAGCAAAATATAGAAGTGAGACCAGAATAGGGCCTTTTGTGTAACTGTCTTACCATAGAAGCTGACATTCTCTCCTTTTTGCTTGCTCCCATCCATCTCACCCTGAAATATTTGTAATAAAACATGTTATTTACAAACATACTTTAACCAAGGAACTCAGAACATAGAAAAATACTCATTTAGAAAAACTCAGTAATACACATAATAAATAGTAATAACAATAATCACTGCTATGTAAGTCTATTATGGTCGGAAAAGTGAGTTTCTGAACATGATACCTTGATATTTCATGTTTAACCTCCATTAGTGTTTTCATCACATCTGCCTAACTTTAAGCACATGGGTCGTCCTCCTGAAGTCGAGAGTTAGGTTTAGTCTTTGAAAATCGGTTCTGTTATTGCAGCCTTGTACATACCTCCATTTTCATCAGCAACAGAAGTTCTGGAATCAGAACTTAGTCAACAGTTTGGCTGTTGACGCACAAGGCAGAGAGAATGCAGCTTGTACTTCAGTACTGATACTGCCTTTGCAGCACTGACTTGTACAAAACAGGTGTCAGTTCATAAATTAAGTGGCTATGATTCAGTTAGAGCCAATTTTGGGAGAAGATGGCACAACCAGAGCTGGGCAAAAAATTTTGATGCAATTTTTTTCATTGAAAAATCCTGAATTGGGTCAACCAAAACATTTTGCGAATTTGGGTTGAATTTGCCAAAATATTTTGGCTGGAAAAAAATTCAGAAAAAGTTGAAATGTTTCATTCTGACATTTTCTAAATTCTGGGATGTATTAGCAGGAGTGTTGTAAGCAAGACACGAGAAGTAATTCTTCTGTTCTACTCCACACTGATTAGGCTTCAACTGGAGTATTGTGTCTAGTTCTGGGCGCCACATTTCAGGAAGATGTTGGCAAATTGGAGAGAGTCTAGAGAAGAGCAACAAAAATGATTAAATGTCTAGAAAACATTACCTATGGGGGAAGATTGAAAGAATTGGGTTTGTTTAGTCTGGAAAAGAAGACTGAGAGAGGTCATGATAACAGTTTTCAAGTATGTAAAAGGTTGTTACAAGGAGGAGGGAGAAAAATTGTTTTTCTTAACCTCTGAGGACAGGACAAGAAGCAATGGGCTTAAATTGCAGCAAGTGAAGTTTAGGTTGGACATTAGGAAAAACTTCCTAACTGTCAGGGTGGTTAAGCACTGGAATAAATTGCCTAGGGAGGTTGTGGAGTCTCCATCATTGGAGATTTTTAAGAACAGGTTAGGCAAACACCTGTCTAGATAATACTTAGTCTTGCCGTGCATGCAGGGGACTGGACTAGATGACCTTTCAAGGTCCCTTCCAGTCCTATGACTCTATTAATCACTGCATCAGTGAACTTTGCTGATAAGATCAACCAAATGTGCATAGAACTAAATGGGAAAGAAATCTCCATTCCTGACCAGATCATACTATTCCTCTAGCTACCCTGGACTGAATTCGATCCCTTGACACATGCTGAAGATCAAAAAGACCTGAAAAATATTAGAGCCGCAACCTGCGAAATGGATCCCTACCCCTCTTGGTTGATGAACGCCCGGGAAAGCAAAAACTATGTTCACTACCAGTGGAAATAGTCAATGCCTTCTTCAGAAAACAAACCCGCCAAAATCCATGAAAAGCACAATACTTCACCCAATCCTCAAGAATCCATCAGTAGTCCCTAATGCCCTCCAACCATTATCCTGTCTTCAACCTTCCATTTCTGGCCAAAATCAAGGAGAAAGTAGTAACCACAAAGTGCCAGCAACATGTGACATCAGACAACATCCTGGATGTCTCACAATCAGGGTTCAGACTAGGGCACAGCACAGAAACAGCTCTAGTGGCACTAAAAAGATGACCATGGACACAGGTAAGCTTTCCATGCCCATGTTGCTGGACCTTTCTGCAGTTTTAGACACAGTGGACCAGAAGCCACTGCTAACCCACTGACGTGACATAGCAGGAGTAGATGGCCTAACACTATAGCTGTTCCTATTACTAAATTCAAGCAAAACTCTGGTAACTGTGGTAACTGTTCCTCTTCTCTGAAGGCCCTCACCTGAGACTCACCGAGATCCAGACTATCCGCGCTTCTCTTCACTATTTACATGAGAGCACTGGGGGAGACAGTGATTCACCATCAGCTAGGCTGCCAACACCATGTCAGTGGTACTAAAGACACACAGATACGACCATGATGAGGATGTCATAAGAACCAATGTGCACTAAGAGTGACAGACTGTGTTGTGGAATTTAAAGTGACTGAGTTAGACAGGGTATTTGACCTTTTCTTCTACATTAGAAAACTCCACTGGTATAACATGAATCACTGTAGTAAACTGAGGTATCTTATTGTGACTATGTGGGATCACACGGTTAGAGTTTCACAATTTTCAAAAAGAATGAGGAGTACTTGTGGCACCTTAGAGACTAACAAATTTATTTGGGCATAAGCTTTTGTGGGCTAAAACCCACTTCATCAGACGCATGGAGTGGAAAATACAGTAGGAAGATATATATATATATACACACACACAGAGAACATGAAGAGATGGGGGTTGCCATACCAACTCTTAATGAGACAAATCAATTAAGGTGGGCTATTATCAGCAGGAGAAAAAAAGAGTTTTGTAGTGGTAATCAGGGTGGCCCATTTCAAACAGTTGACAAGAAGGTGTGAGTAACAGTAGGGGGAAAAATTAGCATGGGGAAACAGTTTTTAGTTTGTGTAATGACCCATCCACTCCCAGTCTTTATTCAGGCTTAATTTGATGGTGTCCAGTTTGCAAATTAATTCCAGTTCTGTAGTTTCTTGTAGGAGTCTGTTTTTGAAGTTTTGTTGTTGAAGAATTGCCACTTTTAGGTCTGGAGACTAACCAATTTATCTGAGCATAAGCTTTCATGAGTTACAGCTCACTTCATCGGATTCAACTCATGATGTAGCTTACGCTCACTTCATCAGATGTAGCTCACGAAAGCTTATGCTCAAATAAATTGGTTAGTCTCTAAGGTGCCACAAGTACTCCTTTTCTTTTTGCGAATACAGACTAACACGGCTGCTACTCTGAAACCTGTCACTTTTAGGTCTGTAATTGAGTGTCCAGGGAGGTTGAAGTGTTCTCCAACTGGTTTTTGAACGTTACAATTCTTGATGTCTGATTTGTGTCCATTTATTCTTTTTTGTAGAGACTGTCCAGTTTGGCCAATGTACATGGCAGAGGGGCATTGCTGGCACATGATGGCATATATCACATTGGTAGATGTGCATGTGAATGAGCCCCTGATGGTATGGCTGATGTGATTAAGTCCTATGATGGTGTCCCTTGAATAGATATGTGGACAGAGTTGGCAACAGGGTTTGTTGCAAGGATAGGTTCCTGGGTTAGTGTTTTTGTTGTGTGGTTGCTAGTGAGTATTTGCTTCAGGTTGGGGGGCTATCTGTAAGCGAGGACTGGCCTGTCTCCCAAGGTCTTTGAGCATGAGAGATCGTCCTTCAGGATAGGTTGTAGATCCTTGATGATGTGCTGGAGAGGTTTTAGTTGGGGGCTGAAGGTGACGGCTAGTGGCGTTCTGTTACTTTCTTTGTTGGGCCTGTCCTGTAGTAGGTTACTTCTGGGTACTCTTCTGGCTATATATATCTATATCTATATATATCTATCTCTAATCTCTATCTCCCTACTGTATTTTCCACTCCAATCATCTGATGAAGTGGGTTTTAGCCCACGAAAGCTTATGCCCAAATACATTTGTTAGTCTCTAAGGTGCCACAAGTACTCCTCGTTCTTTTTGCTGATACAGACTCACATGGCTACCACTCTGAAACCTGTCACAATTTTCAAACTGTTTCCAAATTGTTATTTCAGCATATGCAAAGCTTCATAGAACTAGAACTGGTTTTAAAAAGAAAACAGGGAAAATTTTGAAAATATTTTCATTAACTTCTTTTGTTCTTTTACCAACGACAGAGCTGATCAATTTTTTTTTGAAATTTTGAAAAAAAGTCAGTATAAAAATTTATTGAAAAATCCCTGTTCCTCCCTACCCCGTTTATTCATCCAGCTTTAGAAGAACGCTTTCACCTGATGAAATTAATAGGCAGGAAGTTTAATCAGAGGATGTACTTTTTCACATAATGCCTAACTAACCTGTGGAACTCATTTCTGTGGGAAGTTATGATGTCCAAAAGTATAACTGGGTTCAAAAAAGAACTGGATACGTTTATGGAGAATAGGTCTATCAATGGCTATTGGCCAAAAAGGCCAGACGACACAAGCCCATGCTCGGGGTGATCCTAAACCTCTGATTACCAGAAGCCAGGAGTGGAAGATACTGCCCTGTCCTGGACACTCCTCCTGAAGTTCTGGCACGAGCGATTGTCATAGACAGGCTACTGGGCAAGATGGACCATGATCTGACCTAGTTAGGAGGCAGTGTGTGTTTTTCTAGCAATTGTTCAAGCCGGGATTCAAGAAAGCAGAGGAAGACCCAGAGTCAAAGATAGATTCTGTGCGTGCATCTGATTTTGCCATCCTAAGCTTCCCACCTATATTTCTCTATGATCTACTTTTTGATCACTTGCTGCTAGCTCACAGTGCTGCTCACAATCTCAAAAGGGCCTGTTCTCATGAGCTTACAAGTCTGGTTTCTCTATCAAGTTGGTTCTGACACATAGTAACCAAACCTTAGAACCTCTGTGGATTTGTCCTTCACTAGTACATACCAGCATGGTTGTTCCAAGTGATTGATAGGCTGACATTTCTCCTTTAAAACAGGGATCTTAAACAGCTTTTTTCCTGAAAAATCAATGGAACTGGTTAATACTCATGAAAGCCAGGACCAAATCCCATCTCATGTGTGTCTCTTTGTTCTTGTGCAAACTGAAGGGTGGTTTATTTCTTAATTATTTTATTTATACAGTGCCATGAATATGCATGGCATTACAGATGAAGGGAAGACAAGGGGGGAGATTTTCAGAGGCATAAGTTGCATTTAATGTCCATGGGCGCTAGGTCCCTAACTGATATTTGTGCCTTTGAAACTCTTCCTTCATGTCCCTACCACAAGAGCTTAGAAGCTAAGATCTCAATCCTAGAATTGGAGCTGCTAGTGCAGAGGTCGGCAACCTTTGTCACCCTTTATCGTCAGGTAAAGCCGCTGGCCGGCTGGGCTGGTTTGTTTATCTAGAGTGTCCGCAGGCACGGAGCCCCGCAGCTCTCACTGGCCACGGTTCACTGTTCCCGACCAATGGGAGCTGTGGGAAGTAGTGGCTAGCACGTCCCTCGGCCCACGCCACTTCCTGCAGCTCCCATTGGCCAGGAAAGGCGAACTGCGGCCAATGGGAGCTGCAGGGCTCCATACTTGCAGATGCTCCAGATAAACAAACCGGCCAGGCCCGCCAGCGGCTTTACCCTGATGGGCTGGTTGACAACGGTTGCCGACCCCTGTGCTAGTGTAACCCACACACCTCCTGGGTGTGGTGTTCTATCCCCTCTAGTGGCACAGAGACCCTTAGAGAGAGAAAGCAAATGAGTCTTCTCTACAGGCTTAGCTACCAGCCAACTGGCTTTTGGCTCATGCGGTAGAGTCTCATACACTAAGCTTCAGAGGTCCCCGGTTCTATCCTGCCCGTCAACGACCGGGGTTTGTCGACATTACACTAGCATGGATGCTGTGCCTGCATGGAGATCCATTGACTGTAATTGTGGCTTTTCCAAAGTGAAATGGTGCTAGTGGATTCAATTGCAGTATCGGGGTCTAAGGCCAGAATCCATAAAGGGACTTTTAGGTGTCTTGAAAATCACTGGAATCCACAAACCATGGGTTAGGCACCTAGGCTCCCTGTACAATGCATGGGGAGAGATAGGTAAAAGCCAGGATGCTAGGCAAGGAGCCAATAGGAGATACTGCTGAGAAGGGTGTGGTCCTAAGTCCTGCCCCCTCAAGGAATTTGGTGCCTAAAGCCAGAACTGCACGAAGGCACCTTGTTCTACTTGCAACCCACAGCCAGGAACCCCTCTTGTAGAGTCAGGCAGCTTCGTTGCCAGCCTAACTCCCTACAGAATGGTTGATGGTTGGAAGACAACAGTTCCCTTATAACCTTCAGCCCAGTGGTTAGGGAAGTCACCCAGGGGATAGAAGACATCAGTTCAATTCCCCCTTTGTCTGATGAGTAGGGATTTGAACAGGGTTTCCCCATGTCTCAAGTGAGTGCTGTGCTCTATATAATCATTCTGGCCCAACACACATTGAATAAAAAGTGGAATGGCTTCAATGTGAGAGACTGAGAGACACCCACCTCAGACTGTTCCATAGTCCTACTGAATTGGGCCCTGCAGGCAAGACAGGCATTTCCCTGCCTTTTTCACCTGGTTTGAGGATCACACTCTGGCTTTGTCATGGGAACCCCATACTGTGGACTCGTTTGTATGCAGTGAGTGGAGGAAGGACAGACCACTCAGGATTTCATTTTACATTACACATCATATATTCATATTTTCATTTTTTGGACTGGCTGCTTGCTTTTGTTTTGTGCCAGACTAAGCCTGAATCTATAGTGTCGGTGAGCTCGTTGTGCTAGGATGGCTATAGTAAATTAAAAAGTAGCTAGGCAGATGGCCTACAGAGACTCAATAAAATACCATCTTTAAAAAACTCTGGTTTGACTCTAAACCTGCAAATTGTGCACATAGCAAGCCCAGGTAAACATGGATTCCTACACTGTTACCCCTGGTGTCCCCTCCCTTGGCTGATTTTAGGTAATGAAATAAAAGGGAAATATTGAGTTGAGGAGCGCATAAGACAAAATAAAGTTCTGGGGAGGATGCCTTTTTGTCTTTGAGACATTAACTGAAGGCAGATGAGACAAAGCCATACATTTAGTCAAAGCAGGTGGAGGATAGACAGTGAGAAATCATTATAAGTATCAGAAGACAGGTTTGAGGGGACTGGGCATCTCTGCACCTGAGCTGAGCTCAGCCGTGGGATTGAGTAAGGAGGAAGGTGGCTTTATAATAACTTTGTGCCTCCACTAACTTGGGACAAGGGCAGGGCTGGGGGAGGGCTGGACTCTCATGGACACAGTAGTCTCCAGGCTGTCCAAAATTACACCCGGCTATCTTGGGTTGTTGCAGCATTTGGGAATAAATGCATACCATCTGTAAATGTCAAGCATTCTCTGTCAAAACTTTATTCCCCTCCACCCCCATGTGCTCCCTTATCCCCTTTGGAAACAGATCTCAGGCAGGCTTTAGGCACCTAAATATCAAACAGAAAGACAAAGGCTTGTTCCCTGTATTTCCTCCTGCTACCTTAGAAGTGTTTTCATTTGTCAAGCTTTGTAGCCAGTTTAAAATACCTCTCTTGCCCACCCTTATTTTCTCTCCCTATGCCTCTCTCTCACTCTTATAGACACACACACACACACACACACACACACCTTCTTCATCATCTGGTCAACTTGGAGATCAAACCTGTGATATTTCTTCAGATTAAGCAGATATTTCCATCTTCTGCACAGTCCTTCCAGCCGGTGGTATTATACAAAAATGTCTGAAGTCTTCTGGTTTCCTCTTTTTGACAGTTGCTTCAAATTAGTAGTTAATGAAATTGTTGTGAAAATGAAAACAAACTACTCAGTGATCCAAATTTCATTCTAAGTAAATGCAGTGGGATGAGCTACTGCCACTGAACAGGAAATACCTTTTGCGAAATAAACAAGTCTGAATTTTACAGGAAGTGGTTTGTGTAGAACAGTAGCAACGTATGAGAACATTCAGCCTGTGTCATAAATATAAAGGGAAGGGTCACCACCTTTCTGTATACAGTGCTATAAAATCCCTCTTGGCCAGAGGCAAAACCCTTTTACCTGTAAAGGGTTAAGAAGCTGGCGCCTGACCAAAATGGCCAATGAGAGGACAAGATTCTTTCAAATCTGGAGGGGGGGGAACAAAGTGTTTGCTCTGTCTGTGTGATGCTTTTGCCGGGACCAGAGCAGGAATGCAGGTCAGAACTCCTGATGAATCCAGTTGTGCATTTTGTATTGTTTCTCATGCACATATATCTTCCAGGGTACAATCCTATATTTTGTCCCTTAAAATGGACATATTTACCAAATCATAGAATCATAGAATATCAGGGTTGAAAGGGACCTCAGAAGGTCATCTAGTCCAACCCCCTGCTCAAAGCAGGACCAATCCCCAACTAAATCATCCTAGCCAGGGCTTTGTCAAGCCTGACCTTAAAAACTTCTAAGGAAGGAGATTCCACCACCTCCCTCGGTAACGGCATTCCAGTGTTTCACCACCCTCCGAGTGAAAAAGGACTTCAAGGAGCAGAGAATCCTCCAGCAAGTGACCCGTGCCCCATGCTACAGAGGAAGGCAAAAAACCTCCAGGGCCTCTTCCAATCTGCCCTGGAGGAAAATTCCTTCCCGACCCCAAATATGGCGATCAGCTAAACCCTGAGCATATGGGCAAGATTCACCAGCCAGATACTACAGAAAATTCTTTCCTGGGTAACTCAGATCCCACCCCATCTAACATCCCATCACAGACCATTAGGCCTATTTACCATGAATATTTAAAGATCAATTAACTATCAAAATCATGATATCCCATCATACCATCTCCTTCATAAACTTATCGAGTTTAATCTTAAAGCCAGATAAATCTTTTGCCCCCGCTGCTTCCCTTGGAAGGCTATTCCAAAACTTCACTCCTCTGATGGTTAGAAACCTTCGTCTAATTTCAAGACTAAACTTCCTGGTGGCCAGTTTATATCCATTTGTTCTTGTGTCCACATTGGTACTGAACTTAAATAATTCCTCTCCTTCTCCAGTTTTTATCCCTCTGATGTATTTATAGAGAGCAATCATATCTCCCCTCAACCTTCTTTTACTTAGGCTAAACAAGCCAAGCTCCTTGAGTCTCCTTTCATAAAACAAGTTTTCCATTCCTCGGATCATCCTAGTAGCCCTTCTCTGTACCTGTTCCAGTTTGAATTCATCCTTCTTAAACATGGGAGACCAGAACTGCACACAGTATTCCAGGTGAGCATCATAGTCATCCTATGATCAACCAATACTCCAAGGTCCTTCTCCTCCTCTGTTACTTCTAATTGATGCATCCCCAGCTTATAACTAAAATTCTTGTTATTAATCCCTAAATGCATAACCTTACACTTCTCACTATTAAATTTCATCCTATTACTATTACTCCAGTTTATAAGGTCATCCAGATCCTCCTGTATGATATCCCTGTCCTTCTCTAAATTGGCAATACCTCCCAGCTTTGTATCATCCACAAACTTTATTAGCATACTCCCACTTTTTATGCCAAGGTCAGTAATAAAAAGATTAAATAAGATTGGTCCCAAAACTGATCCTTGAGGAACTCCACTGGTAATCTCCCTCCAGCCTGACAGTTCACCTTTCAGTAGGACCCGTTGTAGTCTCCCCTTTAACCAATTCCTTATCCACCTTTCAATTTTCATATTGATCCCCATCTTTTCCAATTTAACTAATAATTCCCCATGTGGCACCGTATCAAATGCCTTACTGAAATCGAGGTAAATTAGATCCACTGCATTTCCTTTGTCTAAAATATCTGTTACTTTCTCAAAGAAGGAGATCAGGTTGGTTTGGCACGATCTACCTTTTGTAAAACCATGTTGTATTTTGTCCCATTTACCATTGACCTCAATGTCCTTAACTACTTTCTCCTTCACATTTTTTTCCAAGACCTTGCATACTACAGATGTCAAACTAACAGGCCTGTAGTTACCTAGATCACTTTTTTTCCCTTTCTTAAAAATAGGAACTATGTTAGCAATTCTCCAATCATACGGTACAAATCCTGAGTTTACAGATTCATTAAAAATTTTTGCTAATGGGCTTGCAATTTCGGGTGCCAATTCCTTTAATATTCTTGGGTGAAGATTATCTGGGCCCCCCGATTTAGTCCCATTAAGCTGTTTGAGTTTCGCTTCTACCTCAGATATGGTAATATCTACTTCCATATCCTCATTCCCATTTGTCATGCTATCATTATCCCTAAGATACTCTTTAGCCTTATTAAAGACTGAGGCAAAGTATTTGTTTAGATGTTGGGCCATGCCTAGATTATCCTTGACCTCCACTTCATCCTCAGTGTTTAGCGGTCCCACTTCTTCTTCCTTTGTTTTCTTCTTATTTATATGGCTATAGAACCTTTTACTATTGGTTTTAATTCCCTTTGCAAGGTCCAACTCTACTTGACTTTTAGCCTGTCTCACTTTATCCCTACATGTTCTGACCTCAATAAGGTAGCTTTCCTTGCTGATCCCTCCCATCTTCCAGTCCCTGTATGCTTTCTGTTTTTTCTTAATCACCTCTCTGAGATGCTTGCTCATCCAATTTGGTTTACAACTCCTTTTTCTCTACGTAAAAGAATAAATGGACACAAATCAGATGTCAAGAATTATAACATTCATAAACCAGTCGGAGAACACTTCAATCTTTCTGGTCATGCGATTACAGACATGAAAGTTGCGATATTACAACAAAAAAACTTCAAAACCAGACTCCAGCGAGAGACTGTTGAATTGGAATTCATTTGCAAATTGGATACAATTAACTTAGGCTTGAATAGAGACTGGGAGTGGCTAAGTCATTATGCAAGGTAACCTATTTCCCCTTGTTTTTTCCTACCCCCCCCCCCACATTCTTGTTAAACCCTGGATTTGTGCTGGAAATGGTCCACCTTGATTATCATACACATTGTAAGGAGAGTGATCACTTTAGATAAGCTATTACTAACAGGAGAGGGGGTTTGGGGCGGGGGGGGGGGGAGAAAACCTGGATTTGTGCTGGAAATGGCCCAACTTGATTATCATACACATTGCAAGGAGAGTGATCACTTTAGATAAGCTATTACCAGCAGGAGAGTGGAGTGGGGGGAGAGAAAACCTTTTGTAGTGGTAAACACCCATTTTTTCATGCTTTGTGTGTATAAAAAGATCTTCTACACTTTCCACAGTATGCATCCGATGAAGTGAGCTGTAGCTCACGAAAACTTATGCTCAAATAAATTGGTTAGTCTCTAAGGTGCCACAAGTCCTCCTTTTCTTTTTGTGAATACAGACTAACATGGCTGTTACTCTGAACTCCTGCCTATGAATTTTTTTCCCTTTCTTGGGATGCAGGCTTCCGATAGCTTCTGCAGCTTTGGTTTAAAGTAATCACAGGCCTCCTCTACCTTTAGATCCCTAAGTTCTCCAGTCCAATCCACTTCCCTAACTAATTTCCTTAATTTTTGAAAGTCAGCCCTCTTGAAATCAAAAACCCTAGTTGCAGATTTATTTTTGTTAATCCTTCCGTTCAGTTTGAACTGAATTAGCTCATGATCACTTGAACCAAGATTATCCCCTACGACAATTTCTTCTATGAGGTCCTCACTACTCACCAAAACCAAATCTAAAATGGCATTCCCTCTAGTCGGTTCAGCAACTACTTGATGAAGGAATCCATCAGCTATCACATCTAGGAAAATCTGAGCCCTATTATTATTACTAGCACTCGTCCTCCAGTCTATATCTGGGAAGTTAAAGTCTCCCATGATCACACAGTTTCCATTAGTATTTACTTTATTAAAAACATTAAAAAGGGCTCTATCCATATCCAAATTAGATCCCGGCGGTCTATAGCGCCCCCCAAGCACTATCCCAGGGGAGGCTCGAGTCGTTTTCTTCCCCAATTTAATTTTTGCCCAGATGGACTCTGTCTTATCCTTTCCATCCCTTCTTATTTCTTTACATTCTACCTCATCATTGATATACAATGCTACTCCACCACCTTTACCTTCATTTCGGTCTTTCCTAAACAGCACATGCCCTTCAATACCCGTACTCCAGTCATGACGACTATTCCACCCTGTTTCTGTTCTCCCTAGAATATCTGGTTTCTCTTCCTGCACCAGTAGCTCTAGTTCCTCCATTTTGTTACCTCGGCTCCGCGCATTGGTGTACAAACATCTTAATTTTTGCTGTTTGGCCTCGCTCACATTCTGTACCCTATTAGGCACGGTCATTCTACAGCCAGTATGACCTATTAGACTGGTATCCACACTGCCCTTCCTCCTTATATACATTCTCCTACCCACAGCTGTATACTACAGGCCAGTCAGCCTCACCTCAGTCCCCGGAAAAATCATGGAGCAGGTCCTCAAGGAGTCAATCCTGAAGCACTTACATGAGAAGAAAGTGATCAGGAACAGTCAGCATGGTTTCACCAAGGGAAGGTCATGCCTGACTAATCTAATCGCCGTCTATGATGAGATTACTGGTTCTGTGGATGAAGGGAAAGCAGTGGATGTATTGTATCTTGACTTTAGCAAAGCTTTTGACACGGTCTCCCACAGTACTCTTGTCAGCAAGTTAAAGAAGTATGATTCTGTGATTCTATGTATGGCCACTGGGATGCATTCATGGACAGAGGACAGTTCTCTCGGGATGGACTTCATCTGAGTAGGGAAGGAAATAGATTTCTAGGATGGAGGCTGGCACAACTGATTAAGAGAACTTTAAACTAGGAATCTGGGGGCCTTGACCTTCCCTTGGTGAATCCATGCTGACTGTTCCTGATCACTTTCCTCTCATGTAAGTGCTTCAGGATTGATTCCTTGAGGACCTGCTCCATGATTTTTCCGGGGACTGAGGTGAGGCTGACTGGTCTGTAGTTCCCAGGATCCTCCTTCTTCCCTTTTTTAAAGATTGGCACTACATTAGCCTTTTTCCAGTCATCCGGGACTTCCCCCGTTTGCCACGAGTTTTCAAAGATAATGGCCAATGGCTCTGCAATCACAGCCGCAAATTCCTTTAGCACTCTCGGATGCAACGCATCCGGCCCCATGGACTTGTTCACGTCCAGCTTTTCTAAATAGTCCCTAACCACCTCTTTCTCCACAGAGGGCTGGCCACCTACTCCCCATGCTGTGATGCCCAGCGCAGCAGTCTGGGAGCTGACCTTGTTCATGAAGACAGAGGCAAAAAGAGCATTGAGTACATTAGCTTTTTCCACATCCTCTGTCACTAGGTTGCCTCCCTCATTCAGTAAGGGGCCCACACTTTCCTTGGCTTTCTTCTTGTTGCCAACATACCTGAAGAAACCCTTCTTGTTACTCTTAACATCCCTTGGTAGCTGCAGCTCCAGGTGTGATTTGGCCTTCCTGATTTCATTCCTACATGCCCAAGCAATATTATTATATTCTTCCCTGGTCAGTTGTCCAATCTTCCACTTCTTGTAAGCTTCTTTTTATGTTTAAGATCTGCAAGGATTTCACCATTAAGCCAAGCTGGTCGCCTGCCATATTTACTATTCTTTTGACACATCGGGATGGTTTGTCCCTGTAACCTCAATAGGGATTCCTTGAAATACAGCCAGCTTTCCTGGACTCCTTTCCCCTTCATGTTATTCTCTCAGGGGATCCTACCCATCAGTTCCCTGAGGGAGTCGAAGTCTGCTTTCCTGAAGTCCAGGGTCCGTATTCTGCTGCTTACCTTTCTTCCCTGTGTCAGGATCCTGAACTCAACCAACTCATGGTCACTGCCTCCCAGATTCCCATCCACTTTTGCTTCCCCCGCTAATTCTTCCCGGTTTGTGAGCAGCAGGTCAAGAAAAGCTCCCCCCCTAGTTGGCTCCTCTAGCACTTGCACCAGGAAATTGTCCCCTACATTATCCAAAAACTTCCTGGATTGTAGTGCTCTCCCAGCAGATATCAGGAAGATTAAAGTCTCCCATGAGAACCAAGGCATGCGATCTAGTAGCTCCTGCGAGTTGCCGGTAGAAAGCCTCGTCCACCTCATCCCCCTGTCCGGTGGTCTATAGCAGACTCCCACCACTACATCACTCTTGTTGCTCACGCTTCTGAACCTAATCCAGAGACACTCAGGTTTTTCTGCAGTTTCATACCCGTCTCTGCCCAGCACTCCTCCTTCATGGAACACCATCCCATGGTCAAAGAATCCAAAGCCTTCTCTCCGACACCACCTGTGTAGCCATTTATTGACTTCCACGATTCGACGGTCCCTGCCCTGGCCTTTTCCTTCCACGGGGAGGATGGACAAGCCCTCCTTATAGCACCACTGCCTAAGCCATCTGTTGATAGTCATAATCTTGTCACACCTTTGTTGCCCTTCTCTAGGAACAGGCAGAATCCCACGGCAGATCACCTGGGCCTCGATTTCCTTAAGCGTCTTCCCCAGCCTATCATAGTCTCCCTTAATACTTTCCAGCGAGAATCTAGCTATATCATTTGTTCCCACATGAAGGATAATTAGGGGATTCTTTCCTGCTCCCTTTAGGATCCTTTTCAACCTCAGGTCTACATCCCACATCTTAGCACCTGGAAGACAGCACACCCTTCTATTCTCTGGATCAGTTCTGGTTACAGGCCTGTCTATTCTTTTAAGCAAAGAGTCTCCAATCGCCTTTTCCTGGTGACGGTGGCTGCAAGTTCTTTCCATTCCTATTCTCCCTTGTAATCCTCTTCAACTCATTCTGTATCCTCCTGGGGCTCATATTTGGTGTAGTCTCCATTGACTCTTCCCCTTTTCCTATAGGACTAGCCGCTCTTCTCTTCTTCCTTGCCCCTCCATCTTCAATGACCACCTGCTGAGCCCCTTCTTCATTTTCCAACTCTGCAAACCTGTTCTTGAGCTCTGTTTCTCCTTCACGAGCCCATCTTTTCCTCTGCCTGGTTCTTTTAGTCACATGCTTCCACTGACCACTTTCCTCACCCAGTCTCCCCTCAGAATTCCCCAGTCCTGCTCCCATCTGCAAGTCTGAGCTTTTCCCTTCAGATACCTCATGTCTTTGCTCCATAATCTGCTCAAACCCCTTCCTAAACTCAACCAGACTTTCCACCTGCATCTCCAAACTTCGGATCTTCTCCTCCATCAGCTCTATCAGACGGCATTTCATTCAGACAAAACTCTTGCCAGGTCCCCCCTCCAGGATCATGGACATACTGCAGCTTCCACATCCAGTCATCTCCATTGTGTCTTCCACTACATGGGTCACTCCCATGGCTGCCTCTGTATCTGTCATAGCCTTCCCACCTAAATCCTGTTAATCTGGGAAACACAAACCACACCCAAACACCACCACCCACAACAAAAACAAACCCCAAACAAGCACCACAATGCAAACTCCCCTTACAAACTCCCCCTCAGACTCTCCTGTTTACAGCTCTGTTTGCTGGCTCCTGTGCCGCTGCAGCTGATGAATAATAATGACTGACGTGTTGGGTCACAGAAACCCCTTTGGGATTGCCTCCTGATGTGCCGAGACTACCTCTGAGCCTGTTTTCCCTGCCAGCTTGGGACTTCAGTGCCCTGCCTGGTTTGAGCCAGACACGCTAGCCTGCTACAGACAGACCCAGGTCTGAACTACTTCCCCCAAAAGCTGCAGGCTTAACTGAAAACAGCTCCAGCACTCAGGTACCCAACTCCCAATTGCGTCCAAACCCCAAATAAATCTGTTTTACCCCATATAAAGCTTATACAGGGTAAACTCATAAATTGTTCACCCTCTATAACACTGATAGAGAGATACACACAGCTATTTGTTTCCTCCCCCTCCCCCCCCCCACGTATTAATACGCGCTCTGGGTTAATTAATAAGTAAGAAGTGATTGTATTAAATACAAAAAGTGGGATTTAAGTGGTTCTAAGTAATAACAGACAGAACAAAGTGAATTACCAAGCAAAATAAAATAAAAACACACAAGTCTAAGCCTAGTACAGTAAGAAAGTGATTGCAGATGAAATCTCACCTTCAGGGAAGTTCCAGTAAGCTTCTTTTACAGGTTAGTCTCCTTCTGGTCTGGGTCCAGCAATCACTCACACCCCTGTAGTTACTCTCCTTTGTTCCAGTTTCTTTCAGGTATCCGTTGGGGGTGGAGAGGCTACCTCTTGAGCCATCTGAAGACAAAATGGAAGGGTTTCCATGGGCTTAAATAGACTCTCTCTTGTGGGTGGAAACCCCTTCCCCTCTTTTATGCAGAATTGAAGGACATAAATCCACACTGTGTAGAGGTCAAGCACAGGAGTTTATTACGTACAGCACTGACAGAGTGTCACCTCGCTTATTAGGCTCAGAGACACTGTCAATCAATTGATTGCAATGGAATATATGGATTTTCCATGGGCGGGCAAAGTGACAAGGTAGGCAGTCCCATACCCCCGGATAGGTTTAGCTGCAAGACATGATAGCACAGTAGCCAATGGTCAAAGATTACATAATGTCTCCGCCCATGGTCTCAAATTGACAAATTAACATTTAATTAGTACTTTAATAAATGTATTAGTGTAAAATATATTTGCTGAATTCTGATTTGGGGTCCATAGGAATGAAGTAGCTCCTTTGATTGTCCAACAGATACATATCTAGGGGTAAAAGCAAAGAAACAGTGAAAGTATATGGCAATAGAGATTGTCTTTCAAGTTGTTCATTTGTGTTTTAAGGCAGGCATTGGTCCCTGGGAAAGGGAGGTGGGAGGAGGCATGCTTGAACCTTTCATAAACTCAAGGTTGGATGTGTGGGAAGAACATCTCCCTACAGAAGAAACGAACGCAACAGAAACAGGGCTTCTTTGTTCTATTTGAAACTTTGAATAAGATACAATTATTTCCCCCAACATCTGGCTTTTTGCTGACCAGGCATATCTTAGCAAAAGCAAGGTTATCTTTGGTTATTCTGCTTTTTCTTAGCTATTGCTAGGCCTCTGACCTCTTGACCAAACTCTGGACTATGGGCCTGTACACAAATCCATATACCAGGTTATTACATCAGCAATGGATTTTAACCCTTCAAGAATCCAGCTGCAAGATGGAGTTTTGGAGTCATGTGGGCAAGTCACATGTCCATGCATGACGCAGAGCTTTACAGGCTGAGCTACATTCCCAGGAAAGCTCAGATGTGGATTGGCGTCTCTCAAAGTTCATTGTTAGCTTAAGTGTTTCTTGACTGGGCACTTACTGAGAATAGTCTTTTCTCAAGAAGCTGACCAACTGCTTCACTGAGGCTACTTAAAATCAAACAAGTACATAGCCAACATTCATAGCTTCAAATACAAAAAATGGTACATGCCTGTAAAATGGATGAATATATCCAATAGACCATAACCTTTGCAGAGATATGTTATATGACATATCTGGCATAAAACATATTCCAGTTATGTCATATTTACACACATAAGCATATTTCTATAGAGTATTATGGGGTGCAATGTCACAATCACATCTCTGTGTGGATTATTATTTTTGTAACATGTGAAAGCTCCATTTGGGACCCCATCATTCTGAGCAGTGTTCAAACACAGAAAAAATGCTATCCCTGCCCAAAACAGCTTACAGTTATGTTCTTATGACACAAACAGATGAAGAGTAGGGGATGGGGACACAACAGACAAACAAAAGAATCTGGTGAAGAACTGGGATGTACTAAAAATGTGTCTGATTTCCCTATAGAGAAAACATATGAATTATAATAAGTGTTTTATCCAATACTGGGGAATATTGCATTCAACCTCATCTTGACAGAGAAAGAGGAACTGATCACAGAACTAAAAATTAATGCTAACTTAGGTGCAAGTGATCAGTACTTGATCACATTTATAATGTGCAAACAGAATGAAGTCCAGGGATAAACATACTTGATGCTTTAAAAGGGACAATTTCAAAAAGATTTAAAAAATGATGAGTTAAATCTGCTGGGAGGAAGAATTTAATCAGAAAACTATGAATGATAATTGGGAATTGTTTAAGAACACTTTACTAGCTGCCCAGAATGCCACAATCCCCGAATTGAGAAAGAAGGCCACTGTGCCTCAAAAACCTGCAGGCTTAGAGGGAAGGTGAAGGCAGCTATATTTAATTCATTAGTATTATCAGTATTTATTAATAAACCCCTAATACCATGTGTTTTATGGAAATATGCTAATGAGTGAATAGCAGCAGGGGAATAAGGAGGAGGATATCCAGCAATTGCTCCTGCATAAAACTTTTCCTTGAGCTGCTTCACACAGTGCCATTTCTGGGCTTGAGAAACCACTCCTGATTGGAGGGAAAGGTTCATTCTGCAGCCTTGGGATGACCTTCGGCAGTGCTAGAAGTTTAGGATGACAAAGACAAGTTTCCAACATGTGAGCTACCATACCCATTGAGAAATGGGTCAGAATTGCCATCTGGAAGCTGGCCACCTGTGACTGTTACTGGTCTGTAGCTACCAGTTTGGCATGGGCAGATCAACAGTTGGGGTTGTTGTCATGCAGCCGGTGTGTGCTGCTATGCAAAACATACTGATGCTCCAGGTCCTAAAGATTGATAATGTTCAGGAAGTTATTGCACACATGGGGTTCCCGAATTGTACTGGGGCAACTGATGGGATCCATGTGCCTATTATTTGCCGCCCTGCACCAATTATCAGAGTTTATAAACAGACAGGGGTATTTCTCTGGGGTATACCTCAGGCTGGTGGATCACTTTGGATGATCACTGGTGGATCACTGTGGCAGGTTCCCAAACATCAATGCAGGGTGGTCGGGAAAGGTCCACGAAGCTATGATCTTTCAGACTTCATGTCTGTTTCCCTTAATGAGCAGTGGAGAATGTGCCCCCAGGATCACTACGGACATCAATGGTATGGTCCTAGGAGATCCAGTTTAGCCTCTGCTTCCCTGACTGATGGAGCCCTTTGCCAGGCCCTTGGATACAAGACAGAAGCTGTTTAACTTGCCTGAGCAGCTGCAGGATGGCCATGGGGTGTGCACCTGGCCGTTTGAGAGGCAGGTAACGTCTCAGGATAAAGTTGGAGGCCACAGTGCACTATCGGCTTCGATTAAAGCTGCGTGCTGTGTTTTGTACAATATCTATGAAAGAAAGGGAAAGAGCCTTAATGAGGGCTGGGAGGCAGAGGTGCGGAGGCAGTATGCCCTCCTGCCTAACACAGTCCAGAGAACTTCCCTGAATCCATTCCTGTTTCAAATACAGCAGATCTTTTAGAAAAAAAAATCCACTCTTGATTTAAAAATTGCCAGTGGTGGAGAATCCCCATTGACCCTGGTAAATTGCTCCTATGATTAATTACCCTCATTGCTAAAAGGTTATGCTTTTTTCCTGTCTAAATTTGTTTAGCTTCAACTTCCAGCCATTGGATCATGCTATGCCTTTCTCTGCTAGATTGAGGAGCCTATCATAAAATTCTTGTTCCCCATGTAGGTACTTACAGATTGTAATCAAGTAAGTTGATTGTCATCTTTGACTCAGACCTCTCTCTCAGTTCTCACATCCAGGTTATGTCCAAATCTTGCCAATTCCTTCTGCGTAACTTCTCTAAGATACCTGTCCAGCCACAGAGCAAAAATTCTCATCCAGGTTCTCCTCACCTTGCATCTCAATTACTGCAACATCCTTTTCTCCGGCCTTGACAAATGCAGTCTTGCCCTGCTCATATCTATTCAGAATGCTGCTGCGAAGATTGTTTTCCTAGCCCATCACTTTCACCATATCACCCCTCTCTTTGCATCCTTTCGCTGGCTCCCTCTTCTCTATAGCATCAAGTATAAGCTGCTTGTCTTCATTTTCAAGGTCCTTTCTGGTCAATCCCCATCCAGCCTATCATCTTTCATTCGCTCTAGAGCTGTCAATGCTTGCCTCCTATTGGCCTATGTTGCCAGCCTCTATGGCCCACTTCTTAAATTTTCAAACAAGCTCTTTCATGCTTTCTCCCTTCTTCCCCTGATATTTGGGAGGCGCCTCCTATAAACATCTGCAAAGCTATCTCATTATCCTCTTTCAAATCATAGAATCATAGAATCATAGAATATCAGGGTTGGAAGGGACCTCAGGAGGTCATCTAGTTCAACCCCCTGCTCAAAGCAGGACCAATCCCCAACTAAATCATCCCAGCCAGGGCTTTGTCAAGCCTGACCTTAAAAACTTCTAAGGAAGGAGATTCCACCACCTCCCTCGGTAACGCATTCCAGTGCTTCACCACCCTCCGAGTGAAAAATTTTTTCCTAATATCCAACCTAAATCTCCCCCACTGCAACTTGAGACCATTGCTCCTTGTTCTGCCATCAGCTACTACTGAGAACAGTCTAGATCCATCCTCTTTGGAACCGCCTTTCAGGTAGTTGAAAGCAGCTATCAAATCCTCCCTCATTCTTCTCTTCCGCAGACTAAACAATGCCAGTTCCCTCAGCCTCTCCTCATAAGTCATGTGTTCCAGTCCCCTAATCATTTTCATTGCCCTCCGCTGCACTCTTTCCAATTTTTCCCCATCCTTCTTGTAGTGTGGGGCCCAAAACTGGACACAGTACTCCAGATGAGGCCTCACCAATGTTGAATAGAGGGGAACAATCACGTCCCTCGATCTGCTGGCAATGCCCCTACTTATACATCCCAAAATGCCATTGGCCTTCTTGGCAACAAGGGCACACTGCTGACTCATATCCAGCTTCTCGTCCACTGTAACCCCTAGGTCCTTTTCCGCAGAACTGCTGCTGAGACATTCAGTCCCTAGTCTGTAGCGGTGCATGGGATTCTTCCGTCCTAAGTGCAGGACTCTGCACTTGTCCTTGTTGAACCTCATCAGATTTCTCTTGGCCCAATCCTCTAATTTGTCTAGGGCCCTCTGTATCCTATCCCTACCCTCCAGCATATCTACCTCTCCTCCCAGTTTAGTGTCATCTGCAAACTTGCTGAAGGTGCAATCCACACCATCCTCCAGATCATTAATGAAGATATTAAACAAAACCGGCCCCAGGACAGACCCTTGGGGCACTCCACTTGAAACTGGCTGCCAGCTAGACATGGAGCCATTGATCACTACCCGTTGAGCCCGACAATCTAGCCAACTTTCTATCCACCTTATCGTCCATTCATCCAGCCCATACTTCCTTAACTTGCTGGCAAGAATTGTGTGGGCGACCATGTGAAAAGCTTTGCTAAAGTCAAGGAACAACACGTCCACTGCCTTCCCCTCTTCCACAGAGCCAGTTATCTCGTTGTAGAAGGCAATTAGATTAGTCAGGCATGACTTGCCCTTGGTGAATCCATGCTGACTGTTCCTGATCACTTTCCTCTCCTCTAAGTGCTTCAGAATTGATTCCTTGAGGACCTGCTCCATGATATTTCCAGGGACTGAGGTGAGGCTGACTGGCCTGTAGTTCCCAGGATCCTCCTTCTTCCCCTTTTTAAAGATGGGCACTACATTAGCCTTTTTCCAGTCGTCCGGGACTTCCCCCAATCTCCATGAGTTTTCAAAGATAATGGCCAATGGCTCTGCAACCACATCCGCCAACTCCTTTAGCACTCTCGGATGCAGTGCATCCGGCCCCATGGACTTGTGCTCGTCCAGCTTTTCCAAATAGTCCCGAACCACTTCTTCCTTCACAGAGGGCTGGTCACCTCCTCCCCATGCTGTGCTGCCCAAGGCAGTAGTCTGGGAGCTGACCTTGTTCATGAAGACAGAGGCAAAAAAAGCATTGAGTACATTAGCTTTTTCCATATCCTCTGTCACTAGGTTGCCTCCCTCATTCAGTAAGGGGCCCACACTTTCCTTGACTTTCTTCTTGTTGCTAACATACCTGAAGAAACCCTTCTTGTTACTCTTAACATCCCTTGGTAGCTGCAACTCCAGGTGTGATTTGGCCTTCCTGATTTCATTCCTGCATGCCCAAGCAATATTTTTATACTCTTCCCTGGTCATTTGTCCAATCTTCCACTTCTTGTAAGCTGCTTTTTTGTGTTTAAGATCTGCAAGGATTTCACTGTTAAGCCAAGCTGGTCGCCTGCCATATTTACTATTCCTACTACACATCGGGATGGTTTGTCCCTGTAACCTCAATAGGGATTCTTTAAAATACAGCCAGCTCTCCTGGACTCCTTTCCCCCTCATGTTATTCTCCCAGGGGATCCTGCCCATCAGTTCCCTGAGGAAGTCAAAGTCTGCTTTTCTGAAGTCCAGGATCCGTATTCTGCTGCTTTCCTTTCTTCCCTGTGTCAGGATCCTGAACTCGACCATCTCATGGTCACTGCTTCCCAGGTTCCCATCCACTTTTGCTTCCCCTACTAATTCTTCCCGGTTTGTAAGCAGCAAGTCAAGAAGAGCTCTGCCCCTAGTTGGTTCCTCCAGCACTTGCACCAGGAAATTGTCCCCTACAGTTTCCAAAAACTTCCTGGATTGTCTGTGCACCGCTGTATTGCTCTCCCAGCTGATATCAGGGTGATTGAAGTCTCCCATGAGAACCAGGGTCTGCGATCTAGTAACTTCCTTGAGTTGCCGGAAGAAAGCCTCGTCCACCTCATCCCCCTGGTCCAGTGGTCTATATCAGACTCCCACCACGACATCACCCTTGTTGCTCACACTTCTGAACTTAATCCAGAGACTCTCAGGTTTTTCTGCAGTTTCATACCGGAGCTCTGAGCAGTCATACTGCTCCCTTACATACAGTGCTACTCCCCCACCTTTTCTGCCCTGCCTGTCCTTCCTGAACCATTTATATCCATCCATGACAGTACTCCAGCCATGTGAGTTATCCCACCAAGTCTCTGTTATTCCATCACATGATAATTCCTTGACTTTGCCAGGACTTCCGGTTCTCCCTCCATAATGCCTCCATAAAACTCCCCTTTATTGTGACGTCTACAAAAAACTTCACAACAGGTAGGCTGCTGGTGTGCAGAGACCACTGTCTGTCATGCTAACCAATATTGTCTTGCTGTTTCCTTGCACTTCCCCATCAGTCTGTGGGTATCCGTCTACTGTCTCTTGTCTTATACTTAGATTGTCAGCTCTTTGGGGACTGTCTTTTTGTTCTGTATTTACAGTGTCTCATGCACAGGGGTCGTGGTCTATGACTGAGGCTCCTAGATGCTGTGGTAACACAAATAAATAAATAAACGAATACATAGACACTGGAATTGGTTCATGGAAAATTCACTATAAGAGAGACTTCTGTTTATAAGACTGGGTCATCCAACCAGGGAACAAAATGATACCATGGGCCAGACTTTTAAATGTATTTAGGCACCTAAAGATGCAGTTTGGTGGCTACTGGGATTTCAAAAGCACCTAGGTGCCGAACTGCCTTTCACTTACATGGCAGTTAGGCATCTACTCACTTTTGAAAAATGGAAGAGGTGCCGACCCGCATCTTTTGGTTCCTAAATACTTTTAAATATCTGGCCCCCTGTGACTTAGCTGTGTACTTGCACAGCACAGAGGGAGGATTTGAACCATCAGTTTGCAAGCAATCCATAGGCAAGTATTTGCTGACACGATTATTATTGTTAGTCATTATTGCTATTGTTGTGCGCTCAGAGTGTAAATAACGACGACATGAGTAAAAGTCACTTCCTGTTCACCACTAATTCACCGTGAGAAGAAGGTTGGACTTGTGAGGTGCATCGCTTGCCATGGTAAAGCTGGAGCTCCGGGGGGAGAGCTTGCCCGAGGCTGCCCTTCACATCTCAAACACGGGGGACCTCAGCTTCCGTCTGGGTTGCTGCTCCGCGCAAAGGCAGCCCCTGGGAAAGGCTCTCGGGTTGCCTTGCGGGTCAAGAGGATTCTTCTCATCCCTTGCACCCTGCCCACGCGCAGCAAGAGTTTGGAGGAGTTCTCTGCATCCCTTCCTTCACGGCTGAATGCTGTCTCGGGCACAGGTGGGGATCCAAACTTGGCTGAGGCAAGGACCCGTGAGAGCTGCCGAGGCTGCTCCGCTCAGACACCGGCTTCCCGGCGGGCCGGCGTAGAAGCTGGAGAGAGCTGCGGGCACGGGAGGAAGAGTAATCGAGGGGTCTGTGGCTGAGACCGAAGCCCACAGGTGATCTATTTACGTTAAGTTTGCTTAGCATGTTTGAAATGAGTTTGTGTAACTGGCAGGTGAAGCGCCAGTGAGAGAGAGAGAGGATTTTCGGAGACCTCCTTTTGATGTTCGAGGGGCCATGTTCTTCTCTCGGTACACAGCGGTGCTGTGGGCAACCTGGCTGTGACTCTATAGGTAAGACGGGGTTACAGACTTCAGGTGGCACGAACACGTAAACACACCTGGTCATTCTGGGCTGCTCAGGGAAAAAGGAAACCCGGCAGGCTGCAGTGGAAGAGGAGGTTGAATTTGCAGTTGCTCAGAATGGAGTTAGGAGGTTATTGTTTTTATAAGAAGGACTTACGCCTACTCATTTGGCAAATTGAGCAAGGCAGTGTCTCGCCTTGGCGTTAGTTTTCTCTGATACTAACATTACTTCCTAAAAATGGCTGGGATTTGGTTTACCAGTTAATGAAAAAACATATGGTTGGGAATCACTTGTGTTTTATCTGTGTCACTTCTTCTGTTTTTGAGGGGGGAAAATAAGGTTTCCTGATAGCTGCAAATAAGCGCACCAAGCTGAACCCACTGCATTTAACATTACAGATCCACGGGTGAGAAGAAACCTCACAAAGAGCGAGGGCATGGGAGGATATGTTGGGAATGTGCATTATTTTTTGTTATCTGTGGGACACTGAAGTGAAAGCTTTAGAGGAGTGTTGGAACGTGTAATTAACAGTGCTGTAGGCAATATGAAGGTGGCAAAGAATGCAGGAGACTTTTCCCTCAGCTTCCTTTCTCCATGCTTTCTAGGTGTTGTGTGTGTCAAGTGCATTGTGATGCAGCTTTAACTGTCACTAACTGTAGTTTTTGCTTGTGTTTAGTGTCTGTAACTCCATTTATAGTGGAGTAACCGAGAGCAGAATTTGGCTATAGCTACATGGTTAATGTTAACATCCGTTTTCAGTGGGAAGATGTATGAGGAGAAGTGTGTTTTAATAATCGCATGGGATTTGTCAATATTCACAATAAAGCTGTGGATGGGCCATTCAAAGTTCACTCATCCCTGCCTTTCTGTGACTAATTAGCTCAGTCCTGAAATCGGAAGAAATTGCAAGCATTAAGGAGGTTTAGAGAGCTGAAGAATCCCACCTCAATATCACAGTGAAAATGTAACTTGCACATGCTGACATGAAAACAGGTCACTGAAGACTAGCCCACATAAGTGCCAGCCAAAATTGCTGCCCCTGAGGTCAGGGGCCCACCCGGCTGCTGCTGTGATGCTCCCCTGCAGGGCCCTGGCACCCCAGAAGAGGAGGGGAAGGGAAAAGAGTAGACAGAGCTATTGCTCTGCCCCTGCTCCCCCACCTCCATGGCCTGTTCAGCTCCACGGGGGAGAATATGTCAGACCCCAGGAAGGTGTATAGCAGCTTCCACACAGTGGACTGAAGGGTTCCATGTGCCCTCTGGCCTGTGAATCTCTTCAGTACCCCAGTCCTGGGCTGTGCCACAATCCAGCTCTCAATCCATTTATGTTATAAGACAAAAGTCTCATCAAGTTGGGCTCTAGCTCACCTGTTTAATTACAAGAGTTCATCGCTGATACTCTGGTCCTCCCTGCTCTCTCGTCACGTCTTGTCTCAAAATTATTCTGTGAGCTCTTCAGGGCATGGATTGTATTTTACTATAAACGTATCCACAGCACTTAGCCCAATGGGGCCAGCAGTCTTGGCTGGGGCCACTAGTCACTTCTTTAACAAGCACACAAAAATACTAGTTTGTGTGAGCTGAGGTCACTCTCTACACAACATACATTACAAGGAGGGCGACCAGGAGAGGCTACTGGGTGTTTTGGAGGAGTAACTTTGGATTCTATGCTTAGTGGTCAAGGCACGTGAGGCACTGTCTGTTTGGTCTCTTCGTTGTTTGTTTGTGTCTTGGGGAGGGCTGCGTGGCTAGAGTCCTGGGCTGTTTGATCAGCTCTGGTGTTTGAAATCTGTAAACAAGTAAATAGGCTTTTCGTTTGGGTCTGTGTTTTTTTTTACAGATGGCTCACCCAGATATGGAAGAAGGAAATCTGGCAAGAGATGAACTTTCCCATGGTAAGAAAGTGACATTAAAATCCTTGTTGTGCCCCCATTGCTGCCTTTATGCTCTACTCAGCTTTCCCTGTAGTGGAAAATGAAAGTCCCAAAAATGATAGGTTTCAACTTACAGGTCAGATATACCTTTATCCACCTGAACAGCTACAGTGGCTCCCCAGAACAGATGAACGCCTCCCCACCTGGATGGGAATAGGCTGTCCTGAGTGCGGATGTGAGCTCCTCAAATAGGAGAGGGAAATCCAGGTTTCCAGGACTACCAAATGTTCTGTGTTTCTGACCAAATGGCAGGTTGTTTGTTTGTTTGTTTGTCTGTTTGAAAATTGTTTTTATTTTGGATGACTCTGGAGTTATTAATGGTTGGAAAAGTAAGAGACTGATGATAGTGTGGAGTAGAGCCAGGTACAGTGTATGGCAAAAAAAAAAAATTGTGCAAGGTTTGTTGCTCTGCCAATGTACCTCAGTCCTGATGCGCAATCTCCCATTATTCCAGTTCTTCCCTCCTTCTCCATGGCTCTGCCAATGCACAGCACACTTTTCCATTGATAGGATTCCCATACAACTCTGCCAGTTCACCTTAACTCTCACCTGCAGGGACAGGCTGCAGGGATGTCAGCCAGAGAGGGGATTACAATAGTCAAGATGCAAAATGATCAAGGCATGGGCAGAAGTTTTGGTGGTGTAGCCAGAGAGAAAAGGTCACATCCAGGAGACATAGTGCAGCAAGAAATGGCAAAATGTATATATAGGTGGTAAGTGAGGGTCAGAAGAGAAGGGGAAGTCAAAGATGAAGCCAAGTGTATGGGTTTGAGTAACAGGAGTTTTTGGGGAAAGATCAGGAGCTTACTGTTGGCCATAACATATTTCAGCTGATGGCTGGACATCCACAAGGAGACGTCAGAAAGACATGTTGAGATATGCTGCCTGATCTATTGATTGTATATTAATTCTATTGATTACGTAAGAATGTTATACCAATAAAATAAAAACCAGCAGGATCTTATTAAAGGGAAAAAGGCAAAATACCACATTTATTGTGAATACAGAAAGAATCATAGTAAGCAGTTAGTTATAGCTATAACATTCCATTCAATCTCATATTTATTCACACACTCATTCATACAAACACACACACAGGTTCTGCAAGGTTGTTATCATAGTTACCAGCCTTAGAGTTGCTCATGCCAAGCCACTGGCCAGGTGGCCTGGACATGAGGAGGGAGCAGGGCCTTGTCAGATGCTCATCTGATGCTCCTGGAAGTTGGTTCGCAGAATCAGACCCCAAAGTTCTCACTTTCTAGAGTCCATTTTTATAGGAATTTCTTCCTAGGCCAGTCTATGGGAATTGCTTCATCATGCTGTTGCTGAATCAATCAGCAGATAGCACATTCCTGACGGCTCCAAGATGTTATCTTGTTCTTTGGTTCTCCCATTCTTGAGGCTGTTGGGTGGATTCCAGTCTGCCCTCTGGGGGTCCTCTGGTTATTTCCACTTGACGCCTTCTTCAGCTGATGGACACTGGATTCTTAGGCTGGCACCTCCCTGATCATTCAGTTATTATCCACACCAAGCATCCATCCACATACATCCTCTATCTCTATTTTAATCACAATTGTTAATACAACAAAAGGGCGGGGAGTCTCTGGGTGCTGTTTCTGTTGTTAGAGTATTGCTTTGAGTCTCTCTCTCTGTGAATTGCTTTGAGAACAGACTCTGTCTTAGAATGTACTAACACAGTTAGCAGCTTGCAAGTTTCACACATAGAGGGAGAGAAACAGCACCAAAAACCAAGAGACCTCTTAATTAGTAATACCCTGGAATTGAAACTCTGGGGAATCAAACTCATTTGTGATTTTAATACAGAACTTCTTTAATATGATCCAACAAGAATGCCCACTTAACACTGTAGGGTTTTGTAGATTCTAGTCTCAAAATTAGACCCATAGTTATTAGAATTGCTATTAATTTGGCAACCACAATGTGCAGGGTTGCAACAGTCACACTTAGGAAAGACCTGTGTTCATTTGTAATAGTTTTATTAATACAGTTAGCAAAGTTACAAATGCTCCATCCCAGCAAAGTAGATAATACAGCATGAGCATCTGAGCATCCATATACTCACACCTAAAATGTTAGTCATCCTCATCACATCACCAGTGGTCGTCCTCCTGGCATCTCCCAAGGCACAGCGGCTGGGATACGGCTTTTATAATGTGTTATGCTGAAGCTACTATGCCTGATGCATATTCAGCAGGAGCTTCCCCCCTTTTCCTTATCTGCATTTCCTCATCCTACTAATGTTGGGGTGCCCTTCTCCCAGAGGTTACTAGTCCTTTTACCTCAAGCTCCTTGGCATACACGTCCGTTAGTTACCACGGCGTTCCTGTGGTCAGACATGTGCTGATGTCCCTAACTTAAAATATCTCAAGCTGGTATAAACTATCACCTTGTGGTTACCTGTCAGCAGTTTAGGCATTACAGCCCTCTCTCTTGTGTTAGCTTATGATTTAGGGTTACTCCTAGTTAACTGCTTAAGCTAAGGCTTTTTAGGCCTTGATTAGTTTAGCTAAGCTATTGTCTTACAGACCTTGAGGCCTGTAGGATCCTGGCATTATTGCCTTGACTTAAACCTATGCCTTACCTAGCAAAAACTTATACCTATAGGTGACAGATATTAGTTTGGTTGGAGGGAGACAGGTCCAGAGTAGACAGGTGGATTTGTGCATCGTCAGTATGAATGGGTTTCAAAGACATATTTGCAGACGAGATTGCTCAGAGATGTAGTGGGGAGAGAGAGAAGAGGAGGGTGCCAAGGACAGAGCCCTAAGGGACCTCTACTGAAAGAGAGAGAAGAAGAAGACCCACCCAATGAGACACTGAAGGAGTGATCCAAGAGGTAGGAGGAGAACCAAGAGAGGATGGCATCAGGAAAACCCAGGGATGATCTGATTTGAAAAAGAAGATTGTGGGTGACAGTGTCAAAGGCCACCCATAGATAAAGAAGGAAATCTGGTCAAGAAAAGATCATTAGAGACTTTGGTAAGAGCCATTTCAGTGCAGTATAGGGAGCAGGAGCTAGACTGAAGGGGTAAAAGAGGTGGGATGGTAATTTGAAGGGGGGATTGTCTCAACACTGCAATTATTTTATGACGATGGTGATGATGACACACACATGTGTTATGAGAAGGAGGCTGATGAGAGCAAGAGATTGAGAAGGGTGAGGGCAATGGCGAGAATGGGGGATGAGGAAGTTCAAAAGGCTGGAGAGTGTGGGGGTCACTGGGGCAGGTGGAGGAGAGTCTTAGTATCTGTGACAGAGGAAAAGGAGGAGACTGTGACAGGAGGTGATGGAAGAAGGGGGGGAAGAGGGGTTTCCTTGGATTTTTGTCATTTTTTTCTTTGAACTAACTGGCAGAATGCTGTGCAAAGAAGGAAGAAAGTGTGTGGAAGAGGGTGAGGGGTTTAGGAGGGATTCAAAAGTTCTGAATCAGTGGCTAGGGTTATGGGCACGGGAGTCAATGCGAATGGCGAAGTTGTGCGGCATCACTAGAGAGATAACAGAGTTGAAGGAGGAGTCAGAATTACTAAAAGTCAAGCTGAATTAGCTCATGCCAAGGTAATTAAAATAAATAAGAGGTTTTTTAGTTATATAAATAAGAAGAGACTAAGGAAGGATGAGGTGGGGCTGCTACACCATGTGGATGGGAAGGAGATTAAAGATAATCTAGCTGTGGCCCTCAAACTAAATACTTTGCTTCAGTTTACAATAAGGATGATAATATGGAACATGAACATGAAGGCAGGACTGCTGATGGAAATGAGTCTGTAGAAATGGAAATTATCACATCAGAGATGGAAGAAAAAACATAAAGAGCTTAATGAGCTCAAACTGGGGGAAACGGATAATTTCCATCCCAAAAATACTTGCATATGAGATTGCTATTCCAATGCTAAGGATTTTTAATAAATCTGTCTATTTGAGGGTAGTACCATATGACTGAAGAAGAGCTAATGGCATATCTGTATTTAACAAAAGGGAAAAAAAGTGATCCAGACAATTACAGATCTCTGAGTCTGACCTCAGTAGTATGCAAGGCTTTAGAACAAATTGTGAAAGAAAGAATAATTAAATTCATGAGGTAAATGGTCAAGGGGATGTAATGTGACATGGCTTTACCAAAGATAGATCTTGCCAGATTAACCTGATTTCCTTCTTTAAGAAAATAACTGATTTTTTAGATAAGGGAAATGCAGTAGATCTAAAATACTTGGACTTCAATAAAGCATTTGATACATTACCACTTAAGAAATGATTAGTGGAATTAGAGAAGATGGGAATCAGTACAAGAAATGTCCAGAGGAGAAGGAAGTGGCTAAAGGGGAGGAGATGATGGGTTGTGCTGAAAGGTGAATTATTGGGCTAGAGGGAGGTTACTAGTGGAGTTTCTCAAGGGTCAGTCTTGTCACGAATCATATTAAATATTTTTATTAATAACCTTGGCACAGGAGTGTGCTAATGAAAGTTGCTGCCGATACAAAATTGGGAGACATCATCAATACAGAGGAGGATCAGAACATTATATAGGAAGATCTGGAAGACTGGAGTGACAGAAATGGGATGGAATTCAATAATACAAAGTGCAAGGTCATGCACTTTGGGTCTAATAGTAAGTATTTCTGCTACATCCTGGGGGATCATCAGTTGGAAGCGACAGAAGAGGAGAGAGACCTGGGACTGTGGGTCAGTCACAGGAGGACTACAAGCCACCAGTGTGATGCAGTTGCAAAAAAAAGGCAAATGTGATCCTAGGATGTATCAGGTGAGGTATCAGGAGATAGAGAAGTATCAATGCCACTGTACAGGGCATTGGTAAAACGTCATCAGAATACTGTGTTCAATTCTGGTCACCCATGTTGAAGACGGATGAATTCAAGCTGGATGAAGAATGAATTGATGTGTAGGGAACAGCTACTAGGCTGATCAGAGAGGAGATCTGTCTACTCTCTATAAATACATTAGAGGGGTAAACATCAGGGTGGGTTACGAGCTATTTAAGCTAAAGGACAATGTTGAGACAAGAACAAATGGGGATAAACTCAAAGACTTTAAGCCCAGAGGAGACCATCATGATCATCTACTCTGACCTCTTGCACATCACAAAGCACAGAACCTCGGCGCCCCCCCCCCCCACATTCCTCTAATAGACCCATAACCTCTGGTTTAGTTACTGAAGTCCTCAAATCACAATTTAAAGACTCCAAGTTACAGAGAATCCACCATTTACATTAGTTTAAATCTGCAACTATCCTATGCTTCAGAGGAAGGTGAAAACCCTCCGGGGTCTCTGCCAATCTGAACTGGGGGAAACTTTCTTCCCAACAGCAAATATGGTGGTCAGTTAGTCCCTGAGCATTTTTGCAAGACCTGGGAAAGAATTCTCTGGAGTAACTCAGAGCCCTCCTCATCTAGTGCCCCATCACTCTGCCTAACTAACTAACTAAAATAATTCCTCACCTTCTGATGTATTTATAGAGAGCAATCATATCTTCCTGGGCCGTCCTTTTGTTAGGATAAATGAGCCAAGCTCTTTTAGTCTCCTCTCATAAGGCAGATTTTCCATTCCTCTGATCATCCTAGTAGCCTTTCTCTGTATCAGTTCCAGTTTGAATGCATCTTGCTTAAACATGGGAGACCAGAATGGCACAGAGTATTCCAGATGAGATCTCACTAGTGCCTTGTATAATGGTACTAACACTATCTCTACTGGAAATACCTGGTGCATCCTAGCACTTCATTAGCCTTTTTCATGACCACATCGCACTGGTGGCTTATAGTCATCCTGTGATCAACCAATACACCCAGATCTTTCTCCTCCTCTGTCACTTCCAACTGATAAGTCCCCAGCTTATAGCAAACATTCTTGTTGTTAGTCCATAAAGTGCATGACCTGTCACGTTGCGCGATTAAATTTCATCCCATTTCTATTACTCCAGTTTTCAAAGTCATTCAGAGCTTATTGTAGGATATTCTGCTCATCTGTATTGGCAATACCTCCCAAATTTTTGTCATCCACAAATTTTATTAGCACACTCCCACTTTTTGTGCCAAGGTCACTAATATATTAAATAAGATCGGTCCCAAGACTGATCCCTGTGGAACTTGACTAATAACCTCCCTCCATCTTGACAGTTCACCTTTGAGCATGGCCCCTTGTAGTCTCCCCTTTAACCAGTTGTCACCATGCCTGGTCACAGATGAGGATAACAGATTCAGGATAAACTGCTGAGAAGTAGTCTGCCTTATTAGATTACACCAAGCCAGCAAGAAAAGTAAACTTCTATCTCACCACACTGGTTAACAAGAAGTCAAAAATGCAGTCTCCTTAGGCATTCCAGCCCTTATTTCATCACCCAGACACGAGACATTATGATGAGTGGTTACTGAAAACCAGTTTCATCAAACAAAGGCTCTTTCTGATCTCAAGAGTTCAGCCGCACAGCCAGTTCAATATGTAACTCAGATTTTACCCAATAATCATGCTGTTGCCAATCCTTTAGTAACTAAAATCTAAACATTTATTTATAAAGAAGAGAAGAGAGTTAAAATGGTTAATAGATAATATACATAAATCGTTGCAAATTTCTTGCATCAGGTTTGAAGCAGTGATGGAATAAACTGCTGGCTTGTAAAGTCTCTGGTAGCTTCCAAAGTTCAGTGTGCTCCTTTTAGTTGTAAATCCACAGTCCAGAGAATCAGAGCAGGAAAGAGACAACATGGAGATGATTGAAGGGTCTTTTATACCCTTTGCCATGTGCTTGGAATTTTACTGTCTCAAAACAAAGCACACAGCACAGTTTGTGTAAAATTACTGGCACAAGATGGAGTCCAGGGTCACATGAGCAAGTCACCTGTCCTTACATGGATTGCTGACTCCCCGGGGATCCTATTGGCCACTTGGAGGCTAAGTTGTCTGCAGGAAGAGCCATCTGGGCAGAATGAATTTCTTCTATGGCCGACTGTGAGAGTTGCCTTTGATGGGCCATCAACACAAAGCTGTCTGGCTTTGATGTAGATATTACCTGTTGGGTGTTCCTCCAGGAACAAATACAGATATTGAGACACAGATATTCATAACTTCAGATCCATTGATGATACATGGATTTAAACAGGATAATCATCTTTATGGAATCATAATTTTTCCACTGACATCTTACATGATATTTTTTGTACAAGTTTTGTTGCAATTGTCTAATGGGGCAATATTAATTATATAAATGGTCATATTTCAATCATACAGCATCCCACTAGTTATTTATCAACCTTTCAATTCTCATATTAATCCCCATCTTCTCCAGTTTAACTAATGATTTCCCATGTGGAACTGTACCCAATGCATTACTGAAATCCAGGCATATGAGCTCTACTGCATTTCCTTTATCTAAAAAAAATCAGTTATCTTCTCAAAGAGAGAGATCAGGTTGGTTAGGCAAGATCTGTCATTTGTAAACCATGTTGTATTTTATCCCAACTACCATTTCCTTCTATGTCCTTAACTACTTTCTCTTTCAAAATTTGTTCCAAGACCTTGTGTACCACTGAGGTCAAACTAAAAGACCTATAGTTTCCCTGATCACCTTTTCCCCCTTTCTCAAAAATAGGTCCTATACTAGCAATTCTCCAATCTTAGGGTACGACCCCCTGAGTTTACAGATTCATTAAAAATCCTTGCTATTGGGCTTGCAATTTCATGTGCCAGTTCCTTTAATATTCTTGGATGGAGATGATCTGGGCCCCCTGATTTAGTATTGTTTAGCTGTATAAGTTTGACTCCCACTTCAGATGTGGTAATTTCTACTTCCCTATCCTCATTTCCATTAGCCACTCTGCCACTACCCTTAGGTTCCTCGTTACCCTTATTTAAAACTGAGGCAAAGTATTCGTTTGGGAGTTGGGCCATGCCCAGTGTATCTTTAGTCTCCATCCCATCCTCAGGGTTTAGAATTCCCACTTCTTCTTTCCTTGGTTTCTTTTTATTAATATGGCCATGAGTATATTCAGGTTGGAAATTAGAAGACTGTTTCTAACCATCAGAGGAGTGAGGTTCTTGAACAGCCTCCCAATGGGAGTTGTGGAGTATAAGTTGGCGTGGCCTCCCTCCTTCTGAGGGAGGTCACACCTGCTCTCAGTTTGGCTTATTAGAGTATTCTCCAAACAAAGGGAAAAGGGGGAATTAGCACCTTGCAACCGGGCCTCAGCCTTCAAGTGGGGCAGGGCTATAAATAGCCTGGCAACCAGGAAGAGCTGTAGCAGTTCACTCACCCAGCCTTTAAGCAGGGTAGGGCAGCAGTCAGGGCTCTGGCCTGCAGTCAGGCAGGGTGAGCGCCAAGCATAGTCTGTGGGGCTCCAACAGGGGTGAGCGCCAAGCACAATGTATGGGACTGTGGCAGGGGTGTCCGAGGAATGCAGGCCTCTTGGCCTAAAGAGGGGGAGTACTGCCACCTCAGGGGTGGGGTGGCAGGGGGGATGTGGGCCCTCCCAGTTCCATCACATCCCAGACCAAGGCCCTAATAGCAGAGTGATCTGCCACTGGGTCAGCAGGGATCTGCCCATAATACGCTGACCTTGTACCAGGCCAGCTCTCAACCCAACTGTTGCCTGGTTTCCCTGGGCTGCTTCCTACTCTCCCCCTGGGCAAACCTCGTCCAGGGGTCATCCTCAGTCTCCCCGGGATATACCACCAAGGACAGTGGTAGCAGCTCCTCAGCATCAGGAGCGACAGGGCAATGGGCAATGTCAGCATCCTGGAGCAGCATCAGGAGCGACAGGCAATGGGTGTGACGGGATCCCTGGGGTGCAGCCCGGGACTGTGGAACTGCTGTGCCCCCTTAACTCTCCAACCTGGGCTGTCTCTCACAATGCTTTGCCTATGACAAGCAGCAAGCCCCTCCAGGCACTGTGATCACTCAGCACAACCGCATGTGGAGCCCCACATCCAGCTAGATGGCATGAATGCTCCCAGAGCCACTCATAAATCACACAGAGAAAGGCACCAACCGAATCTCCCCCCCGCTCCCAGCTCTGTACCTCAGGAATATACCATTTTGCACTGATCAAGATGAGTAGTGCAAATTTATTAATTGGTTCACCACTTCATCGATGGAAAGTGGATATACACCAGCCTTTGTAAACCTGAGCAAACACCCTTACCAAACACTTCAGCCAAACTCACTGATAAAGATAAATAGTTAAACAAATTTATTGACTACAAAAGATAGATTTTACGTGATTATAAGTGGTAGGCAAAAAGTCAGAGTTAGTTACCAAAATAAAATAAAATATAAGCATGCAGCCTAAACTCTCAACCCTATTACACAGGGCAACATCTAGATTAAGCAGTTTTTCTCACCCCACTGGACATTTCAGTTCATAGTACAGAGATTTCACTCTTGAAACCTGGGCCAGTCTCCTCCATAGGAGTCTTCAGTCTTCTGATCATCCTTGTTGCTTGCACCATAGGTGGGGAGGGAGAAAAACCAAGCATGGGGACCCTGCATTCTGATATATACCCTTAGTCCCATGTGCTTGGAGAACACAAGTCCAGGCATGTCTGGTGGGCATTACTCAGTCACAAGGTGAATCAATACTCCTGTGTGTCTCCTGTGAATGAGTCATTGAATTGTAACTCCTCTGCTGGACAATAGCTGGTGATGTCTTTTCAGCACCCACCCGGGCATTGGTTACCTCTTCCCTTGTCACTGTCTCTGGACAGCTAGTGTCTGGGCACTTCCCAAACCAACAGCATATTTTAGTGAAAACCATATGTGATGTTATCTGTCTATAATATAACATCTTATGAAATATGACACATGGCCAGAAAAGGGTTAAGGAAAATCTGCAGGCCAGCTGAGCCATGGTTGACCTTTAGAGACTTGTTAGGAAGATAGGTAAATGGTAGTTGGGTTATTGCATTAGGTTAGAATAGAATTTTGAAATGCAAACCAGCATTGTTAGAGCCATAGAAGGGTAGGTGTTTGCTCAGGTCCTGTGATGTAAACAAACAATTCTTGTCTGTTACTCTAGCTTTGATTCAAGATCCAAAAGGAATATTAACATCTGTGATGACACTTGATTGAAATAGGTAGTATTATTGTCTACATGTCTCTTTGAAGGTTGTGGTAAACTGTATATGAACTTTTCAATGGATAAATTACCCAATGCTAATTGCCATGATGTTTGAGAGACAAAAGGGTTAACCCGAATTGTTCTCTCAGGCCAAGAGATTGCTCGAAATTTATAAAGACCCTAGGATACGATCCTTTTTTATCTCATATCTGCTTGAATGCTTATGGGAAAGCTGCAAGCTACAAAGAATGAGATCCAAGGATTCCTGGTGCCCCATAATGGACATTGACTTTATAACTCTGGACTGATCTGAAAAGAATTATCTTAATCTACAAAGCTCAACAACTCTACGAATCTGAACCTCAAGAATTGAGTTCATATCTGTATGTATATTGATCTTTTAACCAATATTCTCTCCCTTTTCTTTTTAAATAAATTTTAGTTAATAATTGGGTATAAGTGTGTATTTTGGGTAAGGTCTAAGTTATATGTTGACCTGGGAATGTGGCAGATCCATTGGGATCAGAAGAACCTTTTCTTTTATGTGATAAAATAAGATTTTTCAGTAATCATCATCATATGTTGACTTGTGTACCTGGATGGCGGCCTGAGTCTGGGTGCTTTAAGGGAACTGTGTTGTTTGAATTTCTGAGTAACCAGTGAGGGAATACAGGTTTCAGAGTAGCAGCCGTGTTAGTCTGTATTCGCAAAAAGAAAAGGAGTACTTGTGGCACCTTAGAGACTAACCAATTTATTTGAGCATAAGCTTCCGTGAGCTACAGCTCACTTCATCAGATGCATCCGGTTCTGATCCTGGGCTCTGGCCACGTGATGGCGGGAGCTGGCCCTGGATGCCAACCCCTGGCCCTGGCCACATAGCAGCGAGTGCCGAGCACTGGCCCCTGGCTTCAGCCACGCAGCCCCGGGCTTCGGCACTCAGCTCCAGGTTCTGGCCACGTGGTGCTGGGCACTGGCCCCAGGCATCGACCTACCGCTCTGGCCACACAGCAGTAGGCTCTGACTCCCAGCTCTGGCCATGAGGCTCCTACCCCTGGCTCTGGCCATGGGCACTGACACCTGGCAGCAGGCTCTAACCCCCAGCTCCAGCCACGTAACTCCTGCTCTGGGCTCTGGGCTCTGGTCACAGGCACTGACCCCTGGCCATGTGGCAGAGGCCGCCAACTCCAGCTTTAGCCACACTGCAGCGGGCTCGCCACCCACCCTCATCATCCCTGACTCCTGCTGCCTCCCCCGGCCCCACATTCAATCCCCACCCCATCGCCTCTGGACCCTCCTGCCTTCCTGGCCCCGCATTCACCTCCCAAGCCCCCTGGCTGCCTTCCCTGGCCCCATATCCATCCCACCATTGTCCCTGGCACCAGCTGCCTCCACCTCTGACCTCCCCACCCAGGGCCTAACTCGTCCTGGGGCTTGCTGTGAAAAGTGATATGTTTGTGGATGTCACTTATTGCTTTTCACAGCCTCCCATGGAGCTATCAAGTGTCCTGTGAAAAGTGATACTAACAAATATCACTTTTCAAAGTGTTATTTTTATTACCGAGTCTGCAAAAAGAAACCCTACTTAACTTACAATGATTTGGATGTGGATCTGTGCATATTTATTTATTCCTAAAGTTAATTAAATATTTTAGGAAAACGTGTCAGTGTGGCCACCAACACGAGTTGATGGCCGCCTTGTGAGGCCACCAAACATTTTGTTGTGAGAACTCCTGTTTTTTGACTCTCTCCCATGTCATCAGTCACTGGGTTTTCTTTCCCTCCCGTGCTCCCTTCAGTGTGGGCTCTTAATTTAATCATGTTTCTGGGAGTTTGGTACCTCAAGGTTTGGTGAGATAAGGGTCCAGGGGGATCCTGCACATTGGCGGGCCCTCTGGGGAGCTGTCTCCCAATCCGAGGGCAGTACATATGGAAAAAATCCAGCTCCCTTTTTGGGGTTACCCTGAGTTTCCCCCTCCCAGCCCTGATTCCTTCCCTGCCTCCTTTTCCTAGAGGACTGTGATCTCTGTTCCCTGGGCGAGGTGTGTTTACCCTTTGATCAGGTGCACCTGTCCCTGCAGCTTTTCCATAACTGCTCCCTGTGTCTCACCAGCCTGGGGGAAAACACCCCCGTCTCTGTTAGTTGGGTCGTTTGCATTCTCACAAACCATCACCTGGCAATTTTCTGGTCTCAACTCATCTGCTATCACAGGCATTGGAGCTGCATCTTGGTTTAAAGAGACAGTTACTTTCCAAAAATGTATCCGAAACAGCATCCTGAAAAACAGGGACCTGGATTGGGGTTCCCTCTGTCACCTCTTTCTCTGTCCCTAAGAAGTCGGCTGTGTCTCCAGGAGGTCGGTTACACACTTCCCTCTGAATACCTAGGTCACAGGCTGACTGCCTGGGTGTTCAGATGCTGTCTCATCCATTTGGTCCTGGGAATCCTCTCCCGAGTGACCAGTGAGGAGACATTCCTGTACCCCGACTATTCCCTCCCCAGTTTCCTCCTCTGGGCCCCCGACTAAGACATATTTCTCTGTCCTCCTTGAGAAGGGGTCCGTCCTTATTCAACTGCAAAATCCTGCCAGCTAACAACTGGGACAGTTTCCTTAATCACTGACAACACCTCCCCTGCCCCTGATCCTGAAGGCATGCTGCCTTCTGCAGGAAAGGAGCTAGTCTCAGCCCCTCCCGTATTTGGAAGCACCCTGCTTCCCTGTGTTACAAAGTCACAGGAATCCTCACCCACCCCAGTGGTTTCTGAGGTTCCCTCTCCCTTCTCTGGGCTCCCCTCTAATACACATTTCTCTATGCTCCCTAGAGCGGGGGCTGTCTCTGGTTCATCTGCAACCTGCTGGCAGCTAACAACCTGGACAATTCTCTCCTTGGCAGGCCCTATACTCCCATCCCTCATCTGCAATGCAGGAGCAGGTCTCAACCACCTCCACACCTGGAAGCATGTGGCTTCCCGCTGCCGCAGAGGAATCAAGGAGGCTTTCTCCCATTCCCCAAGCAATTCCTGAGACCTTACCCTTTCCCTTGGGGGTCCCAGCAAATACTTGCTGTGGGCAAATACCTTAACCTGAGCTACACAGAAAAAATCATTACCAACAAGGAGGTGTTCCATTACGCCCACAGTCAAAATACTTTCCTTCCTTCCCACACCACATGGTTTAGACAACAAATCCTGCATCTTGGCAGGGGATTAGACTGCATGACCCTTGCAGTCCCTTCTAATGCTGTGGTTCTATCATTCTATATTCTGGTTTCTCTTGTTGTCCTGAGCAGCATCACCAGCCAGCTGGAGAATCTCAGTGGTCAGATACTCCAGCAGCATAGCCATATAGACCAGGTCTGTAGCCCCACCTTGCTCAGCAAAATAACCCTCCAAGAGCAGCCGATGACCATGGCCCCCTGGGAACTGAAATCCAGCCTGAAAGGAACCAGACTTGGAGTGTATCTACACTGCACATTATTTCAGCCACATGTAGAGTCCATACCTGAGTAGCCCTCTCCCTTCTTCCCCTCCTCAACATGGGTATAAATCGTGGTGTACTCACTGAGGGATGGCTTAGGCAGGTAGAGTACACATACACCTGAAAGGTGTGGGTATGTACTTGAGTTCACACCCTGTCTGGCTCTCTATTCGCCCAAGCCATGCCTCCATCTACACTGCTGTTTTTAGCCGGGTAGCATCCCATTGCCTCCCTGCTGCCAGAGCCTTTTCTTGCTACAGGGAAAGATGCCAGCAGCTGGGAGGCAGCCAGGAAAAGCTCTGGCAGGGGCGAGGCGGCAGGGGCAGGCTGAGGCTTTCCCTGCTGCCTCCATGCCACCAGAGCCTTTCCTCGTCCCAGTGAAAGGCTCTGGCAGTGCAGAGCTGCTGAGGCCATTTTCCACTGCTCACCCCACCAGAGCCTTTCATGGACACATGCAGCTCCACACCCCAGTGTGAACACAGCCTACTTCTCACTGCGACATGCAGCTACACCTGTCTTACATGCCGCCGAAAGTAGTGTCTCCTTATCTATCCCTTTCTTAATGATTCCCAACATTCTGTTTGCTTTTTTGACTGCCGCTGCACATTGAGTGGATGTTTTCAGGGAACTCTCCACAATGCCTCCAAGATCTCTTTCTTGAGTGGTAACAGCTAATTTAGACCCCCCTCGTTGTATATGTATAGTTGGGATTATGTTCTCCAATGTGCATTACTTTGCATTTATCAACACTGAATTTCCTCTGCCATGTTGTTGCCCAGTCACCCAGTTTCGAGAGATCCTTTTGTAGCTCTTCGCAGTCTTCCTGGGACTTAACTTCTTGAATACTTTTGTATCATCTGCAAATTTTGCCACCTCACTGTTTAACGCCTTTTCCAGATCATTTATGAATATGTTGTATAGGACTGGACCCAGTATAGACCACTGAGGGACACCATTATATACCTCTCTCCATTCTGAAAATAGACCATTTATTCCTACCCTTTGTTTCCTGTCTTTTAACTAGTTACGAATCCATGAGGACCTTCCCTCTTAACCCGTGGCAGATTATTTTGCTTAAGAGCCTTTGGTGAGGGACCTTGTCAAAGGCTTTCTGAAAATCTAAGTATACTATATCCACTGAATCCCCCTTGTCCACACGCTTCTTGAACCTCCTCAAAGAATTCTAGTAGATTGGTGAGGCATGATTTCCCTTTACAAAAACCACGTTGACTATTCCCCAGCAAATTATGTTCATCTATGTGTCTGACACTTTTGTTCTTTATTAGTTACCACCCGTTTGCCGAGTACTGAAATCAGGCTTACAGGCCTGTAATTGCTGGGGTCACCTCTGGAGCCCTTTTTTAAAAATTGGAATCACATTAGCTATCCTCCAGTTATTTGGTTGAGAAGATGATTTAAATGACAGTTAGTAGTCCAGCAATTTCACATTTGAGTTCCTTCAGAACTCTTGGGTGAATACCATCTGGTCCTAGTGACTTATTACTGTTTAGTTTATCAGTTTGTTCCAAAACCTCCTTTAATGACACCTCAATCTGGGACAGCTCCTCAGATTTGTTACCTAAAAAGAATGGCTCAGGTTTGGGAATTTCCCTCACATCCTCAGCCATTAAGACTGATGCAGAAAAATCATTTAGTTTCTCCACAATGACCTTATTGTCCTTGAGTGATCCTTCAGCATCTCAATTGTCCAGTGGCCCCACTGGTTGTCTAGCAGGCTTCTTGCTTCTGATTTACTTAAAGAAAATTTGCTGTCACTTTTTCAGTTTTGGCTAGCGGTTCTTCAGATTATTTTTTGGCCTTTCTAATTATCCCATAGAATCATAGAATATCAGGGTTGGAAGGGACCTCAGGAGGTCATCTAGTCCAACCCCCTCCTCAAAGCAGGACCAATCCCCAACTAAATACCTCAACCTGAGCTACACAGAAAAAATCATTACCAACAAGCAGGTCAACAAGGAGGTGTTCCATTACGCCCACAGCCCAACTAAATCATCCCAGCCAGGGCTTTGTCAAACCTGACCTTAAAAACCTCTAAGGAAGGAGATTCCACCACCTCTCTAGGTAACCCATTCCAGTGCTTCACCACCCTCCTAGTGAAAAAGTTTTTCCTAATATCCAACCTAAACCTCCCGCACTGCAACTTGAGACCATTACTCCTTGTTCTATCATCTGGTACCACTGAGAACAGTCTAGATCCATCCTCTTTGGAACCCCCTTTCAGGTAGTTGAAAGCAGCTATCAAATCCCCCCTCATTCTTCTCTTCTGTGCTTTCTTTCACATATAGTGCCACTCCCCCATCAGCATGACCTATTCTTTCCTTCTGATATATTTTGTACCCTCATATTACTGTTGTAACAAAGCAGCCTCTGGTGGGACACTATTGAGAGTATCAGTTCAGGACAAATTGCTTAGAGCAGGGCAGTCACAGCCCAAGGCTGGGGTTCCTTTACTACTAAGGCACACCAAACCAGCCAAACAGAGTGGACTTCAGTTTTACCTCACTGGCTAAACAGAAGTCATATAAGCAATTCCCTCAGACACTCCAATTTCCCAGTATCACCACCAGCACCACTCCTTATGGGGATGTATGGTTATGAAAACCAATACCCCAGTAAAAGAAAAAGGGTTCTCCCAATCCCAAAGGACCAAGCCCCAGACCCAGGTCAATATACAAGGCAGATCTTACCCACAAATCATGCTGTTGCCAGTCCTTTTGAATCTAAAATCTAAGGGTTTGTTCATATAAAGAAAGAAATATAGATGAGAGCTAAAATTGGTTCAAGGAATCAATTACATACAGTAATGGCAAAGTTCTTGGTTCAGGCTTGTAGCAGTGATGGAATAAACTGCAGGCTCAAATCAAGTCTCTGGAGAACATCCACAGCTTTGGATGAGTCATTCAGTCCATTTTTCAGAGCTTCAGTTTGTATCAAAGTTCCTCCAGAGGTAAGAAGCAGGAATGAAGACAAAATGGAGGGGATTCCAGGGCCTTTTAATATCCTCTGCCATGTGGAAGTACACCTCTTTGTTCTTACTGTGGAAAATCACAGCAGCAAAATGGAGTTTGGAGTCACATGAGCAAGTCACATGTCCATGCTTAACTCAGTTCTTTACAGGTAGAGCAGCCATTGCTCACATGCTACCTTGAACGTTCCCAGGAAGGCTCCTAATGTGTGGACTGGAGTCTCCCAAGGTCCATTGTCAGTTAAGTGTTTCTTGATTGGGCACTTAATCTGAAGAGTCCCTTCACAATAAGCTGGTCAAATGCTTCACTAATGCTACTTAGAATCAAACACATTGAGATACAAGTACATAGCCAATATTCATAACTTCAAATACAAAAATGATACACGCATACAGACAGCATAATTATAACCAGCAAATTACAACCTTTTCATAGTCCCTTTCTTGACCTCCTGTGCACAAGATTTGGTGCAACTATAGGTCTACACTAGGAGTGCAACTCCCTGAAAAAGCACAAGAACAAATCCGCACAGACACACCCCTGGAACCCCAACCTGGGGTATTCTGTCTGCTACCCAAGATCCATAAACCTGGAAATCCTGGATGCCCCATCATTTCAGGCATTGGCACCCTGACAGCAGGATTGTCTGGCTATGTAGACTCCCTCCTCAGGCCCTACGCTACCAGCACTCCCAGCTATCTGCGAGACACCACTAACTTCCTGAGGAAACTACAATCCATCGGTGATCTTCCTGAAAACACCATCTTGGCCACTATGGATGTAGAAGCCCTCTACACCAACATTCCACACAAAGATGGACTACAAGCCGTCTAGAACACTATCCCCGATAATGTCACAGCTAACCTGGTGGCTGAACTTTGTAACTTTGTCCTCACCCATAACTATTTCACATTTGGGGACAATGTATACCTACCAATGTATACCCAAATCAGCGGCACTGCTGTGGGTACCCACATGGCCCCACAGTATGCCAACATTTTTATGGCTGACTTAGAACAACGCTTCCTCAGCTCTCGTCCCCTAATACCCCTACTCTACTTGCGCTACACTGATGATATCTTCATCATCTGGACCCATGGAAAAGAAGCCCTTGAGGAATTCCACCATGATTTCAACAATTTCCATCCCACCATCAACCTCAGCCTGGACCAGTCCACACAAGAGATCCACTTCCTGGACACTACGGTGCTAATAAGTGATGGTCATATAAACACCATCCTATACCGGAAACCTACTGACCTCTATTCCTACCTACATGCCTCCAGCTTTCATCCAGACCACACAACACGATCCATTGTCTACAGCCAAGCTCTACGATACAACCACATTTGCTCCAGCCCCTCAGACAGAGACAAACACCTGCAAGATCTCTATCAAGCGTTCTTACAACTACACTACCCACCTGCTGAAGTGAAGAAACAGATTGACAGAGCCAGAAGAGTACCCAGAAGTCACCTACTACAGGACAGGCCCAACAAAGAAAATAACAGAACGCCACTAGCCATCACCTTCAGCCCCCAACGAAAACCTCTCCAATGCATCATCAAGGATCTACAACCTATCCTGAAGGATGACCCATCACTCTCACAGATCTTGGGAGACAGGCCAGTCCTTGCTTACAGACAGCCCCCCAACCTGAAGCAAATACTCACCAGCAACCACACACCACACAACAAAACCACTAACCCAGGAACCTATCCTTGCAACAAAGCCCGTTGCCAACTATGTCCACATATCTATTCAGGGGACACCATCATAGGGCCTAATCACATCAGCCACACTATCAGAGGCTCATTCACCTGCACATCTACCAATGTGATATATGCCATCATGTACCAGCAATGCCCCTCTGCCATGTACATTGGTCAAACTGGACAGTCTCTACGTAAAAGAATAAATGGACACAAATCAGACGTCAAGAATTATAACATTCAAAAACCAGTCGGAGAACACTTCAATCTCTCTGGTCACTTGATTACAGATCTAAAAGTGGCAATTCTTCAACAAAAAAACTTCAAAAACAGACTCCAACAAGAGACTGCTGAATTGGAATTAATTTGCAAACTGGATACAATTACCTTAGGCTTGACTAGAGACTGGGAGTGGATGGGTCATTACACAAAGTAAAACTATTTCCCTATGTTTATTTCCCGCACCCCCACCCCCCACTGTTCCTCAGACGTTCTTGTCAACTGCTGGAAATGGCCCACCTTGATTATCACTACAAAAGGTTTTCTCCCCCTGCCTCCCTTGCTCTCCTGCTGGTAATAGCTCATCTTAAGTGATCACTCTCCTTACAGTGTGTATGGTAACACCCATTGTTTCATGTTCTCTGTGTATATAAATCTCCCCACTGTATTTTCCACTGAATGCATCCGACGAAGTGAGCTGTAGCTCACGACAGCTTATTCTCAAATAAATTTGTTAGTCTCTAAGGTGCCACAAGTACTCCTTTTCTTTTATAAGACCTTGGTTGCAACAATGATCTGTACGCTCACAGTTCATGTCAATAACATCACAACTGTGTCCTATAGATTATCCTCATTCCACCAAGTTTCTGTGATGCCTATGTGATGTTATTGACTTGAACTGGGACCATATAGAACATTGTTGCAATGAAGGTCCTGTAGTGGCACCAAATCTTGTATATAGGGGGTCAAATAAGGTGTCTAAGACAAGGTTATGGTTTGCTGGTTATGATTATGCTATCTATATGCATGTATCATTTTTGTATTTAAAGTTATAATTATTGGTGCTCTACTGTCTGTAGTTCAAACTTGTGCTATGCTTCTGGGTGACACCCCAGACAAGTTGGTGTCAGCTCTGCCTAGCCTGCTTGATGGCCCATTAAGGACCATCAGTGATACAAGTGACCCATTGAGAGAAGGCAGACACACCTTGTGACTCAGCAAGGTATGCAGGGACATGCCTATGGACAGAACTCTGAGGTTTTTCCAGGCCATGGGATGGGCAGCTTGTCCTTGGCACAAAGGAAGCAGAGACCACACGGCAAGAGACTATAAAAAGCTGCTGCAGCTCCTCCATCTGGTCTTCAATCCTGCTCCTTATCTCTGGAGGGACTTGGCTACACTGAAGCTTTGAACCAAGGACTGAATGACCCATCCCAGCTGGTGATGTTCTCCAGAGATTTGATTTGAACCTGCAGTTTATTCTATCACTGCTGCAAGCCTGAACCAAGAACTTTGCCATGACTGTATGCCATGGATTCCATTTCACCAATTCTAGCTCTCATCTCTATCTTTTCCCTTTTATGAATAAGCCTTTAGATTTTAGATTCTAAGGGGTTGGCAACAGCGTGATTTGTGGGTAAGATCTGATTTGTATAGTGATCTGGGTCTGAGGGTTGGTCCTTTGGGATCGGGAGAACCTTTTTTCTTTTACTGGGGTATTGGTTTTCATAACATTTGTCCCCATAACGAGTGGCACTGGTGGTGATACTGGGAAACTGGGGTGTCTAAGGGAGTTGCTTGCGTGACTTGTGGTTAGCCAGTGGGGTAAAACCAAAGTCTTCTCTGTTTGGCTGGTTTGGTTTGCCTTGGTATGCACAGAAACCCTAGCCTTGGGCTGTAACTGCCCTGCTTTAAGCAGTTTGTCCTGAATTGGCACTCTCGGTTGGGTCCTGCCAGAACCAGCATCGTTACACCCTATTATATCAATATTCTCTTTAATATTAGGCACTCTTGTTCAACCATCTTATTATTTAGACTTCTAACATTGGTATATAAGCACTTCAAAAACTTGTCACTTTTTAGCTGTCTCCCATTACATGATGTAATTGAATGGCACTTTTTTTCATTTCACTGTTTCTCATCAGATCCCACCTGTATTTTATTTTCCATCCTCTCCTCCTTACTAGGACATAGAGAATTTCAATTAGTAGATCCTCCCTTAAGGGAGGTCTCTGTTAGAGCCACATGCTCCTCCGCACCTGTCAGCTTTCCCCAGCCCTTAGTTTGAAAACTCCTCTATGACCTTTTTAATGTTAAGGGACAGAAACCTGGTTCCATTTTGGTTTAGGTGGAGCCCATCCCTCCTGTATAGGCTCCCCCTTTCCCAAAAGTTTCCTCAAATCCTAATAAATCTAAACCCCTCTTCCCTACACCATCGTTTCATCCATGCATTGGGACCCTGCAGCTCTGCCTGTCTAAGTGGCCCTGTGTCTGGGACTGGAAGCCTTTCAGAGAATGCTACCATGGAGGTTCTGGCCTTCAATCTCTTACCTAGCAGCCTAAATATGGCCTCCAGGACCTCTCTCCTATTCTTCCCTGTCATTGGTACCTACATGTACCGCAACCACTAACTCCTCCCCAGCACTACATCAAAGTCTATCTATATGTTTCAAGAAATCTGGAACCCTGGCACCAGGCATTGTAATTCTTACTGCAACAATTACCTTTCACAGACAGTCACAGAATAAGTGTGGTGATGCAACTCAATGTTTCTTTTCCTTTTATCCCTTTCCCTGGAGGGGTAGTGATTCATGATTGGCTGAAAAATGTCATTGTCTGAACAATCAGAGGAGATGAGAATCTCTCTTCTGCAAGTTGCAGAATATAACATTTTCCCATATACATCATCTAAGTTCCAATAGAAAACTTTAAAGTATATGCAGCTCATTTGCATAAGAAACCTATAAATAAAGAGAGGAGCAGCCATTTTAACTAAGTTGTTATTGAACTGGAGAGAAGACGGAGCTGTCAAAATGCCTGAGCCAGCAAAGTCTTGCCTGAGCCAGCAAAATCTACCCCTGCTCTGAAAAAGGGCTGTAAAGAAAGTCATGACCATGACCCAGAAGAAGGGGGACAAAAAATGCATCCATGTGCATAAAGTGTTCATAGAGTCATAGTTTTAAAGCCAGAAGAACCATTGTGCTTATCTAGTCTGATGTCCTGTATAACACAGACCATAGAACTTCCCCAAAATCAAGTTGAAGTAAGTTCACGTGGACACTGGCATCTCCTCTAAGGCCATGGATATTATGAATTCCTTTGTAAATTACGTCTTCGACCACATTGCTAGAGAAACATCTCACTTGGTGCATTACAACAAGTGCTCAACCATCACTTCCTGGAAGATCCAAAGCAATGTGTGCCTGCTGCTTCAAGGGGAGTTGGCCAGACACGACTTTGTCTCGGGGGTACAAAGCCTGTTACCAAGTACACCAGCTCTAAGTAAAGGTCTGTTGAAAGAATGTTAACAACTGTAACCCAAAGGCTGTTTTCAGGAACACTCACCTTCTTGGCAAAAGAGCTTTAGCTCTAAAACATGCATTGCTTCTTTACATACACACTCTGCTTTGCATTTTTAGTTTCTACATTAGTTACTGGGTGGTACTGGTAATATCATATTAAATCAGTTGAACATGGGTTCCCAATGTGATGCAGTGGCCAAAAAGGCTACTGCAATTCGTGGATATATAAACAGAGGAATCTCAAGTAATCATAGGGAGGTTATAGGACCTCTGTGTTTGGCACTGGTATGACCTTTGCTGGAATACTGTATCCAGTTCTGGTATCCACAATTCAAGAAGGGTGTTGATAAATGGTAGAGGTTCAGAATAATGAATGGATTGGAAAATATGCCTTAGAGATAAACGTTAGGTGCTCAACTATTTACCTTAACAAGAGAAGGTTAAGGGGTGACTGTATCACAGTCTGTGAGTATGTACATGGGTAACAAATATTTATAATGGGCCCTTCAATCTAGCAGAGAAGGGTATAACACGATCCAATGACTGGAAGTTGAAGCTAGGCAAAGTCAGACTGGAAATAAGGCATACTTTTTTAACAGTGGGAGTAATTAACCACTGGAAAACTTACCAAGGGTTGTGGTGGATTCTCCAGCACAGGCAATTTTTAAATCGAGTGGATTTTTTTTAAAAATGATCTGCTCTGGTTCAAACAGAATTAAATCTAGTCTGACCTTGCGTGTAACACAGGCCAGAGAACTGCTCCTAAATAATTCCTAGAGAAAAGAATGCAACCTTGATTTAAACATTGTCAGTGATGGCGAATTCCCCATGACCCTTGGTAAATTGTTCCAGTGGTTAATTATTCTCATTGTTTAAAATGTACATCTTATTTCCAGTTTGAATTGTCTAGCTTCAACTTCCAGCCATTGGAGCATATTAGACCTTTCTCTGCTAGACTGAAGAGCTTATTATTCAATATTTCTTACCCATGTAGATACTTATAGAACGTAATCAAGTCATTCCTTAACCTTCTCTTTGTTAAACTAAATAGATAGACTCAAAGAGCTCAATCACAGTAAAGCAGGTTTTCTAATCCTTTAATCAATCTCCTGGCTCTTCTCTGACCCCTTTCCAATTTTTCAACAGCCTTCTTGAATTGTGGGCCCCAGAACTGCGCATCATATTCCAGCCGCGGTCTCAACAGTGCCAAATTCATCCCAGGATTACATTAGCTATTTGGGCCACAGTGTCACACTGGGAGCTCATGTTCAGCTGATTATTCACCATGATCCTCAAATATTTTTCAGAGTCTCTGCTTCCCAGGTTAGTGTCCCCCATCCTGTAGGTATGGCTGACATTCTTTTTTTCTAGAGGTATATATAAAACCATACCAACCCCCTCAAAGATCAGCAACAGGTTTGAATCCTTTGATCTTCTCATTTATATTTTAGACCCTTATTACTTGCATTACGGGAGTGAGGACTGGATACACACTTTCTGAGTGTGTTACACAACTATTTACTCATCAGCAATAGACTATTGGTTATAAGGAATCCTGAATTCTACCTGTGGCCATGGGGGAGGAGTGGAGATTATAGTGGTTGGGGTAGAATGTCCCAGTCTGCTGTAATCTGTTTGAAAAGGAAATTGTTGCACAGGATAAAACTGGGGTTCGCTAAACTAGTTTGAGAGCTGGATTCTGGGCCTGCCTTGACTTTGCATAAGCTCTCTGCTGGAGCTACTCAAAACTCTGAATTTCCATGTTGCAGGATGTTGCAAAATTTGTTTTCATTCCAAACTGAAAAAAAATTATTCTGAATTTTATCTTAGTTTGTGGAGCGTTTTCATTTTTATATCTTTATTGTTTTTACCTTATTTCATGACGTCAGTAATAGTCATGCACACAGAGCCAGACTGTTCCATTGTAACATAAACAGGGGACACTTTGATCCAGAAAGAAGATAAGATTGTTCAACTAGTAATATACAGCAGCTGATTTTACTGATTTAAAATAAGATAGAATAAAAATGATAGAATATTTCAACTATTATGCTATGACATGTCAGTAAGAGTAGTGCTTTTAAAACAGCTCTTTAAGAGTTAAAACATTTTTTATTCCAGAAAGAGAACTCCTAAATAATCTCTTCTCTGTGAATGTTGCAGTGATGTGTCAATTCTGTCATATTTGTTCCAACAGCCCAAGGCAATGGTGACCAATACCCTGGAAAACCTGAATGGAAAATCATCCTTGTTGGTATAACTGGAGCTGGGAAAAGTGCAACAGGGAACACCATCCTGGGCCAGAAGGTGTTTGACTCCAAACTCAGTGCAAAGCCAGTAACTGAGAAATGTGTTAAACGGAGCAGGAGCTGGAATGGGAGGGAGGTGGTGGTTATCGATACTTCCGCCATTTTGGACACAAAGGTACCTGACGAAGAAACCTCCCAGGAGATCTGTCGCTGTGTTGTGCTCTCCTCTCCAGGCCCCCACGCCCTGGTGCTGGTGATCCAGCTGGGCCGTTACACTGAGGAAGATGAGGATGCCGTGCAGCGAATGCAAGAGATTTTTGGAGTTGAGGTAATGAAGCATGTCATTATCTTATTCACCCGAAAGGAAGATTTAGGGGATGGCTCATTGAGTGACTATGTAACACATTCAGATAACAGAGATCTTCAAAGGCTGATTGATGAGTGTGGGAACCGATACTGCGCTTTCAACAACAAAGCCACAGGAGCAGAACAGGATGCTCAGGTTAAAGAACTGATGGGATTGATGGAGAGAATGGTACAGGAGAATGGAGGCCGATATACAAATGAGACTTACCAATATGTTGAGAAGAAGCTCCAATTCAAAATGGACGAGTTACAGAAAATGTACAGGGAAGAGATGGAAAGAAAGAAAGAAGAAATAATACAGTGGTTTACAGAGAACTGTAAGAAGATAAAGGAAGAGTCAAACCTGAGAGAAGAAGAATTAAAGGAAAAACTGGAAAAGCAGGAGAAGGATAAAGAAGATGCTTTCCTGCAGCTGAAGCACATGGAACAAAAAGAAATGGAAGCCATGGAGCAAAAGCTGCTGAAAGAGTTGGAAGAAATACAGAAATGTTATGAGGAAAAACAAAAACAAATCAGAGAAGAAGCTGAGAATAGTTATAGAATAGTGAGTGTGATTTGGGATCTGTGGCTTTGGGTATATTCATATTTGCCAAACCGGGACACATTTGGCAATTATTTTCCATCCTGGTGGTGAATGAATTATGTTTCTTTACATTTCCCCTGTGGTTTAATCTGACTTGTTATTAATGAAGTTTCACCCCATTGTGACTGTACAGTCTTTGAAGTGTCATGTCTAGTTCTTCTGTTAACTTTGCAGTCAGAGTAGCATGGGACAACTGAATGAGCATGAATAAAATCATCCATAAATATTTATTTCGTACTATGCAGAAATGGAAATATCTCAGGCAGTCAGAGAACAGGGATGTTGTACTGTCACCGAAGTGTACCCACATTTTTTCCTAATTATGAAATACCCAACTCTGTGATTGGTTACGGGTAAGTTATTTCCATAATCATTCTATGGTTATTTCTCATTAATAGTATTAAACAAATCCCTGCACTGATTGGCTAATAATGACGGTCAGTCAATTGATTTGACATAGTCTTTCATGAAAGTCTGCTGAAAAAAACATTAATACTATGCAAAATCATTGTTGCCAACATTAACTGAATTAAAAACTGGTTAACAGATCACAAAATGTAACTGCACATAAGGAATCATCATCCTTGGTCGTATTTCTAGTGGAATTCTACAGGGATCTGTTTTTGGCCCAGTGCTATACAGTATCTTTTTATTGGATTTAGAAATATTGCTGGTAAAATTTTCAGATGATACAAAAGTTGGTGGAGTGACAAATAATGATACTGGATTAGAGAGTATGCTTATGACATTTGCAGATGACACCAAGTTGGGAAAGGTTTCAAGCACTTTAGAGGACAGGTTTAAAATTCAAAATGACCTTGATAAATTGGAGAATCGGTCTGAATTCAACAAGATGAAATTCAATAAAAATAAAGACAAGTGCAAAGTACTTCACTTAGGAAGGAAAAATCGAACGCACAACTCCCAAATGGGGAACGACTGTCTAGGTGACCATCCATCCCGTTTTTAAAGGGACAGTCCCAGTTTTGGGGACTTTTTCTTATATAGGCGGCTATTACGCCCCCCACCCCCTGTCCCGTTTTTTCACAGTTGCTATCTGGTAACCCTATTTTGTATCCGTGAGGGGCTCTACAGAGCAGAGCAAGAAAATATTGTATGAATATTTGCAATGAAAGCATGACTGTTTCTAGTTGACACCTAGATTTGTTTAGCATGTTAAAGCTGAGCGATGTGTGCAGACAGTGTGCATGCGAGAGGGATAGTTAATTATTATTAAGGGGTTTTTACAGACAGCGCTTTTATCCAAAGCGCTTTACAATAGTTAGCTAATGGTCCAAACAACATTTGGAAAGATCGTTAAGTGGTCCACTGAGACCCTCCATAATTTTCAAGTAGTCCGTGAAAAAAAAGTTTGAGAACCACTGATCTAGAAGAAAAAAGATCTAAGATCCAATGGCTGCAAGACTAGAAATAAAGCACAAAGTTTTAGTCTTGAGGGTTATTAACCATTGGAAAAATTTACCCCGGGATATGGTGCATCTTTCTAAAAGATACATTATGGCTTAAACAGAAGTTATGGGTTTGATGCAGAAATTACTGGGTAAGGCTCTATGGCCTGGGCCATTCAGGAAGGCAAACTAATTGATCATCAGCATCCCTCCTGGCCTAAGATCTATGGATTTATGAATTCAGGCCCAAGGATTTTCCTAATTACTTAATGGAAATTCTCAGTAAAGATTCAGGCTCAGATCTCCAAAGGTATTTAGGTACCTAACACCCATTGGTATCAATGAGAGTTAGGCACCTTTATAACTTTGAGGACACTTTTTACACTCCTAAATTTATATGAAAATGAAGAAAAAATTACCAAAAAACAAAGGAAATGGGGCTGGTAAGTTACTGAAATTAAAACAGCTTTTTAAATGAGGTAAATAAAAAACATCATTTTTTTTATTCATTTCCTCCTATGGTCCTGCTTCTCCTCCAGTGAAGTCAATGAGTTTTTGTTTTGATTTCAATGGAAGCAGGGCTCAGAAACCCACACCAGGGGTAGGATACATACGGACCTAGACAAATTGGAGGATTGGGCCAAAAGAAATCTGATGAGGTTCAATAAGGATAAGTGCAGGGTCCTGCACTTAGGACGGAAGAACCCAATGCACAGCTACAGACTAGGGACCGAATGGCTAGGCAGCAGTTCTGCAGAAAAGGACCTAGGGGTTACAGTGGACGAGAAGCTGGATATGAGTCAGCAGTGTGCCCTTGTTGCCAAGAAGGCCAATGGCATTTTGGGATGTATAAGTAGGGGCATAGCGAGCAGATCGAGGGACGTGATCATTCCCCTCTATTCGACATTGGTGAGGCCTCATCTGGAGTACTGTGTCCAGTTTTGGGCCCCACACTACAAGAAGGATGTGGATAAATTGGAGAGAGTCCAGCGAAGGGCAACAAAAATGATTAGGGGTCTGGAACACATGACTTATGAGGAGAGGCTGAGGGAACTGAGATTGTTTAGTCTGCAGAAGAGAAGAATCAGGGGGGATTTGATAGCTGCTTTCAACTACCTGAGAGGTGGTTCCAGAGAGGATGGTTCTAGACTATTCTCAGTGGTGGAAGAGGACAGGACAAGGAGTAATGGTCTCAAGTTGCAGTGGGGGAGGTTTAGATTGGATATTAGGAAAAGCTTTTTCACTAGGAGGGTGGTGAAACACTGGAATGCGTTACCTAGGGAGGTGGTAGAATCTCCTTCCTTAGAAATTTTTAAGGTCAGGCTTGACAAAGCCCTGGCTAGGATGATTTAATTGGGGATTGGTCCTGCTTTGAGCAGGGGGTTGGACTAGATGACCTCCTGAGGTCCCTTCCAACCCTGATATTCTATGATTCTATGATTCTATGACCAGAGCATCACCGAATATACTGTCTTGTTCTCCAGTGTCTCAGCTTTCATTTTTTTTTAAATGGTAGGTCTCTAGCTATCATGGTTGCAGATAAAACCTTAAAATGTGACTATGCAGCAACATCTACCTGATTCCGCTGCAGAGCCCGGGCCAATAGCTTTAACAGGTGTGAACTGCCGTATGCATCTCAGAGACATGTTAGCTCAGATGCCCAGTCATGGCGATTTAAATGTCAGCATAGTCAACTTTCACTCCTTGTGTAAGAAGAAAAGGGAGAGTCACAAATGTGCACCATTTCTGGTGAGTGATGTCTCATTTTGGTGAGACAAGGGGGTGACATTTGGGAGATGTCATCACTTTTTCCCCCAGTCAAGGAGCCAAACCCAATGAGTCCAGAAAAATCCTTAGGCATACTCAAGCTCTGCCATGCGGGTACCAAGTTCATTGAGCTCAGTGGAGCCCAGTGATACACACCATCAGATTTTGCACAATACGCTGGGTGTGATGCCTCATTCTGGTAACTCACCTTAGCCGAAGTTATTTGGTGGAAGGATCTTGGAGGAGAGTCACCACATCCCTTTCCCCCAATTTGACTTCTGAATGGAAGCAGCATTCGGGGATTTCTATGATCCTTCTTCCTCCCATGTTTATTTTCTCTCCTCCCTAGCAGGCTTTTGTCTTCACAATAATTGTCAAATATTTGTGTTCACATTGTTTGTTTCAACAGGAAAATCTCACACTCCCCCTCCCTGACAGGCAAAAGTAATGTGAACAAAAATGTATTGCCTCTTGTGACAGGGTTTGGTAATTTCCTGACTGAATTATGGGAAGTCTTGCTACGTTATGTTCATGGATCACTGTGGGACAGTGATTGTGTGTAATTCCATGAGGGAGGGGAACTGAAATCCCTCCAGGAACTAACAACAGTGGGGAGCGATTAGGCAAATTCACTCAGGTTGTAACACTTCCCAAGAGGCACCACCCCCTTGAAATACTCACATGGATTGGTCCCAGCTGGCTTCTCTAGAGACCAGAAGTCAAAGATGAGTCAATAACCTGAGTTTAAACTGACTCAGAGCCTTCTTCCTGATCCAGCAAATGGACAAGACCTTTGATCCACGGAGGGCCCCAATCCTTAGGGAAGCTCGGAAGGACTTTGGCCTCCGAGGCCCCATTATTCATGAGTGTGCTTGTTCTGAGTATAAACTATTAGGAGCTTGGGACAACAAAAAACCCCTGAGTGGGGTTTGAAGGACTGCTCCCTGGTCAGAGACCTGGTTGGAGTTTGGGTGATCTCTGGTAAGTTTATCAGCATATGTGTCAGTTCTTTTATTGTTTTAACATGTTTTACCTGTAATGATTTTACCTTAACAATAAATGTGCTTGCTTAGAACGACCTGAGTAGTAACTTAACTGTGGGTAATTACACTGTTTTCTGAGGAGAAAAGCAAAGCAGGTCTGCTTAGGCAGTCTGACTTTGCTGGGCAAAGAAAGTCACAGTAGAGTCAGGGGACTGTGCTGCCTGGAAACACCTGTCAGGAGGGACGGAGATATAGGTATTGAGTCAAGAGACGCAATGGTTGATGAGCCTGGAGTCTAGAGTGGGTATCCATACGGGAGTTTTCCCAACTTAGCTACTTGGTCACTAGATTTAGCGACTTTTTGGTTTCCCTAGCAAGGAAAGAAGTATCAAAGTGACCAGCGACACAGCTAGCGACTTTTCCGGTTACAATGACGTTCAGAGAAAGAAGTCACCAATATGTTTAGTTATAAAATCATTCACGAACAGCTCACTAGTGTTAATACAATCCATTCCATGCTCTCCTCACTACATTCTGTTGCACCCCAAGTCAATGTCATTACATCTGAATTGAGCATGTCCTCGGGAGGAATCACATTCCAGGGCTTCTTGGGCAGAGATCACTGTAGTCTGCAGGGGAGGAAAGGAAGGTTGTGGAAGCTAATTCAACGTTTTACGAAAGCCAGGCACACTTTGGAGAGAGCAGCACATTAGCCGGGGCTTGTTTTTGTCCAGATGATCTTTCTCGCTGCTCCGTATTAGGATCAAAGGTGGAGCCAGCTTGATTTCAGCTCCTCTTTACTCCTTCCCCTGGCTTGGCCTGAGGTTAGCTGCCCAGCTGTTTTCACAAATCAAACTTAAACTGCCCCTGAGACTGCCACTCCTCTTGGAATCGCTGAGCATGGGCTGCTTTGTGTTTTGACGTCTGTTTCGGATAGACTGCAAAAATTATTATTGCTTAAATACTACAGCTTTCTGCATGTTGCTTTCCATAACTATCACTGCTGCCTACAACAGCACACAGCCATCATCAGGATGGCGCCCTCTGCTTGTTGGGCAGGGAACTCTGTACACTACAGCCCAGGTCAGCTGGCATTCGTTCATTTCAGTCAAGCTTCCCTTTCTTGTCAGCCTGGATTTGAGCTGGCAGGTTAGTGAAAGGGAGAGCCCAGAACTTGGGGCATTCACCTGACCTGAGCTCTGCACTGCAGGGAGCCAAGAAAATAGATCTAATAGAATTGTAGGACTGGGAGGTACCTCACGAGGTCAACTAGTCCAGCCCCCTGCACTCATTGCATGACTAAGTAGTATCTAGATCATCCCTGACGGTTTGTCTAAACTGCTCTTAAAAATCTCCAAAATCCAGCTTGGGGGTTTGGGTGGAGCCCATTGTTCCTGTATAGGCTCTTCCTTTCCCAAAAGGTTCCCCAGTTCCTAATAGACCTAACCCCCTCCTCCCTACATCATCATCTCATCCCCCATGCATTGAGACCCTACAATTCCACCTGCGTAACTGGCCCTCCACATGGAACTGGGAGCATCTCAGAGAATGTTACCATGGAGGTCCTGGTCTTTAATCCTTACCTAGCAGCCTAAATCTGGACTCCAGGAGTCCTCTCCTACCTTTCCCTATGTTATTGGTACTTTCAAGTACCAAACCACCGGGATCATTTCCCTCCACTGTAGCTACATGTTCTCCTTCCCTAGGGCTTTCATGCCCCTCAGCTGCACAAAGGCTGTTGTATCAGGGATGGGGCCACGCTACTGTGTCTCTGAAAGTCTCATCTATACCCCTCTGTCTCTCTTAGCTCCTCCAGTTCAGCCACTCTGGCCTCCAGAGCACGTATGCAGTCTCAGTGGGCCAGGAGCAGCTTTCACTGAATGCACACATAGGCCACCTGCCCACAAGGCAGGAACTTCTACCTGCTGCATTCAGAGCAATAAGTTGGATAGCCCCCGCTCTGCTGCTGGACTCTGCCTGCATTACATTTACCCTGGCATGGGGTGCGGGGCGGAGGGCTGCGTTTGTTCTTTATGTTTTGGGCAGTTATTGGTCCAAATTTAGAGTATGTTTGTTGGGTGTATCTGTGTCTCATACTCCCTTGCAAAACTCCCCTGTTTGCTGAGGAGCTGGCTTTTTAAACCTCTGTTCTCCCTGAGTTAGCTCTGCCCCCTTGCCAAGGGATCCTAAAGGGAGTAGGGATTGAAGGATGGCAGGCTGGAGTCTCATTAGTAAACGCTCAGCCTACCCTGGCAGACTGCTTGGCTCAGCTCACAGCCCTCAGACAGACCATATTATACACTTTAATCCAGCAGTCACACACTAAGCAAGCACACCACACACAAACAAACTAACAGACAACAAACTCACCTCAAGGGTCACCTCATCGCTCCTCCTTCACCTGGAGAACTCCCTTGCAAAATTCCTGTTTGCCCCTCCTGTTCACTAGCTATGCTTTGGATACATCTGTTATTTGTTCTACAAATGCATCATCCACCTCCTCCTTGTTCTGATTGCGTGGCCTATAGAAGACCCCCCTACAATGACATCAACCCTGCTTTCCACCCCCCTTTTGTCTTCAACCAGAGACTTTCAACAGGAGTACCTCTCTCCTTCCTCTGGACCTCAGAACAGGGTATGTTGCTAGTGGTGTCCCAGAGTGATGGGTTCTTGCCCCAACACTACTTATGAGTTTTTCCAGTGATCTGGCAGAAAATACAATACAACTGTTGGTAAAATTTGCATATAACTGAGATCAGTGAAGTGAAATAACATGAGGACAGGTCCGTGTTATGGAGCAATCTGTATCACTTCATATACTGGGTACAATCAAACAGCTTGCATTTTATGTGGCCAAATGGAAGGACAAGCATCTAGGAACAAAGAACGTAGGCCATATTTACAGGATGGGGGATGATATGAAAGAAGTACCATCTCTGAAAAGGACTGGGGGTCCATGTTAGAGAATCAACTGAACATGAGCTTCCAGTGCAAAGATGTGACCAGATGAGCTATTGGGATCCTTGGATGCACGAACGGGGGAATCTCAAGTAGGAATAGAGTTTATATGACCTTGGCACATGGCGTTGTTGAGACCACTACTGGAATACTGTGTTTACACTTCAGAAATGATGCTGGAAAGAAATATAAAGGTTCACAGAAGAGTCATGAGAGTGATTCAATATCTGGAAAACATGCCTCCCAATGAAAGGCTTAAGAAGCTCAAACTATTACCTTATCAAAGAGTAGATTAAGAGATGTCTTGATCACAGTTTCTAGGGCTAGAATAACAAGTTATAGGTATGACAAGCTCCTATGCCTGGAAGTAAAAGCTAGACAAATAAGGCACACATTTTTGAGAATGAGGATAATCAACCTCTGGAACAACTAACTAACTGGATTCTCCATCTTTAAATGAGGATCGGATGTCTTTGTAAAATGGATGCTCTAATTCCAGCACATTATTTGGTTTGATGTAGAAATCACTGGGTGAAGTTCTATGTTCTGAATTAACAGCGAGGAGTCCTGTGGCACCTTAAAGACGAACAAATTTTTTTGGGCATAAGCTTTCGTGGGCTGGAACCTGCTTCGTCAGGTGTTCTGCACTGTGCATGAAGTCAGACTAGATCATCAAATTGTCCCTTTGGCCTTAAAATCCATGACCAGGACTCTCTGGCAAGCTTTGAGAGCTACGAAAGTTGAAGTGGTAGGAATTAGCTACAGGAGAGTATGAAACAGGGAATGTTTGGGTGTAGGGGAGACCACAGCCCTGGATTAGAATTCGAGGGTCAGAATTCAGAGTGGGGGGCCTCCTCTATAACTCCACCTGTTCCTTATCACTTACTTTTGTGATCTCCTCCTAGATCCCTATTTGCTTCCTCCTCTCTGCCAATTCTGCCCCTTACCAGCCGCCTGCTCCCTTTTCTCATCTTTCAGGGATTGATTCTTTGTTGCTGACATCAAGCTGTCTGGAATACTCTGCCCACCTAGCTGGACTTCTCTGCTTTCCCAGTCCATCTTAAAATGGAGCTCAAAACCCAGCACTTCTCTCCTAGCTATTATCAGAGAGCTGCTTACCAGTTCCTCACGCCTCTTCCCACCTGGCCGTTTCCACTGTTCCCCCCCACACACCCTCCCACGTTTATACTGCAGACTTCCCATTATTGTAACTGCCATGAAATGGGAGAGAGCTGTGTGAATAACACTGTAAAATGCTAATTGTAAAATGTGTGATCTGAAATACATTTCTATACTGTCAGATGCTGGGACGTCTAACAGGGCAGGCTGAGAGGAAAAAGTCACCTTGTTTACGATGAAATAGAGTTAGATACCTTGCTGTTCACGTCTTTCTTTCCTGTCTCTGTCTGCAGTGTGATAACTGAGGCGTGGTGGTTACCCACACTGTGTTAGTGCCTCTTTCCCTTCCTGTTTTTGTAGCTGGGGAGCACTTGCAAACACATGTTTCTGGGTGCAATTGTGGTCACACTCTGCTGAAGCAGTTCCCGCTCCTCTGTCTTAATCAGCAGTAACTGCAGGTCTCTGTCTCCCGCACCAGAGACTAATTTCGCTTCCTGTCTCTCTTCCTGTCTCTCTATCTGAAGCATGTGCAGAATCAGTAGGGGGGGTGTGGGTGTGAATGGGGGCATGTCACCTTCACTGAGCTGGAATTTCTTTCTCTCTCTGAATTGGGAGTGTGAGCTCATGCACAGCTCCTTAGTCATTGCCCAGGCCATGAACATGTGCTTAGTTTCTAGACAGGTCAGGAGCTGTCTCTTTGGTTTCTCCAACCTGGTTCTGTGAGAATGTTAGTTCAGAGTCACACATAACAGGAGTCTCAACCCGATCACTGACAAATGGTCCTGAGGCCTGCACTGGCCAGGACACTGAGTGCCCTCTGCTGCTGAAACCTTCCCACCCTCAGTGAAAAGCAGCCTCACCATTGCCAAATCTACCATCTCCCTTAGAACAGTCACCCCACCCCTCTCGGCTGCCACCCCCCAAACATTACTTCTCCCTCCCCCCTCACCCCCCAAACATTACTTCTCCCTCCCCCCTCAATCCCCCCCACACATTGTGAGGGATAAGTGTCCTGACAGGCTGCAGGCTTCCTACCTCAGTTCAGCTTGGGGGGGTCTCTCACTCTCTGGAGCAGCCCTGGTTCCCTGATCAGGAAGTTGTGAGAAGGAGGAGTACGTGCGAGGGAGGGTCTCTGAGAGAATTTGGGTAGAAAGCTGCAGAGTGCATTGGTAAAGGAATGGGACTCAGGATTCTTTTGTCTCCACAGCTGATGGCGGTGGGAGGTTAGGGGTGGTGTACCAAGTCATGTTGACTCTGGCGTCTGAAGCAGAAATTGTTGGAAGTTTTTGGTTTTGCAGGTCATTTGAGGAAATTTCTTTATCAGATTGAGAGACTTCCATTGGTTTCTGTAGGAAAAAGTGGTCACACAGCACATGGTCTGGGATTTTATGATTAACTAACTAGCTCTCATTATATTTGGGATTAATAGGAAGCTTCTGGAGCTGGGGCTTAGTCGCTGCTCAGTGTCCTCACTGGGCGCGAGATGCAGTCATCAGCTGCCTCGTGGGGAAGGAGGAGCAGCCAGAGCCAGCGACCAAGAACTGATTAAATGAGTCCATCAGGCACAGCCAGTATGGGGAAGGATCTAGGGAGCCTGGGACGGGTTCCACTCACCACAGGTGGTGCCTCCTCATGGTTACTCTGGGGATTAAGTCTCTGTCTGCCTCTCAACAGTCTCAGCCTGTTTTCGCAATCTCCCGTGCCATTGCCTCTCTCATCCAGGACCTGCAGCACTTCTTGTTCCTGGCTTGGCCCTCCAGCCAGGTTACTTTAGTTCGCCCCTTTCAGGGTATGAGAGTATCACTGGACAAACTGCCTCAGGCAGTCTTCAAAACCCACTGCCCTGCCTATGCCATTCCTTCAACGGCTGGGATGGGAACCCATGCCCACCCTCTACTCTGGATTCCAGCCCAGAAACCCTATAACAAGTGGCCAAGATCTGTACAGTCTTACCCCTTGCTGCTGTTTTTGTGGACTTCTTCCTACTCCTTTCTCTCAACCCCGAGAGTGACTGCAGACTCTCTCCCCCTGCACCCCCCTTTTGCTCTCTTCTTCCAGGTTTTATTCAAGTTCAGCACCTTCCTGCAGCCCAGCCCTTTCCTACCTGGCTGGGATTCATCATCAGTTAGGGCTGTCCTTCCAGCCTACACCTCATCCAGGCACAGCATGTCCGATTAGCCCTTGTAGCATTTCAGACCCGGTGTGAGGTGTACTCGTCATCATGGGCTGTACTGTGAAAAATGACAACAATCTACTGTGCCTGGAAAAGAATGGATTAACACCAATAAACTGTGCACAGGAGAATCTTTGGGCTTTGCGCTCCAGGGCCGAGTTCATGAGAGCCCCTTCCAGGCTCATTACCCATTATAGGAGGCTCTCCCCAGCAGACCAGAGCCAGCACTCTTCCACCAGAAATTCCAGTGTAGGAGGCATTCTGGAAGTGGGAGCAGGGAGGGGTTGGGTGCACCTACAACTCAGCAGGTCCCCAGCTGCTGAATGGCCAACATGGGCCTTGGGCAGCCAAGGTCAAGTGGACTGCTCTAAATAGTGCTGGGGATCAAACTGATTCCTGTCTGACCCATGAAACCATCCCAACACCACACCCCTATACCAGGTTCTGCTCTGGTGTGGAGGTGAATGTGGTGCCAAATGTTTTTTGCAAGACCTTCGGGGAGGGGATCTAGGACAGAATATGGTGCATTGGGGAATATTTCCTTACTTTTCCTTGAAAAATCATTGAGCAGATTCTCAAGAAATCCATTTTGAAGCACTTGGAGGAGTGGAAGGTGATCAAGAAGAGTCAACATGGATTCACCAAGGGCAAGTCATGCCTGACCAACCTGATTGCCTTCTATGATGAGATAACTGGCTCAGTGGATATGGGGAAAGCGGTGAATCTGATATATCTTGACTTTAGAAAAGCCTTTGATATGGTCTCCCACAGTATTCTTGCCAGCAAGCTAAAGAAGTATGGATTGGATGAATGGACTATAAGGTGGATAGAAAGCTGGCTAGATTGTCGTACTCAATGGGTAGTGATCAATGGCTCGATGTCTAGTTGGCAGCCGGTATCAAGCGGAGTGCCCCAGGGATTGGTGCTGGGGCCGGTTTTGTTCAACATCTTCATTAATGATCTGGATGATGGGATGAATTGCTCCCTCAGCAAGTTCGCAAATGACATTAAGCTGGGGGGAGAGGTAGATAAGCTGAAGGGTAGGAATAGGGTCCAGAGTGACCTAGACAAATTGGAGGATTGGGCCAAAAGAAATCTGATGAGGTTCAACAAGGACAAGTGCAGAGTCCTGCACTTAGGAAGGAAGAATCCCATGTACTGCTACAGGCTGGGGACCGACTGGCTGAGCAGCAGGTCTGCAGAAAAGGACGTGGGGATTACAGTGGACGAGAAGATGGATACGAGTCAGCCATGTGCCCTTGTTGCCAAGAAGGCCAACAGCATATTGGGTTGCATTAGTAGGAGCATTGCCAGCAGATCGAGGGAAGTGATTATTCCCCTCTCTTCGGCACTGGTGAAAGCACATCTAAGTATTTTGTCCAGTTTTGGTCCCCCCACTATAGAAGGAATGTGGACAAATTGCAGAGAGTCCAGCGGAGGGCAACAAAAATGATTAGTGGGCTGGGGCGCATGACTTATGAGGAGAGGCTAAGGAAAATGGGCTTGTTTAGTCTGCAGAAGAGAAGAATGAGGAGGGTTTTGATATCAGCCTTCAACTACTTGAAGGGGGGTTCCAAAGAGGATGGAGCTCAGCTGTTCTCAGAGGTGGCAGATGACAGAACAAGGAGCAATGGTCTCACATAGTAGTAGGGGAGGTCTAGGTTGGATATTAGGAAACATTATTTCACTAGGAGGGTGGTGAAGCACTGGAACGGGTTACCTAAGGAAATGGTCGAATCTCCATCCCTAGAGGTTTTTAAGGCCCAGCTTGAGAAAGCCCTGGCTGGGATAATTTATTTGGCGTTGGTCCTGCTTTGAGGAGGGGATTGAACTAGATGACCTTCTGAGGTCTCTTCCAACCCTAATCTTCTATGTTTCTATGACTTATGTACATTTTCTGCTCTGTGATGTGTCTTGGAGCCTTTCTGAAGGTGCAGAGGCCCAGAGACCGTCAGCAGCCCTAGCAAATTTGGGCCAGTTTCACAAAAGTGGAAAGAGTTATGAGCCAAATCAGCTGGGAGAAATAATTTAAACAGAAGAATATGAATTATAGTTGGAAACTGTTTAAGAACATTTTAATAGATGTCTCAAAAGCCACAAACTCACAATCAGTAAAGAAGGCCACACTGATGGAAAAAACCCAGACAATCTGACTTAGAAGGGAAGTGAAGGCAGCTATAAAAATTATATGAAAGAAAGAAAGAAAGAAAGAAAGAAAGAAAGAAAGAAAGAAAGAAAGAAAGAAAGAAAGAAAGCAGAACCTGATAATAATGAACGTAAGTCAGAGGCTAGGAACTGCAGAAAATTTGAAAAAGAAACAAAAGGTTAGAAGAAGAAATCTATGGCCAGCTGAGTTAAAGACAATAAGGAGTTTTTAAATTATATAGGAACCAAAAAAAGCCTTAACAATGGTACTGTCCCATTACTAGGTGGATATAGACTGTAAATTGGTGTACACATGTGGTAGAATACTAAAGCAGAAAAGGCAGAAGTTTTCAGTAAATATGTTTGTTCTCTATTTGGGAAAAAGCCAGATGATAAAGTCATACCACACGGGTGTTAAACAGCAGCAACTAATGTCAAGTATCAGGGGTAAACGTGTTAGTCTGTATCCACAAAAACAATAACAGATCTAAAAGTAGCCATACTTGAACAAAAAAACTTCAAAAACAGACTTCAAAGAGAAACTGCAGAACTAAAATTCATTTGCAAATTTAACACCATTAATTTGGGCTTGAACAGGGACTGAGAGTGGCTGGCTCACTACAAAAGCAGCTTTCCCTCTCCTGGTATTGACAACTCCTCATCAATTATTGGGAGTGGAGCACATCCCCCCTGACTGAATTGGCCCTGTCAGCACTGGTTCTCCACTTGTGAGGTAACTCCCTTCTCTTCATGTGTCAGTATAATAATGCCCGCAACTGTAATTTTCACTCCATGCATCTGAAGAAGTGGGTTTTTTACCCACAAAAGCTTATGCCCAAATAAATCTGTTAGTCTTTAAGGTGCCACCGGACTCCTCATTGTTTCAACTAATGTTAGACATTTTTAAATGTGCAGGTCAGGATAACTTGCATCCAAGAGTTTTATTGCTGCCTGAGGAGCTCACTAAATTACTAATGTTGATTTTCAATAAGTATTGGAACACTGGGAAAGTTTCAGAAGACTGGAAGAAAGCTCATATTGTGCCAATATTTTAAAAGGGCAAATGGGATGACTTGGTAAATTATAGACCTGTCAGTCTGACATCGATCCTGGGAAATTAAATGAACATCTGATTTGGAACTTGATTAATAAAGAATTAAAGGAGGGTAATATAATTAATGCCAAGCAACATGCGTTTATTGAAAATAGGTCCTGTCAAACTAACTTGGTAGCTTTTTTGATGAGATTACAAGTTTAGCTGGTAAAGATAATAGTGTTGATGTAATATACTTAGATCTCTGTCAGGTACCACTTGACAATTTGATTAAGAAACTAGAACAATACAAAACCAATGTGGCACACATAAAATGGATTAAAAACTGGTTAACTGAAAGGTCTCGGAACAGGGAATTATAATTGTAAACAGGGAATCGTCACTAATTGGGTGTTTCTCCCACAAGGATCAGTTCTTGGCCCTATACTGCCATTTTTATCAATGACCTGGGAGAAAAAGTAAAATCATTAATGATAAAATTGTCAGATGACACAAAGATTGGGGGTGTGGCAAAAATATGAAGAGGACAGGTCACGTATACAGAGTGATCTGGATCACATGGTAAACTATCCACAAGCAAGCAATACGCATTTCAATGCCAAATATAAGCTCACAGATCTAGGAACAAATGTGTAGGCCATACTTATTAAGATGGGCGCTTCAATCTAGTGCACCCAGGGGTAACACCAGGATCCAATGGCTAGAAGCTAAAGCTCAGCAAATTCAGACTGGAAATCAGGCAAACGTTTTTAATAGAGCATCTGATTAACCATTGGAACAATTTACCAAGGACTGTGGTGGATTCTCCATCACTGGCAATTTTAAAACGAAGGTTGGGTGTCTTCCTAAAAGTTCTGCTCTAGGAATTATTTTGGGGGAGTTCTCTGGCCTGTGTTATACTGGAGGTGTGACAAGATGATCACAATGGTCCCTTCTGGCCTTGGAATCCATGAATCTATTAAGGCCTGGCATAACTGACGTGCTGTCTCAGACTATGGGCCACAGTACACTGCAACAGAATTCAAACAATTCAGCAACAAATGGGAATTTGATCTTAAGACATCTTCCCCTGGATTCACACAAAACAAGAAGGCAGAATCAGCACCAACAACAGCAAAGAGACTGATGGCAAAGGCAAAACGGAAAGGAAGGGATCCCTATTTGGCAATGCTGAACCATCGCAATACATCCTCTAGTGAACTAGATAGTAGCCCAGCACAGGGACTGATGAGCTGTAGAACTGTGACTCTGCTTACCATGAGGCATAGAATGAGTCACAGCAGAGGACCAACAGACAGGAGACAGAAGCAGTTAAGAGGATACCAAGCTAAGAAGACAACAGAGCAACCAAGGACCTGCAGACACTATGGACAGGTGAGCAGGTCTTGGTCCAACCACTGAACAGCCACACAAAGCAAAGGCAAATGCAAGAGTCCAAGCTGAAGTTGGTCACAGGTCATGTGAGGCAACTCCAGACTCAGGACAATGATGGAGACAACTGTGGTGTATCAGCAGACAGCTGGCACATCTGGACAGACAATGCTAAGGCCAGAACAAGGAGAAAATAAGAACATGAGAATGACCATATTGGGTCAGACCAATGATCTATCTAGTCCAGTATCATCTCTTCTGACAGTGGCCGGAGCATAGGGTTGTGTCCTTGACCATCTTGTCTAATAGCCATTGATGGGTCTACCCTCCTTGAACTTATCTAATTCTTTTTTGAATCCTGTTATAGTTTTGGCCTTCACAACCTCCTATAGCAATGAGTTCCACAGGTTGATCGTGCATTGTGTGAAGAAGTACTTCCTTTTGTTTGTTTCAGACCTGTTGTCCATTAATTTAATTGGATGACATCTGGTGCTTGTGTTATGTGAAGGGGTAAACACTTCCCTATTCCCTTTCTCTACACCAGTCATGATTGTATAGACCTCTATCATGTCTCCCCACTTAGACTTCTCTTTTCTAAGATGAGCAATCCCCCAGTCTTTTTACTCCCTCCTCATAAAGAAGCTGTTCCATATCCTTTATCAATTTTGTTGCCCTTCTCTGTACCTTTTCTAATTCTAATGTATCTTTTTTGAGATGGGGTGACCAGACTGCATACAGTATTCTCCAGGTGGGCAAACCATGCATTTATATAGTGGCTGTGACGAAGTGGGACTGTTCTTAATGTTTCCTCTGAATATTGTGGGGGTGCCTCAGTTTCCCCTATGCAGATCTTAAGTATCTAGGTGGTGGGATAAGGGTGTGTGATCGTTGCAGAGCCCTAGAGGGCAGGTGTGTGCAGGGGTCTGGACACAGAGAATGGCCAACACCCTGTTTCCTGGCAACTGATGGCCTGGGCCCTTCCCCCCTGCAAGGTGAGAGCTAAAGGGTTGGAGAACAGAGGAATCAGGTGACCTCCTGGCCCGGGAAAGGGACAAAGCCCAGAGGAGGAGGGGCTGGAGGGAGTTTCAGTTTGGGGCTGGCTGGGGACATGGAGTGAAGTGCAGACGTGGTTGTCTGGCTCACTGCCCCCCAAAATGGACCCAGCTGAGGGGTCCTGTTCTCTGCACCTACAAGCTCTGTGTTGGACCGTGTTCCTGTCGTCTAATAAACCTTCTGTTTTACTGGCTGGCTGAGAGTCCTGTCTGACGGCGGAGTTGGGGGGCAGGACCCTCTGGCTTCCCCAAGACCCCGCCTGGGCGGACTCGCTGTGGGAAGCGCAGGGAGGGGCAGAGGAGGCTGAAGGCTCCGAGGTCAGACCCAGGAAGGTGGAAGCTGGGTGAGCTGGGTGTCCTGCAGACAGGCTGCTCCCAGAAAGGAGACTGCCCCAGAGTCCTGCCTGGCTTCATAGGGAGCAGTTCCAGAGCATCTCCCGGGGACTCTGGGACAGTGGCATTATGATATTTTCTGTTTGATTATCGATCCCTTTCCGAATGGTTCCTAACGTTCAGTTAGTTTTTTTGACTGCCGCTGCACATAGAGCAGATGTTTTCAGAGAACTATCCATGAAGACTCCAAGATCCCTTTCTTGAGTGGTAATAGCCAATTTAGACCCCATCATGTTTTCCAATGTGCATTACTTTGCACTAGCAAAACTGAATTTCAACTGCCATTTTGTTGCCCAGTCACCCAGTTCTCTGAGATCCCTTTGTAATTCTTTGCAGTCAGCTTGGGACTTACCTATTTTGAGTAATTTTGTATCATCTGCAAACTTTGCCACCTCACGGTTCACTACCTTTTCCAGATCATTTATGGATATGTTGAACAGCATAGATCCCAATTCAGATCCCTGGGGGTCCTTGCTATTTACCTCTCTCCCTTGTGAAAACTGATCATTTATTCCTACCCTTTGTTTCCTGTTGTTGCCGGCACCCAGTGCCGAGAGGCTGAACAACAGCTTGAGTTGGTTCGTTACCCGGTGTGCTACACCCAATAATCACAACGGGGTGGAGAAGCAGAAAAGTTTATTTGAAGCTTCAAAAAGGTACAGGGAGATTTGAATCTCAAATCCTGTACAACAGAGCAGGAAGTTACACAGGCTTTTATACATCCTTTTTTCCAGCATACTTATCCAATAGCAAGCTGCTCCAAGTATCCATATAGCCAGCCAATCCAGTTCCCAGCTAGTTCCCTGATTCTTTGTATTATTTGTTAAACTATACATAAAGCTGCTTTATTCAGCATTGTTTTTTCATATTTCCCCTGTTTGGCCTTGCTTAGTTTCAGGCAGTCTGACTCTGCAACATACTGTTGCAGATTCTCAGCATAACCACTGTGTGTGCCTCCAGGCGGGGGGGCCAAGGACACTTGGGCCTAGCACGCAGAGCTGCTGTGAGTGCCTCCAGGCAGGAGGGGGGGCCAAGGACACCGGGGCCTAGTGCGAGGGGGCTTCATCGACACTTGTGGTCTTCCATCCCCTCGAGTTACCTAGTGGCCATGCCCCAGTGTTCCCAACAACTCCCCCCTTTGAGAACACTCAACAGCCTTGGCTCTGAGTTTTCTCACTTGGGCTACTTATTTTTTTACAATATGACTTTGCATAAGCACTTTGTGATAGCCATGAAGAGAATGACTTATTAATTTTTGCAAAAGGGCCCTGACACATGATACCGCACAGCATAATACCAGTAATACAAGCAGTACAGGAAAGAGAAGTTTCAATAGCAGGCTAAATAAACCACCAAGCCAAGACGACAAACCCCAGCCTGAAAACAAGGTTTGCAACCAATTGTTCTCTGGGGCAGTATAGGCAACCTGTGCTCCGGCTCGGGCATGGGCCTCAGCCTGTACCACCTTTTCATAGATCTTATAACTGCTATCATTTACATATACACAACATCGGGGCCCGATAAGGGCACAAACCCCTCCTTGGGATGCCAAGAGATAGTCCAAAGCCAGCCTGTTTTGGAGGGAAAACGTCCTGAGCTGCTGTACCTTTTTATTTAATGTTTTTACTGCTGACCCTAAATTACTAACCGAGTCCTCTAACTCTAAGGCCACTTTTTCAAGTACCATTTGCAGCCTTACAGTATAGCGGCCTATGCATGCCATGGCTGGCCCGGTAAACAGTGGCGCTATTTCCAGTACAGAGCACCCTACCAGCTTCTCGGTTGTGAGGGGATTTTTTATATTGCCCGCCAATGCCTTAGTCAGTCGCCGCAGGGTCTTTTTTTGTGACTCAACAGAGGTGTCTCGGGCATTTCTAATCTTTCCTTTGGGCAGCGTGGCAGTTATGGAAAGATGAGGAACTCCATGAGCTATATAACAGCTACCTGTCCAGTTGGCTGGCAGCACCTTGTAAGCCTTTTGGCCACATACAAAATAGTGACCCTGTAGGGCCCAATAAGGACTGTTTTTTAAGGGGATTTCTGGGATATTTAAGGCTGCTTTTCCAAACAGTTCATATGCCCCTAGGGGGGCATCCCATTCTCCTGATTGGGTACAAGTGGGGGCATTTCTAATTGTGCCGTTTAAATTACACTCGCCATAGGGACCACTACAAACCCACCATTGGCTTGCTACATTGGAGATATTAACTGGACGGCAAGTTACATTTCCAAACCCCTTTTTTGTGGTAAGATTATTTGTAAGTGTTTCCCTAAAAGGGGAGGAACCATTACACCCACACCGTTGGCCTCCCCTGTTGGTCTTTATTTAATACCCATCAGCCCACTGTGTAATAACACAGGAGCTCTTTCCCACAGGATGCCCATAGGGATCAGATTGGTTTCGGGTAAAACATAACACTCCCTCAGTGAGTACTGCAACTGAATACTCCTGGTCCTGATAGGTGGCTTGCTGTAAAGAGGTGTTGTTCCAGAACGGTGAGTCCGTTCTTTCCTGCTTTTTGGTGGTGGCTAATTCTGCTAGGGTCAAGGGCAGCATGTCAAGGGGCATTCCCGTTTTGGGGGGCAGTGGAGCCGGAGCACACACCCAGCAATCAGTCTGGTTTGTTAAAGTAGCAACATGGTGCGCAAGCAAAACAAAGGAGTTATGCTCCCGATATGCACAATTTGGAAATACCAATACAGAGAATAACAATGTTACCCAATTAATTATTACCAGAGTCTTCCCAACCCAGGGTCTCCAGTACCTGGGTGGGCCCATTTTAGCATTAAGGTGCCCGCTATTTGTGTCTTTTAAACAGTAGCTTTAGCCCGAGATCGTTACTAGATGAGGAGTCAGCAGGTTGGACGGTCCACTGTTCTGCTGACGAGGGGGCAGGTACTGCCTTCAGACGAGAGTGATGGATCCAGTTCTTGTGTCCCTCGATCTTTGCCGCTGTATGGGAGATCAGCAGGACGGTATAGGGTCCTTTCCCCTTTTCCTGGAGAGGCTCGTTTTTCCAGGTGCGAACAAGCACAGAGTCACCGGGCTGTAAGGAGTGAACGGGAGAGTCCAAGGGGAGAGGCTGGGAATCCTTGGTATACCTGTGAAGAGACAAGAGAACAGCAGACAGGGAACACATATACTGTGACAAAAAACCATTACTTAACTCCCATTCTCCTGACAGAACCGGGGTGCCATTCATAGGCCATGCCCTTCCAAACATAATTTCAAAGGGACTGAGCTCTAATCTACTCTTTGGGAGAACGCGGATACGAAGTAGGACGAGGGGCAAAGCATCAGGCCATCGCAGTGAGGCTTCTTGGCAAACTTTTGAGAGATGCCATTTAAGAGTCTGATTGGTACGGTCCACTACCCCACTGGCTTGCAGTCTCCAGGGCGTATGGAGTTTCCAGGGGATCTGTAAGGCATGTGAGATGCTTTGAATGATTTTTGACGTGTAACGTGTCCCGTCGTCAGATTCCATCCACAGGGGGAGTCCAAAGCGAGGAATGAGCTCCTTAACAAACTTGAGGGCCACTGTCCTGGCAGTGCAGTTACGGCATGGGAAGGCTTCTGGCCATCCGCTGAACCGATCCACTATGACAAGGAGATATTTGAACCCTTGGGTCCGGGGAAACTCAGTAAAGTCTATTTGCCACACTTGTCCGGGGCCCGGAGTGGGTTCTAGGGCAGCTGGTGGCACAGGATGTCCCAGTCGGGGGTTATTCTTTTGGCAGACTAAGCAGTCCGCTTGTACCTGGGCAGCCAGGGGTCGGAGTCCGGAAGTGATAAAGTATTTTCCCATTAGCTGGATAAGTGCTTCCCTGCCAGCATGAGTGGTTTGAGGTAGTTTTTGCAGCACCGGCCGGATCAGGCCCTTTGGTAAGAGGACCTTCCCTTCTGGGGAATGGAGCCATCCCTCCTTTTCCCGGAGACCGAGTTTGTCAGTTAGCTGTCTCTCCTCCCCAGAGTACTGAGGGGTTGGAAGCTCCCCTACTGATGGGCTAAGGGCATGCATATGGGCGTTCTCAGTCTGAGGGGATGGCAGGGTGGCAGCATGCTTAGCCTCTCTATCTGCCTGGGCGTTACCTCTGGCCACATCTTGATCCTCCCTTTGATGGGCTTTACAGTGTACCACCGCCACCTCCGAGGGAAGTTGTACGGCTTCTAGGAGCTGGAGGATTTGGGGCCCGTACTTGACTGGGGAGCCTTGGGCTGTCAGCATTCCCCTTTGCTTCCATAGGCCAGCATGAGCATGCAGCATACCAAAAGCATACTTTGAATCAGTAAAAATGTTGACCCGCTTTCCTTTTGACAGTTCAAGTGCACGGGTCAGGGCTATTAGTTCGGCAAGCTGGGCAGAGGTCCCAGCAGGCAAACCTTCAGCTTCCACAGTGTCATGGAGGGTCACAACAGCATAACCCGCCCTCCTTTGCCCATCTATTACAGTACTGCTACCATCAGTGTACCACTCATAATCTGCATTTGGGAGGGGGTACATCCTTTAAATCCGGACGGCTGGAGTACTGGACATCTATGATCTCTAAACAGTCATGTTTCTGTTCCTCTGTTTCTGGCAAGAGAGTGGCTGGGTTAAGGGAGGGGCAAGGCTGTAGGGTGACTTCAGAGTTCTCTAACAGCTTAGCCTGGTACCTAGCAATCCGAGCCTGGGTGAGCCAAAGCCCTCCCTTTGCATCCAATAAGGCTCGGACCATATGGGGAGTATAGATTTGCATAACCCCTCCCAATGTTAGCTTCTTGGCTTCCTCAAGCAATAGGGCAGTAGCTGCGACCGCCCGTAAACATGCCGGCCAACCGTTTGCAACCTGATCCAATTGCTTAGAAAAATAAGCCACAGGACGCTTCCATGCTCCTAACAGCTGTGTAAGCACTCCTAGGGCCACCCCCCTTCGTTCATGTACATACAACTGAAATGGCTTAGAGAGATCTGGCAGGCCCAGAGCCGGGGCTTCCATCAATTTTCTTTTCAGGATTTTAAATGCCCTGTCAGCCTCTGGGGTCCAATAGAAGGGGTCATGATTTGCTCCTTTTACACAGTCGTACAGGGGTTTAGCCCACAGTCCAAACTCTGGGATCCATATCCTGCAAAAGCCTGCCATACCCAGAAATGCCCTGAGCCGCTTACGGTTACTTGGGGTAGGAACTTGACAGATAGCTTCCTTTCTTTCGCTTGAAAGCTGACGCTCCCCTTGCCGTATGTGAAACCCGAGGTACCGTACCTCTGGGAGGGCAATTTGAGCCTTACTCCGTGCTACACGATATCCCCGAAGTCCAATAAAATTCAGGAGGCTCACGGTGGCTTTAAGACAGGGTTTTTGGCCCACAGTGGCAATTAACAAATCATCTACATACTGCAGAAGGAGAGCCTCCTCATTATCCCACTTCTGTAGGTCCCTGGCCAGAGCCTGGCCAAAAAGGGTGGGAGAGTTTTTAAATCCCTGGGCCAACACTGTCCAGCAAAGTTGCTTTTTAACCCTTTTTCGGTCCTCCCACTCGAAGGAGAAGATCTCCTGTGATGGGGTGGCAACTGGGATGGTAAAGAAAGCATCTTTCAGATCAAGGACTGAAAAATGGGTATACTGTCCCCCTATAGAAGCCAATAAGGTGTACGGGTTAGGGACAAGAGGGTGCAGAGTCTTAACCCGTTCATTGACTGCCCTTAGGTCCTGTACCAGCCGATACGTGCCATCAGGCTTCTGTACGGGTAGAATGGGAGTGTTCCAGGCTGACTGACATTCCCGGAGAATACCATACATTAGGAATCGATCTATAGTTTCCTGTAAACCTTCTCTGGCTTCCCTCTTGATTGGATACTGTTTTACTTGCACTGGGCCTTTCCCTGGTATGAGCTGAATAGTAATAGGGGTCTGGTGGGTGGCCTTTCCTGGAATCCCTGATGCCCACACGAGGGGGTACACCTGGTCTTCCCACGGGCTCCATTCTGGGGCTTGCATGGCTGAGGGCTCAACTGCAAGGGTCATGATTCAGGCATTCTCAGGGGGTAAGGTAAGGGTTATTTCGTCCTCAGTAAAATGCAGGGTGGCACCGAGGCGACAAAGTAGATCCCGTCCCAGCAGAGGGGTTGGACACTCAGGGAGGTATACCAGTTTGTGGGATATAGTCCTGTCTCCCAAAGCACATTCCGCTGGGGCATACACTGGGCACTTGGTGTCCCTGCCTGTGGCTCCCACCACAGTAAGGGAATCTGCTACTGGCAACTGAAGAGGCTGATTTACGGCAGTTCGGGCCGCTCCAGAGTCCACTAAAAAATCTATTTCTGAGCTTCCCACCCGCATCTTTACTCGGGGTTCCGGGGGTAGGGTGGTCCGTCTCCCCTGACACCCCTATTCCTGCTCCACCATCGCCATCATAGGGGCACCCCCCTTTTCTTTCCTCTTTGGGCACTCATTTTTCCAGTGTCCCTCCTGTCGACACAGGGCACACTGGTTGCGACCCAGTCGTCTCTCCTGCAGGCCCGGACGGTCGCGTCCACGGCCCCTTCCTCCCCGGCCACTTCTCTTAGTGCCGGCCTGTACCGCTGTTACCATCAATCTCACTTGCTTTCTCTCCTTCTCTGTCTCTCTCAGACTATAAGCTCGGTTTGCAGTCTCTAAAATTTGTGCCATGGTCATACCCATTAAATCCTCCTTTTTCTGTAACTTTCTCTTAATATCAGGGGCTGCTCTGCTCGTAAAAATTCCCTTAATAATTGACTCAGTTGCCTGATTATCGGGGTCTGCATTAGTGTTCTGTCGAATGGTGTCCCGAATACGCTGTAGAAAGGCCCCTGGGTTTTCTTTTAAATCCTGCATTACTTCATATGGCTTTGCCCAATTATTATGTCGGACAGCCGAGTGACGGAGTCCATGCAAAAGCAACTCCTTATAGGAGGTAAGGCGGGTCATATCCCCATGATCATTTGGATCCCACCTGGGGTCTGCTCGGGGGACTTGTGCATCCGGGTCAGGGACATTAATACGATCCCGGTCGTACCGTCTCTGTGCCTCCTCCCTTGCCTTGGACACAACCTGTTGTCTTTCAACCTCAGACAATAGGGTTCGCAGGAGGACGTTACAATCATCCCAGTCTGGCTTGTGACTACTGAGGCACCCCTCAAAGACTGATATAAACCTGCTTGGGTTGGTGGAAAACTCTCCTGCCTGTGCTTTGAAAGCAGCCAAATCCACAGGATTAAAGGGCACATGAGTATAAACCTGCATAGTTGTGGCAGGACGCCTGTCTGATCCAGACCGGGCGACTTTAGTTTCAGTGATTAAGGGGTATAGGCCAACCATTGGGGACTTACAAGGTGTGGGTGTAGGGGCCGAAGGGGACACCGGCTCTGCCATTACAGTGGGGGTGGGGGTCTGGGGACTAACATTAGCTGCTACCAAACCAGTTGGAGTCAGATTACAGCGCTGTAAAATATCTGGTCGAGTACATAAAGTCAGAAACAAATGCGCATACATATGTTCATTCCATTTCCTTGTTCTCTGACAGAACAGGAGTAACTGAAGGATCGTGTTGTAATTAATTGACCCTCCTGGTGGCCACCACTCCTGGTCCTCTAGTTGATATTGAGGCCAGTCAACTGTACAGAATCGTTTTAATTGGCTCTTAGTCATCGGATCCGCACCAAATACCTTCCAGTTTGCTAGAATGCACTCTAGGGGCGTACACCGTGCCCTAACCTCTGAGCTCTGTCCCTGTCCCATACCTACAGGGTAACTCTGGGCGTCCCCAGGTTCCAACAGAGCATATAATCCGGATTTTAAAGGATCCTACCTTATCCAAGGGACCGGTTCTTCACCGTGGCCTTCAGCTGCTCCTCCCCCATGTCTAAGGGACCGGTTCTTCACCGTGGTCCACAACAGCTTCTCCACTATATGAGTGCGTTGCACCGTTGTGCCCTCTGGGGTCGATCAAATCGCGTCTCCTCCGAGGCCCCCGATGAACTCACCGGTGCGCGCTGGGCGTCGGTTCTCGCCGCAATCCTCGACCTCCAGGAGGGGTCCGGGCAAGGCTAAATTGCAGCCTCGAGCCCACCCAGGGACGCCAAAAGCTGTTGCCGGCACCCAGTGCCGAGAGGCTGAACAACAGCTTGAGTTGGTTCGTTACCCGGTGTGCTACACCCAATAATCACAACGGGGTGGAGAAGCAGAAAAGTTTATTTGAAGCTTCAAAAAGGTACAGGGAGATTTGAATCTCAAATCCTGTACAACAGAGCAGGAAGTTACACAGGCTTTTATACATCCTTTTTTCCAGCATACTTATCCAATAGCAAGCTGCTCCAAGTATCCATATAGCCAGCCAATCCAGTTCCCAGCTAGTTCCCTGATTCTTTGTATTATTTGTTAAACTATACATAAAGCTGCTTTATTCAGCATTGTTTTTTCATATTTCCCCTGTTTGGCCTTGCTTAGTTTCAGGCAGTCTGACTCTGCAACATACTGTTGCAGATTCTCAGCATAACTGCTGTGTGTGCCTCCAGGCGGGGGGGCCAAGGACACTTGGGCCTAGCACGCAGAGCTGCTGTGAGTGCCTCCAGGCAGGAGGGAGGGCCAAGGACACCGGGGCCTAGTGCGAGGGGGCTTCATCGACACTTGTAGTCTTCCATCCCCTCGAGTTACCTAGTGGCCATGCCCCAGTGTTCCCAACACTGTCTTTTAACCAATTACGATCCATGAGAGGACCTTCCCTCTTATCCAATTATTGCTTAGTTAGAATGAGTCTCCTCCATCAACTTGACTGTAACAAGTAACAGGAATATGAACAATACAGAGCATTATCAGGGTGCCACCCAACAGAGTGGAGGAGGCAACAGGGTGAAATCAATTCCCCCATCAACAGCAATAACATAAAGAAGAAGTGGGAGACTGGTTTGAAGAGTGGCACACTTGAAGGACTATAATGCCTAACCACCCACAATGGGCTGGTGATAAAGGCCATCTGCCCAGGATTGGCTATGTAGTATTAACCTCTGACCCTTCCAGTAATGAAATGTTTGCACAAAGACATAATAAAAACAATTAATTTTTAAAAGGAAAGATGTGGGAACATGCATGGAGTTGTACAGGTTGCAGGAGGGAAGGATTTGGAGGTGGCACCAGGAAGTCAGTCTGTGTGTACATGGCTAGAATGCTAAGTATCAGTAGGAGCAGCCCTGTAAATAATTGCTTTGCTAAATAGCCAGTTTCAGTTTTCATGCATGGAGTCTGACACAGGTTACACCCCATATTTTTCATAGAAATTTGGTTATGATATGAATATGGCATAACTAAGATATACTTTATGCAAAATGGCTCATGTAAGGTATCATTGAAAAGGTTATGACCCACTGAATGTGTTTATCCAATTTGCATGCATGTATTATTTTTGTATCTAAAACTGGGGATATTGACCATGTCTCCGTATTTCAAATGTGCTACGTTATGGCCTATTGAGGAAATGTGCAAAAACATAAGGATTACCCCAGGAACTGTGTGGAATAGAAACCTCTCGGAGAGAGCTCCACACAATGGGAACTGTTTGACCCAGATCACAGCAAAAGAGCTTTCCAGCAAGTGGAGGAAAGATATAAAAGGGGGACAATGACAACATGAGGAGACCTCATTCTCCCTGCAACAACACACCTGGAAACACCTGGGTAACAAAGACTGAACTGGGGGAAGTGATGGTCCCAGGATAAGATTTTTAGCCTGTGTATGAAAACCTGGGAAAGCCAAGGCAACTTATGCCTTAAAAATCTTAAAAATTACTCAGGGTGAGAATTTGCTAATTTGTATCCTACCTATCTAGTGTGTTACGATCAGTTTGTGGTTTCTGTTTATTTACTGAGGTAATCTGCTTTATTCTGTTAGCTATCTCTTATAATCACTTAAAATCTGCATTTTATAGTTAATTTGTTTTGTTTATTATTAAACCCAGTTTGTGCAATTTATAATTGGAGGGAGGGAGAGACTGTGCATATCTCGCTTCACACTAATGGAGAGGGTGAATTTTTATGAGTTTGCACTGTGCAGATCTTCCTATACAGGGCAAGACAGTGTTATTAGGGGTGTGCACGTGAGTGCTGCTGGTGCCCTTTCACACAGAGCTGATTTCAGTCTGTCTGCAGCTGGGTGTAGCCCTACCTGTGTGTGTGCTGCAAGAGGCCGGAGAGCCTAATTCAGCAAAACAGGGAGAGGGAATCCAGGCTGGCTGGGCAGGAGAGGCTCAGTGAAACCATGGTACGTCAGGTGGCATCCCAAAGGGGTCTAACCTGTCACAGATTCCTCTCATGTTATTACCCAAAATGCAGTACATGAAACACAGAAGATTTCTCCCTGCTTCTACATTTTGTTAGCAATTTGTGTTTTCACTTTTCTATTCTCAAATTCTGTTATCTTTCATCTTTAGTGAATGAGTAACAGCCCAGCTTCAGTCTCTGGAACATCCTCCATCTTGAATTGCCTCACAGCACTGCCCTTGCAGACAGGCTATGGCGACCCCTTTACACTTAAAGAAGCAGAACTGTGCATCAAAACCAAAGTGACACCTTTTGTTTGCATGTTTATGTACCCTGCAGTCCTGAAAAATCACTGAGGTCAGAGAGCCTGGAAACAGAAATCTCCACAAAAATGAATTGCATTCCCTGAATCAGCACTGCCAGATGTTCTATTACATGGATTCATCTTTAGAAAAGTTTTTAATGTTCTCATGATTTGTTCACACAAGGTACTGGACAAATGCTGATCTCTCTATTCAGGGGAAATTGCCATTGTATTTGGCAGCAGTTCTAACTGAGAAAGAAACTGAAGTTTATTTTTTTAAAGTAACAATTCCATATATTACCGTATTTCATACACATATCTCTAGTGATTTTACACTCTTTCCTTTCAAAATATCAAATGAGGGTACACTGAATGGGCCACATTAATTCCTTGTGTAACTGAAGCCAATGGAGTTTCCATCTACTCACAGGTCTAAATTTGGCCCTCTAAATGTTCTCTAATTTTTAGTGGGAACTTTACAATGTTCAATTTCACAGAGTTTGAACTACTGTAAATTTACATAACAACTGAAGTTATTAGACACCTCTGTTCAGAGGGCTACATTGTAGTCTATTGCATAACTGTAAATTCACAATACTCCACTGAAATTAATAGAGCTACCCCACTGCAACTCCAGAGTACCTGGGAGCAGTTACATGGCCATAATCCAGATTACTTCACTGAAATTAATGGAATCAAACTACTGCAAATGCAGGGTAAGTGAGGGCAGAGTTTGGTCCAGAATCTTTAAAGCAACCTAATATTGAGGCCTCATGGCTGGACCACTGGACTATTCCCAGTTCTGCCACTCACCTGCGGAGTGACTATGAGCAAATCACGTCACCTCTCTGAGCCTTAGTTTCCCCATCTATAAAATGGGGAGAATGATACCAGCCTCCTTTGTAAAGCACTTTGAGATCTACTTATGAAAATCTCTATATAAGAACTCGATATTATTATAATACGTAATGTTAATAAGGAAGAAATATTAACATTATTACTTGTATTTTGTATGAACGTGCTGCACTAGCATAAGAGTGAGGTGCCGGAGAAGCTGAGAAGCTTTGGGAAGCAGTTGGGTTAGGTTGCAATGAAACTTTATTAATGGCTGTTAATGAGGGAGATAAATCAGGAGAAATACAACAACAATACAAACTGCAGCAACCCCGAAGCCCAAAATAACGTCACTATATTTTGTACCACCTGCTTTCACATCCTTCACTGCAGCTGTTTTATTTATTTCCATCGGGCGTCTCCTGTTTTGTTCAGTTAAATAGATCTCACTGATATACCTGCCCCCATTCTCCTGAACCATTCCCTGGATCACTTCAGTCAGCTCAGAAACCTGTTCAGCCTGTTCTGCTCCAGTTGCTTTGTTATTGAAAGCACAATATCGGTCCCCACACTTCTGAATCAGCCCCTTAAGATCTTTCTTATCTGAATATCTCATGTAGTCATGCAGTGAGTCAACCCCTAAATCTTCTTTAAAAGTGAACAGGACAGTCGTGTGCCTCACGGCTTCAACTCCAAAAATCTCCTGTATTCGCTTCACTGCGTCCTTGTCTTCCTCAGTGTAATGGCCCAGCTGGGTCACCAGCAGCAGAGCGTGGGGGCCAGGGGCAGAGAGTGCAATACAGCGAACAATCTCTCTTGAGGTTATTGGATCACAAACCTTTCTGTCAAAAATGGCAGGTGTGTCAATAACCACAAGCTCCCTCCCATTCCAGCTCCTTTGCCCTTTTTCACAAGTCAAAGTTACTGACTTTGCCCAGAGCTTGGACACAAACTTTTTTTTGCCAAGGATGGAGTTTCCTGTCGCACTTTTCCCAGCTCCACTTTTACCAACAAGGATGAGTCTCAGTTCTGATCGCATATCTGGGTCTGCTGGGAGCAAGTTTGACAGAGTAAGAACCTGAGTAGTACTTCTACTCCTATAATTATAGCTGTGAGGCCCAGGATGGGTCAGAACACGAGCCTTTGACCAGTGGGGACACTGATTCAGATTAGATGAATCAGTGGAATCCACTTTCTTGTTTTATCCTTATTAATGGTTATTCAGCCACATCATTAAACCACAACACAATTTAGCAAATCTATCATTCTCCATTCAAGCACACACCAAGACTGGGATAGCAGGAAGGAAGGTTTCAAGTTGTGGTTGAAGGGCTTAAGATCTGTGTGTGGAGAGTGGGGGTGGAGGTCAGGACTGAGTGTGTTTGCAGAAGTTTGCCTCATGACTGATTTTTCCCTTTATATTTATGAACATTTAAAATTCAACACACCCACTGAAATGTAAAAATATATGGTACAGAACCGTTTGTTCTTCCTCCAGCCCACAGATTCTGGCCAATGGTACTATGGGTATGAGGGGTATACAAGAGTCTGAAGTGGTGAGGAGAAGTCACAGCAGATGGTCCCCACCTCCAGGAACCACTTCACCAACAAGGTGGAGAACATGACCAAAAGACACTTCTTGACACAAAGAGCTTACACTCTAAATTTAAAACGGAGACTACAAGTGAATACAAGAAACAGATGGAAGGAGCACAAGATAATTGTGAGACTGTTATCCCTGACTACAGCACATCAGCTGCCTCACCATTGTCATGTGTTTTGTAGGCACCATGGCATAGGTGGGTTTAAGGAGAAATGTAAAGGACAAAAATGTTGTGGAGTTTTACAGGGAGCTCCTGACATGTGCAGGTGGTGGAATGGGAGACTTTGCAAAAGTGTCTTTCCAAAAATTGGACAGTGATGAAGGCTAGCATCATTGGCAGAGTGGAGGTGCAAGTCCACTTCCCTTTACTGTATGAGAGACGATAGGTAGGGCAGATATAGACTATGAAGGGACTTAAATTAAAGACAGTTGAAGGGGTGGAAAAGGGGGAGGCAGTGGAAGAAAGCAAAGAGGAAGGGTGATATGATTGAAGAAATGAGCCAGGAAGATGGTCTCCCATAGTATTCTTGCCAGCAAGTTAAAAAAGTATTGATTGGATGAATAGCCTATAAGGTAGATAGAAATCTGGCTAGATTGTTGGGCTCAACGGGTAGTGATCAACGGCTTGATGTCTAGTAGGCAGCCGGTATCAAGAGGAGTGCCCCAGGGATCGGTCCTAGGGCTGGTTTTGTTCAACATCATTAATGATGGGATGGATTGCACCCTCAGCCAATTTGAAGATGAAACTAAGCTGGGAGGAGAGGTAGATATGCTGGAGGATAGGGATAGGGTCCAGAGTGTCCTAGACAAATTGTAGGATTGGGCCAAAAGAAATCTGATGAGATTCAACAAGGACAAGTGCAGAGTCCTGCACTTAGGACAGAAGAAGGACACTAGGAGGGTGGTGAAGCACTGGAATGGGTTACCTGGGGAGGTGGTGGAATCTCCTTCCTTAGTAGTTTTAAGGTCAGGCTTGACAAAGTCCTGGCTGGGATGATTTAGTTGGGGATTGGTCCTGCTTTGAGCAGGGGGTTGGACTAGATGACCTCCTGAGGTCCCTTCCAACCCTTATATTCTATGATTCTGTGATAACCCTAATCTTCTATGATTCTATGTTTTATGCAATACTATATTCAATGGATAGACTTGGAGGAAGACTGCTCCTCCAGAGAGGAGGTTGAGTAATAAACAGGGCCTGGAGGAGAGTTTTAGTAGGGCGGACAGAAAGGAAAGACTGAATCCGAGGGATGTTGTGCAGGCGGAAGCAGCAAGATGTAGACATGACCTGGAGGTAAGGGTCTAAAGAAATGCTGGTGCTAAAGATGATGCCCAGGTCATAGGCCTGAGTGACATAGAGGATGGTGGTGCTGGGCACAGTAACTAAGAAAGAGAAGAAAAGTGGACAGTTTTATTGAGAAAGATTAAAGGCTCTGTTATGGCCATTTTGAAATAGATTTGAAGGCTGGACGTCACCACTGACATGTCAGAAAGACTGGCTGAGACTTTAGTTTGGGGAGAAGGAGATAGGTCAGAAGTGGATATTTGTGAGTTGTCAGCATGGAGGTAAAACAATATTTATGTACTAAATAGATAGGGTCAGAGGGAAAATAGAAGGGGGCCCAGAACAGAGCCCTCTGGAATCCCCACTGAAAGTTGGTGCAGAGAAGAGGAAGGTCCTCTGAATGAAGCACAGAAATGTGGCCAGAACAAGGCTCTTGGTGTAACTTTCTCACCATACGTTATGGCTCCTCCTTTGCTCTTTCTCCCTTTCATCTCTCTCTGAAATAGATTAAAATGTGTTATTTATTTAAAACATCCTTTTACCTCCAAGCTCAGAATTTAGAAACTACAGTATTAGAAATACTCCTCTATCAGCCTTGAAATCTTGATTATGGCCAGAATAGTGAGGTTCTGAAAATGACACTTTGATTCTTAATATTTAATGTCCATCATTCTTCTTCCTCAAATTTTCCCAGTTTAGAAATAAAGACCCTGATTCAGCAAGATACTTAAGTATGTGCTTAACTTTAATCACAATTAATACTATTGACATGTGACTTCGATGGAACTACTCCCATGTGCTTAGAGGTAGACATATGCTTAAGTACCAAGCTATACTGTAGTCATAGGCACTGATCCTACAAACACGTTTTGTCTTGTTTAAGAACAAGGCTAGTCCCAGTGAAGGCAATAGCTATACTCACATACACACACGTGGAAGTGTTTGCAGGATTGGGACCATACCAATTTTCCTAACTGCCAGTAACTCAAGCTGAGGAGGGTATATGAAAATCAGTCTCTGGTATGGAGGATGGGTCCATCAATGGCTATAAGCCAAGATGCTCAGGGATGCAACCCTGTGCTCTGGGTGTACCTAAGCCTCTGACTGCCAGAAGCTGGGAGTGAGGGAGAGGGATAGCTTAGTGGTTTGAGCATTGGCCTGCTAAACCCAGGGTTGTGAGTTCAATCGTTGAAGGGGTCATTTAGAGATCTGGGGCAAAAATTGGGGATTGGTCCTGCTTTGAGCAGGGGGTTGGACTAGATGACCTCCTGAGGTCCCTTCCAACCCTAATCTTCTATGACAGGATGGATCACACAATAAACTGCCCTGTCCTGTTCATTCCCTCTGAAGTACTTGGCATTGGCCACTGTTGGGAGACGGGACACTGGGCTAGATGGACCTTTGCTCTGAACCAGTGTGGCCATTCCTATGTACTGCTCTATGTGTACAAATACATTTTCATCAGGAATTAAATGAGAACTTACCTGACAGTTTGACTTTTGATGCATGAGGTTGAAGAGAATGCACCCTGCACTTCGGTATTGATTCTTTCACTCTCTCTTTTATCTGCTCTTTTATCTTAGGGCTCAGTCCTGCTAAGTGCTTAGCATTCTCGCCCCAATTTTGTAAAGCACTTAAGTACGTGCCTAACTTTAGGTATGTGAATAGTCCCACTGAAATCAGTGAGATCACTCATACAGTATATGAAGCCACTAATCTCTTCTCCTTTGAATTCCTCCTCAAGTTTTAATTATACTGAGATATCCACAAGAAACTGGCTAGGTAAAGGGCCAGTGGGGTTGCTGGTATTTATTTCAGAGGGGTAGCCGTGTTTGTCTGTTTCAGCAAAAACAAGGAGGAGTCCTGTGGCACCTTAAAGACTAACCAATAAGGCTCTGCGACATCAGAGTTATGGTACACATGCTTGCTGGAAACTAACCCTGTCAAGGTTCCGTCCCCACTCTGAACTCTGGGGTACAGATGTGGGGACCTGCATGAAAACCCCCTCAGCTTACTTTTACCAGCTTAGGTTAAAACTTCTCCAAGGTACAAACTATTTTACCTTTTGCCCTTGGACTTTCGCTGCGACCACCAAACGTCTAACTGGCTTTATTTTATTAGGAAGGAGTCCGTTTGGAAACGTCTTTCCCCCAAAAATGTCTTCCCAAACATTACCCCCCCTTTCCTGGGGAAGGTTTGATAAAAATCCTCACCAATTTGCATAGATGACCGGAGATCCAACCCCTTGGATCTTAAGAACCATGAAAAAGCATTCAGTTTCTTAAAAGAAGAATTTTAATAGAAGAAAAAGTAAAAAGAATCACCTCTGTAAAATCAGGATGGTGAATACCTTACAGGGTAATTAGATTCAAAACATAAAGAATCCCTCTAGGCAAAACCTTAAGTTACAAAAAGACACAAAGACAGGAATATCCATTCCATTTAGCACAGCTTATTTTCTCAGCCATTTAAATAAACAGAATCTAACGCATATCTAGCTAGATTACTTACTAAGTTCTAAGACTCTATTTCTGTTCTGTCTCCGGCAAAAGCATAACACAGACAGACCCAGCTTTGTCTCCCCCTCTCCAGCTTTGAAAGTATCTTGTCTCCTCATTGGTCATTGTGGTCAGGTGCCAGTGAGGTTATCCTAGCTTCTTAACCCTTTACAGGTGAAAGGGTTTTCCTCTGTCCAGGAGGGATTTTAAAGGTGTTTACCCTTCCCTTTATATTTATGACAACCCCCAATAAACATTGCATAGCACTGCACTTCGGACTTCTGGTCTTCTGCTTTCTGTCTGTGTGACAAGAACCAGGGGGGAGGGTAAAGGGAAAGCCCTCCCACATGAAGTTGCTCCAACAGTTAATTACTCTTGCTGTTAAAAAATACGTGCCTTATTTCGAGTTTGACTTTGGCTTCAGCTTCCAACCAGTGAATCTTTTTATGCTTTAATCTGCTAGATATAGGTACTTATAGACTGTGATCAGCTTTCTCTTGGATCAAAGAAATAGACTGAGCTTCTTAAGTTATTTACTATAAGGCAGGTTTCCCAGACCTCATTCTTCTCCAAACCCTCTCCAATTTGTCAACATAATGTTTGAAGTGTGGACATAGGAGCTGGACGCAGTGTTCTAGTAATGGTCTCACTAATGTTGTATACAGGTGATATCACCTCCCTACTCCTACTTGATATTTTGCTGCTTGTACATCCAAGAGTTGTGTTAACCCTCTTAGCTACAGCATTGCTCTGGGAGCTCATGTTAAACAGGTTATACATTGTAATCCCTAAATCCTTTTCTGTGTCACTGCATTCCAGGGTGCACTCCCCTGTCTTGTAAGTGTGACCTACACATTCTTTCTTCCTAGCTGTATGACCTTGCATTTGGCTGTGTTAAAAAGTATGTTGTTATAATGCTCTATAACTGATCTAGCCCCATTGTTATTTACCACTCCATCAATGTTTGTGTCATCTACAAACTTTACCAGCAATGATTTTATATTTTTTCCATATCATTGATAAAGATATTGAACAGCACTGGGCCAAGAATAGATCCCTGTGGGACCCCATGAGAAACACTCCCACACAAGAATGATCCCCTATTTACAATTACTATTAGGGCTCTATGAGTTAACCATTTTTGTTTTATTTTATGTGAGCAACGTTGATATTGTATTAATTCTTTTTTATCAGAATGTGATGGGGGAATAAACCACATGCCTTACAGAAGCGTGAATCATAGAATATCAGGTTTGGAAGGGACCTCAGGAGGTCATCTAGTCCAACCCCCTGCTCAAAGCAGGACCAATCCCCAACTAAATCATCCCAGCCAGGACTTTGTCAAGCCTGACCTTAAAAACCTCTAAGGAAGGAGCACCTTCCTCCCTACCTCCCTAGGTAACGCATTCCAGTGTTTCACCACCCTCCTAGTGAAAAAGTTTTTCCTAACATCCAACCTAAACCTCCCCCACTGCAACTTGAGACCATTACTCCTCATTCTGTCATCTGCTACCACTGAGAACAGTCAAGATCCATCCTCTTTGGAACCCCCTTTCAGGTAGTTGAAAGCAGCTATCAAATCCCCCCTCATTCTTCTCTTCCACAGACTGAACAATCCCAGTTCTCTCAGCCTCTCCTCATAAGTCATGTGTTCCAGTCCCCTAATCATTTTTGTTGCCCTCCGCTGGATGTTTTCCAATTTTTCCACATCCTTCTTGTAGTGTGGGACCCAAAACTGGACACAGTCCACCAGGTGAGGCCTCACCAATGTCGAATAGAGGGGAACGATCACGTCCCTCGATCTGCTGGCAATGCCCCTATATATACACATCCCAAAATGCCATTGGCCTTCTTGGCAACAACGGCACACTGCTGACTCATATCCAGCTTCTCGTCCACTGTCACCCCTAGGTCCTTTTCTGAAGAACTGCTGCTCTGCTAGTCTGTAGCGGTGCATGGGATTCTTCCGTCCTAAGTGCAGGACTCTGCACTTGTCCTTGTTGAACCTCATCAGATTTCTTTTGCCCAAACCCCTAGGTCCTTTTCTGCAGAACTCCTGCCTAGCCATTTGGTCCCTAGTCTGTAGCAGTGCATGCGATTCTTCCGTCCCAATTGTCCTTGTTGAACCTCATCAAATTTCTTTTGCCCAATCTTCTCATTTGCCTAGGTCCCTCTGTATACTATCCCTACCCTCCAGCGTATCTACCTCTCCGCCCAGTTTAGTGTCATTTGCAAACTTGCTGAGGGTGCAATCCACACCATCCTCCAGATCATTAATGAAGATATTGAACAAAACTGACCCCAGGACCGACCCTTGGGGCACTCCGCTTGATACTGGTTGCCAACTAGACATGGAGCGATTGATCACTACCCGTTGAGCCCAACAATCTAGTCAGCTTTCTATCCACCTTATAGTCCATTCATCCAGCCTATACTTCTTTAACTTGCTGGCAAGAATACTGTGGGAGACCGTGTCAAAAGCTTTGCTAAAGTCAAGGAAAAACATGTGCACTGCTTTCCCCTCATCCACAGAGCCAGTTATCTCGTCATAGAAGGCAATTAGGTTAGTCAGGCATGACTTTCCCTTGGTGAATCCAGGCTGACTGTTCCTGATCACTTTCCTCTCCTCTAAGTGCTTCAGAATTGATTCCTTGAGGACCTGCTGCTTAATTTTTCCAGGGACTGGTGTGAGGCTGACTGCCCTGTAATTCCCAGGATCCTCCTTCTTCCCTTTTTAAAAGATGGGCACTACATTAGCCTTCTTCCAGTCATCCGGGACCTCCCCCAATCGCCATTGAGTTTTCAAAGATAATGGCCAACGGCTCTGCAATCACATCCACCAACTGCTTTAGCACTCTTGGATGCAGTGCATCCGGCCCCATGGACTTATGCTCGTCCAGCTTTTCTAAATAGTCCTGAACCACTTCTTTCTCCACAGAGGGTTTGTCACCTCCTCCCCATGCTGTGCTGCCCAGTGCAGTAGTCTGGGAGCTGACCTTGTCCATGAAGACAGAGGCAAAAAAAACCACTGAGTACATTAGCTTTTTCCACATCCTTTGTCACTAGTTTGCCTCCTCTATTCAGTAAGGGGCCCACACTTTCCCTGACCTTCTTCTTGTTGCTAACATACCTGTAGAAACCCTTCTTGTTACTCTTGACATCTCTTGCTAGCTGCAATTCCAAGTGTGATTTGGCCTTCCTGAAACCACTCCTCCATGCCCGAGCAATATTTTTATACTCTTCCTGGGTCATTTGTCCAATCTTCCACTTCTTGTAAGCTTCTTTTTTGTGTTTAAGATCAGCAAGGATTTCACTGTGAAGCCAAGCTGGTCACCTGCCGTATTTACTATTCTTACTACATATCGGGATGGTTTGTCCCTGTAACCTCAGTAAGGATTCTTTAAAATACAGCCAGCTCTCCTGGACTCCTTTCCCCCTCATGTTATTCTCCCAGGGGATCCTGCCCATCAGTTCCCTGAGGGAGTCAAAGTCTGCTTTTCTGAAGTCCAGGGTCTGTATTCTGCTGCTCTCCTTTCTTTCCTGTGTCAGGATCCTGACCTTGACCATCTCATGGTCGCTGTCTCCCAGGTTCCCATCCACTTTTGCTTCCCCTACTAATTCTTCCCTGTTTGTGAGCAGCAGGTCAAGAAGAGCTCTGCCCCTAGTTGGTTCCTCCAGCACTTGCACCAGGAAATTGTCCCCTACACTTTCCAAAAACTTCCTGGATTGTCTGTGCACTGCTATATTGCTCTCCCAGCAGATATCAGGGTGATTGAAGTCCCCCATGAGAACCAGGGCCTGTGATCTAGTAACTTCTGTTAGTTGCCTGAAGAAAGCCTCGTCCACCTCATCCCCCTGGTCCAGTGGTCTATAGCAGACTCCCACCACGACATCACCCTTGTTGCTCACACTTCTAAACGTAATCCAGTAATGATTAAAAGGTACAGCAGAGACTGATTTATAATATTGTTTGCGGGGGTAACTGAAAGTTTCTTGAACTGATCTTGGCAGGAAATGTGCATGATAGTCTCAGCTCCAGGCTACACGTCCGCTGTAAGTGATAGTCACCAGACAAACATATTTAATATCGAGTTACAATTGTGGCTTGATGATCAATGCACCCTTCCTAACTGGGAGAATTAAATGGCCCGACTGCAATTTTGCAAAACAAACAAATCTGGTGTTAAGGTTGCCCCCTCCACCAGTCCCATTCCCCATATCCCTTATGTAACTCCCAGAGCTAGGAGGTCTGAAGGGAAAAAAGGCACTCCTGATCTCTCTATAAGAGAAAGGGGAAAAGCTGGCTCTGACAGTCTTAATTTCCATAGATTCACCGTAGTGCAGGTCCATACGGTGTTGTTTATTTGGAGTTGATTTATCATGTTTTTAAACATGTAACTTAGTTTACGAAAGGGGAATACACTAGAAATGATATACCCTCGAGAAAGTGGGGCACTCTGGGCTGAAGAGTAATGGGTTTAAATTGGGCAGCTATTATTTGTTTTACCAGTCCAGTGACAGATTTAGAGTTAGTGGGACCCTGTGCTCAGCTTCATTTTTGGGCACCCCCCCCCTTGGGATCCCACGAAGAAAAAGAACATTCTCTCTTGCCTCCCCCCAACCACCATTTTTCATTCTTTTTTTCTTCATCCTCCTCCTATAAGTAATAGGAAGTAAATGAAAATAAAGTGAGGTACCTTGATTCTTTTTGTAGTCTAACTTATTTTTCTACAGACCACTTGAAAATTGTTGAGGGTCTCGGCGGACCACTTAATGATCTTTCCAAATATTGTTTGTACTGTTAGCTAACTATTGTAAAGCGCTTTGGATAAGAGCGCTTTATAAAAAAAATGTAAGAAAACATTGGGGTGCGGGATCTGTTCAGGAGTTAGGATGCGGGAAGGGGCTCAGGCTTGGGATGTGGGGTCTGGGAGGGAGTTAGGGACTTATGGTGCGGGAGGGTGCCCAGGGCTGGGGGTGCAGGAGCGGGCTGGGGGTTGGTGTGCAGGGTCTGATCAGGAGTTAAGGTGCAGGAGGGGGCTCAGGGCTTGGGCAGGGAGTTGGTTGTGGAGCTCTTACCTGGAGCAGTTTCCGTTTGGTGCAAGGGGTGCAGATGGGAATATGGGGGCGGGGTTGCAGGAATCAGGGCATGGGATGTGGGGGGGGGGGGGCTGGTTATGTGTGGCAGCTGCAGGAGTCAGGGAGGCAGCGCGGGCCGAGGGATGTGCTGGCTGCCGCTTCCCGCAGCCCCTATTGGCCTGGAACGGCGAACTGAGGCCAGTAGGAGCTGCGAGTGGCCGAACCTCTGGACGCTGCAGGTAAACAAACTGTCCCGGCCCGCCAGCGGGTTTCCCTGATGGGCCACATGCCAAAGGTTGCCAATCCCTGGTGTAGACACTGACATAATTAGGTCGACAAACTGCTTTATGTCAACCGAACTTTGTTGTGTAAAACTTTGTTGTGTAATCTAGTCAGATTAATGAATGAAGTGTAGTTCGGTGGAGATCATGTTGTGACTACGAGTTCTGAGCACCCAACAAGCTGGACAATTAACCATGGCTGTGGGTCTGCCTTACTCCTCTTGTCTGCTGTTTGGGTTTGGCTAGTTTTGTTTTGTTATGGAAATAGATTTCCGTCTTTTCACAGATGTAATATCCATGATTCCATATTTCCAAGGGTGGCTGAGTGCTGGCAAGTCAGGGAGAGACTCCTGTAAAAGTGATCAGGGGTCAAATTTTAAGTTTCTAAAACCTTGCAGTGACCTAGGTTTTATGTGGAGGGTCAAGACAAACATTTTCTCTCTTCTCCCACTTGCCTCATTGGATGTCTATATTTACAACGGTAAGTAGAGTACAGATACCGCACAGACAGCTAGCTAGCATAGGAATAAATAGCAAAATAGATGTAGCCACTGTCCAACTGTGACTCTCCTCTGCTTTCCCACCATTAGAATAACTTCCACATGACTCCTCTGTTTCTCCACCTCTCAGCTGCATTCCTCCCCCCAACCATGTCCTACTGCCCAGCCTTCCCGCTGACCTGTTACAGCTGCAACTTCTACTGTCTGTTGCCTCCTCTGTGTCCCACTTTGCAGCACACCCAACTTCCCCAAGGACACACATAAATGATTTTACTTTTGAAAAGTGTAAGGAAATTTCCTCCTACCTCACAAAGAAAAACCTTTGACACCTTCCTAATATTATCAGCAGCTGCCTCCCATTCTGGATGCTTCCATTTCTGATAAAGAATGAGGAACTCTGAATTCGATGTGTAACCCCTATTACTTTGGAGGCTCCAGAGAGAAGGACTCCAAAGATCTGGGTCTCAGGCACCTGACAGGCAAACTAGAGAATGACCACAAATGTCAAGTTACTCATGTGCCTGAGACATGGTCCAAGAGGTGAATACAGCTGGACTGCTTGGTAATAGTGACCATAATATAATTAAATTTAGCCGCCCTACGGAGGGGAAAACACCACAGCAGCCCAACATGGTAGCATTTAATTTCAGAAAGGGGGACTACACACTAAAAACATTTGCCCTTTCCACCCACAAGGCCTGTCTTGCTCTGGAAGCCAAGGGAGTGGAAAACATGGCCCAGAGACTAGACTGAATGCAAGTTCAGGGGTTTGATTGGTTGCAGCTCTGTTTACATGTGTGTGGGTCTCAAGCAGCCAGAGGGAGGCAAAAAAACAAGCAGAAAATTAGAAGACAACTAGTCAGGCATCATGTAACATGGTCTTGAGAGAGTAGTTGTTGGTTTTGTTGTTGTTCTTTTGTTTTTTGATAGCATGCTGGCTAGAAAGTGGCTTGGAATTGAGAGCAAAGAAACTGCCTCCTGTTTAATTCCTACTGTGTTCACAGAATCAGACTTTGTGTGCCTTCTTTGTAAATAAAGAGGATTGCTTCAACCAAAGACTTGAATCTATCATCAATTTCTCCTTCTACTGGAAACAACCCACAAGGTCTTGAATATTGGCTATAGCTTGGGCTAAAAAGGAGTAACATTGATGTCATGAGTGGGAGCCAGTTTTCAAGGAGAGAAATTGTGAGCTGGTATTCCTGTTGAATCAAGATGGAACAAATAAGAGACGTGCTGACAAAAGTTACAGATGTCCAAAAGAACTTAAAACAAGAGCTTTGCAAAAGGAATTAAAATAAAACTTAAAGAAAGACCTAAAGCTGGAGAGCTGTAGGCCTAATAAAATAAATTAAAACAAGACCAAAAACAAATGTGCCAGACTTCACAGAAAAATAGAGCAACATCTTGAAGCTTCCCAGAAAGGATGGAGAGAATCTTGGTTGGGAAAGCAGTTACAAAGCGTTCCGGGAAGAACTTGAATCCCCTTTATACAACTACCTCTGGGTTGCCAAGGCAAATTGATGAGGTGACCTGCAACCTGACTGTCATGAATAAGAAAGTTTCCCACAAAAATTGGAAGACCAGGAAGGCCCTGTCCTGCTTGGTACTTGGTAAGGGAGATGAGCTGCATCGAGGACTTACGGAGCTGAAAAATCATTTAAAGAAGAAAATCAAAGAGTCACAGAACACTAAGGAAATCAGCCACCTGGGAGTAGAATTGGCCAGAGAACTTTGGCTAAGACTAGATAGCTATAACATCATTTGTAACCCACAGTGGCCCAGGGGGGAGAGGTTAGATTTGTACTCTCAAGATGGGACAAAGTACTATCTTTGTTGTGGGGGGGAAACCCCACAGAAGGCTTCTCGGGGAGGCCCTGTAGGAATTGTTCTAGGACTAGGGCATCTATTATCACCCCCACTGTTTGCATCTTGTGCCTTAGCCTGTGGGTGGCCCAGTCCCTCAGTCTCTGGGAGAATGCACCAGGCTGCATAGCCCCTGTCCATTGGGCTGATGGGAATTTTTGGCTGTATTTCTCTGCCAACAGGCCCATCCGGTCTAGGATGGCCACCCTCACTGTCTCATAATGCCAGGTCTGTTCCCCACTCAAGGCCACATAGGCTGCTTGAGCTTCTCCTGCTAGGTAGGGAGCCAGCCATGGGGCCCAGGTTGCCCTATCCCATCCAGTGCCCATGGCTACCCACTCAAACATACCAAGGTAGGCATCCAGATCAACTGCAGGGCCCATTTTACAGAGTCCCAAGCCCAGCAGCCAAATGCCATCCCCTACCACAGGACTCACCATTCATTAGGAGATGCTGCTTTACGCTGGCCTGCTCTCTTATAAAGTCCTGTAGGCTTTTTAGTTGTTCTGCCTGCCAGGTTAGCAAGGCCTGGCTCTGCCTGGGGGACTGCTGGAAGCCTTGCAGTGCCTTGTGCATCTGCTCCTGCTATTTGATGAGCCACTGCAGGGCCTCCTCCATCTCCAGGCTGCCAACCACATCCATTGGCTCAGGATCCTGGACAAAGCCCCACATGTAACAGGCCACAGGCAGGCCCCTTTGTCTTCTGCCACTTCTGCACCCACAAACCAGCCAGAGACCTCTGCTGTGGTGAAATCACCTGTGCTATTTATTTACAGTACAACTTCCCACCGACTTGTAGCTACCAACAGCATCAGGCTCATGGCCTCAGGGACTGCTAACTTCTGCAGCCATGGGGCACATGGCCTCTAACTCCTTGGCTACTCCCTTTCCTCCCCCTTGGCTTCCTTCCTGCCAGCCTTTATGTAGCCCCTGGCTAATGAGGCTGACAGCTGTTCTCTATTTGCCACTTACGGCTGGGCTTACTCAGGCAGCTCCAATTCCCGTTTCCTGGTTGGAGCTGGCGTGACAGAAGGCTGGCTCAGGGTTTCCTAGCCAGCACCCTGTCATACAAATGTATACCTCTGGGAACAAAGAAGGTAAGCTGTAGTTACAGGGTGGGGGACTCTATCCTTGGAAACAGTGTTCTCTTGGAAAAAAAAGATTTGTGGGTCCTGGTGGATAATCAGTTGAACATGATTGATTCTCAGTGTGACACTATAGCCAATTTTTCTAATTAGAACCTAGGATACATAAACAGGGGAATCTTGAGTAGGAGCAGAGAGGTTATTTTACCTGTGGATTTGGCTCTGGTGCAATCACTGCTAAAATACTGTGTCCAGTTCTGATGCCCATATGTTGATAAATCGAAAAGGGTTCAGAGAAGAGCCATGAGAATAATTAAAGGATTAGAGAACATGCCTTTATAGTGGTAAGCTCACGGAGCTCTGTCTATTTAGCTTAACAAAGAGAAGGTTAAGGGGTGACTTGATTAGAGTCGATAAATACCTACATGGGGAACCAATATTGAATTATGGGGTCTTCAGTCTAGCAGAGAAAGGTCTAACACAATCCAATGGCTGGAAGTTGAAGCTTGACATATTCAGACTGGAAATAAGGCATAAGTTTTTAATGGTGAGCGTAATTAACCATTGGAACAATTTACCAAGGGTTACGGTGGATTCTCCATCACTGGTAATTTTTAAATCAAGGCTGGATGTTTTTCTAAAAGATCTGTGATAGGAATTATTTTGGGAGGATTCTATGGCCTGTGTTATACAGTGTGTGATGGGGTATATAGTTCCACACTGGAACTGAAGGAGTTAAGGAGAAGTTCTGGGCACAGGTGACTCTGCCCCCGCCACCTGTACAGCCTGCTCCTGCTGGAGGAGGAGCTTAAAAGGGAGCCAGGCAGCTAAAAAGTGGACAGACCTATCCTGAGAGCTCCCGAATGGGGGGAACTGCAGAAGCTTTCGCTCTCAGGAAGAGCCCAGCTGGATTTCTCCTCTCTTATGTTGAACTTTGAGCCTTTTGGGGGAGGCAAATGGTAGGAAGTGGCCCAAGGAGGCACCCTTGAGGTGCTCCAGGGTGCTTGATACTGTTGCCGCTCATAGGGCCCTGGGTTGGAGCCCGTTGGAGAGAGAGGGCCCAGGTCCTTGTCGCAGGGAAGGGAGGTTTATGCCCTCCCAGAAGTAAGGAGAGAGTAGAGACATTCAAAGCCCCGAGGCAAGGATGATCCACCTATAGGGGGTCAGGAGGTGGACTTACATCCTCACCACAGGTAGGGCCTTGGGACTCTGTATATTTCTTTGAAATCTGTAACTCTAGAAAGGGGCCTGAATTGGTGACCCAACGAGAGGGTATGCCGGCAAGAGTTGTTGTTGAGGATGAGGTTTGTGGGGAGTGGAGGCCCAGTGACCTAACCACTAGGGGACACCACCGGTAAACCCAGCCCTCTACCTGTCAGAAGGGGTCAGATTAGATGATCACAATGGTCCCTTCTGGCCTTGGAATCTATGAATCTCTAGCAGGAGACCTTTTCGTTTGGGCTAATGTGTCTTTCTGTCTCCCTTTTTCGTACCTTTTCCCCATCGTCATTTCTTGTTACATCTGTTTAGAACATTGCATAGCGGGCTGGGGCTATACAACCTGGGCCTCCGGAGCCCCACGCGGCTCTTCAGACGTCAATACGCGGCTCCTTGTCCAGGCACCGACTCCGGGGCTGGAGCTACACGCGCCAACTTTCCAGTGTGCCGGGGGGGTGCTCACTGCTCGACCCCGTCTCTGCCACAGGCCCTGCCCCCCTCCACCCCTTCCCGCCCCCTCCCTTGAGCCTGCCGTGCCCTCGCTGCTCCCTGCTTCCCTCCCAGAGCCTCCCGCACGCCATGAAACAGCTGATTGGGAGGGAGGGGGAGGCGCTGATCCGCGGGGCTGCTGGTGTGTGGGAGGTGCTGGGAGAAGGGTGGGGGAGCTGATGGGGGGGAAGGGGCTGCTGACGTATTACTGTGGCTCTTTGGCAACGTACATTGGTAAATTCTGGCTCCTCCTCAGGCTCGGGTTGGCCACCCCAATTTCTCATCATTAGGCTCACAAATGGGGTGGGTCTACCAGTCCGCCTTACAGTCTTACAGCAGCCGCCCCTAACACAGGGAGGGCCCTTTGCAGCAGTATCTCGAGCACCAAGGGAGTGCATTGCTGTCCGTGTGCTGGGGCCTCTGCCTGACACAGACGCCGGCAATCAGTATTTACTGGTAGCGACGGATACTTCACAAAATGGCCTGAGCCTTATCCGACATGCAATCCAGACCTGCTGTGACAGTAGCAGGGGTTCTAGTGAATGAATTCTTCACCAGATCTGGGGTCCCAAGTGAGTTGCACAGGAAACTAGAGGCAGATTAAGGTTCCGCGGGGCCCTTGGCCAGAGTAAGCGGCAGGCCCGCTCCCCACAACTTCTGCCCACAGTCCCACCCTGATTCCGCCCCTTCCGCCTGTGGCCCTGCCCAGGGCCTCACACCGTTCTCTCCCTTCCCCGACGGCCCCGCCCTTGTTCTACCCATGGCCCCGCCCCATTCTGCACCCCCACACTGCAGCCCCCCGTTTGCTCCCTGGGGCCGCAGCAGAAAGTGACAGCTTCCCCAGCCCTGAGGCAAAAACAGGGAGCTAGAGTTCCTCCGGTCTTATGGCTGCAGCCGGGGTCCCGGTGTTGGGGCATCCCCTGCCACCTGGAGCTCCTGCCAGGGAGCAGAGCGGGATTGGGACACATGGGCTTCCCCCACTCCATCTGGCACTGCTTCCAGGGAGTAGGGGCAGGGCGCGAAGACTTCCCCTGACCTGCCCCAGCACTTGTCTGCTGGGGGTGGGGTGCCCATTTTTCCGGGCCCCCTAATTGGATGGGGCCCAGGGGCCCATTGGCTAATCCGCCACTGCATGGATCAAAGGAGAAACTGTGACTCCAAAGTGTTTCAGCAGGTTTGTGAGACTCTAAGGATCCCCAACTCACCCCACCCCAGCACACACACAGTCTGTTGGGGGGTGAGGGGGGGAAGGTTCAATAGGATTCTGTGGGCTCAGCTGGCTACTGTTGAACAACACACCAAATGGATGGAGACCAGCATGTCCCATTCCTTGTGATGCCTGATAGAACAGCAGGCTATGAGAGTTCAAAGCGTACCCCAGAACTCCTCATGTTTGGGCAGGAGCTCAGCACCCCAGCAAACCTCTAGAATGGAGTCCCTGAAGAGGAACAGAGGGATTTGAACCATCTGGACTATGTAGAAACCCTACACCTACAACCCAGAATAGAAAGAGTTCATAACTTTGCTAGAGCAAATGTGAGGGCAGCCTCTGACAAAAACTCTGTGATGTAAGGTCATGTGGGGAGATGTTTAAGTGGGGGGATCCAGTTCCACAATCTTAGCAGTTTCTCCTCCAACTAGAAAGGACCCGCATGGCCTCACATATTGGCTAATGGCTCAGGCTAAAAAGGGGTAACAACACCATGTTACTCATGTGTTCTGTGAAAGTGAAATTTTGAATATTGAATTGTTTCAATGTGCTACTTGTACAAAAAGAGGAAACTACAGATAAAATATTATTTGGAGGAAATATTCAGTGAATAATTCTGAATAAAAATGAAAGAAAATCAGTCTGTTTGCACACAATTCACTGACAGAAAACAGAGGCAAGAGAGTTGAGCTGAAGTATCCATTAACAGTTATCCTCACAGCTCCAGTCTGTCTGTCGCTACCTTATTACCTGTGCAATGATGTTCTGAATCTCATTTGTTTCCCACAGATTCTCATGCTGATGGTCAAGACCCTGGAGGACGTGAACTGAGAATTGTCCTCGTTGGTAAAAGTGGAGCTGGGAAAAGTGCGACAGGAAACACCATCCTTGGCGTGAGAAAGTTTGAGTCCAAGCTCAGCGTAAAGTCAGTAACTGAGACTTGTGCTAAAGGGAGGGTAACATGGGATGGGAGGGAGGTTGTGGTTATCGATACTCCTGATATTTTTGATACAAAGGCCCCTGTTGAAGCATCTGCCTGTGAGATCGCTCGCTGTACCATGCTCTCCTGCCCAGGCCCCCATGCTCTGGTGCTGGTTACACAGCTGGGCTGTTACACTGAAGACGATATGGCAGCAGTCAGGCGAATACAAGAGATTTTTGGGGCTGAAGCGATGAGGTACACGGTTGTCTTATTCACCCGGAAAGAAGACTTAGAAGGTGACTCACTGAATGATTATATAAGAGACTTGGATAACCAAGATCTTCAGAAGTTGATTAAAGTTTGTGGGAACCGATGCTGCGCTTTCAACAATAAAGCAACTGGCACAGAAAGGGATGAGCAGATTAATGAACTGAGGAAAGTGATTGAGGAAATGGTGCAGGGGAATGGAGGCCGATCTTTCAGCAATGAGATGTACAAATATGCCAAAGAGAAGATTGAACAACAGGAGAGGGCACTTGAGAAAAAATACAGAGAACTAGAGGAAGAAAAGGTAAAAGATATGATACATCACTTCAAGGAGAAATATAAAAATATAAAGGAAGGCTTAAAGTCAAGGCCAGAGGAAATAAAGGAAATGCATCTAAAACTAGGCGAGACTGTATATCAAGCTTTAGAAACGCTGTCAAAAGCTCAAAAAGCCACAGAGGCAGAAGAGGAAGAAAAGCTGCTGAAAGAAATACAGAAGTACTACAAGGAAAAGGGAAAACAAGGGAAGAAGGAAGCAATGATGGTAATGAGATTAGCTCTGTGTTTGCATATTTAAGTATACTTACTCCTGTGCAAATGGGACCTAAACAAAGTTCTGCGGTATTTAGGGGAATCTGGACTTGTGAGGGGCTGAGTACTGAGGGGTCTGGCACCTTGCCAAAGGCACTCAGCCCTTCAGCAGATTGAAATCCCAGGACTGTAATTATGACACTGATCACCTTTAGAAAGTGATTTGAAATCTACAAATGAAAAAGGCTATATGAGAGCAAGGTATTTATTAAGGATTAATTAATTATTAATAGTTGGATTATGTTTTAATTATTAGTATAACTGTAAGTGCCTGGCCTACCTTCTCTAAGCCATTTACTCTGTTCTTTTCCTGGATCATCTCCCTTGTTGTTCATTATTTTTTGCAGTTTCTGCTGATCCTGATCCAGTCTCAAGTTTTGGGATCTGACAGATATGTCAGAAGACCTTTTCATGGGTAGCCATTTCTAAGGAACAGTAAGACCATGATTCAAGAGAAGATGCATGTAATTATTGCAGAAAATTACAATTTGAGTGAGAGGCTGATCACTGCTGAACAAATACATTAAAAAGAATCTTAGAGATGGCAAGGAGAATTTTTGCAGCCTTATTCATGATTTTTCTTTGCTCTGATAACATGTTTGCAAATAACTGCTTATTTTTATAAATCTTTCAGCCAGAAAGGAAAGGGAGAGAAAATGAAGAAACTGCTGAAGGTAAGTGACGCTCAGAAATCTGTTCTGCACTCGCTACTGACTTAGGCACCAATGCTTCAATGACTTACATACAGGTGTAGTTTTAGGCATGGGAATAGGACCTCATAGACCCAGATTTTAAGCCCAGAAGGACCCATTAGATCATCTAGTCTGTGCTCCTGTACAGCAGAGACAAAAGAATTCCATCCACTTACTCCAGTAATGAGATCAATAACTTGTGTTTGCCTAAAGCATCTCTTCCAGAAAGACATTGAATCTTGATCTGAATATTTTAAGAGCTGGGATGGTGAATCCACCACTTCCCTTGGTAGCTTGTTCCAATGGTTAATTATCCTGACTGGTAAATGTGTGCCTTATTTCTAATTTCAGTATCTCTGGCTTTAGCTTCCAGCCATTCGCACTTTATATGCTTCTCTTTGGTACATTACAGAGCCCTTTAGTACCTGGTGTTTTCTCTGCCTGAAGGCACTTGTACTCAAGTCACCTCTCAATCTTCTATTGGTAAGCTCAACACAGTGAGTTTCATAAGTCTTCCACTGGAAGTGGAAGGTATCTGCTACAGACCACCAGACCAGCAGGAGAAGGTAGACAAGGCTTTCTTTGGACAACTAACAGAAGTTTCCAGATCACAGGCCCTGGTTCTAATGGGGGACTTGAATCACTCTGACATCTGCTGGGAAAACAATACAGCAGTGCACAGAAAATCCACAAAGTTTTAGGAGAGTGTTAGGGCCAACTTCCTGGTGCAAGTGCTGGAGGAACCAGCTAGGGGCCGTGCTCCTCTTGACCTACTGTTCACAAATAGGGAAGAATTGGTAGGGGAAGTAGAAGTGGATGGCAACCTGGTCAGCAGTGACCATAAGATGGTCAAGTTCAGAATCCTGACAAAAGGAAGAAAGGAGAGCAGCAGAATACGGACCCTGGATTTCAACAAAGCATACTCTGACTCCCTCAGGGAACTGATGGGCAGGATCCCTTCGGAGACTAATATGAGGGGGAAAGGAGTCCAGGAGAGCTGCCTGTATTTTAAAGAATCCTTATTGAGGGTGCAGGAACAAACCATCCTGATGTGCAGAAAGAATAGCAAATATGGCAGGCAACCAGCTTGGCTTAACAGAGAAATCTTCTGTGAGCTTAAACTCAAAAAGGAAGCTACAAGAAGTGGAAACTTGGACAGATGACTAGGGAGGAGTATAAAAATATTGCTCGAGCATGCAGGGGTGTAATCAGGAAGGCCAAAACACAACTGGAGTTGCAGCTAGCAACAGATGTGAAGGGTAACAAGAAGGGTTTCTACAGATATGTTAGCAACAAGAAGGTCAGGGAAAGTGTGGGACCCTTACTGAATGGGGGAGGCAACCTAGTGACAGATGTAGAAAAAGCTGAAGTACTCAATGCTTTTTTTGCCTCGGTCTTCACAGACAAGGTCAGCCCCCAGACTGCTGCACTGGACAGCACAGTATGGGAAGGAGGTGAGCAGCTCTCAGTGGTGAAAGAACAGGTTAAGGGCTATTTCGAAAAACTGGACATGCACAAGTCCATGGGTCCGGATCTAATGCATTTGAAGGTGTTCAGGGAATTAGCTGATGGGATTGCAGAGCCATTGGCCATTATCTTTGAAAAATTGTGGCAATTGGGGGATGTCCTCGATGACTGGAAAAAGGCAAATATAATGCCCATCTTTTAAAAAGGGATGAAGGAGAACCCAGAGAACTACAGACCGGTCAGTCTCACCTCAGTCCCCAGCAAAATCATGGAGCAGGTCCTCAATGAATCCATTTTGAAGCACTTGGAGGAGAGGAAGGTGATCAGGAACAGTCAACATGGATTCGTCAAGGCCAACTCATGCCTGGCCATCCTGACTGCCTTCTATGGTGAGATAATTGGCTCTGTGGATATGGGGAAAGTGGTGGATGTGATATACCTTGACTTTAGGAAAGCTTTTGGTACGGTCTCCCACAATATTCTTGCCAGCAAGTTAAAAAAGTATGGATTCGATAAATCGACCACAAGGTGGATAGAAAGCTGGTTAGATTGTGGTGCTCAGTGGGTAGTGATAAACAGCTTGATGTCAAGTTGGCAGCTGGTATCAAGTGGAGTGCCCCAAGGGCTGGTTTTCTTCAACATCTTAATTGATGATCTGGATGAGGGGATGGATGGAACATTCAGCAAGTTCACAGATGACACTAAGCTGGAGGGAGAGGTAGATATGCTGAAGAGTAGGGATAGAGTTCAGAGTGACCTAGACAAATTGGAGGATTGGGACAAAAGAAATCTGATGAGGTTCAACAAGGACAAGTGCAGAGTCCTGCACTTCGGAAGGAAGAATCCCATGCACCGCTACAAACTGGGGACCGACTGGCTGTGCAGCAGTTCTGCAGAAAAGGACCTGGGGATTACAGTGGATGAGAAGCTGGATAGGAGTCAGCAGTGTGCCCTTGTTGCCAAGAAGGATAACAGCATATTGGGCTGCATTAGGAGGAACATTGCCAGCAGATCGATGGAAGTGATTATTCTCCTCTATTCGCCACTGGTGAGGCCACATCTTGAGTATTTGGTCCAGTTTTGGGGACCCCCCACCAACTACAGAAAGGATGGGGACAACTAGAGAGAGTCCAGTGGAGGGCAATGAAAATGATTAGGGAGCTGGGGCACATGGCTTACGAGGAGAGGCTGAGGAAACTGGGATTGTTTAGTCTGCAGAAGAGAAGAGTGAGGGGGGATTTGATAGCAGCCTTCAACTGCCTGAAGGGGGGTTCCAAAGAGGATGGAGCTCGGCTGTTCTCGGTGGTGGCAAATGACAGAACAAGGAGCAATGGTCTCAAGTTTCAGTTGGGGAGGTCTAGGTTGGATATTAGGAAACACCATTTCACTAGGAGGGTGGTGAAGCACTGGAATGGGTTACCTGGGGAGGCGGTGGAATCTCCATCCTTAGAGGTTTTTAAGTCATTAACATCTGCCATTTTCTCCACCCCTTGAATCATTTTGGTAGTGCTTTGTACCCTCTACATTTTTCAGCTTTTTTTTTTAAAAAGGTGACACCAGAACTGGACGCACTATTCCAGGATCAGTCTGATAAATGCCATAAACATGGATAAAATCACCTCCTTATGCCTGTGTATACATCCAAGGATCACATTAGCCCTTTTTGCCACAGCGTCGGACTGGGAGTTCGTGTCATCTACAATTTTTATCTCAGTGCTTTTATATTTACTTCCAGATATTGAATACAAGTATCAAATAATGTTGGGCCTACCCCCAGTCCTCACAAAACCCCTCAGAAACACTCCCATCTGATGATGATTCACCATTGAAAACTCCTTTTTGAGATCCGTCAATTAACGAGATTTTAATCCATTTAACATGTGCTGTGATGTTGTATAATTCTAGTATTTTCATGAGAATGTCATGCAATACCAAGTCCAATGCCTTAGAGAAGCCTAAGGATAAACATCATACAGCTTCTTTTATCAACTCAACTTGTAACCTCATCAAAAATGCATCCCGTTCTAGCGTTCACATTAGAAAAGGGATGTTATACAGTGGGTGAGGGTGCAGCAAAGAGCTACAAAAGGGATTTGAGGGCTGGAGAAAATGCCTTACAGTGAGAGATTTAAAGACTCAATCTGTTTAGTTTATCAAAATCAGTATCAAGGGTATAAATACATTCATTTGGAGAAATTACTGTGTGCCAAAGAACACTTTAATCTTGCAGAACACGAACCAACTGCTGAAAGTTAAAGCCAGATAAATTCAGTTGAGAAATTAGGCACAGCTTCGACAGTGAGTGTAATTAACCATTGGAACAAGCTCCCAATGGAAGTGGGGAAGTCCTTGTTTCTTGGTAGTTTCAGATTGAGACTGGTTGCCTTTCTGGAACGTGCTTTAGGTAAACACAAGTTACTGGGCTCAATACAAAGGTAACTGGCTGAAATTCTCTGCCTTGCATTATGCAGGAGTTCACACTAGATTACCATAGATTATCTCTTCTGGCCATGTACACCTGTGACCCCACACAACTATTAATGGAAATAATGATACACTAAATCCCCTTTGATTCCTTTTAGAAAAGGAGTACTTGTGGCACCTTAGAAACTAACAAATTTATTAAGGTGCCACAAGTATTCCTTTTCTTTTTGCGAATACAGACTAACACGGCTGCTACTCTGAAACCTTTGATTCCTTTTGTAAGTCCTCAGAAATCTCAGTCCATGCAGCTCAATGCTAACACACCACATCCTCCATTGTTTCTGCTCTCGTATTCCGAAGAGGCTGTCATATTTTTTGTGTTACAGTTCTGTGATGATGTCAAATGCCAACTGGCTGCTCAGCTCTGACACCATAGTGGTGAGAGCAGCACCTTTCACATGTGACTTAAAATCCATTTGTATCAAAGCACTGGGATGCTCCAGTGACCTCGACCTGAATTCTGATCTGAATTCAAACACAGGGAGGTTTCAAATCCAGACCCAAATCTTGAAACTCAGGCAGCCTGTAGTTTTAATGCAAGTTTATATAAATATTTGTTTTAATTAAGAGAAATCTTAAACCCACCATCTTTACTTTATTATACATGCAATAACATAGTAAATCTGTCAAAATTCTTCCCAACAGGTGCACAAGAAAGCAGCCACATCAAATTAAAATTCATCCTTGTTGGTAAGGAAGGAGCTGGGAAAAGTGCAACGGGAAACACCATCCTTGGCAACAAAGTGTTTGAGTCCAAACTGGGGGCAAAGCCAGTAACCGAGGCTTGCAGTACAGGGAGCATGAGCTGGAACGGGAAGGAAGTTGTGGTTATCGATATGCCTGATGTATTTTCTCCAGAGGCCAGTGACACAGAAACCTATCGAGAGATCAGTCATTGTATCCTGCTCTCTGCCCCAGGCCCTCATGCTCTGGTGCTGGTGACTCAGCTGGGCCATTACACTGAAGAAGACAAGGAAGCAGTGAAGCGAGTATGGGAGATTTTTGGAGTCGAAGCTAAGAGGAACACGATTGTCCTGTTCACCCGGAAAGAAGATTTAGGCGGTGACTCACTGAGGGACTATGTGACAAACTCAGATAACAAAAATCTTAAGGAGCTGATTCAAGAGTGTAAGAACCGGTACTGCGCTTTCAACAACAAAGCAACTGGAGCAGAGAGGGACGAACAGGTTAATGAGCTGATGGAAATAACTGAGAAAATGGTGGAGGAGAATGGAGGCAGATGCTACACCAATGAGCTGTATTCTGAGGTGGAGCGTATGGTGGATGGAGGAACTGAAGAAAAGCACAGGAAGGTTGAAGAAAAACTGAGAGAGCAGATGGCAAAACAAAAGACACCCAAGAGAGAGGCTATGACTACTAGATTACACAACATGTTGAGGAGACCCTGGCTGTAAGAGTAATGACCGAGGCCCAGCAGCTCCCACCTTCCACTGATCTATGGAGGAAGGGGCCTGTACCATTGGGGCAGCCTCCAGGACAAGGTGTAAAAGGCTTATCCCCTGGAAGCAACTGTAGCCATCATCAGCCAATAGCAGGGAGCCAGGGACCAGAACCTTCACAACCTGCCATGTGATAACGAACCTTTTGGATTTCCCATTTTGGACTCTGAAACCTACTTCAATCACTATGCATAAACAACCCACCCCACTGCCAATAATGCCACCTGCTCTGCAATATCACTGCACCCCACCATTGCCTCTATCCTTCTTCCCTACCACTTTCCCTTGTTTTCATCCCTAATTTGTTCCCATATGCCCATCCTCCCCCTTTTGCCTCTGCTACACCCTCACATGCCCTCTACCCCCGAAAAAAAGTTATTTGTTGTATGTAGCTACAGTTTGGAAACACCAAAATACAATCAAATTAATGCTAATACACTGTTTTATGTATATTTATTTGTATTTTATTAGCATCTAAGGGCTCCAATCAAGCATTGGGGCCTTATTGTGCTGGATGCTCTGCAAACATGCAGTAAGAAGGCAGTCCCTGCCCCTAGAGCCATACATGTCTCATTTTAGTTTGTAAGATATACAAGCTCATGGGGGTTAGCCACAGTGAGCTGGGAGAAGATTGTGGTCTGTCTGTTCAGTGAAGGGTAAGTGACGGTACAGTGTGAGATGACATTGTGTGCACAAGGGTGAAAGGGTTTTAAAATTTAGCAGCTGTGATGTTCTTTCTGTGGAGTACGCTAAGTGTGTGAGTGCCGGGCAGGTGTATGTAGCTCCTGTTCAGTACAGGGCAAAAGCAGCGTTATGTGTTATGTGTGTATTGGGGCCTCTCTCATAGAGGGGAGAGTTAAGGTTGCACGAGCAGGTATCCTGCATGGGCATGTAACTCTGTGTTTCCTGGATTTCATAAGCTTGAGTTATGCTAAACTCGGTGTTCTAGAAGGGCACATCAAACCACTGGTCAATTTTCACTGTACTAATGAAGGTTTTTGTCAGTGAATGTCCTGGGGTGTTTTTTTTAACAGAGAAATATTGTTGGTAGGGGACAGTGGTTATTGAGGCAGCTGTAATTATCATGTGGGTGTGCAGCTGAGATGCTGTGGTGGCCAGGTAATAATGATAATAGCTAACTCTTTTCATCAGATCACAAAGAGGGAAGCATCATTAATCCCATTGTACAGAGGGGAAACCTGAACATGTTAGGGGGTTTATTCCTTCACCCACTTACTTCCCTGGTCCTTCTCGCATGAACAGAGAGCAACAATACCCGAAGTCCAAAGGTGCAAACAATTCGATGTTTATTGGGGTGAACTTCCAGCAAGCATGATTCCGGTTTCCTTACTTATGGTTCCCCTTCCCAGCTCTGACAACACAGAGCCTTACCTGTGTCCCTGTTCCCATCCCTTAGCAAAACATGATTCCAATTTCCCCACCCCCATTCCCGGTTCCCATTTCCTCCCCCCTTACTTCCTGATTGACTGCAGCCTATATAGTAAAACTTGAGTTCTGCTTAGCTATACCTTAACCAATCATTTTCCTGAAATTTAACGAACCAATCCTAACATATTATAACATGATTATGTAACCAATTATATCTCACCACCTTAATTAGTTTACACCCAGTGTCATAAATATAAAGGGAAGGGTAAACCCCTTTAAAATCCCTCCTGGCTAGAGGAAAAATCCTCTCACCTGTAAAGGGTTAAGAAGCTAAAGGTAACCTCGCTGGCACCTGACCAAAATGACCAATGAGGAGACAAGATACTTTCAAAAGCTGGGAGGAGGGAGAGAAACAAAGGGTCTGTGTCTGTCTATATGCTGGTCTTTACCGGGGATAGACCAGGAATGGAGTCTTAGAACTTTTAGTAAGTAATCTAGCTAGGTATGTGTTAGATTATGATTTCTTTAAATGGCTGAGAAAAGAATTGTGCTGAATAGAATGACTATTTCTGTCTGTGTGTCTTTTTTGTAACTTAAGGTTTTGCCTAGAGGGATTCTCTATGTTTTGAATCTAATTACCCTGTAAGGTATCTACCATCCTGATTTTACAGGGATGATTCCTTTACTTCTATTTACTTCTATTTCTATTAAAAGTCTTCTTGTAAGAAAACTGAATGCTTTTTCATTGTTCTCAGATCCAAGGGTTTTGGTCTGTGGTCACCTATGCAAATTGGTGAGGATTTTTACCAAACCTTTCCCAGGAAGTGGGGTGCAAGGGTTGGGAGGATTTTGGGGGGAAAGACGTGTCCAAACAGCTCTTCCCCAGTAACCAGTATTAGTTTGGTGGTGGTAGCGGCCAATCCAAGGACAACGGGTGGAATATTTTGTACCTTGGGGAAGTTTTAACCTAAGCTGGTAAAAGTAAGCTTAGGAGGTTTTCATGCAGGTCCCCACATCTGTACCCTAGAGTTCAGAGTGAGGGGGGAACCTTGACATGGTGGCAGAGTGGTGGGATTAAGCTGAAATAATTTTGAGATCAATTTGAGATTTTTTGAACTAGAAATACAGATTTTAAAAAAGGAATTTTTTTTTCCTTTGGAGCTGCTGGAAAGCAGCTAGATTTTTCTCTGCTTTGGGGCCAGAGCAGAAACAAAAGGGGATTATCTTTGTGAATTGCAGGTTTTCTTTCCCTGGAGGCAGGGTACTTAACTCCTGCAGGGAAATTCACAGTCATAGAATCATAGAATCATAGAATATCAGGGTTGGAAGGGACCCCAGAAGGTCATCTAGTCCAACCCCCTGCTCGAAGCAGGACCAATTCCCAGTTAAATCATCCCAGCCAGGGCTTTGTCAAGCCTGACCTTAAAAACCTCTAAGGAAGGAGATTCTACCACATCCCTAGGTAACACATTCCAGTGTTTCACCACCCTCTTAGTGAAAAAGTTTTTCCTAATATCCAGTCTAAACCTCCCCCACTGCAACTTGAGACCATTACTCCTCGTTCTGTCATCTGCTACCATTGAGAACAGTCTAGAGCCAACCCAGAGTTTTTTTTATTTTTCCTAAAAGTAAATGGGGGGGAGGCGATGTTCTACCCATTTGCCTGGAGACAAAGGTGGCAGGGTTTTTTGGTTTTTTTTTTTGTTGTTTTTTTTAGGATTTTGACTTTTTTTACAAGGAGCACCAGTTTGAAAAGGAATTTTCTTTCCTTTAGGCTGCTGGTAAGCAGGTTTCCAAGTAGTTGGAGGTTTTTTTATTTAATTTGGGGCCAGAGCAGAGACAAGGGAATTGTCTTTTTCTGTAGGCTGATAATCATTATCAGAGAATAGGTATCCTATTCCAGCACAGCAAAATTTTACAGCCAAGATTTGTTTGTTTATTTCTAAACCTCGGGTGTAAAGTTAGTTAAAAACAGAGAGGTTAGGATGACAGATTCCACGGCTCAACAAAAGCTGGAATTAGCCAGATTTCAGGCTCAGGAAAAACAAAAGGAACATGAAAGACAGATAGAGCTCATGCGGCTGGAGAAGGAAGAGAAGGAAAAAGAGAGGAAGCATGTGGAGGAGGAGAGGGAAAAAGAGAGGAAGCATGCACTGGAGATGGAGAAGGTAAAGGCTCAGCAGAATATACCAACAAAGCCTAGCAATCCTTCTCCAGGTACCACTTCCCATCCCAGAAAGTTCCCCACCTACAAGGCAGGCGATGATACGGAGGCCTTCATAGAAAACTTTGAAAGGGCCTGCCTTGGGTACAGCATCTCTACCGACCAATACATGGTAGAGCTGAGGCCGCAGCTCAGTGGACCCTTAGCTGAGGTGGCGGCTGAAATGCCTAAAGAACACATGAACAAGTATGAACCGTTTAAATCCAAGGCAAGAGTCAGAATGGGGATAACACCCGAGCATTCTCGTCGGAGGTTCAGAGCCCTAAGGTTGAAACCAGACGTGTCATTTACCCAACATGCCTACCACATTGTGAAACATTGGGATGCCTGGATATCAGGAGCAAGTGTTGAATCTCCAGTAAATTTGCCCTTCCTAATGCAAATGGAACAATTCTTAGAGGGTGTTCCTGAGGAAATAGAAAGATACATCCTAGATGGGAAGCCCAAAACAGTAATCGAGGCAAGAGAGATTGGAGCCAGATGGGTGAAGGTGGCAGAGAAGAAGAAAACTGGTCGCAGTTGGAGCGGAGACCAGAAGGTACGACCCCAGACCACACCCTATTACCGGGGGCCGGCCAAAGCCCCACCTACCTCCCAAAGAACCGTCCAGACCCCTTATCGTCCCACCACTCCATTCTCCAGCAACCCACCTTGCCCCAGTGACCCGTCCAGGTTGGTTGTAGAAAGAGGACTTTTATACAAGGAAACTCTTTCTGGTGGACACCAGGAAGACTGGCATCCTCAGAGAAAGTTGGTAGTTCCAACTAAATACCGGGCCAGGCTCTTGAGCTTAGCCCACAATCACCCTAGTGGCCATGCTGGGGTGAACAGGACCAAAGACCATTTGGGGGGGTCATTCCACTGGGAGGGAATGGGCAAGGATGTTTCTACCTATGTCCGGTCTTGTGAAGTATGCCAAAGAGTGGGAAAACCCCAAGACGAGGTCAAAGCCCCTCTCCAGCCACTCCCATCATTGAAGTTCCATTTCAGCGAGTAGCTGTGGATATTCTGGGTCCTTTTCCAAAAAAGACACCCAGAGGAAAGCAGTACATACTGACTTTCATGGATTTTGCCACTCGATGGCTGGAAGCAGTAGCTCTAAGCAACACCAGGGCTAAAAGTGTGTGTCAGGCACTAGCAGACATTTTTGCCAGGGTAGGTTGGCCCTCCGACATCCTCACAGATGCAGGGACTAATTTCCTGTCAGGAACTATGGAAAACCTTTGGGAAGCTCATGGGGTAAATCACTTGGTTGCCACTCCTTACCATCATCAAACAAATGGCATGGTGGAGAAGTTTAACGGAACTTTGGCAGCCATGATACATACATTTGTAAATGAGCACTCCAATGATTGGGACCTAGTGCTGCAGCAGTTGCTCTTTGCCTACAGAGCTGTACCACATCCCAGTTTAGGGTTTTCCCCATTTGAACTTGTATATGGCCGTGAGGTTAAGGGGCCATTGCAGTTGGTGAAGCAGCAATGGGAGGGATTTATACCTTCTCCAGGAACTAAAATTCTGGACTTTGTAACCAACCTACAAAACACCCTCCAAACCTCTTTAGCCCTTGCTAAAGAAAACTTGCATAATGACAGGTTTCAGAGAAGCAGCCGTGTTAGTCTGTATTCGCAAAAAGAAAAGGAGTACTTGTGACAGCTTAGAGACTAACCAATTTATTTGAGCATAAGATTTTGTGAGCTACAGCTCACTTCATCAGATGCATAAAAGTGGAAAATGCAGTGAGGATGTTTTTATACACACAGACCATGAAAAAATGGGTGTTTATCACTTCAAAAGGTTTTCTCCCTCCACCCCACTCTCCTGCTGATAATAGCTTATCTAAAGTGATCACTCTCCTTACAATGTGTATGATAATCAAGGTGGGCCATTTCCAGCACAAATCCAGGTTTTCTCTCCCCCCCACCCCACTCTCCTGCTCTCTTTTCTCTCCCCCCACCCCACTCTCCTGCTGGTCACGCGATTACAGACATGAAAGTTGCAATATTACAACAGAAAAACTTCAAAACCAGAGTCCAGCGAGAGACTGCTGAATTGGAATTCATTTGCAAATTGGATACAATTAACTTCGGCTTGAATAGAGACTGGGAGTGGCTAAGTCATTATGCAAGGTAACCTATTTCCCCTTGTTTTTTCCTACCCCCCCCCCATTCCTCAGACGTTCTTGCTAAACCCTGGATTTGTGCTGGAAATGGCCCACCTTGATTATCATACACATTGTAAGGAGAGTGATCACTTTAGATAAGCTATTACCAGCAGGAGAGTGGGGTGGAGGAAGAAAACCTTCTGAAGTGATAAACACCCATTTTTTCATGGTCTGTGTGTATAAAAACATCCTCATTGCATTTTCCACTTTTATGCATCCGATGAAGTGAGCTGTAGCTCACGAAAGCTTATGCTCAAATAAATTGGTTAGTCTCTAAGGTGCCACAAGTCCTCCTTTTCTTTTTGTGAATACAGACTAACATGGCTGCTACTCTGAAACCTTAAATAAATTTCTTCATCTCTGCTATGTATCTGAATCTTAAGAATTGAACTCATGTCTGTACGTATATTGATCTTTTAACCAATACACTCTCTTTTCTCTTTTAATAAATTTTAGTTCAGTTAATAAGAATTGGCTATAAGCCTATATTTTGGGTAAGATCTATGTTATAATTTGACCTGGGCATGTGCCTGGTCCTTTGGGATCAGAAGAACCTTTTATTTTATATGATGAAATAAGATTTTCAGTAATCATCATCATATTTTGACATGGGTACCTGGATGGAGGCCTGAGGCTGGGCACTTGAAGGAAACTGCATGGTTTGAATTTCTGAGTAACTAATGAGGTAATATAGAAGCTGTTTTGTGCTGGCTTGGTAAATCTAAATATTGGAATATCCACCAGATTTTGGAGTTTGTCCACCCTGTTCTCTTTACAGTTCAACCTAATTGGGTGACCTCAGCTGGCTCCCACAGGGCACACCTTGTCACACCTCCTCTCCATAGAGGGGAGGAGACACAAAGACACAGGGGTCTGCTAAATGGGGCAAAGGGGAAAAAAGGGTAGGGGTGGATGTGGGTTTACATGTTGTCATAAATATAAAGGGAAGGGTAAACCCCTTTTATATCCCTCCTGGCCAGAGGAAAAATCCTCTCACCTATAAATGGTTAAGAAGCTAAAGGTAACCTCATTGGCACCTGACCAAAATGACCAATGAGGAGACAAGATACTTTCAAAAGCTGGGAGGAGGGAGAAAAACAAAGGGTCTGGTGCTGTCTGTATGCTGCTTTTGCCGGGGACAGAACAGGAATGGAGTCTTAGAACTTTTAGTAAGTAATCTAGTTAGGTATATGTTAGATTATGATTTCTTTAAATGGCTGAGAAAAGAGCTGTGTTGAATAGAATGACTGTCCCTGTCTGTGTGTCTTTTTTGTAACTTAAGGTTTTGCCTACAGGGATTCTCTATGTTTTGAATCTAATTACCCTGTAAGGTATCTACCATCCTGATTTTACAGAGGTGATTCCTTTACCTCTATTAAAAGTCTTCTTGTATGGAAACTGAATGCTTTTTCATTGTTCTAAGATCCAAGGGTTTGGGTCTGTGGTCACCAATGCAAATTGGTGAGGATTTTTACCAAATCTTCCCCAGGAAGTGGGGTGCAAGGGTTGGGAGGATTTTGGGGGGGAAAGATGTGTCCAAACTACGTTTCCTAGTAAACCCAGTTAAAGTTTGGTGGTGGCAGTGGAAATTCCAAGGGCAAAGGGTAAAATTAATTTGTACCTTGGGGAAGTTTTAACCTAAGCTGCTAAAAGTAAGCTTAGGAGGTTTTCATGCAGGTCCCCACATCTGTACCCTAGAGTTCAGAGTGAGGGAGGAACCTTGACACATGTTTAAAACAGGTTTGTGGGGGGACATGACCAGACAACCCCAGCTAATGAACACTGGTGCAAGGGAATCAATGAACACCAACCAGAGGAATTCTGCCCAGATATGAGAATGTGCGAGCGTCAGGAAACAGGCCTCACAAGTGCAGAAAGACACCCCTTGACTAAGCTTCCTCCTCCTGGACTTAGGTGTTCAGCTTGGCCAGTGTCAAGAGGAGATGCACAAGGTCCCAGAATTTGACGAGGCCCAGGAAAAGGTGTCCAACGATAAAAATGTGAGGAGAAAAGTTCAGACAGAAGCTCAGAAAGAAGCAGAAGAGGGGCTGCAACCTGGCACAGCGGCGACAGATATGCACCAGTCTCTTTCTCACCCATGTCCCCATGTAGGAGGCACCAGTGGATGTCCCCAACAGCCTAGGAAACAAGGGGGAGTACAGGCTTGTACACGAGGGACACTTGCACTCAGACAGAGGCAGCAGCTCCTGTGCTTGCTGTCTGTGTAGGACATGAGATGAGCAAGGTCCCAGACTGTATGCAGCAAGATCATGTACAGATATGGGTCACATCTTGTTCCCTGTTCACAGCCCCAGCAAATGAGCATCTTGCAAGGCTGTTTCACAGGGTTCATCAGGTTGATCTGACGATATAGCTGCTATGGTTTGGTCCAACCCCAAGGAGTGGCTTTTGCTGGCTGGGGGATCCATATGCTTGGACCAGTGCATGAGGAAGCAAATCACTGTCCATGTCCCTCTCCCTCTCCTTCCAATCCCAAGTCTCCTGGTCACCAGGGCAGCTGAAAGAAGCAAGGTCTGGGGACACCTTGAGTGAGGTCCTCACTGTCAGGGTCAGCTGCACCTCCGTCCCTTTCCTGGTCTTTCTGAGAGCACCCGTCAGGTCTCAGGCCTGGTGTCTTCACCATTCCCAGGGTGGAAGCCCATTGTTCTCCCACTCGCAGGCTGAGCCCTGGGCTGCAAAATCATTCTGACCCTGAAGGCCTGACTGAGTTTGGGCCCCTGCACTTGATCCTCTTCGGGAGTCTGTGACAAAGCGTAACTCACACACCTCTTGGGGGTGGGGTTCTGTCCCATCTAGTGGCACCGAGACCACTTAGAGAGAGAGAGAGAAAATGAGTCTGCTCGACAGCCTGAGCTATCCACCAGTTGGCTTCTAGCTCCTGCGGTAGAGGCTTATGCACTAAGCTCCAGATGTCCCTTGTTCAATCCCCCCCGCTGACCACCCGGTATCTGTCGGCATTACAAGTGGGGGCTTGTCCAGGATTTCAACTGGGAAGACTCTGAAGCTCAGGAGGTTCCTCAGCTAGGGGATGTATGTAACCCACTCACCTCCTGGGTGTGGTGTTTTGTCCCATCTAGTGGCACCGAGATCGCTTACGGAGAAAGTTAAATGAGTCTGCTCTGGAACCTTAGCTACCAGTCAGCTAGCTTTTAGCTCATATGGTAGAGGCTCATGCACTAAGCTCCAGAGGTCCCCGGTTCAATCCCGCCCGCTGATGACTAGGGTCTGTCAGCATTACCCAAGCATAGAGTGATACAATAACCCTGCTTAAAGCAAAAGTATTGCTTAGGTCATAGGAGCAAAGCTTTAGAGAGAGAAAGGATTTTAAAACAACAAAAGGTCTACACATGTGTATCCTACCTAGAGTCCTGTCAGGCCCAGCTTCCCATCACCCCTAACCTCTGGGCCTGGAGGTCAGTCTGTTCCCCTTAATTGTCTCCCTTGCTGCTTGAGAGAGTTTGTGTCTTTTAACATTTAGTGAGGCTCTCTGTTCTCCTGTGTTCATAGGGTTGGGCCCTTCCCTTTGCAAGCTACTCTGCAGGACAGCCTCTTCTTGAATTAACCCTACATATTCATACAGCAAATCCCCTTACAATGACAGGACAAATGGAACATTAGCATTCACAGTCACAGCCAACTCCAACTCCATCACATATCTCCTTCCTTTAGATCGTACTGGATGGGCATGTTCACAGGCAGGCATAAGAGGCTTCCATGTGCGCTCTCGTGCTAGCGTTACCCCAGAACTTCTAGGTCTGAAGTTGGGACCCAAATCTGCCACTTCTTCCTATTCAGCTTCTAGGTAGTGAGTAGGGTGATGATCCCTCATTCCTTAGCATCCCAAACACCAAGGCTGTATGCTGGGGTCGCCTTTCTCCCTCAAATCACAGGTAATAGCATCTGTAATATCATCTAAAAGAATGTCAAGGAGTTTCCCCTGTTAAAAACTCTGTACAGCTAAAGGGATTAAGGAATATTGGTCAAATGAAAGCCTATTTACTTCTCTACAGACTTAAAACAGCAGGGCTGATCAAACAGCTCAGGGATCTAGCTACACAGCCCTCCCCAAGACACAAACAAACAACAAAGAGACCAAACAGACAATGCCTCAAGTGCCTTGACCACTAAGCACAGAATCGAAAGTTACTCCTCCAAAACGCCCAGTAGCCTCTCCTGGTTGTGTAGAGAATGACAAGTATTTTCAAATAGGAGGACTTGTGGCACCTTAAAGACTAACCAATTTATTTGAGCATAAGCTTTTGTGAGCTACAGCTCACTTCATCGGATGCATTCAGTGGAAAATATAGTGAGGAGATTTATATACACAGAGAACATGAAACAATGGGTGTTTCCATACACACTGTAACAAGAGTGATCAGGTAAGGTGAGCTATTAACAGCAGGAGAGCCGGGGGGGGGGGAGGAGGGGAGAAAACCTTTAGTAGTGATAACCAAGGTGGGCCATTTCCAGCAGTTAACAAGAACGTCTGAGGAACAGCGGGGGCGGGGGGAGGAATAACATGGGGAAATAGTTTTATTTTGTGTAATGACCCATCCACTCCCAGTCTTTATTCAAGCCTAAGTTAATTGTATCCAGTTAGCAAATTAATTCCAATGCAGCAGTCTCTCATTGAAGTCTGTTAATAACATAAATGGATTGAGAGCTGGATTGTGGCACAGCCCAGGACTGGGGTACTGAAGAGATTCACAGGCCAGAGGGCACATGGAACCCTTCAGTCCACTGTGTGGAAGCTGCTATACACCTTCCTGGGGTCTGACATATTCTCCCCCGTGGAGCTGAACAGGCCATGGAGGTGGGGGAGCAGGGGCAGAGCAATAGCTCTGTCTACTCTTTTCCCTTCCCCTCCTCTTCTGGGGTGCCAGGGCCCTGCAGGGGAGCATCACAGCAGCAGCCGGGTGGGCCCCTGACCTCAGGGGCAGCAATTTTGGCTGGCACTTATGTGGGCTAGTCTTCAGTGAACTGTTTTCATGTCAGCATGTGCAAGTTACATTTTCACTGTGATATTGAGGTGGGATTCTTCAGCTCTCTAAACCTCCTTAATACTTGCAATTTCTTCTGATTTCAGGACAGAGCTAATTAGTGACAGAAATGCAGGGATGAGTGAACTTTGAATGGCCCATCCACAGCTTTATTGTGAATATTGATAAATCCCATGCGATTATTAAAACACACTTCTCCTCATACATCTTCCCACTGAAAACGGATGTTAACATTAACCATGTAGCTATAGCCAAATTCTGCTCTCGGTTACTCCACTATAAATGGAGTTACAGACACTAAACACAAGCAAAAACTACAGTTAGTGACAGTTAAAGCTGCATCACAATGCACTTGGCACACACAACACCTAGAAAGCATGGAGAAAGGAAGCTGAGGGAAAAGTCTCCTTCATTCTTTGCCACCTTCATATTGCCTACAGCACTGTTAATTACACGTTCCAACACTCCTATAAAGCTTTCACTTCAGTGTCCCACAGATAACAAAAAATAATGCACATTCCCAACATATCCTCCCATGCCCTCGCTCTTTGTGAGGTTTCTTCTCACCCGTGGATCTGTAACGTTAAATGCAGTGGGTTCAGCTTGGTGCGCTTATTTGCAGCTATCAGGAAACCTTATTTTCCCCCCTCAAAAACAGAAGAAGTGACACAGATAAAACACAAGTGATTCCCAACCATATGTTTTTTCATTAACTGGTAAACCAAATCCCATCCATTTTTAGAAAGTAATGTTAGTATCAGAGAAAACTAACGCCAAGGCGAGAGACTGCCTTGCTCAATTTGTCAAATGAGTAGGTGTAAGTCCTTCTTATAAAAACAATAACCTCCTAACTCCATTCTGAGCAACTGCAAATTCAACCTCCTCTTCCACTGTAACCTGCCGGTTTTCATTTTTCCCTGAGCAGCCCAGAATGACCAGGTGTGTTTACATGTTCGTGCCAACTGAAATCTGTAACACCGTCTTACCTATAGAATCACAACCAGGTTGCCCATAGCACAACCTCTGCCGCTGTGTACCGAGAGAACAACATGGCCCCTCTAACATCAAAAGGAGGTCTCCGAAAATCCTCTCTCTCTCTCTAACTGGCACTTCACTTGCCAGTTACACAAACTCATTTCAAACATGGTAAGCAAACTTAACGTAAATATATCACCTGTGGGCTTCGGTCTCACTTACAGAACACTCGATTACTCTTCCTCCAGTGTCTGCAGCTGTCAAGGTTCCTTCCCCACGCTGAACTCCAGGGTACAAATGTGGGGACCTGCATGAAAACCTCCTAAGCTTACTTTTACCAGCTTAGGTTAAAACTTCCCCAAGGTACAAATTATTTTACCCTTTGCCCTTGGATTTCCACTGCCACCACCAAACTTTATCTGGGTTCCTGAGAAAACGTAGTTTGGACACGTCTTTCCCCCCAAAATCATCCCAACCCTTGCACCCCACTTCCTGGGGAAGGTTTGGTAAAAATCCTCACCAATTTGCATAGGTGACCACAGACCAAAACCCTTGGATCTTAGAACAATGAAAAAGCATTCAGTTTTCTTACAAGAAGACTTTTAATAGAAGTAAAAAGGAATCACCTCTGTAAAATCAGGATGGTAGATACCTTTCAGGGTAATTAGATTCAAAACATAGAGAATCCCTCTGGACAAAACCTTAAGCTATAAAAAGGACACACAGACAGGAATATTCATTCTATTCAGCACAGCTATTTTCTCAGCCATTTAAAGAAATCATAATCTAACACAGACCTAGCTAGATTACTTACTAAGTTCTAAGACTCCATTCCTGTTCTGTCCCTGGCAAAAGCAGCATACAGACACAGACCCTTTGTTTTTCTCCCTCCTCCCAACTTTTGAAAATATCTTGTCTCCTCATTGGTCATTTTGCTCAGATGCCAGCGAGGTTACCTTTAGCTTCTTAACCCTTTACAGGTGAGAGGATTTTTCCTCTGGCCAGGAGGGATTTTAAAGGGGTTTACCCTTCCCTTTATATTTATGACACCCCCCCCAAATCTCAGCTAGGGTGAAACCCTGGCTGGGATTTCTTCCTGGAGCTCTAGGAAAAAACAGAGTTAATAAGACACATGCACCTCTAAATATACTACCAATTACATAAAGACTAACAATATTTTCCACATCTCAAGGATGATTTTAACCAGTTGATTCTGGGAAACTTTCACGGGAGAGTGCATCAGCCACTTTGTTAGAAGCTCCTGAGATGTGTTGGATGTGGAAATCAAAATCTTGGAGAGCTAAACTTCACCGAAGAAGTTTTTTGTTAGTTTCTTTGACGGTGTGAAGCCACTTCAGTGCAGCATGGTCGGTTTGCAGGTGGAAACGCCGTCCCCAAACATATGGGCGTAGCTTTTCCAGAGCGTAGACAATGGCGTAACATTCTTTTTCAGTGACTGACCAGTTGCTTTCCCTCTCAGACAGTTTTTTGCTGAGAAACACTACAGGGTGGAATTCTTGATCAGGTCCTTTCTGCATTAAAACTGCTCCCACACCACGCTCGGACGCATCTGTGGTTATTAGGAACAGTTTGTCAAAGTCTGGGGCCCTTAGTACAGGGTCAGACATGAGTGTCGCTTTAAGCTGGTTAGAGGCCTTCTGAAACTCTTCGGTCCACTGAACGGCATTTGGCTGTTTCCTTTTGGTTAGGTCTGTCAGTGGGGCGGCGATTTGGCTGTATTGCGGTACAAATCGTCTGTAATAACCGGCCAAGTCTAAGAAGGATTGAACGTGTTTCTTTGACTTTGGGACAGGCCACTTTTGGATAGCATCCACTTTGGCCTGTAGGGGGCTGATAGTTCCTTGACCCACCTGGTGTCCAAGGGAAGTCACTCTGTTTAGGCCTATTTGACAATTCTTAGCCTTAACAGTTAGTCCTGCCTCCCTTATGCGCTCAAAGACTTTTTGTAGATGTTCCAGGTGTTCTGCCCAGGAATCTGAAAATATGGCCACATCGTCAAGGTAGGCGACTGCATATTCTCCTAATCCCGCTAGGAGACCATCTACAAGTCTTTGGAAGGTGGCGGGTGCATTTCGCAGCCCGAAAGGGAGTACATTAAATTCATACAGCCTGACATGTGTGGTGAACGCTGACCTTTCCTTGGCGGATTCATCTAGCGGTACCTGCCAGTACCCCTTGGTTAAGTCCAAGGTAGAGATGAACTGGACCCGTCCCAGTTTCTCTAATAGTTCATCTGTGCGGGGCATTGAATAGTTGTCTGGGCGAGTTACAGCATTTAGCTTATGGTAGTCCATGCAAAAACGTATCTCCCCATCTGGTTTGGGAACTAGAACCACTGGAGATGCCCATGCACTTCCAGAGGGGCGGATTTCACCCATCTGTAACATATCCTGGATCTCCCGGTCTATAGCCGTTTTAGCTTGAGGAGACACCGGTAAGGTTGGACTTTAATTGGGTGAGCATTACCTGTGTCAATGGAGTGATATGCCCATTCAGTCAGTCCTGGGGTGGCTGAGAACGTCGGCATGTAGCTAGTGCACAGCTCCTTGATCTGCTGTCACTGCATACGCCCACGGGTCATGGAGAGGTTCACCTCTTCCACACCACCAGCACTTTTCCCTTCGTAGTAGACATCTTCAAGCCATTCAGTGTCGTCTCCTCGCTGGGCTGTAAACTGACAAACCGTTAATTCTCTGGAATAAAAGGGATTTAGAGAATTAATATGGTACACCTTAGGCTTTCAGTTGAAGGTGGGGAATGCTATGAGATAATTAACGGCTCCCAGGCACTCCTGGACCGTGAATTGCCCTTCCCACGATGCTTCCATTTTATGGGCCTGGAGCGCCTTTAAGACCATGACCTGGTCCCCTACTTTGAAGGAGCGCTCTCTGGCATGTTTATCATACCAGGCTTTTTGTTCTTTTTGAGCATCCTGTAAGTTTTCTTTAGCAAGGGCTAAAGAGGTTCGGAGGGTGTTTTGTAGGTTGGTTACAAAGTCCAGAATTTTAGTTCCTGGAGAAGGTGTAAATCCCTCCCATTACTGCTTCACCAACTGTAATGGCCCCTTAACCTCACGGCCATATAAAATTTCAAATGGGGAAAACCCTAACCTGGGATGTGGTACAGCTCTGTAGGCAAAGAGCAACTGCTGCAACACTAGGTCCCAATCATTGGAGTGCTCATTTACAAATTTATGTATCATGGCCCCAAAAGTCCCATTAAACTTTTCCAGCATGCCATTTGTGTGATGGTGGTAAGGAATGGCAACCAAGTGATTTACCCCATAAGCTTCCCAAAGGTTTTCCATAGTTCCTGCCAGGAAATTAGTCCCTGCATCTGTGAGGATGTCGGAGGGCCAACCTACCCTGGCAAAAATGTCTGCTAGTGCCTGACACACACTTTTAGCCCTGGTGTTGCTTAGAGCTACTGCTTCCAGCCATCGGGTGGCAAAATCCATGAAAGTCAGTATGTACTGCTCTCCTCTGGGTGTCTTTTTCAGAAAAGGACCCAGAATATCCACAGCTACTCGCTGAAATGGAACTTCAATGATGGGGAGTGGCTGGACATAGGTAGAAACATCCTTGCCCATTCCCTCCCAGTGGAATGACCCCCCTAAATGGTCTTTAGTCCTGTTCACCCCAGCATGGCCACTAGGGTGATCGTGGGCTAAGCTCAAGAGCTTGGCCCAGTATTTAGTTGGAACTACCTACTGTCTCTGAGGATGCCAGTCTTCCTGGTGTCCACCAGAAAGAGTTTCCTTAGAATCATAGAATCATAGAATATCAGGGTTGGAAGGGACCTCAGGAGGTCATCTGCTGGGAATGCCCTGACTTATACAGCCCAAATTGCCGTTAGCCTTCTTGGCAACGAGGGCACACTGTTGACTCATATCCAGCTTCTTGTCCACTGTCACCCCTAGGTCCTTTTCCGCAGAACTGCTGCCTAGCCATTCGGTCCCTAGTCTGTAGCTGTGCATTGGGTTCTTCCGTCCTAAGTGCAGGACCCTGCACTTATCCTTATTGAACCTCATCAGATTTCTTTTGGCCCAATCCTCCAAATTGTCTAGGTCCCTTTGTATCCTATCCCTGCCCTCCAGCGTATCTACCACTCCTCCCAGTTTAGTATCATCTGCAAATTTTCTGAGAGTGCAATCCACACCATCCTCCAGATCATTTATGAAGATATTGAACAAAACTGGCCCCAGGACCGACCCTTGGGGTACTCCACTTGACTCCGGCTGCCAACTAGACATGGAGCCATTGATCACTACCCGTTGAGCCTGACAATCTAGCCAACTTTCAACCCACCTTATAGTGCATTCATCCAGCCCATACTTCTTTAGCTTGCTGACAAGAATACTGTGGGAGACCGTGTCAAAAGCTTTGCTAAAGTCAAGATACAATACATCCACTGCTTTCCCTTCATCCACAGAGCCAGTTATCTTGTCATAGAAGGCAATTAGGTTAGTCAGGCATGACTTGCCCTTGGTGAATCCATGCTGACTGTTCCTGATCACTTTCCTCTCCTCTAAGTGCTTCAGGATTGATTCTTTGAGGACCTGCTCCATGATTTTTCGGGGGACTGAAGTGAGGCTCACTGGCCTGTATTTCCCAGGATCCTCCTTCTTCCCTTTTTTAAAGATTGGCACTACATTAGCCTTTTTCCAGTCATCCGGGACTTCCCCCGTTCGCCACGAGTTTTCAAAGATAATGGCCAATGGCTCTGCAATCACAGCCGCCAGTTCCTTTAGCACTCTCGGATGCAACTCGTCCGGCCCCATGGACTTGTGCACATCCAGCTTTTCTAAATAGTCCCTAACCACCTCTTTCTCCACAGAGGGCTGGCCATCTGTTCCCCATGTTGTGATGCCCAGCGCAGCAGTCTGGGAGCTGACCTTGTTCGTGAAGACAGAGGCAAAAAAAGCATTGAGTACATTATCTTTTTCCACATCCTCTGTCACTAGGTTGCCTCCCTCATTCATTAAGGGGCCCACACTTTCCTTGGCTTTCTTCTTGTTGCCAACATACCTGAAGAAACCCTTCTTGTTACTCTTAACATCTCTCGCTAGCTGCAGCTCCAGGAGTGATTTGGCCCTCCTAATTTCATTCCTACATGCCCGAGCAATATTTTTATACTCTTCCCTGGTCATATGTCCAACCTTCCACTTCTTGTAAGCTTCTTTTTTATGCTTAAGATCCGCTAGGATTTCACCGTTAAGCCAAGCTGGTCGCCTGCCATATTTACTATTCTTTCGACACATTGGGATGGTTTGTCCCTGTAACCTCAACAGGGATTCCTTGAAATACAGCCAGCTCTCCTGGACACCTTTCCCTTTCATGTTAGTCCCCCAGGGAATCCTACCCATCCGTTCCCTAAGGGAGTCGAAGTCTGCTTTCCTGAAGTCCAGGGTCCGTATCCTGCTGCTTACCTTTCTTCCCTGTCTCAGGATCCTGAACTCAACCAACTCATGGTCACTGCCTCCCAGATTCCCATCCACTTTTGCTTCCTCCACTAATTCTTCCCGGTTTGTGAGCAGCAGGTCAAGAAAAGCTCCCCCCCTAGTTGGCTCCTCTAGCACTTGCACCAGGAAATTGTCCCCTATGCTTTCCAAAAACTTCCTGGATTGTCTATGCACCGCTGTATTACTCTCCCAGCAGATATCAGGAAAATTAAAGTCACCCATGAGAACCAGTGCATGTGATCTAGTAGCTTCCGTGAGCTGCCGGAAGAAAGCCTCATCCACCTCATCCCCCTGGTCCGGTGGTCTATAGCAGATTCCCACCACTACATCACTTCTGTTGCTCACACTTCTAAACTTAATCCAGAGACACTCAGGTTTTTCTGCAGTTTCGTACCGGAGCTCTGAGCAGTCATACTGCTCCCTTACATACAGTTATACTCCCCCACCTTTTCTGCCCTGCCTGTCTTTCCTGAACAGTTTATAACCATCCATGACAGTACTCCAGTCATGTGAGTTATCCCACCAAGTCTCTGTTATTCCAATCACATCATAATTCCTTGACATCACCAGGACCTCCAGTTCTCCCTGTTTGTTTCCAAGGCTTTGTGCATTCGTATATAAGCACTTGAGATAACCTGCTGATTGCCCCTCATTCTCAGTATGAGGCAGGAGCCCTCCCCTCACAGACATTCCTGCCTGTGCTTCCTCCCGGTATCCCTCTTTCCCACTTACCTCAGGGCTTTGGTCTCCTTCCCCCGGTGAACCTAGTTTAAAGCCCTCCTCACTAGGTTAGCCAGCCTGCTCGCAAAGATGCTCTTCCCTCTCTTCATAAGGTGGAGCCCGTCTTTGCCCAGCACTCCTCCTTCATGGAACACCATCCCATGGTCAAAGAATCCAAAGCCTTCTCTCCGACACCACCTGCGTAGCCATTTGTTGACTTCCACTATTCGACGGTCCCTACCCAGGCCTTTTCCTTCCACGGGGAGGATGGACGAGAACACCACTTGCGCCTCAAACTCCTTTATCCTTCTTCCCAGAGCCACGTAGTCCACAGTGATCCGCTCAAGGTCATTCTTGGCAGTATCATTGGTGCCCACGTGGAGAAGCAGGAAGGGGTAGCGATCTGAGGGCTTGATGAGTCTCGGCAGTCTCTCCGTCACATCACGAATCTTAGCTACTGGCAAGCAGCAGACTTCTCGGTTTTCCCGGTCAGGGCGGCAGATAGATAACTCAGTCCCCCGGAGTAGAGAGTCCCCGACCACCACCACCCGCCTCCTTCTCTTGGGAGTGGTGGTCGTGGAACCCCCCCATCTCAGGACAGCGCATCTCATGCCTTCCAACCAGCGGAGTCTCCTTCTGCTTTCTCCCCCCAGACATATCATCTGGTCCACTCTCCGCAATGGTACCTGTGGAGAGAACATGAAAGCGGTTAGTTACCTGTGTCCACATTGCTAGAACCCGGACATTCCCCCTTCTTCTTCTGGAGGTCACATGTTGCCAAGCTTCTTCACTGGCCTCTTGGCTCCGCTGTGCAACCTGCTCTAAATCTTTAGAGCTTTGTGCCCGTAGAAGCATATCCTGACTTTTGTCCAGAAAATCCTCCGTTTCTCATATGCAACGCAGGGACGTTATCTGTTGCTCCAGACCTTCAATCTTCTCTTCCAGTATGGAGACCAGCTTCCACTTTGTACACATAAAGTCGCTTCTGTCCCGTAGAAGAGAGACAAACATGGCACATCCAGTGCAGGTCACAACAGCTGAACCCCCCCCTTCCATATCACCTTCTTACTATGAGCTTCCTCAGAGAAGTTGGCAAGATGTAAGCCTCACTGGGCTCACTCCAGGCGAACTCCCAGGCAAACTCCTGCTGTGTTGTATAAAAGTCCTTGTATAAAAGTCCTCTTTCTGCAACAAATCTGGATTGATTAGAAGAGCTGAGAGGCGGTGGGTTGCTCCATGCCGCCATCCAAGCTCTCTGGAGGCTTTCATCTGCTTCCTGTTCGGTCTGGAACTGTTCCCTTGATGCTGGAGACATCAGTTCCTCATTGGATTGTGGACCTATGCTTGGTCCCTCTGGAAGCGATGTAGGGGATGGGGCTGTTTCCATTGACTGTGAACCGCTCTCCACTGGGACACTATGTTGGGGTTCAGGCTCCGGCTGAGCCTCTTGTGTAGGGTTATGGGCTGCTCCTGGTTCAGGTTCGGTGGTGCCCTCTGGTGTTGAGGTTGCAAGTACTGGATTCAGTGCTGGCAATGGGTCTGGTGCTGGTTGTTCTCCCAGTTCCGGTTCTGGGACTGGTTCCGTCTAGGTCTCTGGGACTGGATCCACTACTGCTGTTGCAGACATTGGCCTGGGGTCTGGGTCCATCACCTCTGACCGGGTCCTGATAGAAGTTTCCGGAACAGAGCTAGGCCTCACGGCTTGTTTAGCCTGGCTGCGGGTGACCATTCCCACCCTCTTGGCCCGCTTCACATGATTGGTCAAGTCTTCCCCCAACAGCATGGGGATGGGATAATCATCATAGACTGCAAAAGTCCACGTTCCTGACCAGCCCTGGTATTGGACAGGCAACTTGGCTGTAGGCAAATTGAAAGAGTTGGACTGGAAGGGTTGAATCGTCACTTGGATCTCTGGGTTGATTAAATTGGGGTCCACTAAGGAAGCACGAATAGCTGACACTTGTGCTCTGGTGTCCCTCCATGAGGTGACCTTCTTCCCGCCCACACTCACAGTTTCCCTCCGCTCCAAGGGTATCTGGGAGGTATCTGGGCCTGCGGACCTCTGGTGTGATTCCGGTGCAATGAACTGTAATCTGTTGGGGTTCTTGGGGCAGTTGGTCTTTACATGCCCCAGCTCGTTACATTTAAAACATCATCAAGCTGACAGGTCACTGGGGCGAGGTGGGTTGCTGGAGAAGAGTGGTGGGACGATAAGGTGTCTGGAGGGTTCTTTGGGAGGTAGGTGGGGCCTTGGCCGGCCCCCGGTAATAGGGTGTGGTCCGGGGTTGTCCCTTCTCGTCTCTGCTCCAACTGCGACCAGTTTTCTTCTTCTCTGCCACCTCCACCCATCTGGCTCCAATCTCTCCTGCCTCAATTACAGTTTTGGGCTTCCCATCTAGGATGTATCTTTCTATTTCCTCAGGAACACCCTCTAAGAATTGTTCCATTTGCATTAGGAAGGGCAAATTTACTGGAGATTCAACACTTGCTCCTGATATCCAGGCATCCCAATGTTTCACAATGTGGTAGGCATGTCGGGTAAATGACACGTCTAGTTTCCACCTTAGGGCTCTGAACCTCCGATGAGAATGCTCGGGTGTTATCCCCATTCTGATTCTCGCCTTGGATTTAAACAGTTCATACTTGTTCATGTGTTCTTTAGGCATTTCAGCCGCCACCTCAGCTAAGGGTCCACTGAACTGCGGCCTCAGCTCTACCATGTATTGGTCGGTAGAGATGCTGTACCCAAGGCAGGCCCTTTCGAAGTTTTCTAAGAAGGCCTCCGTATCATCGCCTGCCTTGTAGGTGGGGAACTTTCTGGGATGGGAAGTGGTACCTGGAGAAGGATTGCTAGGCTTTGGTGGTATGTTCTGCTGAGCCTTTACCTTCTCCATCTCCAGTTCATGCTTCCTCTCTTTTTCCTTCTCCTCCTCCACATGCTTCCTTGCCTCCATTTCCCTCCTGTGGGCAGCTTCCTGTACCTCCTTCTCCATCCGCATGAGTTCTATCTGTCTTTCATGTTCCTTTTGTTTTTCCTGAGCCTGAAATCTGGCTAATTCCAGCTTTTGTTGAGCCGTGGAGTCTGTCATCCTAACCTCTCTGTTTTTAACTAACTTTACACCCGAGGTTTAGAAATAAGACAAACAAAACTTGGCTTGTAAAATTTTGCTGTGCTGGAATAGAATACCTATTCTCTGATAGTGATTGTCAGCCTACAGAAAAAGACAATTCCCTTTTGTCTCTGCTCTGGCCCCAAATCAAAGCAAAAAAACCTCCAGCTACTTGGAAACCTGCTTTCCAGCAGCCCAAAGGAAAAAAAAAATTCCTTTTCAAATCTGTGCTCCTTGTAAAAAAAAAAAATCAAAATCCTAAAAAAAAAAACCCTACCACATTTGTCTCCAGGTAAATGGGTAGAACAACCCCCTATTTACTTTTAGGGGGGAAAAAACCTCAGGTTTGTGAAGACTATGCATTTCCCTGCAGCAGGTTAACTACTCTGCCTCCAGGCAAAGAAAACCTGCAATTTACAAAGATAATCCCCTTTTGTCTCTGCTCTGGCCCCAAAGCAGAGAAAAAACTAGCTGCTTTCAGTTGGACCTCCTTTCCAGCAGCCCCAAAGGAAAAACAAAATATTTCCTTTTTAAAATCTGTTTTTCTGGTTCAAAAAATCTCATATTGATCTCAAAAGGATTTCAGGTTAATCCCACCACTCTGCCACCATGTCAAGATTCCTTCCCCACTCTGAACTCTAGGGTACAGATGTGGGGACCTGCATGAAAACCTCCTAAGCTTACTTTTACCAGCTTAGGTTAAAACTTCCCCAAGGTACAAACTATTTTACCCTTTGCCCTTGGAGTTCCACTGCCACCACCAGACATTTATCTGGGTTACTGGGAAAGCGTTGTTTGGAAACGTCTTTCCCCCCAAAATCCTCCCAACACTTGCACCCCACTTCCTGGGGAAGGTTTGGTAAAAATCCTCACCAATTTGCATAGGTGACCACAGACCCAAACCCTTGGATCTTGGAACAATGAAAAAGCATTCAGTTTCCATACAAAAAGACTTTTAATAGAAGTAAAGGAATCACCTCTGTAAAATCAGGATGGTAGATACCTTACAGGGTAATTAGATTCAAAACACAGAGAATCCCTCTAGGCAAAACCTTAAGTTACAAAAAAGACACACAGACAGGAATATTCATTCTATTCAGCACAGCTATTTTCTCAGCCATTTAAAGAAATCATAATCTAACACAGACCTAGCTAGATTACTTACTAAACGTTCTAAGACTCCATTCCTGTTCTGTCCCCAGAAAAAGCATCACACAGACACAGACAGACCCAGACCCTTTGTTTCTCTCCCTCCTCCCAGCTTTTGAAAGTATCTTGTCTCCTCATTCGTCATTTTGGTCAGGTGCCAGCGAGGTTACCTTTAGCTTCTTAACCCTTTACAGGTGAGAAGATTTTTTCCTCTGACCAGGAGGGATTTTAAAGGGGTTTGCCCTTCCCTTTATGTTTATGACAAAAGGACATTACCAAAATATTTTGTTTGAATTTTCAGGCATTTGGTGAAAGGCAAAGGAAAGGAGTCACAAAACAGCAGAAAGAGGTGGTGTTAGCATCACCTACTTTATAAGCTTTAACCTTGGGGTGAGGCCTCTCACCTGGGATATGAGAAACCTTGATTCAATTCCCCTGTGTACTAAATGTACAGAGGAAATTTAAATCTGGTTTCCAACATGGCAGGAATGTGCATGAGCCAGGGGACTTTCTCAATCTCTCTGCCTGGAGCTGTTCCAGTTTTTGAAAATAATTAAAGATTCATTGAAGAAGAGACTTGAACATGGGCCTCCCACAGCCAAAGTGAGCAGCCTAAGCACAAAGCTATAGGGTCATCCTCACAACCTTGCCTGGGTCCAATGACTATCCATTGTCATCATTACTTACTATGAATTGTCAAGTTCAAAGTCCTTTTCAACATCAGAAGGTAGGGGTGGACGGGATTCCATATACTCATAGATTCTATGGCCAGAAGGGACCATTGCAATCATCTAGTCTGACCTCCTGGATAACACAGGCCAGAGACCTTCCCTGAATTAAATGCCTGTTTCAACTAGAGCATATCTCCTAAAACTACATCCAATCTGCATTTAAAAATTGCCAGTGATGTAGAATCCACAATAACCTTCTCCAATTTGTCAACATGCTTCTTGAACTGTGGACACCAAACTGGACACAGTATTCCAACAGCAGTCGCTTGGCAGTTCTGAGTGGAGCTGGGCTCAGCGCCATGGGGTGACCGTGTCCATCCTATTTCAAGCATACATACATAACTCTCTATATCACAAAATAATATTCATTATCAGTGTGTCACCAGTTTTATCTGATATCTTACAATATACTCTTTGGATAAATATGACAGCACAGTGTTATGCAGAGAGAGTTTGTCATTCCTGGTTAGCTTTATAGTTACAGGCAGTGGAACACTTTGCCAGTGGCCACTGTGGCTCTTATAGGGTCACACCATCCTTTAATTCTTTATTAATCAAATCCCATATCAGGAACTCCATTATCTTCCCTGGGATCAATGTCGGAATGAAAGGCCTATAATTATCTGGGTTATCCTGTTTACCCATTTTAAACATTGGCATGATATTAACATTCATCCTCTCTTTTGGAATTTCCCCAGTGTTTCAAGACTTATTAAAAATCAACATTATTGATCCAGTGAGCTCTGCAGCCAGTTCTTTTAAAACTCTAGGTGGCAAATTATCTGGACCTGCTGATTTTAAAAGGTCTAACTTTAACAGCTGCTGTTTTAGCATTCTTCTCTGTTACCAATGGAATGGAAAGTATTTCATCATCTTGTGATATGACTATGACTATATCTACCTTTCCCCCAAATACAGAAAAGAAATATTTCTTACACATTTCTGCTTTTTCTACATTACTGCTGTCAATTCTACCATTTCTACCTACTAATGGACCAATACCATTGTCAAGATTCTTTTAAAACTCTTGCATGCAAGTTATTAGGATCTGCTGATTTTAAAATGTCTAACTTTAGTATCATAGAATATCAGGGTTGGAAGGGACCTCAGGAGGTCATCTAGTCCAACCTCCTGCTCAAAGCTGGACCAATCCCCAACTAAATCATCCCAGCCTGGGCTTTGTCAAGCCTGACCTTAAAAACTTCTAAAGAAGGAGATTCCACCACCTATCTAGGTAACGGATTCCAGTGCTTCACACTCTCCTAGTGAAAAAGTTTTTCCTAATATCCAAACTAAACCTCCCCCACTGCAACTTGAGACCATTACTCCTTGTTCTGTCATCTGCTATCACTGAGAACAGTCTAGATCCATCCTCTTTGGAACCCCCTTTCAGGTAGTTGAAAGCAGCTATCAAATCCCCGCCCCCCATTCTTCTCTTCTGCAGACAAAACAATCCCAGTTCCCTCAGCCTCTCCTCATAAGTCATGTGCTCCAGCCCCCTAATCATTTTTGTTGCCCTCTGCTGGACTCTTTCAAATTTTTCCACATCCTTCGTGTAGTATGGGGCCCAAAACTGGACACAATACTCCAGATGAGGCCTCACCAATGTTGAATAGAGGGGAACAATCTCATCCCTCGATCTGCTGGGAATGCCCTGACTTATACAGCCCAAATTGCCGTTAGCCTTCTTGGCAACGAGGGCACACTGTTGACTCATATCCAGCTTCTCGTCCACTGTAACCCCTAGGTCCTTTTCTACAGAACTGCTGCCTAGTCATTCGGTCCCTACTCTGTAGCAGTACATAGGATTCTTCCGTCCTAAGTGCAGGATTCTGCACTTGTCCTTGTTGAACCTCATCAGATTTCTTTTGGCCCAATCCTCCAATTTGTCTAGGCCCCTCTGTATCCTATCCCTACCCTCCAGTGTATCTACCTCTCCCCACAGCTTAGTGTCATCTGCAAACCTGCTAAGGGTGAAGTCCACGCCATCCTCCAGATCATTAATGAAGATATTGAACAAAAACTGCCCGAGGACCAACCCTTGGGGCACTCCACTTGATACCAGCTGCCAACTAGACATGGAGCCATTGATCACTACCCGTTGAGCCCGACAATCTAGCCAGCTTTCTATCCACCTTGTACACCATTCATCCAGCCCATACTTCTTTAACTTGCTAGCAAGAATAATGTGGGAGACCGTGTCAAAAGCTTTGCTAAAGTCAAGGAACAACACGTCCACTGCTTTCCCCTCATCCACAGAGCCAGTTATCTTGTCATAGAAGGCAATTAGGTTAGTCAGGCATGACTTGCCCTTGGTGAATCCAGGCTGACTGTTCCTGATCACTTTCCTCTCCTCTAAGTGCTTCAGAATTGATTCCTTGAGGACCTGCTCCATGATTTTTCCAGGGACTGAGGTGAGGCTGACTGGCCTGTAGTTCCCCGGATCCTCCTTCTTCCCCTTTTCAAAGATTTGCACTACATTAGCCTTTTTCCAGTCGTCTGGGACCTCCCCCAGTCGCCATGAGTTTCCAAAGATAATGGCCAATGGCTCTGCAATCACATCCGCCGACTCCTTTAGCACCCTCAGATGCAGCGCAGTCGGCCCCATGGACTTGTGCTCGTCCATTTTTTCTAAATAGTCCCTAACCACTTCTTTCTCCACAGAGGGTTGGTCACCTCCTCCCCATGCTGTGCTGCCCAGTGCAGTAGTCTGGGAGCTGACCTTGTTCGTGAAGACAGAGGCAAAAAAAGCAGTGAGTACATTAGCTTTTTCCACATCCTCTGTCACTAGGTTGCCTCTCTCATTCAGTAAGGGGCCCACACTTTCCTTGACTTTCTTCTTGTTGCTAACATACCTGAAGAAACCCTTCTTGTTACTCTTCACATCTCTTGCTACCTCCAACTCCAGGTGTGATTTGGCCTTCCTGATTTCACTCCTGCATGCCCAAGCAATCTTTTTATACTTTTCCCTGGTCATATGTCCAATCTTCCACTCCTTGTAAGCTTCTTTTTTGTGTTTAAGCTCAGCCGTTAAGATCAGAAGTTGCTGTTTAACAGCCTCCTGAGTTACTGGTGAAATAGAAAGAGTGTTATCATATGATCTGACTACATCATCTGGTTTTTTTTGTAAATACAAAACAGAAATACTTCTTGAACAATTCCGCCTTTTGTGCATTATTATTGAGAATTCTACCATTTCCATTTAGAAGAAAGAGAAGAATTTCTATGCATTGCTATTCATTGGCATCAACATCTCCATTTTTCCATTTGTTATTGTGACAGGTTCCGTCACAGAGACCCCCTTGGGACAGTTACCTGATGTGCTGAAGTTACCTCTGAGCCCATTTTCCCTGCCAGTCTGGGACTCCAGAACCCTGCCTTGTTGAGCCAGACATGCTAGCCTGCTGCAACACAGACCCAGGGTCTGAACCATGCCCCCAGAGCTGCAGATTTTAACTAAAAACAGCTCAGCAGGTAACCTTTCTTCAACATCCAGACACCCATCTCCCAATGGGATCCAAACCCCAAATAAATCCGTTTTACTCTGTATAAAGATTATACAGGGTAAACTCATAAATTGTTCACCCTCTATAACACTGATAGAGAGATATGCACAGCTGTTTGCTCCCCCAGATATCAATCACTTACTCTGGGTTAATTAATAAACAAAAGTGATTTTATTAAGTATAAAAAGTAGGATTTAAGTAGTTCCAAGTAATAACAGACAGAATAAAGTAATTTACCAAGCAAAATAAAACAAATTTGCAAGTCTAAGCTTAATACGTTAAGAAACTGAATACAGGGAAATCTCACCCTCAGAGATGTTCCAATAAGCTTCTTTCACAGACTGGACTCCTTCCTAGTCTGGGCCCAATCCTGTCCCCGGTACAGTTCTTGTTAGCTCCAGCTCAGGTGGTAACTAGGTGATTTCTCATGACTTGCAGCCCTCTTTGTTCTGTTCCACCCCCTTTTATAGCTTTGGCCCAAGGTTGGAATCTTTTGTCTCTCTGGGTCCCCATGCCTCCTTCTAAATGGAAAAGCACCAGGTTTAAGATGGATTCCAATATCATGTGACATGGTCACATGTCACTGTAAGACCTCATTCTTCATTACCCACCTCACTACACAGGAAGGCTTGCAGGTAAATAAACCCATTCACAACCAATTTTCCTAGTCAATGGAAGCCATCAAACTTTCAGATCACCATTAATGACCCACACTTTCCATAATTATAATAGGACTTCAGAGTTATACTTCATATTTCTAGCTTCAGATACAAGAATGATACATACATACAAATAGGATGAACACACTCAGTAAATTATAAGCTTTGTAATGATACCTTACAAGAGACCTTTTGCATAAAGCATATTCCAATTACATTATATTCACTCATTAGCATATTTCCATAAAACACATGGAGTGCAAGTCAGTTATGTATAAGGGGTTTTATTAATAAATACTATTAATAATAATAATAATTAATTAATTAAATATAGCTGCCTTCACCTCCCCTCTAAGGCTGCTGGTTTTTGAGGTACAGTGACCTTCTTTCTCAATTTGGGGATCGTGGCATTTTGGACAGCTAGTAAAGTGTTCTTAAACAATTCCCAATAATCACTCATAGTTTTCTGATTAAATTCTTCCTCCCAGCAGATTTACTTCATAATTTTTTTAATCTTTTTGAAATTGCCCCTTTTAAAGCATCAAGTATGTATATCCCTGGACTTCATTCTGTTTGCACATTATATATGTGATCAAGTACTGATCACTTGCACCTAAGTTAGCATTAATTTTTAGTTCTGTGATCAGTTCCTCTTTCTCTGTCAAGATGAGGTTTAATGCAATATTCCCCCATGTTGGATAAAACGCTTGTTATAATTGACATGTTTTCTGTATAGGGAAAATTTTTAGTACATCCTAGTTTTTTTTTTTTTTAGTACATCCCAGTTCTTCACCAGATTATTTTGTTTGTATGGAGTGTCCCCATCCCCTACTCTTCATCTGTTTGTGTCATAAGAAGATAACTGTAAGCCATTTTGGGCAGGGATAGTGTCTTTTCTGCATTTGAACACTGCTCAGAATGATGGGGTCCCAACTGGAGGTTTCATATGTTACAAAAATAATAATCCATATAGAGATGTGATTGTGACATTGCACCCCATAATGCTTTATAGAAATATGCTTTTGGGTGTAAATATGATATAACTGGAATATGTTTTATGCTAGATATGCCATGCAACATATCTCTGCAAAGGTTCTGATCTACTGAATATATTCATCCAACTTGCAGGGATGTACCATTTTTGTATTTGAAGTTATGAATATTGGCTATGTACTTGTTTGATTTTAAGTAGCCTCAGTGAAGCAGTTGGTCAGGTTCTTGAGAAAAGTCTATTCTCAGTAAGTGCCCAATCAAGAAACACTTAAGCTAACAATGAACTTTGAGAGACACCAATCCACATCTGAGCTTTCCTGGGAATGAAGCTCAGCCTGTAAAATTCTGAATCATGCATGGACATGGGACTTGCCCATGTGACTCCAAAACTCAATCTTGCAGCTGGATTCTGCATAAGAAAGGGGAAGAGGTTTCCACCCACAAGAGAAAATCTATTTAAGCCCCTGGAAACCCCTCCATTTTGTCTTCAGATGGCTCAGGAGGTAGCCTCTCCACCCCCAAAGGAAACCTGAAAGAAACTGGAACAAAGGACAGTAACTACAGGGTGTGAGTTATTGCTGGACCCAGACTAGAAGGAGAATAGTCTGTAAAAGAAGCTTACTGGAACATCTCTGAAGGTGAAATTTCACCTGTAATCACTTTCTTACTGTATTAGGCTTAGACTTGCGTGTTTTATTTTATTTTGCTTGGTAATTCACTTTTCTCTGTCTGTTATTACTTGGAACCACTTAAAGCCTACTTTTTGTATTTAATAAAATCACTTTTTACTTATTATTTAACCCAGAGTGTGCATTAATAACTTGGGGGGATATAACAGCTGTGCATATCTCTCTAACAGTGTTATAGAGGGTGAACAATTTATGAGTTTACCCTGTATAAGCTTTATACAGGGTAAAATGGATTTATTTGGGGTTTGGATCCCACTGGGAGTTGGGTATCTGAGTGCTGGAGACAGGAGCACTTCTTAAGCTGTTTTCAGTTAAGCCTGCAGCTTTTGGGGACGTGATTCAGACCTGGGACTGTGTTTGTAGCAGGCTAGCATGTCTGGCTCAAACCAGGCAGGACATTGAAGCCCCAAGCTGGCAGGGAAAACAGGCTCAGAGGTAGTCTCGGCACATCAAGAGGCAGTCCCAAAGGGGTTTCTGTGACCCAACACGTCACAGTCTTTATTATTTATCATTAATGACAACAATGTGTCATCAGGGAAAGTTATCACAACCCATGTTTTCTGCCTGCCACTTCTGTCAGAAGCCTTTTGTCAGAGCATCAAAAATGTATATATGTATATACACGCACACTTATGTAGATCTCTGATGAATCCGGTTGTGCATTTTGTATTGTTTCTCATGCAAATATATCTTCCAGGGTACATATACATATATCTTCCAGGGTACAAATATATCTTCTTTGTCCCTTAGAATGGACATATTTGCCAAATGGTTAGGTCTGCTGCATGCATATAACTCTTTGTGCTGGCTTTCTTTATGACTATTGATATCATTCTGTATTCGAACACAGAGAACTTTGGTTGCAGGCTGAATGTTCTCATACATTGCTACTGTTCTGCACAAACCCACTTCCTGTAAAATTCAGACTTGTTTATTTGGCAAATGATATTTCCTGGTCAGTGGCAGTAGCTCATCCTACTGCATTTACTTGGAACGGAATTTGGATCACTGAGTAGTTTGTTTTCATTTTCATAACAATTTCATCAACTTCATCAATTTAATCAACTATTAACATGAAGCTACAGTCAAAAAGAGGAAACCAGAAGACTTCAGACATTTTTATATAATACCACCGGCTGGAAGGACTGTGCAGAAGATGGAAATATCTGCTTAATCTGAAGAAATATCACAGGTTTGATCTTCAAGTTGACCAGACAATGAAAAAGTTTTGTGTGTCTGTCAGTGTCTGTGAGAGTGAGAGAGAGGGATAGAGAGAGAAAATGAGGGTGGGCAAGGGAGGTATTTTAAACTGGCTACAAAGCTTGACAAATGAAAACACTTCTAAGGTAGCAGGAGGAAATACAGGGAAGAAGCCTGTGTCTTTCTGTTTGATATTTGGGTGCCTGAAGTCTGCCTGAGATCTGTTTCCAAAGGGGAGTTGGGAACACATGGGGGTGGTGGGGAATAAAGTTTTGACAGAGAATGCTTGACATTTACAGATGATATAAATTGTTATTCCCAAATGCTGCAACAACCGCAAAGCATCCGGGTGTAATTTTGGGCAGCCTGGAGGCTACAGTGTCCCATGAGAGTCCAGCCGTCCCCCAGACCTCCCCTTGTCCCAAGTTAATGGAGGCACAAAGCCTCCATTATTATATTATATTATAAAGCCACCTTCCTCCCTACTCAATCATTGTGCTGAGATCAGCTTGGTTGCAGAGGTGTCCAGTGTCCTCAAACCTTCTCTGCAGGCACTCAGCACCTCATACGATCAAATGTTGTCTGCATTTAGAATAGCTTGTGGGGATTTGGTTTAAAATAGTGTATGTGGAATCACTGAAACAGGTGATGAAAATACAATGAACAAGTGAGATTTTAAACAATTCCACCAATTCCTGGGCAGAACAGAACTTTCTCAGTTCATACAGTACCGCCAAGATCCTAATTTTTTGTCTGCTCACATTTTTACAAGAAATATTTTAAGCATTTTCATTAATTTCAGTGGAACTTAGACACATAACCTGCTTAGGTGCTTTTGAAAATCATACTAGGTGGCTATCTGAATCTTTAGGCACTGAAATACATTTAAAAACCTGGATTTTGGTGCCTAAATCATTTCAGTGCCAAGAACTTCAAGGGAGAAAGGAGATTCCCTTGGAAACTGCTTTGTGATAATGAAACTTAGGTAGATAATTCTACATTAGGTATTGAATTCCAAGAGAAGAACTAGGTGGTTGAAAGGGAACATATAAATCAGAATAGACACAGCAGGTTTCTGAGGAATTCTTAGTGTGATTCAAGCTTCCCAGACTCTGCCCTCTGGAGATGCCAGTCACATTAGATTGTGCATATGTCCTGAATATGGCCATGTGTGCTATTTATCTTGCCCGGGATCAATGTCAGACTGACAGGTCTAGAATTACCCAGGTCATCCCATTTAATCTTTAATCTTTCAAAATATTGTCACAACTTTAGCTTCCTTTCAGTCTTCTGGAACTTCCCCAGTGCTCCAAGAATTATTGAAAATCAACATTAATGGACCATGAAAAATCACAAGAACAAACATTGAAGCATTTGAATGTAACATAAGTTTATAAAAAGTGTTCTGTGATTTTACAAGTCCATCTTTTCCATCATTAGAAGGTTTAATTGATCCATGAACAAATTCCCCATAGCCTTGCAGGTTGAAGTGCAGCAGAAATGAATTATTTTACTAAGAAAGTTACTTGTTCTTTTGGTGACTGATTACTAATTTGTTTTCCTTTTCTGTATTTTTCTTTTTTTGTTTGTTTTCAGCAAACCTGGATGTTTACAGAGATTCTCAGAACATCCAGAGAAGGATGTAAGGGCCTCTGAGGAAAAGATAAAGGAGAGGTGGGTTATTCTTGAATTTTGTGCTGATCCTTTTAATCTGGGGGCAGTTACTTTCCTTTTCAATGGGAGGGTGGCAGTTATATTTAGAGTGGGGATTACTGTTTTCCCTACACATGCTGGCATTAGGAATGGCTTATTTTAGATTAAGGAAACAAAAAGAAACAACAGTAAAGCCTACATGAGTGTTGGTTACATACACCACAATCTAATGCAATATATAGCCACCTTTCTGCTGATTGCTCCATTCTCCTTGACTCCAGTGTAGACTTTAACAGTGTGGACCAGACCATCCTCCTGATCTACCTCCATAATTATGTAAGCATCTAAGCTTCCCTTGTGTCCTAATTATTTACAGGACCAACTTATAAAATGCACTCTCTCTGTGTCTGGTGGCAGCTCCTCGCTGTATCAAGGTTCTGTTTTCAGCCCTCTTCTATCTACCTTTTCCCCTTTGATCATCTTGGGCCAAATTGAGACTTGGAGTAACAGCAGGTACATATCTTTTGATACTTAAAATGATTTCTCGGTATCTGTCCTCTACCTGCTTTGACTAAATGTATGGCTTTGTCTCTTCTGCCTTCAGTTACTGTCTCAAAGACAAAAAGGCATCCTCCCCAAAACTTCATTTTGTCTTATGCCCTCCTCAACTCAATCTATCCCTTTTGTTTCATTATCTAACATCAGCCAAGGGAGGGGACACCAGTGTAACAGTGTAGGAATCCATGTTTACCTGGATTTGCTATGTGCACAATTTTCAGGTTTAAAGTCAAACCAGAGTTTTTAAAAGATGGTATTGTATTGTCTCTGTAGGCCATCTGCCTAGCTACTTTTAGCTATCAATTTACTACAGGCATCCTAGCACAATGAGCTCACCTACACTATAGATTCAGCCTTAGTCTGGAACAAAACAAAAGCAAGCAGCCAGTCCAAAAATGAAAATATGAATATATGATTTGTAATGTGAAATGAAATCCTGAGTGGTCTGTCCTTCCTCCACTCGCTGCATACAAACGAGTCCACAGTATGAGATTCCCATGACAAAGCCAGAGTGTGATCCTCAAACCAGGTGGAAAAAGGAAGGGCAATGCCTGTCTTGCCTGTGGGAGAGAATTCAGTAGGACTGTCTTAGAATCATAGAATATCAGGGTTGGAAGGAATCTCAGGAGGTCATCTAGTCCAACCCCCTGCTCAAAGCAGGACTATGGAACAGTCTGAGGTGGGTGTCTCTGAGTCTCTCACATTGAAGCCATTCCACTTTTTATTAAATATGCACTGGGCCAGAATGACTCTATAGAGCACTGCATTCACTTTAGACATGGGGAAACCCTGTTCAAATCCCTACTCGTCAGACAAAGGGGGAATTGAACTGATTTCTTCTATCTCCTGGGTGACTTCCCTAACCACTGGGCTGAAGGTTATAAGGGAACCATCGATCATTTTGTAGGGAGTTGGGCTGGCACCGAAGCTGCCTGACTCTAGAAGAGGGTTCCTGGCTGTGGGTTGCAAGCAGAACAAGGTGCCTTCCTGCAGGTCCAGCTTTAGGCACCAAATTCCTTGAGGGGGCAGGACTCAGGACCACTCCCTTCTCAGCAGCGTCTCTCATTGGCTCATTGCCTAGCATGCTGACTTTAGCCTATCTCTCCCCATGCAGTGTATGGGGAGCTGAGGTGCCTAACCCAGGGTTTGTGGATTCCAGTGATTTTCAAGACGCGTAAAGGTCTCTTTATGGATTCAGGCCTTAGACCCCTATCCTGCAATTGAATCCACTAGCACAGACCATTGCATTTTGGTAAAGCCACAATTACAGACAATGGACCTCCATGCAGGCACAGCATCCATGCTAGTGTAATGCTGACAGACCTCGGTCGTCGATGAGCAGGATAGAACTAGGGGACCTCTGAAGCTTAGTGCATGAGCCTCTACCGCATGAGCCAAAAGCCTGCTGGCTATTAGCTAGGGCTGTAGAGCAGACTCATTTGATCTCTCTCTCTCTAAGTGCTCTCTGTGCCACTAGAGGTGGCTCTGTGCCTGCGAACACTCCAGATAAACAAACCGGCCTGGCTGGCCAGTGGGTTTACCCCGAAGGGCTGGGTGACCCCCAAGTTTGCTGACCCCTGCACTAGCAGCTCCAATTGCAGGATCAAGACCTTAGCTTCTAAGCTCTTGTTGTAGGGACATAGAGGAAGAGTTTCAAAGGTACAAATATCAGTTAGGGACCTAGCGCCCATGGACATGAACTGCAATTTATGCCTCTGAAAATCTCCCCCTTTGTCTTCTCTTCATCTGTAATGCCATGCATATGAATGGCACAGTATAAATAAAATAATAATTAAGAAATAAACCACCCTTCAGTTTGCACAGGAACAAAGAAACACATACGAGATGGGATTTGGTCTGGGCTTTTGTGAGTATTAACCAGTTCCATTGATTTTTCAGGAAGAAGCTGTTTAAGATCCCAGTTTTAAAGGAGAAATGTCAGCCTATCAATCACTTGGAAGAACCATGCTGGTATGTGAAGGATAAATCCACAGAGGTTCTAAGGTTTGGTTACTATGTGTCAGAACCAACTTGATAGAGAAACCAGACTTGTAAGCTCATGAGAACAGGCCCTTTTGAGATTGTGAGCAGCACTGTGAGCTGGCAGCAAGTGATCAAAAAGTAGATCATAGAGAAATATAGGTGGGAAGTTTAGGATGGCAAAATCAGATGCACGCACAGAATCTATCTTTGACTCTGGGTCTTCCTCTGCTTTCTTGAATCCCGGCTTGAACAATTGCTAGAAAAACACATACTGCCTCCTAACTAGGTCAGATCATGGTCCATCTTGCCCAGTAGCCTGTCTATGACAATCGCCCATGCCAGAACTTCAGGGGGAGTGTCCAGGACAGGGCAGTATCTTCCACTCCTGGCTTCTGGTAGTCAGAGGTTTAGGATCACCCCGAGCATGGGCTTGTGTCGCCTGGCCTTTTTGGCCAATAACCATTGATAGACCTATTCTCCATGAACGTATCCAGTTCTTTTTTGAATCCAGTTATACTTTTGGACATCATAACTTCCCATGGAAATGAGTTCCACAGGTTAGTTATGCATTATGTGAAAAAGTACATCCTCTGATTAAACTTCCTGCCTATTAATTTCATCAGGTGAAAGCATTCTTCTAAAGCTGGATGAATAAACGGGATAGGGAGGAACAGGGATTTTTCAAGAAATTTTTATACTGATTTTTTTTCAAATTTTCAAAAAAATTGATCAGCTCTGTAGTTGGTAAAAGAATGAAGGAAGTTTAATGAAAATATTCTCAAAATTGTCCATTTTCTTTTTAAAACCAGTTCTAGTGCTATTAAGCTTTGCATACGCTGAAATAACAATTTGGAAATGGTTTGAAAATTGTGAAACTGTAACCATGTGATCCCACATAATCACAATAAGATACCTCAGTTTACTACAGTGATTCATGTTATACCAGTGGAGTTTTCTAATGTAGAAGAAAAGGTCAAATACCCTGTCTAACTCAGTCACTTTAAATTCCACAACACAGTCTCTCACTCTTAGTGCACATATCAAATTCTATTCTGTTTTGTTCATTGGTTCTTATGACATCCTCATCACAGCTGTATCTGTGTGTCTTCAGTACCACTGACATGGTGTTGGCAGCTAAGCCGACGGTGAATCACTGTCTCTCCCAGTGCTCTCATGTAAACAGTGAAGAGAAGCGGGCATAGTCTGGATCCCAGTGTTTCTCAGGTGACGGCCTTCAGAGAAGAGGAACAGTAACCATCACTCTGAGTTTTGCTTGAATTTAGTAATAGGAACAGCTATAGTGTTAGGCCATCTACTCCTGCTATGTCACGTCAGTGGGTTAGCAGTGGCTTGTGGTCCACTGGGTCTAAAACTGCAGAAAGGTCCAGCAACGTGGGCATGGAAAGCTTACCTGTGTCCATGGTCATCTTTTTAGTGCCACTAGAGCCGTCTCTGTGCTGTGCCCTAGTCTGAACCCGGACTATAAGGCATCCAGGATGTTGGCTGATGTCACATGTTGCTGGCACTTTGTTGTTACTACTTTCTGCTTGATTTTGGCCAGAAATGGAAGGTTGAAGACAGGATAATGGTTGGAGAGCATTAGGCACTACTGATAGATTCCTGAGGATTGGGTGAAGTATTGTGCTTTTCATGGATTTTGGCCAGCATGTTTTCTGAAGAAGGCAATGACTATTTCCACGGGTAGTGAACATAGTTTTTGTTTTCTCTGCGTTCATCAACCAAGAGGGGTATGGATCCATCTCGCAGGTTGCGGCTCTAATATTTTTCAGGTCTTTTTGATCTTCAGCATGTGTGATGGGGTTGAATTCAGTTCAGGGTGGCTGGGGGGATAATATGATCTGGTCAGGAATGGAGATTTCTTTCCCATGTAGTTCCATGCACATTTGGTTGATCTTATCAGCAAAGTTCACTGATGCAGTGGTTAATAGAATTATAGGACTGGAAGAGACCTCAAAAGGTCATCTAGTCCAGTTCCCTGCACTCATGGCAAGACTTGAGTATTATCTAGACCATTCCTGAGAGGTGATTGTCTAACCTGCTCTTAAAAATCTCCAATGATGGAGATTCCACAACCTTCCTAGGCAATTTATTCCAGTGCTTATCCACCCTGACAGTTAGGAAGTTTTTCCTAATATCCAACCTAAACCTCCCTTGCTGCAATTTAATCCCATTGCTTCTTGTCATAAGAACATAAGAATGGCCATACTGAGTCAGACCAAAGGTCCATACGCCCAGTGTCCTGTCTACCGACAATGGCCAATGCCAGGTGCCCCAGAGATGGTCCTGTCCTCAGAGGTTAAGAAAAACAATTTTTCTCCCTCCTCCTTGTAACAACCTTTTAAGTACTTGAAAATTGTTATCATGTCCCCTCTCAGTCTTTTCTTTTCCAGACTAAACAAACCCAATTCTTTCAATCTTCCCCCACAGATAATGTTTTCTAGACATTTAATCATTTTTGTTGCTCTTCTCTAGACTCTCTCCAATTTGCCAACATCTTCCTGAAATGTGGCATCCAGAACTAGACACAATACTCCAGTTGAAGCCTAATCAGTGTGGAGTAGAACAGAAGAATTACTTCTCATGTCTTGCTTACAACACTCCTCTAATACATCCCAGAATTTAGAAAATGTCAGAATGAAACATTTCAACTATTTCTGAATTTTTTTCCAGCCAAAATATTTTGGCAAATTCAACCCAAATTCGCAAAATGTTCAACCCAAATGAATGCAAAATTCAGGATTTTTCAATGAAAAAAATTGCATCAGAATTTTTTGCCCAGCTCTGGTTGTGCCATCTTCTCCCAAAATTGGCTCTAACTGAATCATAGCCACTTAATTTATGAACTGACACCTGTTTTGTACAAGTCAGTGCTGCAAAGGCAGTATCAGTACTGAAGTACAAGCTGCATTCTCTCTGCCTTGTGCGTCAACAGCCAAACTGTTGACTAAGTTCTGATTCCAGAACTTCTGTTGCTGATGAAAATGGAGGTATGTACAAGGCTGCAATAACAGAACCGATTTTCAAAGACTAAACCTAACTCTCGACTTCAGGAGGACGACCCATGTGCTTAAAGTTAGGCAGATGTGATGAAAACACTAATGGAGGTTAAACATGAAATATCAAGGTATCATGTTCAGAAACTCACTTTTCCGACCATAATAGACTTACATAGCAGTGATTATTGTTATTACTATTTATTATGTGTATTACTGAATTTTTCTAAATGAGTATTTTTCTATGTTCCTTGGTTAAAGTATGTTTGTAAATAACATGTTTTATTACAAATATTTCAGGATGAGATGGATGGGAGCAAGCAAAAAGGAGAGAATGTCAGCTTCTATGGTAAGACAGTTACACAAAAGGCCCTATTCTGGTCTCACTTCTATATTTTGCTCAGCTCAAGTTTTTCAGTAAAGTAAAAGAGAACCCCACAAGCTCTAGGGGATTGAGGCATATTCTGAATATACCTTTAGTTGCCCAAAATTATTTTAGTGGCTCTAGCATGGGTGCAGTTACTGGGGGAATGGCAGTGACATTACCTCTGTAACTTTGTCTTCTGCTGGGGACAACCCTCACAAAGAAAATCCCTTTGCCAGTAGCTGTAAATTTGTCCATATCTCAGGCTGCTACAGCAGCTGCAAACTGTAAATCAAGAACATTCATGTAAATCAGTATTCTTGTCAGCAAGTTAAGGAAGTATGGGCTGGATGAATGCACTACAAGGTGGGTAGAAAGCTGGCTAGATTGTCGGGCTCAACGGGTAGTGATCAATGGCTCCATATCTAGTTGGCAGCCGGTATCAAGTGGAGTGCCCCAAGGGTCGGTCCTGGGGCCGGTTTTGTTCAATATCTTCATAAATGATCTGGAGGATGGTGTGGATTGCACTCTCAGCAAATTTGCGGATGATACTAAACTGGGAGGAGTGGTAGATACGCTGGAGGGGAGGGATAGAATACAGAAAGACCTAGACAAATTGGAGGATTGGGCCAAAAGAAATCTGATGAGGTTCAATAAGGATAAGTGCAGGGTCCTGCACTTAGGACGGAAGAACCCAATGCACAGCTACAGACTAGGGACCGAATGGCTAGGCAGCAGTTCTGCGGAAAAGGACCTAGGGGTGACAGTGGACGAGAAGCTGGATATGAGTCAGCAGTGTGCCCTTGTTGCCAAGAAGGCCAATGGCATTTTGGGATGTATAAGTAGGGGCATAGCGAGCAGATCGAGGGACGTGATCGTTCCCCTCTATTCGACATTGGTGAGGCCTCATCTGGAGTACTGTGTCCAGTTTTGGGCCCCACACTTCAAGAAGGATGTGGATAAATTGGAGAGAGTCCAGCGAAGGGCAACAAAAATGATTAGGGGACTGGAACACATGACTTATGAGGAGAGGCTGAGGGAGCTGGGATTGTTTAGCCTGCAGAAGAGAAGAATGAGGGGGGATTTGATAGCTGCTTTCAACTACCTGAAAGGGGGTTCCAAAGAGGATGGCTCTAGACTGTTCTCAATGGTAGCAGATGACAGAACGAGGAGTAATGGTCTCAAGTTGCAGTGGGGGAGGTTTAGATTGGATATTAGGAAAAACTTTTTCACTAAGAGGGTGGTGAAACACTGGAATGCCTTACCTAGGGAGGTGGTAGAATCTCCTTCCTTAGAGGTTTTTAAGGTCAGGCTTGACAAAGCCCTGGCTGGGATGATTTAACTGGGAATTGGTCCTGCTTTGAGCAGGGGGTTGGACTAGATGACCTTCTGGGGTCCCTTCCAACCCTGATATTCTATGATTCTATGATTCTATGAACATACCACTTTTGATCAAGAAAGAGATGAGAGTAGAAGCAAGGCAGAGCTTCATTCCAATCCAATGACACTGAGAGTCTGTGTACCAGGCACACCCCATTCCCCAGCTCCCCCAATCATTTCCAGGCAGATCCGGACAACTTTTTTCAAATTTTAACCCAAAAAATGGAAACAAATGTGTATGAAATGTGTTATCCTGCTTGACCAGCTATATAGAGCTAGGGAAGAACAGGAGGTAATTTATAGGCAAGTCAACCTGATTCACTGTATGCAACACAGCAGAAGTGGGTTTTTCAGAGGGATTTTGATGTGGACAGAGTAAGAATTTTGCAGGTGAGATTAGCAAGATCATAGCATGCGATGGGGGCTACAATAAAGAAAGCACACAGGTGATTGTGCAAGAATCTGAAAAAACAGATTAGGAGCATTAATAGAGTGGAGGAGATGGGGCAAAGCAAGGATATGTAATGAGGTGCAGAGTCCTATAGTAATTTGAAGGTAGAGACAAGAAGCTTAAATGTGATGGTCAAATGTTCAGAGATTTGAACATCTGAAGGAGGAAGTGGTCTGACCAGAACACAAGGGTTTGTTTTTATAGGCCTCGTATTTACATCTGACGTTAGGATCCAGTACAAAGAGCGTCAGCTCTGTGTGTGGGTCCAGGGGTTATCTGTGTAAAACCAGAGACAGAGGTGTTCCGATTCGACAGTGATGAGTGAGGTATAAGAACCTATTCTGTCAGACAGGGAGCCAACGGCAGACTAGAAAGAGAGAAGTTGCATGATCGAACCAACAGGCAAGGAAGACACATTTAGTGGTAATATTTTGAATGGACTGAAGGGTCTGATGTGTATGTCTGGGAAGCCAGAGAGGAGGAGTTGCAGTAATCAAGGCAGAATACACTGAGGTTCTGAAAGGGAGCTTAGGTGTAGGGCTGGAGAGAAAAGGACAGAACTTGAAGGTGCTGAGGAAGAAGAACCAGTTGGATTTGGATCTGGCCTAGATGTGTGAGACAGAGGAAAGAGAGGAGTAAAAAAGCGCCCCCGGACTGCTGGCCTGAGTGACGGTGAGAATGGTGGTGATCCAAAGAGTGATAGGGAAAGGAGGAAGCAGAGAAGGTACGGAAGAGAGGATACGGAGTTTAGGTCATGTTCAATTTAAAGTGACAAGACATCCCAGAGGACAGAGACAAGCTGGGATGAGGGACTGGATGGATGTTGTTTACTCTGGGACTCTCAGCCTCAGAATTAGGTGTAACTCCTACTCATTTACTTTTATCTGTGCAATGATGTTCTGACTGTCAAACCTGTCCCCATCAACTGCAGATGACGGCAGGAAATCGGAACTCAGAATCATCCTTGTTGGCAAAACTGGAGCTGGGAAAAGTGCAACAGGAAACTCCATCCTTGGGAAAAGAAAGTTTGAGTCCAAACTCGGGGCAAAGTCAGTAACTTTGACTTGTGAAAAGGGGCAAAGGAGCTGGAATGGGAGGGAGCTTGTGGTTATTGACACACCTGCCATTTTTGACCAAAAGGCTTTTGAGCCAGTAACATCTAGAGAGATTGTTCGCTGTATCGCGCTCTCTGCCCCTGGCCCCCACGCTCTGCTGCTGGTGACCCAGCTGGGCCGTTACACTGAGGAAGACAAGGACGCAGTGAAGCGAGTACAGGAGATTTTTGGAGTTGAATCCATGAGGCACATGATTGTCCTGTTCACCCGGAAAGAAGATTTAGCGGTCAGCTCACTGCATGACTACGTGAGATACTCAGATAACAAAGATCTGAAGGGGCTGATTCAGAAGTGTGGGGATCGATATTGTGCTTTCAATAACAGAGCAACCGGAGCAGAACAGGCTGAACAGGTTTCTGAGCTGATTGAAATGATCCAGAGAACGGTTCAGGAGAATGGGGGCAGGTATTACGTCAGTGAGGTGTATTTGGAACCTAATTTAACGGAACAAAAAGTGAGATATCTTACTGGAATAAATAAAAGAACCAGGGTGACCACTCTTTTTACCAAGTATAGGAAAGTTATTTTGGCCTTTGGGGTTGCTGCAGTAGTTATTATTGTACTTCTCCTGATCTACCTCGTCACTGACAGTCATTCATAAAGTCTCATTGCAACCTAACCCTGCTGCGTCCCAAACCCTGCATCTCAGCTTCTCAGGCACCCTCACCCTTATGCCAGTGCAGCACATTCAGACAATATGACTAAAGCTATCCGCATTTGTTCTTTATTAATGATATATATTAGAACAATTTAAATATGCTGAACCAGTTTCTACACTCAGTTACTCTGGATTTAGAATGGTTTAACTCCATTAACTTAAGAGTAACCGTATGGATTTAGAGTAACAGCCGTGTTAGTCTGTATTCGCAAAAAGAAAAGGAGTACTTGTGGCACCTTAGAGACTAACCAATTTATTTGAGCATGAGCTTTCGTGAGCTACAGCTCACTTCATCGGATGCATGCCGTGGAAACTGCAGCAGACTTTATTTATACACAGAGAATATGAAAAAATACCTCCTCCCACCCCACTGTCCTGCTGGTAATAGCTTATCTAAAGTGATCATCAGGTGGGCCATTTCCAGCACAAATCCAGGTTTTCTCACCCTCCACCCCCCCACACAAATTCACTCTCCTGCTGGTGATAGCCCATCCAAAGTGACAACTCTTTACACAATGTGCATGATAATAAAGTTGGGCCATTTCCTGCACAAATCCAGGTTCTCTCACCCCCTCACCCCCCTCCCAAAATCCACACACACAAACTCACTATCCTGCTGGTAATAGCTCATCCAAAGTGACCATTCTCCCTACAATGTGCATAATTAAGGTGTGCCATTTCCAGCACAAATCCAGGTTTTCTCACATCCCCCCCACCCCCATACACACACAAACTCACTCTCCTGCTGGTAATAGCTCATCCAAACTGACCACTCTTCAAGTTTAAATCCAAGTTAAACCAGAACATCGGGGGGGGGGGGGGGTAGGAAAAAACAAGAGGAAATAGGCTACCTTGCATAATGACTTAGCCACTCCCAGTCTCTATTTAAGCCTAAATTAATAGTATCCAATTTGCAAATGAATTCCAATTCAGCAGTTTCTCGCTGGAGTCTGGATTTGAAGTTTTTTTGTTTTAAGATAGCGACCTTCATGTCTGTGATTGCGTGACCAGAGAGATTGAAGTGTTCTCCGACTGGTTTATGAATGTTATAATTCTTGACATCTGATTTGTGTCCATTTATTCTTTTGCTTAGAGACTGTCCAGTTTGACCAATGTACATGGCAGAGGGGCATTGCTGGCACATGATGGCATATATCACATTGGTGGATGTGCAGGTATACGAGCCTCTGATAGTGTGGCTGATGTTATTAGGCCCTGTGATGGTGTCCCCTGAATAGATATGTGGGCACAATTGGCAACGGGCTTTGTTGCAAGGATAAGTTCCTGGGCTAGTGGTTCTGTTGTGTGGTATGTGGTTGTTGGTGAGTATTTGCTTCAGGTTGCGGGGCTGTCTGTAGGCAAGGATTTACAGTCCTGTATCAGCTCTCCTCCTGCATTTGTAATGGAGTGTCTCCATTAGCTTCCCTGGAATACTCTGCATTGACAGCCAGGTCACACAGGGAAGAATTAGGCCCTTTGGCTAGAGCTGAGAGATCTATTCAGCTCTCACGTAAATTTATAGTAGCTCAAACTGCAACATCAAACAGGGCAGTCATTTTACTAAAAATAAAATCTCAGACACTTACAGGGCCAAATTCAGATGAGGTGTAAGTTGGTGAAACTCTATTCACCTTACTGGAGTTACACCAAGGATTAGCCTGGCCCCATTGCCGAAGCTTCTTTTGATATTTTGAAAAGCAAACTTTAAAACCCACCAAAGATGTGACATGGTGATATGCAGCATTGTTTTTTCTTTTCTTTAAGATATCCTGTCAAAGCTCCTAAATGCTTAAATCCCATTTGAAAATGAGACTTATGCTCTTAAACCAGTTAGGCATTGCAATGCTGAGAGCAACAAAGCCTAAATGCCTTTAAGAGTCTAGCCCTATGTCTACAAGGAAAATTAACCTTACAGAATCAGCCTTGGTTTTTCACACTGTTAAAAGTTACAATGCTAAGATTAAATTACTTTAGCTTACTTACAAAACTGTGATTGTTAAATTTAATTTCTCCAAGCAAACCCAGGCTGTGAGTCTGAGTCCCTCAATCCCAACTGCCAAAGGGTCATTGTCCCATAACAGCAACTCCTACTTGGCCTGTCCGCCACATGGCTGTCAGAGTATTTATCTGTAATGAAGGTCATGTGAGAGTCAAATGAAAGCTTATAGCATACTGCATGATGTATGTACAGGAAATAATTAAATTGTGTGTATGTATTAAAATATGTTCAAATCACAGGGTTTGATAAACGGGGTTGACAAACAAGTCTTTCCCCAGCAAAGGAATGTTGATGTACCTGTCTGCCTAGGTCTCTGATGTAAGTCAAGTATTGTGAAGCCAAATGCAATGGCAGGTACATTTGCATCTGAGGTAAACAGGAAGATTAGGTTAGCCGGAGGATGAAGAAAGCACCATGATGTCAGCACACCAGAGCATGAGCTGCGGGTGTGGGGGACGGGACCTTTCTTTGTGGGTACACTGGGAAAAGAATACATTTCAAAGGATTACTGGATAATAAGAAGGAGGAAGAAAAACTCCTTGGTTATCCTTCACTGAAGAAGCAAAAGAGGACAGTGCTTTTTGCATTCATGAAAGTTGGATCTTGGCCATGTGAGCCAGTGACTTTAGGTGAGAAACTGCTTTACAAAAGATTAACTTGCTGAAGTTAAATCCTAGTCTTGTAGAAGTGGATTATCTTTTTGCTTTATTTGTAATCAATTATTTCCATTATCCTTACTCAGTATCACTTAAATCTCTAGCTTTGTTAATAAACTTCTTGTTTATCACAAGTACCTCTCTGTGTTGTAATATGAAGCCATGTGTGAATCCTCAGTTGAATCAAACAGGCTGATGTGTATAATGTCTCTTGGGAGCCAGCAAACTGGGTAATTTCGGGGAGTGTCCAGTGGGCACAACAGGGGAATGCTCATAAAGGGGATTCAGGAACTGGGCTGTACCAAGTGTTACCCACAAGGCCAAGTAAAGGCTAAGGCAGAGGGATAACAACATGACTCATAGTTCTGGGCACCCTGAGAAAGCATCACAGTGCCGTAGTGATGGCAGAATTTACACACAGTTGGTGAGTGTCACCCTCCAAGCACTGGTCAATTAGGTTCTACAAGATTCACAGATGAGAAAGTTGGAAAGAGACGAAAAAGATTCCAGTTCTGACATTTTCTGTTTGTTTATCTTGAGTGATAGAAACGGAAGAAAAGAAAGTACAAAAATGATCAAGGCTGAGGCAGGCAACCATGAAACCTCCATGAAGTTAGAGTTGGCCAGACTAGAATTAGAGAAAGCCGACAAGGAGTGTGAGCACCAGAAATGGGAAGCTGAACAGAGAGCCAAAGAGGGGGAGGCAGAAAAGTAATAGCAAATGGAAGTACACCAGAAAGCTCTGGAACTGGAAGACAGGAAGCGTAGGGAGAGGGAAGACCAACACAAAAAGCTGTTGACACACACGCAAAACCCTCAACCTGTAATCAGTCCTTTCCAGAAGTCACCCCGGTAGGACAAAGGGTGCTCTAGTGTAACCCCCACTTGCCTCCCTGGGTTACTCGGGAGCAGGCAACACTCCCCTGTGTCACTGGGCGCCTGATGTTGCTGACAGCAAAGTAGATGCTGGGTATCCTAGTGGTGACGTTGGGTAGGTGGGAATCCTCTATCCACCCCTCTGCTGCAGTCCTTTTACTCCTAAAGGAATTTAAAATTGGCAATGCCTCCATCTAGCTGGTTCCTATACACACTCAATGGTGTGCCTTGGGAACCTCTAGGAATAAACCCATTCTAATAATAATAATTATAATTAATAATAATCTGTGGCATGAGTGTAACTCAGAAATACCAATTATCAATGTACAGCCCATCCACTTAGATTAGAGTTAACACACCTTTACTTCCTTTACTTAACAACTTATGTAAAGAAACAGGGTATAACTGACTAAGATTAAATGTCACTATTAATTTAAATCCACAGGGGACAGTTAAATACAATAAATTAACAAATACAGCATACAGTGGGGTGGATAAAAATCAATGATTTTTAAAAAATCAGATTTTTTGTTATTTAAATCAGATTTCTTGATAAAATGCTGTTTGAGGAAAAGACCTATCTAAAGATAGTTTAATTAAGATACATTATAGCTCAAAGATATCTCATCCTGGAATAAGGATTATAAATTCTAATTCTATAGTATGAGACAATATCTTCATGTCATGTTTAAGGAAAGTTTTGTAAATGAGTTCCAATAGTTCATGGATTAGGGACCCAATCTTATGGAGTTCCAGGGGCTTCTGTATAGATTATTTAGGTTAATCTTTCTATCCACCCAATGGGACTCAGTGCTCAGTCTAGAAGATACCATCAGCGATGCTTAGTTTTGCCGTTCTCAAACTGTGGATTTGTGTCTCCAGAGGAAACATGCTTGTTAACAGCAAAAATAAATAAATATTTTTTAAAAAAATAAATAAATAATATATGGAGGTGAGAAATAACAGACCTCAACTCTATTGTCCCTCTGCAAATTTGTGTGCACAGAGTCAATCCCTTACCTCTCTCGAAAAGTGCAAAGTTTCAAAAAGTTCAATGAATAGAAAATTGTTGGGGGCAGAATAGATCTGGAGAAGAAGAAGTCTGTAAATAATGGCGTCAAAATCTGGGCAAGGGTCTTTTCATGGCCCAAGTGCCTGGCGGCAGGGATGTCGTGGGCAAGCTTTGTTACAGCTTGTTGGTGGCACTGAGGCACCAGCAGCTGCGTCCGAGGTTCTTTCGTGCGGGGGTCCTGTTCAACCCAGTAAAGGTGGTCACGGCATAGCTTGAAATGGGCCACTGGTTTGTGTGCTGTGGGTCAATTACGGCCCCATCAACCGCAGCTAGCTGTTCATAGGCCCGGCTAATGGTGGGGTCAGCTTTTTGATCACGGCAAAAATCAGTATCGAGTTGAGGTTCAACAGTCAGCCCCAGCAGGGGTCGTCTGCTTCCTCGGTCTCTCCCTCAGGGTCCTGGTCTCCTCTTCCTCCTCCAGTTGGGCCTCAGGGCACTCTCCTTGCAGAGCTGGGGTCGAGCAGAGGATTTCCTCATATGCTGGCCAGTCCCACCCCAGAATCACCGGGTATGCTAGTCGAGGAGCCAGGCCAACAACAATTCGTCGGGTGACCCCGGCCACCGTTAGTGAGACCCAGGCACTGGGGTAGGGCCGCACGTCGCTCTGGATGCATTGCAGCCAAATCGTTCCCAAGTGTGGGTTGGTCCGGGGTCCCAAAGTCTGACGGATCAGTGTCTGGCCACAGCAGAGTCTATCAGGGCTAGAGTTGGGTGGTCCCTGACAACTACCGGAACTGTGATCTTGGGGGCCTGTGGTAGCCGGGCCCGAGTCTCTCCCGCACAGACATGGCCGAAGATGCAGTCCATTTCCATGCAGTCGCACTGCAAATGTCCATATTTCCCGCATAGAAAGCAGGGCCCTAGTTCTGGGCACCTACCCTTGTAGGGGCCCCCAGTGGGCTCCTGGGTGCACTCCGATTGGTCCCCGGGTCAGTCGTCAGGGGAGGCGCAGATCCTTGAGGTGGGAATTCAGGGCGTCTGGCCCAAAGCCCCGAGCAAGCCTCTTGCCTATGGGGGAGAGTCCTCAGTTTGGTCTGTGTGCCCCCTTTCTTTTCGGCATTAGGGTGTTCTGGCACCATGGGGGGGGACTCTGGTAGCAGGCCCTACCAGCGCTTCGGCCGCGAGGAGGTCTTCCATCAATGCAACGGCAGCACCTAGCATCGCTGCCCGATGGCGGAGCACCCAGGCCCTTCCTCCCGCCAGGAGGATGTGCACGAATTGTTCTAAAATGATTTGTTCTGTGACCTCCTCCCAGTCCTCGTCTTTGGCTGTAACCACCACTTGCACGCTTCCTTCAGGGCTTGGGCCACCAGTCGGGGTCTGGTGGCTGCGGGGTAGGTCTGGCTCTGGAACCGCTGCCAAAAGGTTTCCGGGCTAACATCCAAGGTGTCTAGGATCACTGCCTTTACCTGGCTATAATCCCTTGCAGCCTCTGTAGACAGCCCCCTGTATGCCATTTGGGCTGTCCCAGTCAAGTATAGGGCCAAGAGAGTGGCCCATTGGTCAGGGCCCCACACTGCAATGAAAGCCCTTTCAAAAGTTACCAAAAAGGCCTCGGGATCATAATCAGGTCCCATCTTGGTTAGCCGGACTGGTGCGGTGGGGCGCGGTGACGCGGCCATGTCTCCCAGCTGGGGCTCCATGGGGCGGGGCAGTTCTGTCACCAGCTGCTGCAGCTGGGCTCCCAGCTGCTGAATGAGCTGCTGCTGCTGGAGCTGGGTGGCTGCCTGCTTCAGCTTCAGGAGTCTTCCCTGGCAGCCCTTGTGGAAGCAAAAATAAGGACGGTGTGCCAGGGCCGTAGGTCAGGGTGGGGCAAAAATGAGTCAGGAGCTCAGGCCCCCAGAAAGGGCTGAGTAACAACCGTAGGTCCAAGCCTCCAAAAGGCCTGGGAGAGGGGGAAACGGCCACCCGTGAGGTGCTGCCCCCGGCTACTTCCGGACTCCCCTTCTTGAGGTACCTGGGTCGGGGTGGTGTCCTCTGGGGAGTCCAGCACCGTGGGCTCCTCAGAGTAGCTGGCGAGAGGTAGGCCCAGCAACTCCTCCAGGTAGTGGGCACAGGGCAGGTTGGGCCAGTCCTTGCGTGTACCGCGGGCCACTGGTGCTTCTCAGTTGCAGCCTAGGCCAGAGGCATCTGGCCTCTCCAGCAGCTGTTTCCCCAATGAGCTCTTTGGTCGAGCCTTTATACTTCTGGGGCACCACCTGACCCTCTGGGGGGTGGGCTCAGTGCTCACTAGCTCCGCCCACTCTGGTGTCTGGAGGGGTTCGTCTCTCTCCGGGGTGGCGGGGAACCCCACTGCCTCACTACAAGAGCAAAAAAGAATTAGAAGAGCAACTAGCAAAAGACACAAAAACTAACAGGAAAACATTTTTAATATATCAGAAGCAGGAACCCTGACAAACAATCTATGGGGCCACTGGGTGACTGAGGTGCACTCGAGGAAGACAAGGCCATTGTGGAGAAACTAAATGAATTCTTTGCATCAGTCTTCACTGCAGAAGATGTGAAGGAGATTCCTACACCTGAGCCATTCTTTGCAGGTGACAAATCCGAGGAACTGTGTCAGATTGAGGTGTCAATTGAGGAGGTTTTGGAACAAATTGATAAATTAAACAATAATAAGTCAACCAGGACCAGAGGGTGTTCACCCAAGAGTTCTGAATGAACTCAGATATGAAATTGCAAAATTACTAACTGTAATATGTGACCTGTGGCTTAAATCAGACTCTGTACCAGATGACTGCAAGATAACTAATGTAACACCATTAAAAAAAAACGGCTCTAGAGGTGATCCTCATAACTACAGGCTAGGAAGTCCAGTTTCAGTACCAGGCAATGGCTGAAACTATAATAAAGCAGGGAATTATAAGAACATCAGAATGGCCCTACTGGGTCAGACCAAGGGTCCATCTAGCCCAGTATCCTGTCTTCCAACAGTGGCCAGTGCCATGTGTCCCAGAGGGAAGGAACAGAACAGGTCATCATCAAGTGATTCCTCCACAGTTGCTCATTCCCAGCTTCTGGCAAACAGGGGCTAGGGACACCATCCCTGCCCAGCCTGGCTAATAGCCATTGAGACACATAGACAAACGGAACTTGGTGGAAGAGTCAACATAGGTTTTTAAAGGGGAAATCATGCTTCTCCAATCTATTAGAATTCTTTGAGGGAGTCAACAAGCATGTGGACAAGGGTGATCCAGCGAATATAGTGTAGTTGGACTTTCAGAAGGGCTTTGACAAGGTGCCACCACAAAGGCTCTTAAGCAAAGTAAATGGTCATGGGATAAGGAGGAAAGTCCTCTCATGGATCAGTAACTGGTTAAAAGTCAGGAAATAAAGGGTAGGAATAAACGGTCAGTTTTCATAAAAGAGAGAGTTGAATAGAGGGTCCTCCAGGGATCTGTACTGGGACGAGTCCTGTTCAATATATTCATAAATGATCTGGAAAAAGGGGTGAACAGTGAGGTGGCAAAGTTTGCTGATGGTACAAAATTACTCAAGAGAGTTTAGTCCAAAGCAGAATGCAAAGAAGAGATCTCATAAAACTGGGTGACTGGGCAACAAAATGGCAGATGAAATTCACTATAAATGCAAAGTAATGCACGTTGGAAAACATAATAATCCCAACTAGATACAAAATGGTGGGATCTAAATTGGCTGTTACCACTTAAGAAAGAGATCTTGGAGTCATCATGGATAGTTCTCTCAAAAAATCTGCTCAATGTGAAGCAGCAGTCAAAAAAGCGAACAGAATGTTAGCAACAATTAGGAAAGGGATAGATAATAAGATAGTAAATAGCCTAATGCCATTATGTAAATCCATGGTATGCTCACACCTTGAATACTATGTGCAGTTCTGGTTGCCTCATCTAAAAAAAAATAGAATTGGAAAAGGTTCAGAAAAGGGCAACAAAACTGATTAGGGGAATGGAACAGCTTCCATATGAGGAGAGATTGAAAAGATTGGGTCTCTTCAGCTTAGAAAAGAGATGACTAAGGGGGGATATGCTGGAGATCTATAATATCATGACTGGTGTGGAGAAAGTAAATAAGGAAGTGTTATTTACTCCCTCACATAATACAAGAACAAAGTGTCACACAATGAAATTACAGGTTTCAGAGTAACAGCCGTGTTAGTCTGTATTCGCAAAAAGAAAAGGAGTACTTGTGGCACCTTAGAGACTAACCAATTTATTTGAGCATAAGCTTTCGTGAGCTCACTTCATCGGATGCATACTGTGGAAAATACAGAAGATGTTTGTTTTTATATACACAAATCATGAAAAAATGGGTGTTTATCACTACAAAAGGTTTTCTCTCCCCCCACCCCACTCTCCTGCTGGTGATCACTCTCCTTACAATGTGTATGATAATCAAGGTGGGCCATTTCCAGCACAAATCCAGGTTTTCTCCCCCCCCCCCAGCCCTCCAAAACAAACCCACTCTCCTGTTGGTAATAGCTTATCTAAAGTGATCACTCTCTTTACAATATGTATGATAATCATGGTGGGCCCTTTCTCCTCCCCACCCACAAACCCACTCTCCTGTTGGTTTGGGGGGGGGGAGAAAACCTGGATTTGTGCTGGAAATGGCCCGCCTTGATTATCATACATATTGTAAGGAGAGTGATCACTTTACATAAGCTATTACCAGCAGGAGAGTGGAGTGGGGGGAGAGAAAACCTTTTGTAGTGATAAACACGCATTTTTTCATGATTTGTGTGTATAAAAACAAACATCTTCTGTATTTTCCACAGTATGCATCCGATGAAGTGAGCTGTAGCTCACGAAAGCTTATGCTCAAATAAATTGGTTAGTCTCTAAGGTGCCACAAGTCCTCCTTTTCTTCTTACAATGAAATTAATAGTGGGTTTGAAACAGACAAAAGGAAGTCTTTCTTCATGAAACATACTCAACCTTTGGAACTCATTGCCAGGGGATATAGTGAAGGCCAAAATTATAACAAGCTTCCAAAAAGAATTAGATAAGTTCATGGCAGATAGGTCCTACAATCTCCTGGCTGTGCCTGATGGACTCAGTTGGTCACTGGTTCACACTGTCTCTTCCTCTTTATGAGGCAGCTGCTGACTGCACTTATAAACAAATGGAGACCCTGCTGGAAGACCATGTGTGACGGTGCCCTCCATAAGGCTTTATGGAAATATATTTATGAATGTATATATCACATAATTGGAATATGTTTTATGCTACGTATGCCATGTAACATATCTCTGTAAAGGTTATGATCTACTGGATATATTCCTCCTATTTGTATGCATATGTCTTTGTTGTATTCAAAGTTATGAATATTGGCTTGTAGCGAGGCGGTGTGGCTCCCCGCCGCCCCAGAGAGGGTCGAGCCCCTCCAGACACCAGAGTGGTCGGAGCCAGGAAGCTCTGAGCCTGCCCCTCAGAGGGACAGGCGGTGATGAGGAAGTAGAAAGGCTGGCCCTCAGAGCTCACTAGAGGACCAGCCGCCGGGGAGGCCAGATGCAGCCAGCCTAGCCCGCAACTGGGAAACCCCACTGCCTCAGGTCCATGCCAGGACTGGCCTGACCTGCCTCGCGCCCACTCTCCAGGGGAGTTACCGGACCTGCCCTGTGCCCGCTACATAGAGGAGTTACCAGACCTGCCCTGCACCCTCTCTCCAGGGGAATTACCAGACCTGCTGCTTGCCCACTACCCCGTGGAACCCATGGTGCTGGACCCCCAAGGAGAACACTGCCAGGACCCAGGTACCAGAAGGAGGGGAGTAAGGAAGTAGCCCAGGGACAGCTGACCTTAGTCTGGCTGTAACTCTGCCAGAACCCATGCCAGTGTGTTGTGGCCAGGATCCCCCCTGACTCAGCAGCGGGTCTTCTGCCGCTGCTAGGGCCCCGGGCTGGGATGCAGTGGTGTGGGAGGGCCTGCGTCCCCCCTGCCACCCAACTCATGGGTGACCGTCTCCCCCTCTTCCAGGTCCTTGGAGGACTGGGCTAATTCACACATGCTGTGTTGCTCATCCCCTGCCTGAGGGCCTGAGCTACTGACTGTTGGTGGCTCTGCCCTGACCCAGGGCCTGGCCTGCTAACACTGGACCATTTGCTCAGACCCTGCCTGAGGGTCTGACTATTTGGTGCCCCTCCCTGACTCAGGGCCCGGGCCTATGGTGCTCGTTCCAGTTACCGCAAGGGCTGCCGAGGGAGACTCTGGTGGCCAGACAAATTCCCCAAAGTCAACTGTGTGTAGCAAGCCGGTGTAGCTCCCCACCGCCCCGGAGAGGGTGGAGCCCTGGCTAGCCCCTTTACATGGCTGTATACTTATTTGATTTCTAAGTAGCCTCAGTAAGGGCATTTGGTCAGCTTCTGGGGAAAGGAAAGTGCAAGTTAAGTGCCCAATCAAGAAGCACGTAATGGACAATGGATCTTGGAAGTCTCCAATCCACATAAGAAGTCTACATGAGGACATTCAAGGTAGCATGTGAACCATGGCTGCTACCTGTAAATTCTGAGTCATGCATGGACATGTGACTTGCCCCTGTGACTCCAAAACTCCATCTTGTAGCTGGGATTCTACACAGGGGGAGGGAGGAGTGTACACCCACAAGAGAAAGTCTATTTAAATCCCTGGGAGACCCCTCCATTTTGTCTTCAGCTGGCTCAAGAAATAGCCTCTCCACCTCCAAGGATACCTGAAAGAAACTGGACCAAAGGACAGTAACCACAGAGGATGTGAGTGATTGCTGGACCCAGACTAGCAGGAGACTAATCTGTAAAAGGAAGCTTACTGAAACTCCTCTGGATTGAGGTTTTACTGGTATTCATTTTTCTTACTGTATTAGACATAGACCTGCGTGTTCTATTTTATTTTGCTTGGTGATTCACTTTGTTCTGTCTGCTATTACTTGGAACCACTTCAATCTTACTTTCTGTATTTAATACAATCACTTTTTACTTATTAATTAATCTAAAGTATGTATTCATACCTGGCGGGACAAACAGCTCTGTATATCTCTCTATCAGTGTTATAGAGGCTGAACAATTGATGAGTTTACCCTGTATAAGCTTTATACAGAGTAAAACAGATTTATTTGGTTTGGACCCCACTGGGAGTTGGGCATCTGTGTTTTAAAGACAGGAACACTTCTTAAGCTGCTTTCAATTAAGCTTATGGCTGATAGGGGACATGGTTCACACCTGGGTCTGGATTTGCACCAGGCTAGCAGGTCTGGCTCAAACTGGGAAGGGCGCTGAAGTCCCAAGCTGCCAGGGCAGGAAAGCAGGGGCAGAAGTAGTCTTGGCACATCAGTTGGCAGCCCCAAGGGGGTTTCTGTGATCCAACCATCACACCATGGCACAGATCCTGAAGCTAAAAATTAAACCAAAAAAACAAATCTTGTGTTTGATATGATTGAATTTCTTTGTGAGGAAAGTTTTACATTCAAAATGAATTTTTGCATGGGAAAGTGCCAATTCCAATGAAAAGTTGTGATTTACCAGCAAGAAGTGTCAAACTCAAAAGTTTTCTTTGAAACAGACATAGTGCAACAACACTGAAAACATTTTGTATCTGTGTTGGTCCCAGAATATTAGCAAGACAAGGTGGTGAGGTAATATCTTTTACTGGACCATTTCTGTTGTTGAAAGAGATCATCTTTTGAGCTACCCAGACCTCTTGTTCAGGTCTGGGAAAGGTATTCATTGATATGAAATGTCAATTTTCATTTCATTTTGACTTAAAATGTCACTTCATTTATATTTATTGGTTTAAAAATACCAAAATGTAACTGCACCTGGCTGTAACATGTAGCACTCAGCGTGTTCCTAGGGCTTCTTTTCTGCAACCAACTTCCCTGCAGCTCCTCAGTAGCCATGCAGCTGCCACTTCCAGAGCTCGGCCACCTCCTGGTTCAGGAGGATCTTTCCACTGGCCGGGCCAGGGGAACTGATGTGCAGTGGGGAGGGGGCTGAAGGGAATTGTGGTCCTCTGCTCAGCAGATCCATTCCATAACCTTTGGCTGTAATGAGGCTGCTGTGCACTGAGGGTGAGAAGGTTTCAGCAGCTGTCATAAATATAAAGGGAAGAGTAAACACCTTTAAGATCCCTCCTGGCCAGAGGAAAAACGCTTTCACCTGTAAAGGGTTAAGAAGCTAGGATAACCTCGCTGGCACCTGACCAAAATGACCAATAAGGAGACAAGATACTTTCAAAGCTGGAGGGGGGGAGAAACAAAGCCTCTCTCTCAGTCTGTGTGATGCTTTTGCCGGGGACAGAACAGGAATGGAGTCTTAGAACTTAGTAAGTAATCTAGATAGAGATGCGTTAGATTCTGATTTCTTTTAATGGCTGAGAAAATAAGCTGTGCTGAATGGAATGGATATTCCTGTCTTTGTGTCTTTTTGTAACTTAAGGTTTTGCCTAGAGGGATTCTCTGTATTTTGAATCTAATTACCCTGAAAGGTATTTACCATTCTGATTTTACAGAGGTGATTCTTTTTGCTTTTTCTTCTATTAAAATTCTTCTTTTAAGAAACTGAATGCGTTTTCATTGTTCTTAAGATCCAAGGATTTGGGTCTGTGGTCACCTATGCAAACTGGTGAGGATTTTTATCAAACCTTCCCCAGGAAGGGTGGTGCAAGGTTTTGGTGAGGATTTTGTGGGAAAGACATTTTTGCTGCACCCTCCTTCAGAGATTCATATCCCATGCATACCCCCATCTTTCTAAATGTAAGCATGGTCTAAATAAGGGTCTAAATAAGCTTTCCCCTGACATCTATGATGAAGTGGGTGAAAAGACATCAGGAGCGTGCCGTGTTTGTACAGACACAGCTACTCTGCCTAGGTGTTCAGCAGACAGAGCTGCTTTGCAAAAGTGAACAATTCTGGCTGATGTGGGGTTACAAATTACTTTAGGACTCTGGTCTTCTGCAATGCCCAAGCTTGAAAGGTGGAGAAATATGTTCCCCTGGCTGATGCCTTGAGAGTTATGAGGAGTTCCGAGGTTCAAACACATGCACTGAGCATATGGGATCCCAATAACAGCGAGTGTTACAGGAATGTGGAATCAGTCAGTGCTATGCCCAGCTGATGTTGGACACCATCCGGTGGTCAAGGGACATTTATTTAACATAGCACTGGATATCAGCAATACCAGGAGAAATGAACTACAGTGACAATGGAAGCAAAGACAGGAAAGTATCTAAAATATTTCTTTAATAGACCACATTTGTTCATGGGAAGCCTACCCTAAATTGAAGGACAATTTAAGCTCATTACTATATTTATTTTCCACTAGCCACTCCTCGTATAACTTTTCATGAGTGATGTATCTGAGTATTTGGATATAAATTGTGCAGTTAAATGTATTAACCCTAACCTCAGATATTGCAGATTATGTACTAGATGTATTTTATGACTTTTTAAACCAAACTTGCCACTTTGGGATAATTTAACCATTATACCCAGACAAATAGAAACTTTTTCATAAATCTGTGGTTTAGATATTTTAAATATTATATATATATATATATATATATATATATATATATATATATATATATATATATATATATATATAATTTAATAAAGCATTTAAATTTGAATGGAGGGGTAATGACATGTTGCTATCCTTACTGTATGAGAAAAGGGCAGCAGAACCATGCTTCGCATGTGCTGATGAGGGGATCACCCTGCACAGAACTTCTTTTGCAAAGCAGCGGGTTGGGATGCCAATTCTGAGTGAAAGTCAGGAAGGGTGGGGGCTCCTCTTCTCTCTAGAGTTTAAAGACAGAACTGATTGGACTCTATTGAGTGTCTTTGTGGCTGCCCAGTGATTACTAGAGCTGCAGTCACTGAGGAGCATGGCTAGGGCTACGAGTTAGACCTGGAGTGGCCTGCACTGAAAGACCACACACAGAGACTGTACTAGCAGCGAGGTTCCCTGCTCCCCAGTGAAATCATTCAGCGCTGGGCTAAGAGGTGAACACTCAGAATGTGGCAGTGAGCAGCAGCAGTGACAACCATGGCACAGGTGGCTGTGAGTGGCAGGTGGCAGCAGAGACAACAGTGGCAACAGCAGCCAGGGGTGGCAGAGAAAACAGTGAGCCAGTTGCAGAGGTAGCAGCAGCAGCAGCGGCAGCATTGCTTGAAGCATGCCTCCGCCGTTTCAGGGGTGGGAGGTGACTGCACCCCTGAACTCTGGGTCTTCCCTGACCAAGGGTCGCCAACTATGAGTGGAGCTCAATGGAGAGAAAGGGGAGTGGCATGCTAAAGGAGCATTCTTTTGTCAGACTGTCACACACCAAAGAGGGAAACTGAGGCAAAGGGAAATTGCCCTGTGGGGTGGGTGTTTGCTCAGGGTTACCTGCATTTGAATCATGGTTGTGGTGTTTTCCCAAATTAATGCTGAGGTCCCTTTTAGTAAAAGTTTTGTTACACACAGACTCAGTGCTTACAAGTGGGAAGTATTGCTTCTCACAAGTTCCCAGGGGTGGTGTTCAGTTTTCCCAGATTACTGGGTGAGGTCTTAAACCAGTTCTGTATCATCTGGTTAAGAAGGGTTAAGAGGAACCTCTAGATATTGAACCGGGTCCTTGTTGCTGCCGACGCCACCTGGCAGAAGGGTTACATAAGAAATGGTATTTCCATGGGTGCCTGGAACCCATCCCAGCCGGAGAAACTTACTGCTCCTCAGCCCACAACCATCCTCTGGGACACACTCCAGACAAGTGGTCCCAGCGGAGACAGATAGCCAGACTGCATCCCTCTCCTGGTGCTCCAGCCTATGGGACCCTGCAGAATTACTCAAAGGCCACAGCAATTCTGGCCCTGATGTAATCCCCAGCACACATGCACAAGAGCCCAAGGGCTCACTCTCCTCACCCCTAGGACAGGGGAACTTCCAGCCATTCCCTAGTACTGTCTTGACCCAGCAGAAAGGGAAGTGGTGCTGTGCGATCCCACATAGAGAAGCCCCAGAGCAGTAGGAGACAGAGACGTGTTTAGAATCATAGAATCATAGAATCATAGAATATCAGGGTTGGAAGGGACCTCAGGAGGTCATCTAGTCCAACCCCCTGCTCAAAGCAAGACCAATCCCCAACTAAATCATCCCAGCCAGGGCTTTGTCAAGCCTGACCTTTAAAACTTCTAAGGAAGGAGATTCCACCACCTACCTAGGTAACGCATTCCAGTGCTTCACCACCCTCCTAGTGAAAAAGTTTTTCCTAATATCCAAGCTAAACCTCCCCCACTGCAACCTGAGACCATTACTCCTTGTTCTGTCATCTGCTACCACTGAGCCCTGGTCTACACTAGGACGTTAGGTCGAATTTAGCAGCGTTAAATCGATGTAAACCTGCACCCGTCCACACAATGAAGCCATTTATTTCGACTTAAAGGGCTCTTAAAATCGATTTCCTTACTCCACCCCTGACAAGTGGATTAGCGCTTAAATCGACGTTGCCGGCTCGAATTTGGGGTACTGTGGACACAATTCGATGGTATTGGCCTCCGGGAGCTATCCCAGAGTGCTCCATTATGACCGCTCTGGACAGCACTCTCAACTCAGATGCACTGGCCAGGTAGACAGGAAAAGAATCGCGAACTTTTGAATCTCATTTCCTGTTTGGCCAGCGTGGCAAGCTGCAGGTGACCATGCAGAGCTCATCAGCACAGGTGACCATGATGGAGTCCCAGAATCGCAAAAGAGCTCCAGCATGGACCGAACGGGAGGTACGGGATCTGATCGCTGTTTGGGGAGAGGAATCCGTGCTATCAGAACTCCGTTCCAGTTTTCGAAATGCCAAAACCTTTGTCAAAATCTCCCAGGGCATGAAGGACAGAGGCCATAACAGGGACCCGAAGCAGTGCCGCGTGAAACTGAAGGAGCTGAGGCAAGCCTACCAGAAAACCAGAGAGGCGAACAGCCGCTCTGGGTCAGAGCCCCAAACATACCGCTTCTATGATGAGCTGCATGCCATTTTAGGGGGTTCAGCCACCACTACCCCAGCCATGTTGTTTGACTCCTTCAATGGAGATGGAGGCAATACGGAAGCAGGTTTTGGGGACGAAGAAGATGATGAGGAGGAGGAGGTTGTAGATAGCTCACAGCAAGCAAGCGGAGAAACCGGTTTTCCCGACAGCCAGGAACTGTTTCTCACCCTAGACCTGCAGCCAGTACCCCCCGAACCCACCCAAGGCTGCCTCCTGGACCCAGCAGGCGGAGAAGGGACCTCTGGTGAGTGTACCTTTTAAAATACTATACATGATTTAAAAGCAAGCATGTGAAAGGATTACTTTGCCCTGGCATTTGCGGTTCTCCTAGATGTAGTCCTAAAGCCTTTGCAAAAGGTTTCTGGGGAGGGCAGCCTTATTGCGTCCTTCATGGTAGGACACTTTACCACTCCAGGCCAGTAACACGTACTCGGGAATCATTGTAGAACAAAGCATTGCAGTGTATGTTTGCTGGCATTCAAACAACATCCGTTCTTTATCTCTCTGTGTTATCCTCAGGAGAGTGAGATATAATTCATGGTCACCTGGTTGAAATAGAGTGCTTTTCTTCAGGGGACACTCAGAGGAGCCTATTCCTGCTGGGCTGTTTGCCTGTGGCTAAACAGAAATGTTCCCCGCTGTTAGCCACAGGGAGGGGGGAAGGTTGAGGGGGCACTCCACTTGATACCGGCTGCCAACTAGACATGGAGCCATTGATCACTACCCGTTGAGCCCAACAATCTAGCCACCTTTCTATCCACCTTATCGTCCATTCATCCAGCCCATACTTCTTTAACTTGCTGGCAAGAATACTGTGGGAGACCGTGTCAAAAGCTTTGCTAAAATCAAGGAACACGTCCGCTGCTTTCCCCTCTTCCACAGAGCCAGTTATCTCATCATAGAAGGCAATTAGATTAGTCAGGCATGACTTGCCCTTGGTGAATCCATGCTGACTGTTCCTGATCACTTTCCTCTCCTCTAAGTGCTTCACAATTGATTCCTTGAGAACCTGCTCCATGATTTTTCCAGGGACTGAGGTGAGGCTGACTGGCCTGTAGTTCCCAGGATCCTCCTTCTTCCCTTTTTTAAAGATGGGCACTACATTAGCCTTTTTCCAGTTGTCTGAGACCTCCCCCAATCGCCATGAGTTTTCAAAGATAATGGCCAATGGCTCTGCAATCACATCTGCCAACTTCTTTAGCACTCTCGGATGCAACGCATCCGGCCCCATGGACTTGTGCTCGTCCAGCTTTTCTAAATAGTCCCAAACTACTTCTTTCTCCACAGGGGGCTGGTCACCTCCTCCCTATGCTGTGCTGCCCAGTGCAGTAGTCTGGGAGCTGACTTTGTTCGTGAAGACAGAGGCAAAAAAAGAATTGAGTACATTAGCTTTTTCCACATCCTCTGTTACTAGGTTGCCTCCCTCATTCAGTAAGGGGCCCACATTTTCCTTGACTTTCTTCTTGTTGATAACATACCTGAAGAAACCCTTCTTCTTACTCTTAACATCTCTTGCTAGCTGCAACTCCAGGTGTGATTTGGCCTTCCTGATTTCACTCCTGCATGCCAGAGCAATATATTTATACTCTTCCCTGGTCATTCGTCCAATCTTCCACTTCTTGTAAGCTTCTTTTTTGTGTTCAAGATCAGCAAGGATTTCACTGTTAAGCCAAGCTGGTCGCCTGCCATATTTACTATTCTTTCTACACATCGGGATGGTTTGTCCCTGTAACCTCAATAAAGATTCTTTAAAATACAGCCAGCTCTCCTGGACTCCTGTCCCCCTCATGTTATTCTCCCAGGGGATCCTGCCCATCAGAGGAGCTTGTGGTGTCATTGTGACAGCTTCTCCTGCAGCTGCCCAAATCCCGTGACTCTGGATCAGCTCACGAGAGCTGGCCACACTACCTTCCCTGGCTGCTTGGAGAGGACTGCCCTTCACCACCACCTCCCCACCCGCAGGCTGCCAGTCAGAGGAGATGATGGCCATTTTAAATCAGAGAAAGTTCATGAGTTGAAAATCTCTGAGATCTTAACTAGTGGGCAGTGACACCCTGCCAAACCCAGTAATGATTGAACCTGGTGATACTCTGAACAAAAAGAGCCCCCACCATGCTTGTAGCTGTTTCCAGTGTGTCATGTTGATTGTACAGACATTCTAGGCTTCAGAGCAACACACAGACAGAAAGAAAAGGAGTACTCGTGGCACCTTAGAGACTAACCAATTTCATAGAATATCAGGGTTGGAAGAGACTTCAGAAGGTCAACTAGTCCAACCCCCTGCTCAAAGCAGGAGCAATCCCCAATTTTTGTCCCATATCCCTAAATGGCCCTCTCAAGGATTGAACTCACAACCCTGGGTTTAGCAGGCCAATGCTCAAACCACTGAGCTATCCCTCCTCCCCCAAGCTATCCCATCGGATGCATTTGATGAAGTGAGCTGTAGCTCACAAAAGCTTATGCTCAAATAAATTGGTTAGTCTCTAAGGTGCCACAAGTACTCCTTTTCTTTTTGCGAATACAGACTAACACGGCTGCTACTCTGAAACCACACAGACAGAGTGACAATCCTGAAACCGTCTTCTGTAGATTTATTCACAGTGGAACAGCTTCAACAGGAGAGACTGAGGAGCCCCACATCAGAGTGTCCCATCGAAGGAGGCCCAATGTTCTTGGGGACAGGTTGGCTACAGCAAACAGCAGGCATTAAACTAATAATAAGATGGGAGAGTAAAAAGATCTGAGCACTCGATTTGCATACAATTGAGATGTTGAGAACAAAATTAATCAAGGAACCACAGGACATGAAGGGAAGAAATTCTTGAATTGCCTATACAGCAACACTAGGAGCCAGTTTAGTGTCATCTGCAAACTTGCTGAGGGTGCAGCCCATGCCATCCTCCTGATCATTAATGAATCCTCCAGAACATGGGGAATGCCAGTGAAAATAGAATCATAGAATCATAGAATCATAGAATATCAGGGTTGGAAGGGACCCCAGAAGGTCATCTAGTCCAACCCCCTGCTCGAAGCAGGACCAATTCCCAGTTAAATCATCCCAGCCAGGGCTTTGTCAAGCCTGACCTTAAAAACCTCTAAGGAAGGAGATTCTACCACCTCCCTAGGTAACGCATTCCAGTGTTTCACCACCCTCTTAGTGAAAAAGTTTTTCCTAATATCCAATCTAAACCTCCCCCACTGCAACTTGAGACCATTACTCCTCGTTCTGTCATCTGCTACCATTGAGAACAGTCTAGAGCCATCCTCTTTGGAACCCCCTTTCAGGTAGTTGAAAGCAGCTATCAAATCCCCCCTCATTCTTCTCTTCTGCAGGCTAAATAATCCCAGCTCCCTCAGCCTCTCCTCATAAGTCATGTGTTCCAGTCCCCTAATCATTTTTGTTGCCCTTCGCTGGACTCTTTCCAATTTTTCCACATCCTTCTTGTAGTGTGGGGCCCAAAACTGGACACAGTACTCCAGATGAGGCCTCACCAATGTCGAATAGAGAGAAACGATCACGTCCCTCGATCTGCTGGCAATGCCCCTACTTATACATCCCAAAATGCCATTGGCCTTCTTGGCTACAAGGGCACACTGTTGACTCATATCCAGCTTCTCGTCCACTGTAACCCCTAGGTCCTTTTCTGCAGAACTGCTGCCGAGCCATTCGGTCCCTAGTCTGTAGCGGTGCATGGGATTCTTCTGTCCTAACTGCAGAACTCTGCACTTGTCCTTGTTGAACCTCATCAGATTTCTTTTGGCCCAATCCTCTAATTTGTCTAGGTCCTTCTGTATCCTATCCCTCCCCTCCAGCGTATCTACCTCTCCTACCTGTTTAGTGTCATCTGCAAACTTGCTGAGGGTGCAATCCACGCCATCCTCCAGATCATTTATGAAGATATTGAACAAAACCGGCCCCAGGACCGACCCTTGGGGTACTCCACTTGATACCGGCTGCCAACTAGACATGGAGCCATTGATCACTACCCGTTGAGCCCGACAATCTAGCCGAATCTAGACAAAATAGGGTAGGATCAGAACCAAAAACAGGGAAAGATCAAGTTAAAAATTACTTAGACAAGTTAGATGTCTTCACATCACCAGGGCCTGATGAAATACATCTTAGAATACTCAAGGAGGTGACTGAGCAAATATCTGAGCCATTAGTAATTATCTTTGAAAAGTCATGGAAGACTGGAGAGATTCCAGAAGACTGAAGAAGGACAAATACAGTGTCCATCCATAAGAAGGGAAATAAGAGTAACCCAGTAAATTATAGTCCAGTCAGTTTCACTTCTGTACCAGGAAAAATAATGGAGAAAATCATTAAGGAATCAATTTGCAAACATCTAGAAGATAATAAGGTGATAATTAATAGTCAGCATGGATTTGTCAAAAACAAATCAAGTCAAAGCAACCTGATAGCTTTTTTTTTTTTTGACAGGGTAACAAGCCTTGTGGACAGTGGGGAAGTGATAGATGTGATATATCTGGACTTTAGTACGGCTGTTAATATAGTCTCACATGACCTTCTCATTAACAAACTAGGGAAATACAACCTAGATGGAGCTACTATAAGGTGGGTGCATAACTGGTTGGAAAACCATTCCCAGAGAGTAGTTATCAGTGGTTCACAGTCAGGCTGAAAGGGCATAATGAGAGGGGTCCCAAAAGGATCAGTACTGGGTCCGGTACTGTTCAATATCTCCATCAATGATTTAGATAATGGCATAGAGAGTACCCTTATAAAGTTTGTGGATGATACCAAGCTGGGAGGGTTGCAAGTGCTTTGGAGGATAGGATGAAAATTCTAAATGATCTGGACAAACTTGAGAAATGGTCTGAGGAAAATAGGATGAAATTCAATAAGGACAAATGCAAAGTACTGCACTTAGGAAGGAACAATCAGTTGCATGCATACAGAATGGGAAACGACTGCCTAGGAGGGAGTACCGTGGAAAGGGATCTGGGGGTCATAGTGGACCACAAGCTAAATAGGAGTCAACAGTGTAACACTGTTGCAAACAAAGCAAACATCATTCTGGGATGTATTAGCAGGAGTGTTGTAAGCAAGATACGAGAAGTAATTCTCCCACTCTGATTAGGCCTCAACTGGAGTATTGTGTCCAGTTCTGGGCTCCATATTTCAGGAAGGATGTGGAAAAATTGGAGAGAGTCCAGAGAACAGCAACAAAAATGATAAAAGGTCTAGAAAACATAACCTATGAGGGAAGATTGAAAAAATTGGGTTTGTTTAGGCTGGAGAAGAGAAGATTGATAGGGGACATGAAAGCAGTCTTCAAGTACCTGAAAGGTTGTTACAAGGAGGAAGGAGAAACATTATTCTCCTTAACCTCTGATGATAGGACAAGAAGCAATGGGGTTAAATTTCAGCAAGGGAGGTTTAGGTTGGACATTAGGAAAAACTTCCTGACTGTCCAGGTGGTTAAGCACTGGAATAAATTGCCTGGGGAGGTTGTGGAATCTCCATCATTGGAGATTTTTAAGAGCAGGTTAGACAAACGCTTGTCAGGGATCATCTAGATGGTGCTTAGTCCTGGGGACTGGACAAGATGACCTCTTGAGGTCTCTTCCAGTCCTATATTTCTATGATTCTATTATTTCCTTTCTCAGTTCTGATATCTGAGATGCAGCTCACACCTACCACTGCCACAGCTCCCTGCCGTAAAACATTTGCTCCTTCATACATTCGTTACTTCATGCCTTGTTTTACTGCATCTTCCTTGTCACTAGCTTCCCAAAGTGTCCTGAATCCAAACTGAAGTCTGTTTAGAAGAGTGTAGCCACCTTCTCACCCATAAATGCCAATCTGATCCTGTCACCCCAGCCTGAAAGTCCTTCATGGACTCTACCTCCAGCTCACAATATTACCAAACTCCTGTGCTTGTCTTCAGGGACCCTTGATCACCATTATTATTATTGTTGCTGTTATTTTATTTGTATCACAGTAGCTCCCACAATGCACTAGCCACTGTCTACAAAAACACACATGCACCCATGCGCACACCCACTCCCTCTAAGGGCTCTGTCATAGTCATGAACTCCGTAATCCATCCCTCGTTGCTGACCATCTACATCTGCAATCTCACACTGGGCCCCTACTTGGTCCCTTCGCTCTGCCGATTCTCCTCCCCCACGCCCAGCCCCCTGCTCCTTTTTCTCCTCCCTCAGGCCTAAAGCACCCAGCTACCAATGGAGGAGGCGAAACACCAGACCTGAAGCTACTTTACAGGTGGGGACACTAAGGCAGTGACTCCAGTGAGGTAAGAACCCTGCTACAAATTGTCAAACGTTAATTATAATGAGTGCAGGGCGGGTTTGCAATTCCTAGCAAAGTCAGGGTTATGCCTCATGAATTAATTAATTAAATATTTATGCAGCCAACTGCTACTTACAAGGAAAATATTAAAGCCTGTGTCATTAGTTTCATTCACTGACTCTTTCTTGCCGACACCCAGCTGTCTGCACTTCTCTGCCCATGTCCCTGGACTTCTCTGCTTTCCCAGTCCATCTTAAAATGCATTCCTCTGCCACCTGTTATCAGAGAGCTGTTTACCAGTTCCTCACGCCTCTTCCCACCTTGCCTGTTCCACTGTTCCCCCTTCATACTGCCCTTTCCCATTATCGTAACTGCCCTGAATTGTGTGAATAGCACGGTGAAATGTTCTTGTGCTATCTGAAAGGTGTCTGTATAATCTCATGTGCTGGATGGCTAAAAGGGCAGGCTGAGAGGAAAAAGTCAGTTTGTTTATGATGAAATATAATTGAGTACCTTCATGCTCAAGTCTTTCTTTCCTGTCTGTATCTGCGATGTGACAACTGAGGCGTGGTGGTTTCCCACACTGTGCTAGCTTCTCTTCCCCTTCCTGTGTTTGTATCTGCTGAAGCTTCTGTTCTCAGCAGCAGGTCTCTCTATCTCCCTCACTCAGATGAGTTTCTTTCCCTTCCTGTCTCTAGCTGCAGCACTGATCTGTAAGGGTGCCTGTGGGTGCACATGTTACCCCCAGTGAGATGGAGTCTCTTTCCCTTGCTGTCTCTGAACTGGGAGCATGTGGACAGGCCTCGAACGTGTGGTTTGGTTTCGAGTCAGTTCAGGAGCTGTCTCCTTGGTGGCTCCAACCGGATCGGCAAGAATTTTAGCTTGGAGTCACGATCACACATAACAGGAGCCTCAACCCGAGCACCTCCAAATGCTCCCAACACCGGACAGGTGCCTGAGTGCCCTCTGCTGCTGAGACCTTCCCACCCTCAATGAAAAGCAGCCTCACCTCTGTCCAATCTTCTGCCATCTCCCTTAGAGCAGTCAGCCCGTCTCCTCTTGGCTGCCACCCCTGAAATTATCTCAGGAACTGCAACCTGACTGCACAGGAGGAGTGAGGCGTGGGATGCTCAGCGGAGCTGTTCAATGGCAGCCTCCTGGTTCTCGTTTCCAAAGTCTTTCTGGGTCTCTAGATCCCACTTTTCCTTAGTGCCGCAGCCAGGGAATAGCTATGTGCTGAGCGTCTCTTTGGTTTCCTCTCCCACTGCCCTGCTTCAGTCTCCAGGCTGTACAAGTTGCCCAAGCGCTCAGGCTCCCAGGCTGAGAGCAGAGTCCAGGTATCTACCTGAGCCAAAAGGGAGTTCACACTCTGCTGCCAGCCTCCCACAATTGACTCTATGTGCCTAGTCCTCAGCAACACTCTGAATATCCACGTTTGCCTGTCCCTGGGGTGCCAGACTTCCCCCTTGCTACAGTCCATCTTCCCAAGGTCTGGGCTCTTATTAAAAGGCACTGACCTATGTCCTGCTTTCCCACAACAAAAACAACCCCTGGGGACTCACCCATCCTTGCCCCCGTCCCTGCCTCCGCAATAGATTGTGCCCCATCTAAGTCCCCGGTCAGACATGGGGTCTCCAGGGGATGTCTGCATTGGAAAAAAACCCAAGGCCCCTGGCCGTGAGTCTCAGAGCCCAGCCAGCAATTGCCTGCAGAAAAATGATGGGGAAGTCTCCTGGTCTTTGAGAGGACAGCCCTGCAGGAGGCTTGGCCCCAAGAACAGTGGTCTGGCATCCTTGCTCCATTCCTGTGTGGGGAGGCCCAGAAGGCCTACTATGATTTGCCTGAAGAGGCTGCAGCAAACTACCCGCAGCTGAAAGCAGAGATCCTGGCCAGATCTGGGGTAATGACCGCACTGCGGGCCCAGCGATATCATGAGTGGGGGTACAAGGAAAACAAAACCCCGCGGTCCCAATTATATAACCTCATCCATCTCGCACGAAAGTGGTTATGAATTGAGTCCTGGAGTCCGGAGGAGATACTAGAGGTTCTTGTCATCGACCGATACATGAGGGGACTACCGCCAGACCTTCGTGCATGGGTAAGCCAGAACAAACCCTCCACCTACGACGAGGTTGTCGCGCTGGTAGAAATGCGAAGGATGGCGAGGGAGCTCACCCAACCAGTCAAGGAAGAAGGACCCCGGGTTAAACTAGCAGCACCAAGCCCTAACGCTCGGGTTACTGGGCCACCAGGAGAACCCAGGTGGAAAAAGAGAGGGGCTGAAGGCCCACCAGAAGCCACAAAGAGTCGGAGCACTGAGGGGGAAGAGGATCGGGGGTGAGACTGCCCAAACCAAGAGACCGGGGGATGCCTAGGGCTCCATACAGATGTTACGCCTGCCGGGAGTGGGGACACGTAGCTGCACAGTGTCCCAATGCTGAGGAGCCTATGCAGCATAACCTGTAGAACTGGACAGACCCATGCTCCCTAATCCACCTTGTGGGGGCCTCACTAATCCCACATATGTACACCAGACTGGTGAAACTAAATGAGGTAGAGACCACGGCACTGGTTGATTTGGGGAGTGCTATCACACTTGTCTCGGGGAAGCTCGTGAAGTGTAGTCAGCTGCTGCAGGCTAAACATACGGGGATAGCATGCGTCCATGGGACAGTTAGTTACTACCCCACCAACCCAGTAAAAATTGAGATCCAGGGGAACACTACTGAGGTAGCAGCAGGTGTAGTCCCTAAACTCCCATACCCAGTGCTCATAGGGAGGGACTTCCCAGGGTTTGGAGACTAAGGCCTGGTCTACACTGGATGTGTGTGTGTGTGGGAAATCGACCTAAGTTATGCAACTTCAGCTATGTGAATAACATAGCTGAAGTCGACGTACTTAGAACCACTTACCGTGGCATCTTCACTGTGGTAAGTTGACTGCTGCCACTCCCCTGTCGACTCCGCCTGCGCCTCTCATGACGCTAGAGTACAGGGGTCGATGGGAGAACACTCAGGGGTTGATTTATCGCATCTAGTCTAGACGCGATAAATTGACCCCCGATGGATAGATCGCTGCCCGCTGATCCAGTGGGTAGTGTAGACATACCTTTTGATTTAGTTGGGGATTGGTCCTGCGTTGAGCAGGGGGTTGGACTAGATGATCTCCAGAGGTCTCTTCCAACCCTGCTATTCTATGATTCTTTCTCCCAGTAGGGGGACTGGAGAAAGGGGGAAACCTTGACATTAATGAGGCATCCACAGTAGACTGTCAACCTCTAATCTTCTCTGAAATATCCCCAGATTTGTTCTCCACTCCCAGACAGGGTAGAAAGACGAAAAGGGAAAGAAGGGCAGCTAAGGCCTTGGGAACCCGAATACTGACCCAGGGATAGAGGGTCACCCTTGGGGCAGGCGGACCAGGGTAGCTGGAAAGGAGACTCGGAATAACAGAGACTTGGTGGGATAACTCATATGACTGGAGTACTGTCATGGATGGTTATAAACTGTTCAGGAAGGACAGGCAGGGCAGAAAAGGTGGGGGAGTAGCACTGTATGTAAGGGAGCAGTATGACTGCTCAGAGCTCCGGTACGAAACTGCAGAAAAACCTGAGTGTCTCTGGATTAAGTTTAGAAGTGTGTGCAACAAGAGTGATGTAGTGGTGGGAGTCTGCTATAGACCACCGGACCAGGGGGATGAGGTGGATGAGGCTTTCTTCCGGCAGCTCACGGAAGCTACTAGATCGCATGCCCTGATTCTCATGGGTGACTTTAATTTTCCTGATATCTGCTGGGAGAGCAATACAGCGGTGCATAGACAATCCAGGAAGTTTTTGGAAAGCGTAGGGGACAATTTCCTGGCGCAAGTGCTAGAGGAGCCAACTAGGGGGGGAGCTTTTCTTGACCTGCTGCTCACAAACCGGGTAGAATTAGTGGGGGAAGCAAAAGTGGATGGGAATCTGGGAGGCAGTGACCATGAGTTGGTTGAGTTCAGGATCCTGACGCAGGGAACAAAGGTAAGCAGCAGGATACGGACCCTGGACTTCAGGAAAGCAGACTTCGACTCCCTCAGGGAACGGATGGCCAGGATCCCCTGGGGGACTAACTTGAAGGGGAAAGGAGTCCAGGAGAGCTGGCTGTATTTCAAGGAATCCCTGTTGAGGTTACAGGGACAAACCATCCCGATGAGTCGAAAGAATAGTAAATATGGCAGGCGACCAACTTGGCTTAATGGTGAAATCCTAGCGGATCTTAAACATAAAAAAGAAGCTTACAAGAAGTGGAAGGTTGGACATATGACCAGGGAAGAGTATAAAAATATTGCTCGGGCATGTAGGAATGTTATCAGGAGGGCCAAATCGCACCTGGAGCTGCAGCTAGCCAGAGATGTCAAGAGTAACAAGAAGGGTTTCTTCAGGTATGTTGGCAACAAGAAGAAAGCCAAGGAATGTGTGGGCCCCTTACTGAATGAGGGAGGCAACCTAGTGACAGAGGATGTGGAAAAAGCTAATGTACTCAATGCTTTTTTTGCCTCTGTTTTCACTAACAAGGTCAGCTCCCAGACTGCTGCGCTGGGCATCACAAAATGCGGAAGAGATGGCCAGCCCTCTGTGGAGATAGAGGCGGTTAGGGACTATTTAGAAAAGCTGGACGTGCACAAGTCCATGGGGCCGGACGAGTTGCATCCGAGAGTGCTGAAGGAATTGGCGGCTGTGATTGCAGAGCCACTGGCCATTATCTTTGAAAACTCGTGGCGAACCGGGGAAGTCCCGGATGACTGGAAAAAGGCTAATGTAGTGCCAATCTTTAAAAAAGGGAAGAAGGAAGATCCTGGGAACTACAGGCCAGTCAGCCTCACCTCAGTCCCTGGAAAAGTCATGGAGCAGGTCCTCAAAGAATCAATCCTGAAGCACTTGCATGAGAGGAAAGTGATCAGGAACAGCCAGCATGGATTCACCAAGGGAAGGTCATGCCTGACTAATCTAATCGCCTTTTATGATGAGATTACTGGTTCTGTGGATGAAGGGAAAGCAGTGGATGTATTGTTTCTTGACTTTAGCAAAGCTTTTGACACGGTCTCCCATAGTATTCTTGTCAGCAAGTTAAGGAAGTATGGGCTGGATGAATGCACTATAAGGTGGGTAGAAAGCTGGCTAAATTGTCGGGCTCAACGGGTAGTGATCAATGGCTCCATGTCTAGTTGGCAGCCGGTATCAAGTGGAGTGCCCCAAGGGTCGGTCCTGGGGCTGGTTTTATTCAATATCTTCATAAATGATCTGGAGGATGGTGTGGATTGCACTCTCAGCAAATTTGCGGATGATACTAAACTGGGAGGAGTGGTAGATACGCTGGAGGGGAGGGATAGGATACAGAAGGACCTAGACCAATTGGAAGATTGGGCCAAAAGGAATCTGATGAGGTTCAATAAGGATAAGTGCAGGGTCCTGCACTTAGGACGGAAGAACCCAATGCACAGCTACAGACTAGGGACCGAATGGCTAGGCAGCAGTTCGGCAGAAAAGGACCTACGGGTGACAGTGGACGAGAAGCTGGATATGAGTCAGCAGTGTGTCCTTGTTGCCAAGAAGGCCAATGGCATTTTGGGATGTATAAGTAGGGGCATAGCGAGCAGATCGAGGGACGTGATCGTTCCCCTCTATTCGACATTGGTGAGGCCTCATCTGGAGTACTGTGTCCAGTTTTGGGCCCCACACTTCAAGAAGGATGTGGATAAATTGGAGAGAGTCCAGCGAAGGGCAACAAAAATGATTAGGGGACTGGAACACATGACTTATGAGGAGAGGCTGAGGGAGCTGGGATTGTTTAGCCTGCAGAAGAGAAGAATGAGGGGGGATTTGATAGCTGCTTTCAACTACCTGAAAGGGGGTTCCAAAGAGGATGGCTCTAGACTGTTCTCAATGGTAGCAGATGACAGAACGAGGAGTAATGGTCTCAAGTTGCAGTGGGGGAGGTTTAGATTGGATATTAGGAAAAACTTTTTCACTAAGAGGGTGGTGAAACACTGGAATGCGTTACCTAGGGAGGTGGTAGAATCTCCTTCCTTAGAGGTTTTTAAGGTCAGGCTTGACAAAGCCCTGGCTGGGATGATTTAACTGGGAACTGGTCCTGCTTTGAGCAGGGGGTTGGACTAGATGACCTTCTGGGGTCCCTTCCAACCCTGATATTCTATGATTCTATGATTCTATGATTCTATGCCCCAGAGGAGGAAGCACCTGATCCTGACCCACACCCTAATGTCTCTGAACCAGGAGAGGCAACAGAAACTGGCCCCCTAGAGCTCGGGAAGATGAGCCTGGGATAGAAAAATTTGGACGGGACCAAACTGAAGACCTAAGGTACCATAACATTAGGAAGGAGGTGACAGAAATAGATGGGGTCGCCGTGGAAGGGAAAACTCAGGGACCAGGACCCTACTTCATAATGAAGAAGAATCTCTTATACTGGGTTGCACCAGTACAGGGGCAGAAGGTACAGCAGATCCTAGTACCTCAAAAACACCAGAACACCGTAGTAAGCCTTGCCCATGGTCATCTTTTTGGGGGGCATTTAGGGGTAGAGAAGACCCTGGCACAGGTCCTGCGACGATTCTTCTGGCCCGGAGTACATGAAGAAGTGCGGAAGTATTGTGCCTCCTGCCCGGAGTGTCAGCTGCACAGTCCCCGTCCTCACTTGAGGGCACCTTTAGTACCGCTTCCCATCATAGAGGTCCCCTTCTAGAGAGTAGCCATGGACCTAGTGGAACCCCTGGAGAAGATGGCTCGGGGCCTCCAATATATACTTGTTGTTTTGGACTATGCTACTCGCTACCCAGAAGCCAGCCCCCTGCGGAAACTGACCTCTAAAACGATAGCCAAAGAGCTGGTGGGAATCTTTGCCTGAGTGGGGCTATCAAAGGAGATATTAACAGACCAAGGAACCACATTCATTTTGGAGCTAATGAAGGATGTCTCTATGCTGCTCCATATACATACCCTGAGGACTTCAATCTATCATCCGCAGACCGATGGGCTGGTAGAAAGGTTTAACCGAACTCTCAAGGTAATGACAAGGAAGGTGGTAAGTTGGGATGGGTAGGATTGGGACACCCTACTACCTTACCTTATGTTCACAATCTGGGAGGTACCTCAGTCCTCTTCTGGGTTTTCCCCCATTTGAATTATTATACGGGTACCACCCCCATGGCATACTAGATATTGCCAAAGAGATCTGGGAAGAGGAACCCAATGAGGGGAGAAATATAACTGACCATGTGTTGCAGATGCGAGAATGGATAGCCCGGGTCACCCCGATTGTACGGGAACATTTGGAAAAGGTGCAGGAGGCCCAGCGAACCCATTACAATGGCCAGGCAAAAGTCCGAAAGTTCCAACCAGGGGATCAGGTGATGGTGTTGGTACACACGTCAGAAAGCAAGCTTTTGGCCCAATGGCAGGGGCCCTGTGAGGTGGTTGAACCCTTGGGGGAAGTAACCTACAAGGTGCGGCAGCCAGGACACCGGAAACAAGAACAGATTTATCACATTAACCTCTTAAAGCGTTGGCACCCACAAGAGGCATGTGTAGTGGCCCAAGAGACCCTGATCCAGGGAAATAACCTGCATGAGCAGATCAGGATATCCCCTGATCTGACACCAAACCAGAAGAAGGAGGTAACTGAGATGATCAACCGGTACTAGGATGTGTTTTCAACCGAACCAGGCTGGACCACCAAAGCATATCACCACATTATCACAGACCCTGGGGCAAAGGTAACTTTAAGGCCCTATCGGGAGCCAGCGGCAAAAAGAGAGGAGATCAAGGCAGAGGTAAAAAGGATGTTGGAGCTGGGAGTTATCGAAGAGTCCCATAGTTAATGGTCAAGCCCGATTGTATTGGTACCCAAACCCAGAGGCACCACTAGGTTTTGAAATGACTTTCGCCCACTGAACTAGATATCCAAATTTGGTGCACACCCCACATTGATGAATTAGTTGACTGCCTGGGCAATGCTCGATTTTTGACCACCCTTGATTTAACAAAGGGATATTGGCAGATTCCCCTTGCCAAAGATGCAAAACAGAAGACAGAATTCTCTACACTAGAGGGTCTGTTTCAATATATTGTTCTTCCTTTTGGGCTGCATTGGGCACCTACCACCTTCCAGCGTCTTATGGTCAAGCTCCTATGGCCCCATACCAGTTATGCAGCTGCGTACCTGGACAACGTGATTATTCATATCCCCGACTGGGAGATCCACTTGGAAAAGGTGGAAGCAGTTCTGGACACACTAAGACAGGCTGACCTCACAGCCAACCCAGCCAAGCATGCTATAGGGCTAGCTGAGGCTAAATACCTTGGCTACATTGTAGGAAGGGGCATGGTCAAGCCCCAACTGAACAAACTGGAGGCTATCCAAAATTGGCCCCAGCCAACTCAGAAAAAGGTTCATTCTGCAGACTTGGGATGACCCTTAGTGGTGCTAGAAGTTTAGGATGACAAAGACAAGTTTCCAACATGTGAGTTACCATACCCATTGGATACAATTAACTTAGGCTTGAACAGAGACTGGGAGTGGATGGGTCATTACACAAAGTAAAACTATTTCCCCATGTTTATTCTCCCCCCCCCACTGTTCCTCGGACATTCTTGTCAACTGCTGGAAATGGCCCACCTTGATTATCACTACAAAAAGGTTCCCCCCCCCCCAGCCATGCTGGTAATAGCTCATCTTAAGTGATCACTCTCCTTACAGTGTGTATGGTAACACCCATTGTTTCATGTTCTCTGTGTATATAAAATCTCCCCACTGTATTTTCCACTGAATGCATCCGATGAAGTGAGCTGTAGCTCACGAAAGCTTATGCTCTAAGAAATTTGTTAGTCTCTGTGGTGCCACAAGTACTCCTTTTCTTTTTACAGAAATACTAGTTTTTATCCCCAAAAGCTGGTGGATTTTCCAATTCTTAGATTTACCCAGCCAGCACAAAACAGCTTCTGTATTACCTCATTCGTTACTCAGAAATTTAAACACAGTTCTCTTAAAGTGCCCAGCTTCAGGCCTCCATCCAGGTACCCATGTCAAAATATATGATGATTATTGAAAATCTTTTCTTTTATATGATAAAAGGATTCTTCTGATCCCAAAGGACCAGCCACATGCTCAGTTCAAATTATAATTTAGATCTTACCCAAAAGACAAGCTTATAGCCAATTCTTATAAACTAAAATTTATTTAAAAAGAAAAAAGTGTGTGTTGCTTAAAAGATCAATATACAGTCAGACATGAGTTGCGTTCCTGAGATTCAGATACATAGCAGAGATGGTGAGCTTGTTGTTGCAAAGAGTTTTTAGACATAGTCCACAGGCTCTAGTCCTGGAGTCAACAACCTTTCAGAGATGGTGTGCCAACTCTTCGTTTATTCACTGTAATTTAAGGTTTCACATACCAGTAATACATTTTAACATTATTAGAAGGTCTCTCCCTATAAGTCAATATTATATAACTAAACTATTGTTGTATGTACAGTAAATAAGGTTTTAAAAATGTTTAAGAAGCTTAATTTAAAATTAAATTAAAATGCAGATCTTACCAGTTTAGTGTGATCCTTGCCCTTGCTTTTCCTTGTTGAGTTTTCCAGTGTCCCCAGGCAGGCAGCGGTCTGAGCGGGCCAGCAGCTGGGATGCCCGGAACCCCAGACCGACAGCGGAGTGCTGCTCGTGTGCCACCTACTATAATCCAATGTCCATGTCCAGGGTGATTCCAGTCCTTATGGCCTAGGTTTCCCCTGTATGAAACATGAAGGAAATCTGGGATAAAACAGAATCGAGTCCCCAGGGTTTTATACATTTCCAGAAGCCTCTTAACCAGTCAGTGCTGGGTGAACAATATTCTTTTGAGGTGACTTCTTGTTTCCCAGGCATCACCGGCAATTATCTATGCAGATTAACACAAGGTAATTTGTCCATTAAACAGTTCATATACTGTTCACCACAAATTTTAGAGAGACATATAAACAATGCCCTTACTTCAAGGTTCATCTAGAAGTTAGCCTTCCCTTTTGATCTCTGCAGCAATAGCTATGGCAAGAGACAGGAACTGTCTGTTTACACTGTTAGCATCTCTGAGATATAAGTAAACACATAGAATTAGTATTACCTCTAACAATACAGGTTTGTACTTCAAAGTTCTACTCCAACCTAGTCAATGACCTCGTTATCATTTACATATCTTCCTAAAAAGTCTTTAAAGGTCGACCTTGGGTCATCCAGCCCATGGGTTTGTTAACCCTTTCTGGCCATGTGCCACATTTTGCTCAGATAACGTCACAGGGGACAAATGATTGTTCTGTGGGAGAACCTCCATTCTGGGGCCCCACCTCCATCACAGAGGGCAAGAAGGATAAAGAATTTCATTACTAAATCTGCACAACAGTTTAAAGTTGAAGTTTATGTTTTAATGCAAATTAGCCTCTTAAATTATTTGCAAGAAATGTCACCTGGAGCTGTACAAAACTTGGCAGTTATGCTAAAACTGCAGGAGGAATTTTTGTGGCCAGCAGTTTCTGAAGTGCAGCTGAGGGGGGACTCAAGAGAAGGTTAATTTTCTGCCGTGGCCAATCCCACAATCATATAGAAGAGAGCTCATCAAAGAGGTATTAGTTGTTTATCCCGTGCCTGCATGTCCGTCACTGTGTTCTGAATTTCCATATTAAACTGCTTATAAATGGGTCTGTGTTTTTTTCCTACAGATGGCTCACACAGATATGGAAGAAGAAAATTGGGCAAGAGATGAACTTTCCCATGGTAAGAACGTGACACCAAAGGCCTTGTTGTGCCCCCATTGCTGCCTTTATGCTCTACTCAGCTTTCCCTATAGTGGAAAACAAAAGTTCCAAAATGATAAGTTTCAACTTACAGGTCAGATATACCTTTATCCACCTGAACAGCTACAGTAGCTCCCCAGAACAGATGAACGCTTCTCCACCTGGATGGGAATAGTCTGTCCTGAGTGCGGATGTGAGCTCCTCAAACAGGAGATGGAAATCCAGGGTTCCAGGACTACCAAATGTTCTGTGTTTCTGACCAAATGGCAGGTTGTTTGTTTGTTTGTTTGTTTGTCTGTTTGAAAATTGTTTTTATTTTGGATGACTCTGTTATTATTAGTGGCTGGAAAAGGAAGAGACTGATGTTAGTGCTGAGTAGAGCCAGGTATATGGCAGAAACATTTTGTGCAAGGTTTGTTGCTCTGCCAATGTACCTCAGTCCTGATGCGCAATCTCCCCATTATTCCAGTTCTCCCCTCCTCTCCATGGCTCTGCCAATGCACAGCATACTTTTCCATTGATAGGATTCCCATACAACTCTGCCAGTTCACCTTAACTCTCACCTGCAGGGATGTCAACCAGAGAGGGGATTACAATAGTCAAGATGCAAAATGATCAAGGCATGGGCAGGAGTTTTGGCGGTGTAGCCAGAGAGAAAAGGTCACATCCAGGAGACATTGTGCAGAAAGAAATGGCAAAATGTATATAGAGCTGATAAGTGAGGATCAGAAGAGAAGGGGGAGTCAAAGATGAAGCCAAGTGTATGGGTTTGAGTAACAGGAGTTTTTGGGGAAAGATCAGGAGCTCACTGTTGGCCATATAACATTTCAGCTGATGGCTGCACATCCACAAGAAGAGGTCAGAAAGTTGTGTTGACATAGATCAACATATCAATTATATATTAATTCTATTGATTACATAAGAATTCCCATTAACACTGTAGGGTTTTGTAGATTCTAGTCTCAAAAACAGGCCCATAGTTATTAGAATTACTATTAATTTGGCAAACCCGATATGCAGGGTTGCAACAGTCACACTTAGGAAAGACCTGTGTTTATTTGTATTAGTTTTATTAATACAGTTAGCAAAGTTACAAACACTCCATCCCAGCAAAGTAGATAATACAGCATGAGCATCTGAGCATCCATATACTCACACCTAAAATGTTAGTCATCCTCATCACATCACCAGTGGTCGTCCTCCTGGCATCTCCCAAGGCACAGCGGCTGGGATACGGCTTTTATAATGTGTTAAACTGAAGCTACTATGCCTGATGCATATTCAGCAGGAGTTTCCCACCTTTTCCTTATCTGCATTTCCTCATCCTACTAATGTTGGGGTGCCCTTCTCCCAGAGGTTACTAGTCCTTTTACCTCAAGCTCCTTGGCATACACGTCCATTAGTTACCACGGCGTTCCTGTGGTCAGACATGTGCTGATGTCCCTAACTTAAAATATCTCAAGCTGGTATAAACTATCACCTTGTGGTTACCTGTCAGCAGTTTAGGCATTACAGCCCTCTGTCTTGTGTTAGCTTATGATTCAGGGTTACTCCTAGTTAACTGCTTCAGCTAAAGCTTTTTAGGCCTTGATTAGTTTAGCTAAGCTATTGTCTTACAGACCTTGAGGCCTGTAGGATCCTGGCATTATTGCCTTGACTTAAACCTATGCCTTACCTAGCAAAAACTTATACCTATAGGCGACAGATATTAGTTTGGTTGGAGGGAGACAGGTCCAGAGTAGACAGGCGGATTTGTGCATCATCAGTATGAATGTGTTTCAAAGACACATTTGCAGATGAGATTGCTCGGAGATGTGGTGGGGAGAGAGAAGAGGAGGGTGCCAAGGACTGAGCCCTAAGGGACCCCCACTCAAGGAGGGAGATGAAGACCCACCAAATGAGACAGTGAAGGAGTGATCCAAGAGGTAGGAGAAGATCCAAGAGAGGGTGGCATCAGGAAAACCCAGGAATGATAGGATTTGAAGAAAAAGAGTGTGGCTGACAATGTCAAAGGCCACACATAGATAAAGAAGGAAATCTGGTCAAGAAAAGATCATTAGAGACTTTGGTAAGAGCCATTTCAGTGCAGTATACGGAGAAGGAGCCACGCGGAAGGTGAAAAAGAGGTGGGATGGTAATTTGAGGGGAGGAATGGGGTCAGGACTATATTATTTTATGATGATGATGGTGATGAGACACACACACACACACGTTATGAGAAGAAGGAAGCTGATGAGAAGAAGAGATTGAGAAGGGTGAGGGCAATGGCGAGAATGGGGGATGAGGAAGGTCAAGAGACTGGAGAGCGTGGGGGTTACTGGGGCAGGTGGAGGGGTTGGAGGAGAGTCTTAGTATCTGTAACAGAGGAAAAGGAGGAGACTGTGATGGGAGGTGATGGAAGAAGGGGGAGGGAGAGGGGCTTCCTTGGTTTTTTTGTCAGTTTTTTCTTTGAACTAACTGGCAGAATGCTGTGCAGAGAGGGAAGAGTGTGTGGAAGAGGGTGAGGGTTTTAGGAAGCATTCAAACGTTCTGAATCAGTGGCTAGGGTTATGGACACGGGAATCAATGAGAGTGGTGAAGTTGTGCAGCGTCACCAGAGGGATAGCAGAGTTGAAGGAGGAGTCAGAATTACTACAAGTCAAGCTGAGTTAGCTCATACCAAGGTAATTTAAATAAGAGGTTTTTTAGTTATATAAATAAAAAGAGAATAAGGAAGGATGAGGTGGGGCTGCTACACCGTGTAATAGGAAGGAGATTAAAGATAATCTAGCTGTGGCCCCAAAACTAAATACTTTGCTTCAGTTTACAATAAGGATGATAATATGGAACATGAACATGAAGGCAGGACTGCTGATGGAAATGAGTCTGTAGAAATGGAAATTATTACATCAAAAATGGAAGAAAAAGCAAAGAGCTTAATGAGCTCAAACTGGGGGAAACAGATAATTTCCATCCCCAAAATACTGGCCCATGAGATTGCTAGTCCAAAGCTAAGGATTTTTAATAAATCTGTCTATTTGAGGATAGTACCATCTGACTGGAGAAGAGCTAATGGCATGCCTATATTTAACAAAAGGGGAAAAAAGTGATCCAGACAAGTACAAACCTGTGAGTCTGACCTCAGTAGCATGCAAGGCTTTAGAACAAATTGTGAAGGAAAGAATAATTAAATTCATGGAGGTAAATGGTAAAGGGGATGTAATGGAACATGGCTTTATCAAAGATAGATCTTCCCAGACTAACCTGATTTCCTTCTGTCAAGGTTCCTTCCACACTCTGAACTCTAGGGTACAGATGTGGGGACCTGCATGAAAACCTCCTAAGCTTACTTTTACCAGCTTAGGTTAAAACTTCCCCAAGGTACAAACTATTTTTCTTTTTCCCTTGGACTTTATTGCTGCCACCACCAAGGGTCTAACAGATATATAACAAGAAAAGAGCCCGCTTGGAAACGTCTTTCCCCCAAAATCCTCCCCAAATCCTACACCCCCTTTCCTGGAGAAGGCTTGATAAAAATCCTCACCAATTTGCATAGGTGGCCACAGATCCAAACCCTTGGATCTTAAGAACAATGAAAAAGCAATCAGGTTCTTAAAAGAAGAATTTTAATAGAAGAAAAAGTAAAAGAATCACCTCTCTAAAATCAGGATGGTAAATACCTTACAAGGTAATTAGATTCAAAACATAGAGAATGCCTCTAGGCAAAACCTTAAGTTACAAAAAGACTCAAAAACAGGAATATCCATTCCATTCAGCACAGCTTATTTTCTCAGCCATTTAAACAAACAGAATCTAACGCATATCTAGCTAGATTACTTACTAAGTCCTAAGACTCCATTCCTTTCTGGTCCCAGCAAAAGCATCACGCAGACAGAGAGAGCCTTTGTTTCTCCCCCCTCCAGCTTTTAAAGTATCTTGTCTCCTTTTAAAGTATTTTGGTCAGGTGCCAGTGAGGTTATCCTAGCTTCTTAACCCTTTACAGGTGAAAGGATTTTTCCTCTGGCCAGGAGGGATTTTAAAGGTGTTTACCCTTCCCTTTATATTCATGACACCTTCTTTGAGAAAATAACTTATTTTTATATGAGGGAAATGCAGTAGATCTAATACTTGGACTTCAATAAAGCATTTGATACAGTACCACTTGAGAAATGATTAGTGGAATTAGAGAAGATGGGAATCAGTGCAAGAATTCTCAGGAGGAGAAGGAAGTGGCTAAAGGGGAGAAGACAATGGGTTGTGCTGAACGGTGAATTATTGGACTAGAGGGAGGTTACTAGTGGAGTTTCTCAAGGGTCGGTCTTGTCATGAATCATATTAAATATTTTATTAATAACCTTGGCACAGGAGTGTGCTAATGAAAGTTGCTGCCGATACAAAATTGGGAGACATCATCAATACAGAGGAGGATCAGAACATTATATAGGAAGATCTGGATGACCTGGAAGACTGGAGTGACAGAAATGGGATGGAATTCAATAATACAAAGTGCAAGGTCAGTGGTTCTCAAACTAGGGCCACTGCTTGTTCAGGGAAAGCCCTGGCACGCTGGGCCAGTTTGTTTACCTACCGCGTCCGCAGGTTCGGCCAATTGCAGCTCTCACTGGCCGCGGTTCGCCGCTCCAGGCCAATGTGGGCTGCAGGAAGTGCGCGGGCTGAGGGATGTGCTGGCCACCCTTCCTGCAGCCCCCATTGGCCTGGGGCTTTCCCTGAACAAGCAGCAGCCCTAGTTTGAGAACCACTGTGCAAGGTCATGCACTTTGGGTCTAATAGTAAGTACTTCTGCTACATGCTGGGGGGATTATCAGTTGGAAGTGACAGAAGAGGAGAGAGACCTGGGACCATAGGTCAATGACAGGAGGACTACAAGCCACCAATGTGATGCGGCTGCAAAAAAAGGCAAATGCGATCCTAGGATGTATGAGGTGAGGTATTTCCTATGGAGATAGAGAAGTATCAATGCCATTGTACATTGTATCAGTGCCATTGGTTTCCCTGGGCTGCTTCCTACTCTCCCCCTGGGCAAACCTCATCCAGGGTCATCCTCAGTCTCCCCAGGATATACCACCAAGGACAGCGGTAGCAGCTCCTCAGCATCAGGAGCGACAGGGCTCTCTGGAATATCGTGCAGGCCCTCTGGGCAGCTGCGGTTCTGTTTGGCATCCCACTCCAGCACCAGGGAAGACACATATGTCGCACTTGGCAGCTCCCTTCCAACTGAGCTGCTGGGCTGGCATTTTATACTTCCTGTCCTGCCCCTCTGCTTCCAGAGTGCCGGGCGTGGTCCTCCTGGCTCCGCCCACCAGAAGGCTTGTAAGGAAGGCCATGCCTCCTTGCTACATGGGGTAAACAAATGAATTAGTTTTAAGAGAGATTGGGACAAATGTATGAGTGGGATTGTATGATGGGATTGCTTGTGATGGGGGCAGGGCTCAGTAGTCCTGGGGCTCACTGCTGGTTTAAGTCTTATATTCCTAATGGTTCCTCATGGTTTGGGCTTCAGCAAGCCACCAGCTGTGGTCAGGAAGGGATTCCCCATAATGTATTCTGCGATTTTTAAAAATCTCCTTCTTTTGAAGCATCAGGGATGGCCGTGGCTGGAGATGTGACATTAGACAGGGTGGGCCAGAGCTCTGAGGTGGCATCGAGCATTCTCTCTCTCTCTAGTGCTTGGCTGCCTGATTTTTGCTCACATGGTCGGGGTCTAACTGGTCACCATATGTGGGGTTGGGATAGAATTTCCCCCCAGTTAGACTGGCAGTGACCCTGGGTGTTTTTTGCCTTCCTCTGCAGCATGTGGGGGCAGTTCGCTTGCCCCAGTTATCTGGGTACATCTTACTGAATCATTTGCCTGCCACTGGAAGGGCTTTGGGCACTGGTGCACTTTGGTCCCTCCTATTCTCTGCCTGTGGCACGTAATAGTTTAGTCTCCTGTGGGCTGAAATACCTTGCTTCAATTTTGGTTGTTGAGTTTAGTGTGTGAATGTTGAGTGGGTGTTGCAGGTATGTGATATACAGGAGCTCAGACTAGATCATCTAATGAGCCCCTCTGGCCTTCAAATCTATGACTCTCTGGTAAGCGAGTGAATTTGTAGTGGAAGAAATCTGCACGATTGTACGACAGCCATCAATGCTCAGCAGCACGGCAACAGCAGCAGGGGAAGCCAATGTAGGGGGTCAGCCAAGTCTGGGGTTTGCCAGGGCAGAGATTGCAATTTGTAAGAGGGGGAAAAGAGTTGAAAGTGATGGTCTTGTCCAGGGCTGATTTTAAATAAACACAATAACTGGTGTTTCCATAGTTCCTGCCAGGAAATTAGTCCCTGCATCTGTGAGGATGTCGGAGGGTCAACCTACCCTGGCAAAAATGTCTGCTAGTGCCTGGCACACACTTTTAGCCCTGGTGTTGCTTAGAGCTACTGCTTCCGGCCATCGGGTGGCAAAATCCATGAAAGTCAGTATGTACTGCTGACCTCTGGGTGTCTTTTTCGGAAAAGGACCCAGAATATCCACAGCTACTCGCTGAAATGGAACTTCAATGATGGGAAGTGGCTGGAGTGGGGCTTTGACCTGGTCTTGGGGTTTTCCCACTCTTTGGCATACTTCACAAGACCGGACATAGGTAGAAACATCCTTGCCTATTCCCTCCCAGTGGAATGACCCCCCAAAACGGTCTTTGGTCCTGTTCACCCCAGCATGGCCACTAAGGTGATCATGGGCTAAGCTCAAGAGCTTGGCCCGGTATTTAGTTGGAACTACCAACTGTCTCTGAGGATGCCAGTCTTCCTGGTGTCCACCAGAAAGAGTTTCCTTGTATAAAAGTCCTCTTTCTACAACAAACCTGGATCGATTAGAAGAGCTGAGAGGCAGTGGGTTGCTCCGTGCCGCCATCCAAGCTCTCTGGAGGCTTTCATCTGCTTCCTGTTCGGTCTGGAACTGTTCCCTTGATGCTGGAGACATCAGTTCCTCATTGGATTGTGGACCTAGGCTTGGTCCCTCTGGAAGCGATATAGGGGATGGAGCTGTTTCTGTTGACTGTGAACCGCTCTCCGCTGGTGCACTATGTTGGGATTCAGGCTCCGGCTGAGCCTCTTGTGTAGGGTTATCGGCTGCTGCCAGTTCAGGTTCGGTGGGGCCCTCTGGTGTTGAGGTTGCAAGTACTGGATTCAGTGCTGGCAATGGGTCTGGTGCTGGTTGTTCCGCTGGTTCTGGTTCTGGGACTGGTTCCGTCTGGGTCTCTGGGACTGGATCCACTACTGCTGTTGCAGACATTGGCCTGAGGTCTGGGTCCATCACCTCTGACCAGGTCCTGATAGAAGTTTCCGGAACAGAGGTAGGCCTCACGGCTTGTTTAGCCTGGCTGTGGGTGACCATTCCCACCTTCTTGGACCGCTTCACATGATTGGCCAAGTCTTCCCCCAACAGCATGGGGATGGGATAATCATCATAGACTGCAAAAGTCCACGTTCCTGACCAGTCCTTGTACTGGACAGGCAACTTGGCTGTAGGCAAATCGAAAGAGTTGGACTTGAAAGGTTGAATCGTCACTGGGATCTCTGGGTTGATTAAATTGGGGTCCACTAAGGAAGCATGGATAGTTGACACTTGGAGACCTCCATGCTGTGACCTTCTTCCCGTCCACACTCACAGTTTCCCTCCGCTCCAAGGGTATTTGGGAGGTATCTGGGCCTGTGGACCTCTGGTGTGATTCCGGTGCAATGAACTGTAATCTGTTGGGGTTCTTGGGGCAGTTGGCCTTTACATGCCCCAGCTCGTTACATTTAAAACATCATCCAGCTGACGGGTCACTGGGACGAGGTGGGTTGCTGGAGAACGGGGTGGTGGGACGATAAGGTGTCTGGAGGGTTCTTTGGGAGGTAGGTGGGGCCTTGGGCGGCCCCCGGTAATAGGGTGTGGTCTGGGGTTGTCCCTTCTGGTCTCCGCTCCCACTGCAACCAGTTTTCTTCTTCTCTGCCACCTCCACCCATCTGGCTCCAATCTCTCCTGCCTCAATTACAGTTTTGGGCTTCCCATCTAGGATGTATCTCTCTATTTCCTCAGGAACACCCTCTAAGAATTGTTCCATTTGCATTAGGAAGGGCAAATTTACCGGAGATTCAACACTTGCTCCTGATATCCAGGCATCCCAATGTTTCACAATGTGGTAGGCATGTCGGGTAAATGACATGTCTGGTTTCCACCTTAGGGCTCTGAACCTCCGACGAGAATGCTCAGGTGTTATCCCCATTCTGACTCTCGCCTTGGATTTAAACAGTTCATACTGGTTCATGTGTTCTTTAGGCATTTCAGCCGCCACCTCAACTAAGGGTCCACTGAGCTGTGGCCTCAGCTCTACCATGTATTGGTCAGTAGAGATGTTGTACCCAAAGCAGGCCCTTTCGAAGTTTTCTAAGAAGGCCTCCGTATCATCGCCTGCCTTGTAGGTGCGGAACTTTCTGGGATGGGAAGTGGTACCTGGAGAAGGATTGCTAGGGTTTGTTGGTATATTCTGCTGAGCCTTTATCTTTTCCATCTCCTCCACATGTTTCCTCCCTTTTTCCTTCTCCTCCAGTTCTTTGGCCCTTGCCTCCATTTCCCTCCTGTGGGCAGCCTCCTGTACCTCCTTCTCCAGCCGCTTGAGTTCTGTCTGTCTTTCATGTTCCTTTTGTTTTTCCTCAGCCTGAAATCTGGCTAATTCCAGCTCTTGTTGAGCTGTGGATTCTGTCATGCTAACCTCTCTGTTTTTAACTAACTTTACACCCGAGGTTTAGAAATAAACAAACAAAACTTGGCTGTAAAATTTTGCTGTGCTGGAATAGGATACCTATTCTCTGATAGTGATTGTCAGCCTATAGAAAAAGACAATTCCCTTTGGCTCTGCTCTGGCCCCAAATCAAAGCAAAATACCTCCAAATACTTGGAAACCTGCTTACCAGCAGCCCAAAGGAAAAAAAATCCTTTCAAACCTGTGCTCCTTGTAAAAAAAAAATCAAAATCCTAAAAAAAAAACCCCTGCCACTTTTGTCTCCAGGAAAATCGGTAGAACACCTCCCACCCACCCCCCATTTACTTTTAGGGAAAAAGAAACACCTCTGGTTTGCGAAGACTGTGAATTTCCCTGCAGGAGTTAATTATTCTGCCTCCAGGCAAAGAAAACCTGCAATTCACAAAGATAATCTCCTTTTGTCTCTGCTCTGGCCCCAAAGCAGAGAAAAAACTAGCTGCTTTCAGTTCGACCTCTTTTCCAGCAGCCCCAAAGGAAAAAAAATTCCTTTTTAAAATCTGTATTTCTAGTTCAAAAAATCTCAAATTGATCTCAAAATGATTTCAGGTTAATCCCACCACTCTGCCACCATGTCAAGGTTCCTTCCCCTACTCTGAACTCTACGGTACAGATGTGGGGACCTGCATGAAAACCTCCTAAGCTTACTTTTACCAGCTTAGGTTAAAACTTCCCCAAGGTACAAATTAATTTTACCCTTTGCCCTTGGAATTTCCACTGCCACCACCAAACTTTAAGTGGGTTTACTGGGAAACATAGTTTGGACACGTCTTTCCCCCCAAAATCCTCCCAACACTTGCACCCCACTTCCTGGGGAAGGTTTGGTAAAAAAATCCTCACCAATTTGCATAGGTGACCACAGACCCAAACCCTTGGATCTCGGAACAATGAAAAAGCATTCAGTTTTCTTACAAGAAATCTTTTAATAGAAGTAAAGGAATCACCTCTGTAAAATCAGGATGGTAGATACCTTACAGGGTAATTAGATTCAAAACATAGAGAATCCCTCTAGGCAAAACCTTAAGTTACAAAAAAGACACACAGACAGGAATAGTCATTCTATTCAGCACAGTTCTTTTCTCAGCCATTTAAATAAATCATAATCTAACACATACCTAGCTAGATTACTTACTAAAAGTTCTAAGACTCCATTCCTGTTCTATCCCCGGCAAAAACAGCATACAGACAAACACAAACCCTTTGTTTTTTCTCCCTCCCCGCAGCTTTTGAAAGTATCTTGTCTCCTCATTGGTCATTTTGGTCAGGTGCCAGCGAGGTTACCTTTAGCTTCTTAACCCTTTACAGGTGAGACGATATTTCCTCTGGCCAGGAGGGATTTTAAAGGGGTTTACCCTTCCCTTTATATTTATGACAGAGGTGCATCTGTCTTATTAACTCTGTTTTTTCCTAGAGCTCCAGGAAGAAATCCCAGCCAGCGTTTCACCCTATCTGTGATTTGGGAGGCATGTCATAAATATAAAGGGAAGGGTAAACCCCTTTAAAATCCCTCCTGGCCAGAGGAAAAACCCTTTCACCTGTAAAGGGTTAAGAAGCTAGGATAACCTCACTGGCACTTGACCAAAATGACCAATGAGGAGACAAGATACTTTCAAAAGCTGCAGGGAGGGAGAAACAAAGTCTCTCTCTCAGTCTGTGTGATGCTTTTGCCGGGGACAGAACAGGAATGGAGTCTTAGAACTTAGTAAGTAATCTAGATAGAGATGCGTTAGATTCTGATTTCTTTTAATGGCTGAGAAAATAAGCTGTGCTGAATGGAATGGATATTCCTGTTTTTGTGTCTTTTTGTAACTGAAGATTTTGCCTAGAGGGATTCTCTATGTTTTGAATCTAATTACCCTGTAAGGTATTTACCATCTTGATTTTACAGAGGTGATTCTTTTTACTTTTTCTTCTATTAAAATTCTTCTTTTAAGAGTCTGAATGCTTTTTCATTGTTCTTAAGATCCAAGCGTTTAGGTCTGTGGTCACCTATGCAAATTGGTGAGGATTTTTTATCAAACCTTCCCCAGGAAGAGGGGGGTAACTTTTGGGAGGATTTTGGGGGGAAAGACGTTTCCAAACAGACTCTTTCCTAATAATATACCGGTTAGACGTTTGGTGGTGGCAGCGAAAGTCCAAAGGCAAAAGGTAAAATAGTTTGTACCTTGGGGAAGTTTTAACCTAAGCTGATAAAAGTAAGCTTAGGAGGTTTTCATGCAGGTCCCCACATCTGTACCCTAGCGTTCAGAGTGGGGAAGGAACCTTGACAGAGACATATAGACAATAATACTATTTCAGTCAAGTGTTATCACAATTGTTAATATTTCTTTTGGATCTTGAATCAAAGCTTGAGTAACAGACAAGAATTGTTTGTTTACATCACAAGACCTGAGCAAACACCTACCCTTCTACTGCTCTAACAATGCCAGGTTGCACTCCAAAGTACTATTCTAACCTAACGCAATAACTCAACTCTCATTTACCCATCTTCCTAACAAGCCTTTAAAGGTTGACCATGGGTAATGTCAGCCTATGGGTTAGTTAACCCTTTCTGGCCATGTGCCACATTTCAATGAGATATTATATTATAATCATATAACATCACAGCCCCAACGCAAAATTGATGCAGGAAGGATGATACACACGTCGTTGACTGCATCCAAAAAGTTCCCCGTCTTTGGTTCTCTCTTACTACTGCTACCATTGTGTTAGAAGCTGAATCAGTGTAAGACAGAAATGGTTTAATCAAAGTCATGTTCAACAACATTATTGAATCTTATTACAAACTCCAGGTAAAACTTGGCTAGAACAATAGTAGATTGGATCTGCTCTTGCAGCCTGGTTCCTATATGTCTTATTTCAGAGTAACAGCCATATTAGTCTGTATTCGCAAAAAGAAAAGGAGTACTTGTGGCACCTTAGAGACTAATCAATTTATTTGAGCATAAGCTTTCGTGAGCTACAGCTCACTTCATCGGATGCATACGATGAAGTGAGCTGTAGCTCACGAAAGCTCATGCTCAAATAAATTGGTTAGTCTCTAAGGTGCCACAAGTCCTCCTTTTCTTTATATGTCTTATGTGAATTTGCCAAGAGCTAAAGAAAATAACTAATTTATCCATACCCACTCTGGCAAATGTTTGGAGCCCAATTAACATCAAGCCAATGTAGACATTAATATTGTCCATAGTGGAGAAATCCTGGCATGTAGCCATGAAAGCAATATGGTAGTGCCTTGGATTCCCTTCTCATACAGCACATTAGGTCTGGATTGTCTTTTCTCCTGTGAAAAGTTCCAATACTGGTTGCAGCAGTATCACAAGGTCCTTTAATATAAAGTATGTTCTTATGTACCACTCTTAACATATTCAAGGGTTTTTCCAAATGATTAGGCACATTACACATTTTTACAGTTCTTGGTACCAGCAACACAGTCACAAAAGTTAACATTAGCGTTAATATTAACATTAAACCCACTGCAAGTGTACGTGTACCAGCATTTTTGTTATGCCAAGCATTTTGTTTAGACAAATCATTCTTTATGTCAGCTTGTTCAATACCCCTTTTGAATATTTGGAGCTTTCTCTTCTTTTCCTGGCCGGTAGGGTTAAAATCTGAGCTCTCTTGCTTAACAGAATTCATTAGCTGGCTGGGTGTGCCCTCTTTGCTAACAACCACCAGCAAGTTCTTTTTCGCCCTGTCAGTCAGGTAATTTGCATCCATACAGACACTAGCCTCTTTACCAATTCTCAGATCCTTAACTGTTACCAATTCCAAGGCTGGACTCTCTTTTAAAGAGATACCATCCAAATCCAAAGTGTTTAAGGGTAAGAGTTAGCCTGCTCTCCCCTGCATCCTTAAGCATTCAGCCATAAGACTGTTCTGCTCTGAAACACCAGTAACCAAATCTTTCCTCAGACCCCAAAGCACAGACTGCTCACTTAAAGAATCATCATGGAGACATTCCTCTCTCAACAACCTTGTCCTCCCAACAAACTGGTCAAGAACAGCCACTTGGTTACAGAGCTGCTTAACTTCCTTAACAGCTTTCCCTCCGTCAGAGACCCTCTCAAAGCTATTCACACTGGACCTTTCCAAAGCAAAGTTAGTGGATCCATTCTCAACAGAAAATTTCTGACTGTTAGGAACTGAAACAAATCTCTCCACCAATAAACCATTCAGAAATTCATCCTGATTTACTTTAATCACATCACAAGTTCCACACCTTTCAGTTGCAGGAAACTGGTTGCAAAGCCTACCCTGAAGATTTTTCTCTTCAGGAATCTTTCTAAGCAACAATTCACCTTTACTCTGCTCCACAGAAGCATTGCTCTGCTGAGCCACTACCAACTCCTGAGTTTCACCTACACCCAGAATCTCCTTCAGCCCATCAGGTGGATTCTTACACAATCCGCTTTCAGACAAACTGTTCTAGATTTCATGGTCAGAAGCATTCTTTTTTCCTTTGCCATTTTCCTCACAGCTACTGGCAACATGCCAGTTGTTAGGCTCAGCACACACAAGTTCAGGAATCATTTCCTTCTTGTTACAAGTTTCCTCACTGTTAGTGGGTCAGTGGGTAGTTTAGTCAAATCACCTTTATGCTCTCCTTGTGCCCTGGCTAGGATATCAATATGATCAGACAGAATTGTCACCCTTACCCAGAAACATACCAGCAACGGGCAAAATAAAAGCACCAGAATTGTCTGGTCTCTGGGATTCTGCCATGACACTAACTGGATGCAACCTAGTTACATTGTCATTCTCCCTAGCAGACACAAACTCAGAACCATCCTTGTCCTGGGCTTTAGTTGGATCCAGAACCAACCCTGGAACAACTGACAAATTCTCAACCATCATAGGTTGACAGGCCGCTCCTGTCTGCTTTACAGACAAGGAACTGTAGAGACACTCTCCTTCAACAGACACACAGCTTGGGATCTCACTTCCCTTGTCCCAGCACACAGGGCTGTTCACAGACAACGACTTGGAGATTGGGGTAGCTCCCTGCATGGGCAAGTCATTACCCCTAACAGACACAGGAATATTTCCTTCACTGTCACAATTCTCCACACAGGTAACAGGTAAGGGTTAGGGCAGGGGTGGGCAAACTTTTTTGCCCAAGGCCCGCATCGGTGTTGGGAAACTGTACAGAGGGACAGGTAGGGAAGGCTGTGCCTCCCCAAACAGCCTGGCCCCTACCTCCTATCCGCCCCCTCCCACTTTCCGCCCCCCCTCAGAACTCCCAACCCATCCAACCCACCCAATCTTTGTCCCCTGACTGCCCCCTCCTGGGAACTCTGCCCCTATCCGCTCCCAGCCAGACACCACCCCCTATCCAACCCCCCCCTGAATACCCTGACCCCTATCCACACCCCCACCCCTTGACAGGCCCCCCAGGACTCACATGCCTATCCAACCCCCCTTGCTCCTTGTTCCCTGACCGCCCCCTCCCGGACTCCCCCTGCCCCTAACCGCCCCCCCACAGGATCCCACCCCCTATCCAAATGCCCCTCTAAAGCCCCTTTCGGAATGCAGCCCCTGAACATGGGCGGATGACTCAGGAGGAGCAGGGGCAGCCGCACAGCCGGAGAGAAACGACGGTTTCCCCCTCAAAGCGACGCTTCTCTCCGGGTGGCTGCGCGGCCGCCCGGTGTCCTCCTGAGTCTTCTGCCCGCGTTCGCTGCACTCCTGCCACCCGCACCGCCCGCCTGCTCCCCTGAGGCTGCAGGTGAGCCTCCCTTCCTGCTCTCCCCTGCCCCCACAGTGCAGCCCCCAGGGGGTGTGCGCCGGTGCTGAGCTTCCCCAGTGCCCGGCCCTGGAGCACCCTGTGTTCACTGGTAAATCTGCCCCAGAGCCGCACCACCCGGCTGGAGCCAGCCATGCCGCTACGCTGCCAAGAGCGCTGGAGGTGCGGCGAGCTGAGGCTGCGGGGCAGTGGGAACAATGGGGCAGGGGCCGGGGGCAGCCTCCCCTTCCGGGAGCTCAGGGGCCAGGTAGAATGGTCCCATGAGCCGGATGTGGCCCACGGGCCATAGTTTGCCCACTCCTGGGTTAGGGACACTCATCTTCCACTACCTTTGCCTTCCCAAACTTCTGATTAGACCAGTGGTTCTCAACTGTGGTCCACCGCTTGTTCAGGGAAAGCCCCTGGCATGCTGGGCCAGTTTGTTTACCTGCCACATCCGCAGGTTCGGCCGATCATGGCTCCCACTGGCCGCAGTTCACCGCTCCAGGCCAGTGGGGGCTGCGGGAAGGGCGTCCAGCACATCCCTCAGCCCGCGCCGCTTCCCGCAGCCCCCATTGGCCTGGAGCGGTGAACTGCAGCCAGTGGGAGCCATGATCCGCTGAACCTGTGGATGCAGCAGGTAAACAAACCAGTCCGGCACCCCAGAGGCTTTCCCTGAACAAGCGGTGGACCACAGTTGAGAACCACTGGATTAGACAAAGCCATCAGCTCACAAGGCTGCCTAGGCTCATCCAAACTTTCCTTGCCTTCCTCCCCTTGTACCAGCACCCAAGGCTGGTTACAGACAAATACTGGGGTAGTTGGGTAGCTTCCTTACCAAGCAAGTTGCCACTCCCAACAGATAAACTGCTGTTCTCCACACTGCACTGAGCTACTTCCAGCGAATCACCTTTTTCAGGTTTACTTTTACAAGCTGTATTAGCCAACAATCCATCATCCATCAAAAATCTACCCTTTCCTTCCTCAGTTAGGGCTTTACCCTGATCACCAAATTTAATCTGCTTTTGAGAAACATTTTCCTGATCAATGAGCTCTCTCTGTGCTAGATCTAATTCCAGATTCACTTCTGAGATACTAGACAGACATTCAGAAACTTCATTCACATACCAGCAGCTATTTTCCACCTTCCCCAGGTTAGAGATACCCTCTCCCTGGTCATAGCAAAACTGGTTAAACACAGAAAACTGAGAGCCATACAACATACCAACATTGTTATAAACTGGACTTCCAAAAAGATACAGTTTCTGCTTTTCTTCCCTTGCTTTTTTGATTTGGAGATCAAGTTTGGCAACCCTTTTCTCAGCAGCCAGCCATTCCACACACCTCCTGTAATCTTCATTGGCTTTTTCTTCAGCTTGCTTGATTCTTTCTGCAGTTTGCTTCTCTTGAATTCAAAGATATTCCATTCTTTGTTCAGGTTTAAATTGCAGGCTCTCTCTCAGGGCTTACAGTTTCATTGCTTCTTCAGTTGCCTTCTGGCTCATGGTCACTGATCTTTAACCAACAAAACTCTCAATACCAAAATTCAAATGTAGACTAACGTAGGGTTCTGGTGCAAAGCTCAATTGACCTGGTTTGTGGATCCTAGCACAACGATGCCACTGTGACAACCGTGCCCTGTGGGAGCCAGTCAAGGTCACTCAGTTAGAGTGAACTGCAAACAGAAAGGAGCGGACAAACCTCAAAAGCCGGTTGATATTCCAATATTTAGATTTACCAAGCCAGCGCAAAACAGCTTCTGTATTACCTTACTGGTTACTCAGAAGTCCAAACAATGCAGTTCCCTTAAAGTAACCAGCCTCAGGCCTCCATCCAGGTACACATGTCAACATATGATGAAGATTATTGAAAATCTTATTTCACCTTATAAAAGAAAAGGTTCTTCTGATCCCAAAGGATCTGTACCACACCCAGGTCCAATTATAACTTACCCAAAGTACATGCTTATAGCCAATTCTTGTTAACTAAACTAAGAATTTATTTAAAAAGAAAGAGTGAGAGCATTGGTTAAAAGATCAATATATAGACAGATTTGAGTTCAATTCTTGAATTCAATACATAGAAGAGATGGTTAGTTTGTAGTTGCCAAAAGTCCTTTTAGAAATAGTCCAGAGGTTATAGTCCAGTGTCCATGTTCAGGGTGACTCCAGTCAGTGACTGGGGATCTCAATCCTTATGGCTCAGGGTTTCCCCTTCTTGAAACCCAAAGCAGATCTGAGATAAAAAAAGATCGTGTCCCAGGGTCTTTATACATTTCCAGCAACCTCTTGGCCTGAGAGGACAATAGGCTTAACCTTCTGTCTCCCAAAAATCATGGCACTCAGCATAGGGTAATTTATCCATTGAACAGTTCATATACAATTCACCACAAACTTGAAAGAGACATATAGACAATAATACTATTTCAGTCAAGTGTCATCACAAATGTTAATATTCCTTTTGGACCTTGAATCAAAGCTAGAGTAACAGACAAGAATTGTTTGTTTACATCACAAGACCTGAGCAAACACCTACCCTTCTACCGCTCTAATAATGCTGGTTTGCAGTTCAAAGTTCTATTCTAACCTAATGCGATAACCCAACTCTCATTTACCCATCTTCCTAACAAGTCTTTAAAGGTCAACCATGGGTCATGTCAGCCTGTGGGTTAGTTAACCCTTTCTGGCCATGAAACCATTGTTGGTAAGTCTCAGAGGAAATGCCTGTCTGATCAAGGATGGCTGCCTTGACCTTCTGCTACTGTAATGCATCCTGTGGGCCTAGATTGCGGTAGGCTGTTTGCGTGGAGCCAGTCAAGTATGGTGGCAGCAAGGTAGCCCAGGATTCCCCTGGGCAACCCTTTCAAAGGTCACCACAAAGGCCTCGGGGTCATCACCAGGCCCCATCTTGGTCAACTGCATGGGTAGTCCCATCAGGGTCCCCACGGTTCCCATCCCACCGATATGGGTGTCCAGTGGGGGAATGGGCCTCCAGAAGCCATTTTAGGATCTTCTAGGTGTATATCCCACTACGTCACAAAGGGGCCCTCCCAACCAAAGGAAGGAACAGCAAAAAAAAAAAAAAAAAAAAAAGGAGGGGAGAAAAACGGGGGTGATGATTGCAGACCTCCCTTCTACTGGATCTCACAACTGGTCCCAATTGTTGCCTGCATTCTCCACCAAGTTGCCGGGGGTCATGCCTGCCTTTCCCCCTTTTGGGACGGGGCACGGGTCATTGTGGGCCTACAGGCAAGTCTGCGTGATACCTCTGAGTCTTGGAGTAATGTGGCCTAACAGCCAACGTCAATCTACCTGCCCTCTCTCTCAGGGCTGCGCGGCCTAGCAGCCAGAGTCAGTAGAGCGGCCCTCGCAATCGGGGCTGTGCAGCCTAGCGGCCAGAGTCAGTAGGGCTGAGTGGGTTGGAGGCCACCCTAGGGTGGGTGGCGGTCAGGATAGGGGGACCTGGGCCCTCCCTCTCCACCAAGTCCCAGTTCAGATCCCTGTCGGTGGTGGGGTTGTCCGCCTCCAGCTCGGAGCAGATCAGGCCGAAACACGCCAAGCTAGGCTCCGAGTCTCCAAACACCTCCCCGCAAAGCCTCCATGGGTTACTTCCTACCCACTTCTCTGCAGCTTGTGGTCTCACAGTTACTCCGATCTCTCCTCCCTCTGTGGCATCTGGACCCTGGGGTTCATGGGTCTCTGCTCTCATGAAGTATCTGCAGTTGTTCAGCAGGAGTCTGCCGCACACCTCTTTCCTCTCTGGCAGTCAGTCCCAAATGAACGGGGCTGCTACCTGGCCTCCAGCCTAAGCATGCCCAGCAGGGTCAATGGAGCGTGGCCGCCTCAGCCCAAAGAGAGGAATTAACCCTTGCAGTCCCAATGTGGGGCATACATGCCCCGTCACAAGTGATTACAGCTAATTTATACCCCATCATTTTATAAGTATAGTTGGGATTATGTTTTCCAGGGTGCATTACTTTGCATTTGCCAACATTGAATTTCATGTGCCATTTTGTTGCCCAGTCACTCAGTTTAGTGAGATCCCTTTGTAGCTTTTTGAAGTCTGCTTTGGATTTAACTATCTTGAGTAGTTTTGTATCATCTGCAAATTTTGTCACCTTGCTATTTACCCCTTTTTGTAGATCATATTTCTTCTTTCTTTTCCTTTCCCTCGTCTCCTGTCTCATCTTTGCCTGTGTTTATCTGTGTTTGGTTGGGAAGATTCATTGTAAAAAACTCACAGCTTTGTATGTCATTGACAATACTTTGGTTTCAACCTGTTTAATTGTGTCATCATAGCTGTAGTAAAATTACCATTATGAACTTAACAATATCACTGTCATAACTTCAGAAGGGTTAAAGAGACAATGCTGATTTTGTAAGTTAAATTTTCCTTGTAGCAGGTAGTTGATAGATTAGAACATAAAGATAAATTAGAAGGTTTATCCTATGCTCCCCATAGGCTATAACCCTACCTGCTAACTCATGGGAAAAATACAAACTACCTTGTCTTCCCTGGCAGTTTTACCTGGAGTTAGTTAAGAACACACCTTTTTCCTAATGATGATGCACTCCCCAGGGAAACATTTACATTTGTTTTAAAATTCTTTTAAGAAATGATACCAACTCTGCTTGCCCAACACCCATCAGAAACATACACCTCAGTTATCATGTGTATTACTGTATAGATAAATCACACACACATTGAAACTACAAAACCAGGTTCTTGCTCGTGGTTGTTAACTAATCAATAAAAAAGAGAACTACGTGTTTCAGTTTACTTAATTGTCCCAAACTCCTAAGACAACAATCTTGATGAGTCAGCTGACTTCCCTCTGAAGTCTTCAGGGCAGCAAAGTCAGCGATCACCAGGCTACTGTTCCCCATTGCAACACAGATACCTCTTCTAAGCTTTTTTATTATTTTTTTGCATAAAACACAAAGAAAAGGGGTTATTTACAGGTTGAATCACTGGTAAGAAGGCTGCACAGGTTTTGTAGCATCCGTCCACTCTCTTTATACAAAGGTGAGGTAGGGTTATATAATGGGGAGAACTGCAGATCAATTTTTGTGGAACAGTGAAGGCACACACGTTTTTTAACCGTCAATAAGGCTTCAGCATTTTTGCAATTCCCAATATGTTTCAGAAAGCAATATATGTGTGTATGTACATGGGGCAGATATGAATACCAATGGCTATCACCACAAGTACCCACAAATAGAAGCACAGGAAGTCAGACATACACATACAGAGGAACACAGAAATTCATTTTCAGACACAAACTTACACTGCCTACACTCATTCACACATGACTTTATAACAATATCAGAGAAACTAAAATAAAGTCATGACAGCCCATCAAACACACATGCAAAGCCTATATACATAGCCTGCATGCATTCAGCACATGCCCAGACACGCCCAAGTATCCAGACAGTCATCCTTACTTTTTCAGCATTATTTCATAGAATACACACACACAAGCTTAAAAGAAATCTGTGTGAGAAACATACAAGACTATATTTTTTCTTATTTTCTGCTAATTTGCTATCAAAACTACAAATCATCAAACTTTTGAGTTAAGCTGACAAATTAGGAGACAAAATGCAGGCCTTGTTTAAACAATGTTCTGTGTTCTCTCACTAGAATCTGAAACTCCATTTAGATATCTCCTACTGGTACTTGGCAAGATTTATTCCTTTCTCCAGCAGAATATGTGGAAAACCTAAACTAAAAAAACAAAACAACTCCACCCAAAATAACCTGCTGCAACATAGGGGGGGGAAACAATCAGAAATACTCACTTTGCTCACAGTATGGAGAATCAAAACAGCATTTAGCTCTTTTCTGATCTTGTGGGTGGCCCTGAAAACAGCTTTTGAGTTATTTTATTTTTAAGTTTTCTTTTTAGCACAGATTTGGAGCTCTCATAACTTTTGGGTCAGTTTTACTTGCTCTTGGCTTTGTGGCTCTTGGTTTTCTTAGGCAGAAGCAAGGCTTGTATGCTGGGAAAGACACCCCTGTGAGCAACTGTGGCTTTCCCCAGCAGTTATTTGAGCTCCTCGTCATTACTGATAGTGAGCTGGAAACCATATGAGCAAAGGCTGAAAGAACAGGGTATGTTTAGTTTGGAAAAGAGGAGATTAAGGGGGGACATGATAGTGGTCTTCAGATACTTGAAGGGATGCAATAAAAAAAGATGGAGAAAAGTTGTTCTCTCTTGCCACAGATGGCAGGATGAGCGGCAATTAGTGTGACGGGATCCGCGGGGTGCAGCCTGGGACTCTGGAACAGCAGTGACCCCTGAACTCTCCAGCCTGGGCTGTGTCTCACAATGCTTTGCTAGTGACAAACAGCAAACCCCTCTAGACATTGTTATCACTCAGCACAACCGCATGTGGAGCCCCACACCCAGCCAGATGGCATGAATGCTCCCAGAGCCACTCATGAATCACACAGGGAAAGAAACCAGAGCCAAATCCCCCCAGCTCCCGGCACTGTACCTCAGGAATATACCGTCTTGCACTGCTCAAGATGAGCAGTGCAAATTTATTAATTGGGTCACCACTTCATCGATGGAAAGTGGACATACACCTGCCTTTGTAAACCTGAGCAAACACCCTTACAAACACTTCAGCCAAACTCACTGGTAAAGATAAACAGTTAAATTTATTGACTATAAAAGATAGATTTTATATGATTATAAGTCATAGGCAAAAAGTCAGAGTTAGTTACCAAAAGAAAATATAAGCATGCAGTCTAAACTCTCATCCCTATTAGACTGGGCAATATCCAGATTAAGCAGTTTTTCTCCCCCCCCCTCCCGCCCCCACTGGATATTGCAGTTCATAGTACACAGATTCCACCCTTGAAACCTGGGCCACTCTCCTCCACTGGAGTATTCAGTGTTCTGAGCATCATTGTTGCTTGCAGCATAGGTGGGGGAGGGAGAAAAACCAAGCATGGGGCCCCTGCATTCTGATTTATACTCTTAGTTCCATGTGCTCGGAGAACACAAGTCCAGGCATTGCTGAGTCACAAAGTGAATCAACATTCCCCATGTGTCTCCTGTGAATGTCATTGAATTGTAACTCCTCTGCTGGACAATGGCTGGTGATGTCTGTTCATCTCCCACCCAGGCATTGGTTACCTCCCTTGTCACTGTCTCTGGAGACCTAGTATCTGGGTGCTTTCCAAACCAACAGCATATTTTAGTGAAAACCATATGTGATGGTATCTGTCTATAATATAACATCTTATTGAAATATGACATATGGCCAGAAAAGGGTTAAGCAAAATCTGCAGGCCAGCTGACCTATGGTCGACCTTTAATGACTTGTTAGGAAGATGGTTAAATGAGAGTTGGGTTATCGCATTAGGTTAGAATAGTACTTTGGAGTGCAAACTGGCATTGTTAGAGCAGTAGAAGGGTAGGTGTTTGCTCAGGTCTTGTGATGTAAACAAACAATTCTTGTCTGTTACTCTAGCTTTGATTCAAGAGCCAAAAGGAATATTAACATCTGTGATGACACTTAATTGAAATAGTAGTATTGTCTATATGTCTCTTTGAAGGTTGTGGTAAACTGTATATGAACTGTTCAATGGATAAATTACCCTATGCTAATTGCCATGATGTTTGGGAGACAGAAGGTTAAGCCTATTGTTCTCTCAGGCCAAGAGGTTGCTGGAAATGTATAAAGACCCTGGGACACGATCCTTTTTTCTCATATCTCATATCTACTTGAATGCGCATGGGGAAAGCAGCAAGCTACAAAGAATGAGATCCCAGGGTTCCTGATGCCCCATAATGGACATTGACTTAATAGCTCTGGACTGATCTGAAAAGAACTATCTGAATCTACAAAGCTCAACAACTCTATGTATCTGAACCTCAAGAATTGAGTTCATATCTGTATGTATAGTGATCTTTTAACCAATATTCTCTCTCTTTTCTTTTTTAATAAATTTTAGTTTAGTTAATAATTGGTTTTAAGGGTGTTGTAGTGAGGTGGTGTGGTGCCCCACCACCCCGCTGAGGGAAGAACCTCCCCAGACACCAAAGTGGGCTGAGCCAGTGTGCCCACTCCCCAGAGGTCAAGGTGCAGGACAGGAAGTAGAAAAGCCCAACCCAGTGCAAGAGATTTTTGGAGTTGAGGTAATGAAGCATGTCATTATCTTATTCACCCGAAAGGAAGATTTAGGGGATGGCTCATTGAGTGACTATGTAACACATTCAGATAACAGAGATCTTCAAAGGCTGATTGAGTGTGAGAACTGATACTGCACTTTCAACAACAAAGCAACAGGAGCAGAACAGGATGCTCAGGTTAAAGAGCTGATGGGATTGATGGAGAGAATGGTACAGGAGAATGGAGGCTGATATACAAATGAAACTTACCAGTATGTTGAGAAGATGCTCCAATTCAAAATGGATGAGTTACAGAAAATGTACAGAGAAGAGATGGAAAGAAAAAGAGAAGAAATAATACAGTACTTTATGGAGAACTGTAGGAAGATAAAGGAAGAGTCAAACCTGAGAGAAGAGGAATTAAAGGAAAAACTTGAAAAGCAGGAGAAGGATAAAGAAGATGCTTTCCTGCAGCTGAAGCACATGGAACAAAAAGAAATGGAAGCCATGGAGCAAAAGCTGCTGAAAGAGTTGGAAGGAAAACAGAAATGTTACGAGGAAAAACCAAAACAAATCAGAGAAGAAGCTGAGAATAGTTATAGCAAAGTGAGTGTGATTTGTGATGGGTGTCTTTGGACATATTCATATTTGCCAAACCGGGACACATCTGGCAATTATTTTCCATCCTGGTGGTGAATGAATTATGTTTCTTTGCATTTCCCCCTGTGGTTTAATCTGACTTGTTATTAATGAAGTTTCACCCCATTGTGACTGTACAGTCTTTGAAGTGTCATGTCTAGTTCTTCTGTTAACTTTGCAGTCAGAGTAGCATGGGACAACTGAATGAGCATGAATAAAATCATCCATAAACATTTATTTCGTATTATACAGAAATGGAAATATCTCAGGCAGTCAGAGAACAGGGATGTTGTATTGTCACCGAAGTGTACCTACATTTTTTCCTAATTATGAAATACCCGACTCTGTGATTGGTTACGGGTAAGTTATTTCTATAATCATTCTATGGTTATTTCTCATTAATAGTATTAAACAAATCCCTATGCTGATTGGCTAATAATGACGGTCAGTCAATTGATTTGACATCGTCTTTCATGAAACTTTGCTGAAAAAAACATTAATACTATGCAAAATCATTGTTGCCAATATTAACTGAATTAAAAACTGGTTAATGGATCACAAAATTTAACTGTACATAAGGAATCATCATCCTCGGCCGTATTTCTAGTGGAATTCTACAGGTATCTGTTCTTGGCCCAGTGCTATACAGTATCTTTTTAATTGATTTAGAAATATTGTTGGTAAAATTTGCAGATGACACAAAAGTTGGTGGAGTGACAAATAATGATAATGAATTATAGAGTATGCTTATGACATTTGCAGATGACACCAAGTTGGGAAAGGTTGCAAGCACTTTAGAGGACAGGTTTAAAATTCAAAATCTCCTTGATAAATTGGAGAATCGGTCTGAACTCAACAAGATGAAATTCAATAAAAATAAAGACAAGTGCAAAGTACTTCACTTAGGAAGGAAAAATCGAACGCACAACTCCCAAATGGGGAACGACTGTCTAGGTGATAGTAGTGCTGAAAAGGATCTGGGCGATTAGAGTGGATCACAAACTGAACCTGAGTCAGCAATGGGACACAGCTGCCAGAAAGGCTCATGCGATTCTGGGGCGCATTAGCAGAAGTGGCGTATGTAAGACACAGGAAGTGTCTGTCCTGCTCTACTCGGCACTGGTGAGGCCCCAGCTGGAGTCCTGTGTCCAGTTCCGGGCACCACAATTTAGGAAAGCTGTGGACAAATAGGGGAGAGTCCAGAGCAGTAGAGCCCTGCGTGGATACAAAACCGATATCCATGGATGTGGATACTCCCGGATCTAAATCACAGATCCGCGGAGCTGCAGGACTCGACAGTGAATTGCAGCAGCGAAAGTGGCAGCATGTTGGGCCGTCGCTCCAGAAGCCAGGACCCTGCACCAGCAGCTCCTCCAGCATGGTTGTGCCGCCCCCAGCCTGGACAGTCATCCCGTCCACTCAGCCGTCTGCGTTTCCTCTCCAGCGGTGTGCAAGCCACTCGCACACACTAGTGCGAATAGGGACAGCTGTCGGTGAGCCTGGTTCCAGCCCCAGTGAGCGGGGCCGGGGGCGGGTACAGCCACGCCGGAGAGCTGCCGGCACGGGGCGCTGGTTCCTGGGAGTGGTGGGCCGACATTCTCCTGCTTTCTCCACTGTGGTTCCCAGCAGAGCCCTGAAGCTTCGCTAATATCTGATTATCGCGTCCACAGATATACATTTTGTATCCGTGAGGGGCTCTACAGAGCAGAGCAAGAAAATGTTGTATGAATATTTGCAATGGAAGCATGACTGCTCCTAGTTGATTCCTAGATTTGTTAAAGCTCAGCTATGTGCATGCGAGAGGGATAGCTCATTATTATTAAGGGGTTTTTACAGACAGCGCTTTTATCCAAAGCGCTTTACAATAGTTAGCTAATGGTCCAAACAAAATCTGAAAGGATCATGAAGTGGTCCAGTGAGACTCTGAGCAATTTTCAAGTAGTCCATGGGAAAAAAACAGTTTGAGAACCACTGAAAGAAAAAAGATCTGAGATCCAATGGCTGGAAGTAGAATTGTTCACCATTCAGACTAGAAGTAAAGCACGAAGTTTTAGTCTTGAGGGTTATTAACCATTGGAACAATTTACCCCGGGATATGGTGCATCTTTCTAAAAGATACATTATGGCTTAAACAGAAGTTATGGGTTTGATGCAGAAATTACCGGGTGAGGCTCTATGGCCTGGGCCATTCAGGAAGGCAAACTAATTGATCATCAGCATCCCTCCTGGCCTAAGATCTATGGATTTATGAATTCAGGCCCAAGGATTTGCCTAATTACTTAATGGAAATTCTCAGTAAAGATTCAGGCTCAGATCCCCAAAGGTATTTAGTATTATTGGTATAAATGAGAGTTAGGCACCTTTATACCTTTGAAGACAATTTTTACGCTACTAAATTTATATGAAAATGAAGAAAAAATACCAAAGAACAAAGGAAATGGGGCTGGTAAGTTGCTGAAATTAAAACAGCTTTTTAAACGAGGTTAATAAAAAGCATCATTTTTTTATTCATTTCCTCCTTTGGTCCTGCTTCTCCTGCACTGAAGTCAATGAGAGCTTTTGTTTTGATTTCAATGGAAGCAGGGCTCAGAAACCCACACCGGAGCATCACTGAGCATGGCCCCACAGTATGCCAACATTTTATGGCTGACTTAGAACAACGCTTCCTCAGCTCTCGTCTCCTAACGCCCCTACTCTACTTGCGCTATATTGATGACATCTTCATCATCTGGACCCATGGAAAAGAAGCCCTGGAGGAATTCCACCATGATTTCAACCATTTCCATCCCACCATCAACCTCAGCCTGGACCAGTCCACACAAGAGATCCACTTCCTGGACACTACAGTGCTAATAAGCGATGGTCACATAAACACCACCCTATACCGGAAACCTACTGACTGGTATTCCTACCTACCTGCCTCCAGCTTTCACCCAGACCACACCACACGGTCCACTGTCTACACCAAGCTCTACGATACAACTGCATTTGCTCCAACCCCTCAGACAGAGACAAACACCTACAAGATCTCTATCAAGCATTCTTCCAACTACAATACCCACCTGCTGAAGTGAAGAAACAGACTGACAGAGCCAGAAGAGTATCCAGAAGTCACCTAGTACAGGACAGGCCCAACAAAGAAAATAACAGAACACCACTAGTCATCACCTTCAGCCCCCAACTAAAACCTCTCCAATGCATCATCAAGGATCTACAACCTATCCTGAAGGCTGACCTATCACTCTCACAGATCTTGGGAGACAGGCCAGTCCTTGCTTACAGATAGCCCCCCAACCTGAAGCAAATACTCACCAGCAACCACACACCACACAACAGAACCACTAACCCAGGAACCTATCCTTGCAACAAAGCCCGTTGCCAACTATGTCCACATATCTATTCAGGGGACACCATCATAGGGCCTAATCACATCAGCCACACTATCAGAGGCTCGTTCACCTGCACATCTACCAATATGATATATGCCATCATGTGCCAGCAATGCCCTTCTGCCATGTACGTTGGTCAAACTGGACAGTCTCTACGTAAAAGAATAAATGGACACAAATCAGACGTCAAGAATTATAACATTCAAAAACCAGTCGGAGAACACTTCAATCTCTCTGGTCACTCGATTACAGACCTAAAAGTGGCAATTCTTCAACAGAAAAACTTCAAAAACATACTCCAACCAGAGGCTGCTGAATTTGAATTAATTTGCAAACTGGATACATTTAACTTAGGCTTGAATAGAGACTGGGAATGGATGGGTCATTACACAAAATAAAACTATTTCCCCATGTTTATTCCCCCCACCCCCACTGTTCCTCAGACATTCTTGTCAACTGCTGGAAATGGCCCACCTTGATTATCACTACAAAAGGTTTTCTCCCCTCCTCCCCCCCCACCCCGCTCTCCAGCTGGTAATAGCTCATCTTAAGTGATCACTCTCCTTACAGTGTGTATGGTAACACCCATTGTTTCATGTTCTCTGTGTATATAAATCTCCGCCCTGTATTTTCCACTGAATACATCCGATGGAGTGAGCTGTAGCTCACGAAACCTTATCATAGAATCATAGAATATCAGGGTTGGAAGGGACCTCAGGAGGTCATCTAGTCCAACCCCCTGCTCAAAGCAGGACCAATCCCCAATTAAATCATCCCAGGCAGGGCTTTGTCAAGCCTGACCTTAAAAACTTCTAAGGAAGGAGATTCCACCACCTCCCTAGGTAACGCATTCCAGTGTTTCACCACCCTCCTAGTGAAAAAGTTTTTCCTAATATCCAACCTAAACCTCCCCCACTGCAACTTGAGACCATTACTCCTTGTTCTGTCATCTGCTACCACTGAGAACAGTCTAGATCCATCCTCTTTGGAACCCCCTTTCAGGTAGTTGAAAGCGGCTGTCAAATCCCCCCTCATTCTTCTCTTCCGCAGACTAAACAATCCCAGTTCCCTCAGCCTCTCCTCATAAGCCATGTGTTCCAGTCCCCCATCAATTTTGTTGCCCTCCGCTGGACTCTTTCCAATTTTTCCACATCCTTCTTGTAGTTTGGGGCCCAAAACTGAACACAGTACTCCAGGTGAGGCCTCACCAATGAGGAATAGAGGGGAACGATCACATCCCTCGATCTGCTGGCAATGCCCCTACTTATACATCCCAAAATGCCATTGGCCTTATTGGCAACAAGGGCACACTGTTGACTCATATCCAGCTTCTCGTCCACTGTAATCCCTAGGTCCTTTTCTGCAGAACTGCTGCCTAGCCATTCGGTCCCTAGTCTGTAGCGGTGCATGGGATTCTTCTGTCCTAACTGCAGAACTCTGCACTTGTCCTTGTTCAACCTCATCAGATTTCTTTTGGCCCAATCCTCTAATTTGTCTAAGGCCCTCTGTATCTTATCCCTACCCTCCAGTGTACCTACCTCTCCTCCCAGTTTAGTGTCATCTGCAAACTTGCTGAGGGTGCAATCCATGCCATTCTCCAGATCATTAATAAAGATATTGAACAAAACCGGCCCGAGGACCAACCCTTGGGGCACTCCACTTGATACCAGCTGCCAACTAGACATGGAGCCATTGATCACTACCCGTTGAGCCCAACAATCTAACCAACTTTCTACCTACCTTATAGTCCATTCATCCAGCCCATACTTCTTTAACTTACTAATCTAATTGCCTTCTATGACGAGATAACTTGTTCTGTGGATGAGGGGAAAGCAGTGGACGTATTGTTCCTTGACTTTAGCAAAGCTTTTGACACGGTCTCCCACAGTATTCTTGCCAGCAAGTTAAAGAAGAATGGATTTGACAGCCGCTTTCAACTACCTGAAAGGGGGTTCCAAAGAGGATGGATCTAGACTGTTCTCAGTGGTAGCAGATGACAGAACAAGGAGTAATGGTCTCAAGTTGCAGTGGGGGAGGTTTAGGTTGGATATTAGGAAAAACTTTTTCACTAGGAGGGTGGTGAAACACTGGAATGCGTTACCTAGGGAGGTGGTGGAATCTCCTTCCTTAGAAGTTTTTAAGGTCAGGCTTGACAAAGCCCTGGCTGGGATGATTTAATTGGGGATTGGTCCTGCTTTGAGCAGGGGGTTGGACTAGATGACCTCCTGAGGTCCCTTCCAACCGTGATATTCTATGATTCTATGATTCAAAACCCAGAACCTTAGAACAGTCACCCCGTCCCCTCTCGGCTGCCACCCCCTAAACATTACTTCTCCCTCCCCGCACCGCCACACACACATTGTGTCCTGACAGGCTGCAGGCTTCCTGCCTCAGTTCAGCTTGGGGTCTCTCGCTCTGGTTCCCTGATCAGGAAGTTGTGGGAAGGAGGCGCCCTACTATGTGCAAGGGAGGGTCTCTGAGAAAATTTGGGTAGAAAGCTGCCAAGTGCATTGATAAAGGAATGGGACTCAGGATTCTTTTGCCACACCAACTCTAAGAGACTAATTAACTAAGGGTTTTTTTTCTCCTGCTGATAATAGCCCACCTTAATTAATTAGTCTCTTAGAGATGGTATGGCAACCCCCATCTTTCATGTTCTCTGCATATATATATATATATCCTCCTACTGTATCTTCCACTCCATGCATCTGATGAAGTGGGTTCTAGCCCATGAAAGCTTATACCCAAATAAATGTGTTAGTCTGTAAGGTGCCACAAGTACTCCTCTTCCTTTTTAAAGATAATAGTGTTGATGTAATATACTTAGACCTCTGTCGGGCACCTGACTTGGTACAACTTGACAATTTGAATTAAGAAACTAGAACAATAGAAAACCAATGTGGAACACATTAAATGGATTAAAACTGGTTAACTGAAAGGTCTCAGAACAGGGAATTGTAATTGTAAACAGGGAATCATCAATGATTGGGTGTTTCTCCCACAAGGATCAGTTCTTGGCCCTACACTGTCCTTTTTATCAATGACCTGGGAGAAAACGTAAACTCATTAATGATAAAATTGTCAGACGACACAAAGATTGCGGGTGTGGCAAAAATATGAAGAGGACAGGTCACGTATACAGAGTGATCTGGATCACGTGGTAAACTATCCACAAGCAAGCAATACGCATTTCAATTCCAAATATAAGGTCACAGATCTAGGAAAAAGTGCGTAGGCCATACTTATTAAGATGGGCGCTTCAATCTAGCGCACCCAGGGGTAACACCAGGATCCAATGGCTAGAAGCTAAAGCTCAGCAAATTCAGACTGGATATCAGGTGTATTTTTTAATAGTGCATCTGATTAGCCTTTGGAACAATTTACCAAGGGCTGTGGTAAATTCTCCATCACTGGCAATTTTAAAGCGAAGGTTGGGTGTTTTTCTAAAAGTTCTGCTCTAGGAATTATTTTGGGCGAGTTCTCTGGCCTGTGTTATACTGGAGGTTTGACAAGATGATCACAATGGTCCCTTCTGGCCTTGGAATCCATTAATTCATTAAGGCCTGGCATACCTGACACGCTGTCTCAGACAGTGGGCCACAGGACCCTGCAACAGAACTCAAACAATTCAGCCACAAATGGGAATTTGAGCTTACGACATCTTCCCCTGGATTCGCACAAAACAACAAGAAGGTGGGAACAGCAGCAACGACAGCAAAGAAACTGATGGCAAAGGCAAAATGGACAGGAAGGGATCCTGCTTATCATGAGGCATAGAGTGAGTCACAGCAGAGGACCAACAGACAGGAGACAGAAGCAGTTAAAAGGATACCAAGCTAAGAAGACAACAAAGCAATCAAGGACCTGCAGACACTATGGACAGGTGAGCAGGTCTAGGTCCGACCACTGAACAGCCACACAAAGCAAAGGCAAATGCAAGAGTCCAAGCTGAAGTTGGTCACAGGTCATGTGAGGCAACTCCAGACTTAGGACAATGATGGAGACAACTGTGGTGTATCAGCAGACAGCTGGCACATCCGGACAGACAATGCTAAGGTCAGAACGAGGGGAAAATAAGAACATGAGAATGACCATACTGAGTCAGACCAATGGTCCATCTAGTCCAGTATCATCTCTTCTGACAGTGGCCTGGAGCATAGGGTTGTGTCCTTGACCATCTTGTTGAATAGCCATTGATGGGCCTACCCTCCCTGAACTTACCTAATTCTTTTTTGAATCCTGTTATAGTTTTGGCCTTCACAACTTCCCATGGCAATGAGTTCCACAAGTTGATCATGCATTGTGTGAAGAAGTACTTCCTTTTGTTTGTTTCAGACCTGTTGTCCATTAATTTAATTGGATGATATCTGGTACTTGTGTTATGTGAAGGGGTAAACACTTCCCTATTCTCGTTCTCTATATCAGTCATGATTGTATAGACCTCTATCATATCTCCCCACTTAGACTTCTGTTTTCCAAGATGAGCAGTCCCCCAGTCTTTTTAATCCCTCCTCATAAAGAAGCTGTTCCATACCCTTAATCAATTTTGTTGCCCTTCTCTGTATCTTTCCTCATTCTAATGTATCTTTTTTGAGATAGGGTGACCAGAACTGCATATAGTATTCAAGATGTGGGCAAACCATGGATTTATATAGTGCCATTATGATATTTTCTGTTTTATTATCTATCCCTTTCCTAATGGTTTGTAACATTCAGTTAGTTTTTTTTGACTGCCACTGCACATTCAGCAGATGTTTTCAGAGAACTATTCTTGATGACGCCAAGATCTCTTTCTTGAGTGGTAACAGCCAATTTAGACACCATCATGTTTTCCAATGTGCATTACTTTTCACTTATCAAATCTGAATTTCAACTGCCATTTTGTTGCCAAGTCACCCAGTTCTCTGAGATCCCTTTGTAATTCTTTGCAGTCAGCTTTGGACTTATCTATTTTGAGTAATTTTGTATTGTCTGCAAACTTTGCCACCTTACTGTTCATTACCTTTTCCAGATCATTTATAGATATGTTGAAATTCCTAGGTCCCGATTCAGATCCCTGGGGGTCCTTGCTATTTACCTCTCTCCCTTGTGAAAACTGACCATTTATTCCTACCCCTTGTTTCCTGTCTTTTAATCGGTTATGATCCATGAGAGGACTGAAGGGTTAATGTCTAGCTATTCCACCTGGAAGCAGGCGGGGCACACCCTGACTGTTTCCTAGGAGCAATGCACACATTGCTCTATCCAAGGACAAGGGCTAGATATGAACCCTGAGAACTTGATTGTTTGGACAGCAACTGTGAGAGGTTTCTTTAGCCTGGGCTCAAGGCCTGAGAACCAGGATTGTAGTAGATAGAGGATGGTAACTAAGCATATGAATCAACGTCATACATTCCTTTGTGTAGCAGTGTGTAATGCTTAGGGGGAGAAATATAATAAAAGGAGAAGGTGGAAGGCAGGGGGGGCAGAACAGCCCATCTCCGCTGACCAGCCTGTTTGCTTGCATAAAGCTGTGTTCTGTCTCATCACTGAACCACAACAAGAGGACCTTCCCTCTTATCCAATTATTGCTTAGTTAGAATGAGTCTCTGCCATCAACTTGACTGATGTGGGAGAGTGGGAAAGTAATGGGAATATGAACAATACAGAGGATTATCAGGGTGCCACCCAACAGAGTGGAGGAGGCAAAAGGGTGAAATCAAGTCCCTCATCAACAGCAATAACACAAAGAAGTTGGAGACTGGTTTGAAGAGTAGCACACTTGAACGACTATGATGCCTAACCAGCCACAATGGGCTGGTGATAAAGCCCATGTGCCCAGGATGGGCTATGTAGTAGTAACCTCTGACCCTTCCAGTAATGAAATGTTTGCACAAAGACATAATAAAAACAATTAATTTTTAAACAGAAAGATTTGGGAACATGCATGGAGTTGTACAGGTTGCAGGAGGGAAGGATTTGGAGGTAGCACCAGGAAGTCAGTCTGTGTGTACTTGGCTAGAATGCTAAGTATCAGTAGGAGCAGCCCTGTAAATAATTGCTTTATTAAAGAGCCCAGTTTCAGTTTTCATGCATGGACACAGGTTACATCCCATATTCTTATTAGAAATATGGGTATAATATGAATATGGCATAACTAAGATATACTTCATGCAAGATGGCTCATGTAAGATATCATTGAAAAGGTTATGATCTACTGAATGTGTTTATCTAATTTGCATGCATGTATCATTTTTGTTTCTGAAGCTGGGGATATTGACCATGTCTCTGTCTTTCAAATGTGCTACGTTAGGGGTTATTGAGGAAATGTGCAAAAACATAAGGATTACCCCAGGAACTGTGTGCAATAGAAACCTCTCAGAGAGAGCTCTACACAATGGGAACTGTTTGACCCAGGTCACAGCAAAAGACCTTTCCAGCAAGTGAGGGAAAGATATAAAAGGGGGACAATGACAACATGAGGGGACCTCGTTCTCCCTGCAGAAACACACCTGGAAACACCTGGAGAACAAAGACTGAACTGGGGGAAGTGATGGTCCCAGGATAAGATTTTTAGCCTGTGTATGAAAGCTTGGGAAAGCCAAGGCAGCTTGTGCCTTAAGAATCTGCCAGCCTGATTTTGACCCAGGGTGAGAATTTGCTAATTTGTATCCTACCTATCTAGTGTGTTACGATCAGTTTGTGGTTTCTGTTTATTTACTGAGGTAATTTGCTTTATTCTGTTGGCTATCTCTTATAATCACTTAAAATCTGCATTTTATAGTTAATTTGTTTTGTTTATTATTAAACCCAGTTTGTGCAATTTATAATTGGAGGGCGGGAGAGACTGTGCATATCTCGCTTCACACTGATGGAGAGGGTGAATTTTTATGAGTTTGCACTGTGCAGATCTTCCTATACAGGGCAAGACAGTGTTATTAGGGGTGTGCACGTGAGTGCTGCTGGTGCCCTTTCACACAGAGCTGACTTCAGTCTGTGTCAGCAGTTGGTTGTGACCCTACCTGTGTGTGTGCTGCAAGAGGCCGGAGAGTCTAATTCAGCAAAACAGGGAGAGGTTCAGCAAAACAGGCTGGCTGGGCAGGAGAGGCTCAGTGAAACCATGGTACATCAGGTGGCATCCCAAAGGGGTCTAACCTGTCACAGATTCCTCTCATGTTATTACCCAAAATGCAGTACATGAAACACAGAAGATTTCTCCCTGCATCTACATTTGTGGTTTCACTTTTCTATTCTCAAATTCTGTTAGCTTTCATCTTTATGCATTAAGAACAATACCAAACTTCAATCTCTACAACTTTATTTCCGAGTAAGAAAAAACAGCAAAAAATCAGAACAAATATAAAGTTTCGATATGAGTAACAGCCCAGCTTCAGTCTCTGAAATATCCTCCATCTTGAACTGCCTCACAGCACGGCCCTTGCAGGCAGGCTATGGAGACCCGTTTACACTTAAAGAAGCAGAACTGTGCATCAAAACCAGAGTGACACCTTTTGTTTACATAACCCACAGTCCTGAAAAATCACTGAGGTCAGAGCCTGGAAACAGAAATCTCCACAAAAATGAATTGCATTCCCTGAATCAGCACTGCCAGATGTTCTATTACATGGATTTCAGCTGCAGAAAAGTTTTTGGTGTTCTCATGATTTGTTCACACAAGATACTGGACAAATGCTGATCTCTATATTCTGGGGAAATTGCCATTGTATTTGGCAGCAGTTCTAACTGAGAAAGAAACTGAAGTTTATTTTTTTAAAGTAACAATTCCATATATTACCATATTTCATACGCATGTCTCTGGTGATTTTATACTCTTTGCTTTCAAAATATCAAATGAGGGTACACTTCATGGGCCACATTAATTCCTTGTGTAACTGAAGCCAATGGAGTTTCATCTACTCACAGGTCTAAGTTTGGCCTCTAAATGTTTGAGATTTAATTTTTAGTGGAAACTTTACAGTGTTCAATGTCTCAGAGTTTGAACTACTGTAAATTTACATAACAACTGAAGTTATTTGACACCTCTGTTCAGAGGGCTACATTGTAGTCTGTTGCATAACTGTAAATTCACAATACTCCACTGAAATTAATAGAGCTACCCCACTGCAACTCCAGAGTACCTGGGAGCAGTTACATGGCCATAATCCAGATTACTTCACTGAAATTAATGGAATCAAACTACTGCAAATGCAGGGTAAGTGAGGGCAGAGTTTGGTCCAGAATCTTTAAAGCAACCTAATATTGAGGCCTCATGGCTGGACCACTGGACTATTCCCAGTTCTGCCACTCACCTGCGGAGTGACTATGAGCAAATCACGTCACCTCTCTGAGCCTTAGTTTCCCCATCTATAAAATGGGGAGAATGATACCAGCCTCCTTTGTAAAGCACTTTGAGATCTACTTATGAAAATCTCTATATAAGAACTCGATATTATTATAATACGTAATGTTAATAAGGAAGAAATATTAACATTATTACTTGTATTTTGTATGAACGTGCTGCACTAGCATAAGAGTGAGGTGCCGGAGAAGCTGAGAAGCTTTGGGAAGCAGTTGGGTTAGGTTGCAATGAAACTTTATTAATGGCTGTTAATGAGGGAGATAAATCAGGAGAAATACAACAACAGCAATACAAACTGCAGCAACCCCGAAGCCCAAAATAATGTCATTATACTTTGGACCATCTGCTTTCACAGTCTTCACTGGGGCTGTTTTATTTATTCCCATCAGGTGTCTCCTGTTTTGTTCAGTTAAATAGATCTCACTGATATACCTGTCCCCATTCTCCTGAACCATTCCCTGGATCACTTCAGTCAGCTCAGAAACCTGTTCAGCCTGTTCTGCTCCAGTTGCTTTGTTATTGAAAGCACAATATCGGTCCCCACACTTTTGAATCAGCTCCTTAAGATCTTTGTTATCTGAGTTTCTCACATAGTCATGCAGTGAGTCAACCCCTAAATCTTCTTTCCGGGTGAACAGGACAATCATGTGCCTCACGGCTTCAACTCCAAAAATCTTCTTTATTCGCTTCACTGCGTCCTTGTCTTCCTCAGTGTAACGGCCCAGCTGGGTCACCAGCAGCAGAGCGTGGGGGCCAGGGGCAGAGAGTGCAATACAGCGAACAATCTCTCTTGAGGTTATTGGATCACAAACCTTTCTGTCAAAAATGGCAGGTGTGTCAATAACCACAAGCTCCCTCCCATTCCAGCTCCTTTGCCCTTTTTCACAAGTCAAAGTTACTGACTTTGCCCAGAGCTTGGACACAAACTTTTCTTCGCCAAGGATGGAGTTTCCTGTCGCACTTTTCCCAGCTCCACTTTTACCAACAAGGATGAGTCTCAGTTCTGATCGCATATCTGGGTCTGCTGGGAACAAGTTTGACAGAGTAAGAACCTGAGTAGTACTTCTACTCCTATAATTATAGCTGTGAGGCCCAGGATGGGTCAGAACACGAGCCTTTGACCAGTGGGGACACAGATTCAGATTAGATGAGTTCACTAGTGGAATCCAATTTCTCTTTTTATCCTTATTAATGGTTATTCAGCCACATCATTAAACCACAACACAATTAAGCAAATCTATCATTCTCCATTCAAGCACACACCAAGCCTGGGATAGCAGGAAGGAAGGTTTCAAGTTGTGGTTGAAGGGCTTAAGATCTGTGTGTGGAGAGTGGGGGTGGAGGTCAGGACTGAGGGTGTTTGCAGAAGTTTACCTGATTTTTCCCTTTACATTTATGAACATTTAAAATTCAACACACCCACTGAAATGTAAAAATATATTGTACAGAACCTTTTTTTGTTCCTTCAGCCCACAGATTCTGGCCAATGGTTCGATGGGGATGAGGGGCATACAAGAGTCTGAAGAGAATACAATGTGGTGATCTAGACTCTAGGACCCTAGAGTTTATATGGCTCTTATCACCACAGTATCTGAGTGCCCTACAATCATTCCTGGATATATCCTCACAGTGCCCTGGGAAATAAGGGGAAACCACCCCAATATTAAAGAGGGGAAACTGAGGAACAGAAGCAGACTAAGTGGTTTGCCTAAAGTCACACAGAGGGTCTGTGGATGAGCCAAGATTTGAACCCATCTCCTGTGTCCCGTCCAATGCTCTGGTCACTACAGGATCTTTCCTGCTCATCCCATACAAAATGACCCCTGCTGTGGTGAGGAGAAGTCACAACAGATGATCCCCACCTCCAGGAACCACTTCACCAACGAGGTGGAGGTCATGACCAAAAGACACTTCTTGACACAAAGAGCTTACAATGTAAATTTAATACGGAGACTACAAGTCAGTACAAGAAACAGATGGAGGGAGCAAAAGATAATTGTGAGACTGTTATCCCTGATTACAGCACATAAGCTGCCTCACCATTGTCATGTGTTTTGTAGGCACCATGGCACAGGTGGGTTTAGGGAGAAATGTAAAGGAGGATAATGTTTGCAGTTTTACAGAGAGCTCCTGACATGTGCAGGTGGTGGCATGGGAGACTTTGCAAAAGTGCCTTTCCAAAAATTGGACAGTGATAAAGGCTAGCGTCACTGGCAGAGTGGAGGTGCAAGTCCACTTCCCCTTACTGTATGAGAGATGATAGGTAGGTCAGACATAGATTATGAAGGGACTTAAAATTAAAGACAGTGGAAGGGGTGGAAAAGGGGGAGCCAGTGGAAGAAAGCAAAGAGGAAGGGTGATATTGTTGAAGCAATGAGCCAGGAAGACGGTCTCCCACAGTATTCTTGCCAGCAAGTTAAAAAAGTATTGATTGGATGAATGGACTATAAGGTAGATAGAAAGCTGGCTAGATTGTCGGGCTCAATGGGTAGTAATCAACGGCTTGATGTCTAGTAGGCAGTCGGTATCAAGTGGAGTGCCCCAGGGGTTGGTCCTAGGGGCGGTTTTGTTCAACATCTTCAGTAATGATCAGCATGATGGGATGGATTGCACCCTCATCCAATTTGAAGATGACACTAACTGGGAGGAGAGGTAGATACACTGGAAGATAGGGATAGGGTCCAGAGTGTCCTAGACAAATTGTAGGATTGAGCCAAAAGAAATCTGATGGGGCTCAACAAAGACAAGTGGAGAGTCCTGCACTTAGGACAGAAGAATCCCATGCATCGCTACAGGCTGGGTACTGACTGGCTAAGCGGCAGTTCTGCAGAAAAGGACCTAGGGGTTACAGTGGATGAGAAGCTGGATATGAGTCAGCAGTGTGCCCTTGTTGCCAAGAAGGCCAATGGCATTTTGGGATGTATAAGTAGGAGAATTGCCAGCAGACCAAGGGAAGGGATTATTCCCTTCTATTCGGCACTGGTGAGGCAACATCTGGAGTACTGTGTCCAGTTTTGGTCCCCCACTACAGAAAGGATGTGGACAAATTGGAGAGAGTCCAGCGGAGGGCAACAGAAATGATTAGGGGGCTGGGACACATGACTTATGAGGAGAGGCTAAGGGAACTGGCTTGATTAGTCCCCAGAAGAGAAGAGTGAGGGGGGATTTTATATCAGCCTTCAACTACCTGAAGAGGAGTTCCAAAGAAGATGGAGCTTGGCTGTTCTCAGTGGTGGCAGATGACAGAACAAGGAGTAATGGTCTCAAGTTGCAGTGGGGGAAGTCTAGGTTGGATATTAGGAAACACCATTTCACTAGGAGGGTGGTGAAGCACTGGAATGGGTTACCTAGGGAGGTGGTGGAATCTCCATCCTTACAGGTTTTTAAGGCCCGGCTTGATAAAGCCCTGGCTGGAATGATTTAGTTGGTGTTGGTCCTTCTTTGAGCAGGGGGTTGGACTAGATGACTTCCAGAGTCTCTTCAAACCTTAATCTTCTATGATTCTATGATTCTATGTTTTATGCAATACTATATTCAATGGGTAGACTTGGCGTAAGACTGCTCCTCCAGAGAGGAGGATGAGAGATAAACAGGGCCTGGAGGAGAGTTTTAGCAGGGCAGACAGAAAGGAAAGGCTGAATCTGAGAGATGCTGTGCAGGAGGAAGCAGCAAGATGTAGACATGACCTGGAGGTAAGGGTCTAAAGAAATGCTGGTGCTAAAGATGATGCCCAGGTCATAAGCCTGAGTGACATGGAGAATGTTGGTGCTGGGCACAGTAACTAAGAAAGAGAAGAAAAGTGGACAGTGTAACTGAGAAAGATTAAAGGCTCTGTTATGGCCATTTTGAAATAGATTTGAAGGCTGGACATCACCAATGACATGTCAGAAAGACAGGCTGAGACTTTCGTTTGGGGAGAAGGAGATAGGTCAGAAGTGGAGATTTGTGAGTTGTCAGCACAGAGGTAAAACAATATTTATGTGCTAAATAAATAGGGTCAAAGGGGAAATAGAAGGGGGCCCAGAACAGAGTCCTCTGGAATTCCCACTGAAAGTTGGTGCAGAGAAGAGGAAGGTCCTCTGAATGAAGCACAGAAATGTGGCCAGAACAAGGCTCTTGGTGTAACTTTCTCACCATACGTTATGGCTCCTCCTTTGCTCTTCCTCTCTTTCATCTCTCTCTGAAATAGATTAAAATGTGTTATTTATTTAAAACATCCTTTTACCTCCAAGCTCAGAATTTAGAAACTACAGTATTAGAAATACTCCACTATCAGCCTTGAAATCTTGATTATGGCCAGAATAGTGAGGTTCTGAAAATGACACTTTGATTCTTAATATTTAATGTCCACCATTCTTTTTCCTCAAATTTTCCCAGTTTAGAAATAAAGACCCTGATTCAGCAAAGTACTTAAGTATGTGCTTAACTTTAATCACAATTAGTACTATTGATATGTGACTTCGATGGAACTACTCCCATGTGCTTAGAGTTAGGCATATGCTTAAGTACCAAGCTATACTGTAGCCATAGGCACTGATCCTACAAACATGTTTTGTCTTGTTTAAGAACATGGCTAGTCCCAGTGAAGGCAATGGGTATATCCACATTCACACACGTGGAAGTGTTTGCAGGACTGGGGCCATATCAATTTTCCTAACTGCCAGTAACTCAAGCTGAGGTGGGTATATGAAAATCAGTCTCTGGTATGGAGGATGGGTCCATCAATGGCTATAAGCCAAGATGCTCAGGGATGGAACCCCGTGCTCTGGGTGTACCTAAGCCTCTGCCTGCCAGAAGCTGGGAGAGGATGGCAGGGGATTGATCACTCGATAAACTGCCCTGTCCTGTTCATTTCCTCTGGGGCACCTGGCATTGGCCACTGTCAGGAGACAGGACACTGGGCTAGATGGACCTTTGATCTGAACCAGTGTGGCCATTCCTATGTACTGCTCTATGTATACATATACATTTTCATCAGGAATCAGAACTGGAATAAGAACTTACCTGACAGTTTGACTTTTCATGCATCAGATTGAAGAGAATGCACCCTGCACTTTGGCATTGATTCTTTCCCTCTCTCTTTATCTGCTCTTTACCTTAGGACTCAGTCCTGCTAAGTCCTCAGTGTTCTCGCCCCAATCTCGTAAAGCACTTAAGTACGTTCCTAACTTTAGGTATGTGAATAGTCCCACTGAAATCAGTGAGATCACTCATGTAGTATATGAAGCCACTAATCTCTTCTCCTTCAAATTCCTCCTCAAGTTTTAATTATACTGAGATATCCACAAGAAACTGGCTAGGTGAAGGGCCAGAGGGGATTGTTGGTAGTTATTTCAGAGGGGTAGCCGTGTTCATCTGTTTCAGCAAAAACAACAAGGAGTCCCATGGCACCTTAAAGACTAACAAATTTATTTGGGCATAAGCTTTCATGTTCGGGGTTCAGCAGAGGTACAGCCTGGGGGAACCAGTGGCCCCTTTGTGATGCATCTGACAAAGTGGGTTCCAGTCCACGAAAGCTTATGCCCCATTCCAGGGTGGTCACCAGTTCCGTCCCTGAAAGGGTTAAAGCCATTCCTGAGAGAGGGCTGGGGCTGCTAGAAAAGGCTAGACTGATTGGGAAGGCAGCCACAGCTGAGGCCATGCCCCAATCAGGCTGCAGCTGGCCATATAAAAGGCCAGTGAGCCAGGAGTTTAACACACACCCCCCCACCCGAGAGGGAAGGACCTGGCTGCCTGGAAGCTGAAGAGCAACCTGAGGTAGAGCAGCGCTAAGGAAAGACAAGAGGGGCTAGGGAGCTCCTGCCTGGCAACTCCCCAAGCTGAGGCCTTGCATAAGGGCCCAGAGCAGATACTGAGGCTACAGGTGGGTAGCCTGGGGCTAGACAAAGGCAGCAGGTCCAAATGCCCCTTGCCTATGATGACTGGCTCTCACACTGCAGTCCGCTCCAGGGAGCGGGAGCTCATTGCTGACTAGCTGGCAGATCCCTGTTCAAATCCCTTCCCCACATCAGGAAGAGGTGGGACTTGAACCAGGGGTTTCCCATATCCTGGGTGAGCACCCTTATCACTGGTTACAAGGGAAATCCTCCTTGTTGTGCGGAGTTAAGCAGCTGCTCAGCATGGCTACTGAATCGGGCCCCACATGCGAGTTAGGCAGAGGAGTGGCCATCTTCCCCCAGTTCATGGATCCCCGGCATAAATAGACACCTGTCTCCTAGGGAGTGACAGGGCTTAGCACACACCCTTCTCACAGGTATCACCCCTGGCTAGCTTTGGCACCTTCCCGCCTAGCATGCTGACTTTGTCAATCGTATTCTAAGGCACCAATCTTTCTCAATTCTTTGTACAGAGAGCCCAGATGCCTAACTCAGGTGTTGTGGATCACAGTGTTGTTCCTGTGGTTTTTCTAGGGGCCCAAAGGTAAGTGTTGCAATGCTCAGCATCACAATGCCTAAGCTGACTTGTGAATCTGCACCCACCAGTTCATCACACTTCCTTGATATGACAGGTTACATCTTCTCTGGGGGCATTTTGACTTCACTCTAATTCAAAACAATAGAAGGTAGTGGCCATTTGAAACATGGCATTATAACTGAGGGGAACCTGTGGCTCTGTTACTTTGGGAACAGTGGGAGAGGGCAGACATTTTGAAAAAGGGCTATTCTTGGTGAGTTTCTCTGAAGGAGAAGATTTTTTGTTCCAACTTCTGATCAGATATGAAGAATAACAGGAACAAAGGACCACTAGTCCTCAGTATTACTTTTTAGAAAACTACCTCTTACACAAAAAGAAAAGGAGGACTTGTGGCACCTTAGAGACTAACCAATTTATTTGAGCATGAGCTTTCGTGAGCTACAGCTCACTTCACGGTATGCATCTAAGGTGCCACAAGTCCTCCTTTTCTTTTTGCGAATACAGACTAACACGGCTGTTACTCTGATACCTCTTACACAAGATCTACTCAGCATGGAAGGCACAAGGGAGAGAGTACAGATAGTCACAGGTTTCAAGGCCAGAAGGATCCATTATGAGCATCTTGTCTGACCTCTTGCATACAAAGGCCAAAGCATTTCACTCAGTAATTCCTGTGACAAAGCTATAACTTTTGGTGGAGCATAGCATATTTTTTAAGACATCCGGACTTGATTTAAAGACCTCAAGTGATGGAGAATCAAGTCTGTAGTTAAGTGTTAGGAGTGCTAATGACAATGTAGGAATCAAGCCTGTATTTTTGCCTGAGATACAATTTTGGGTCTTGCTTGCCTGTTTGCTTTTTTACATTCTTACTAATATATGTTAACAAAGGAATCCATACTAATATGTGTAAACAAAGGACAAAAACACTGCTTATATTGTTTTTGCCTGGCCAGGTGGGTTTGTTAGTATAATGGGAACAGATAGAAAACTGTTAGTGTTACTGGGTGTTATGCTGGTGTGACATTGCACTCCATATGATTTATAAAAATGTTTAAGTGTGAATATGATATAACTGGAATATGCTTTATGCAAAAGATCTCTTGGAAGGTGTCATTACAAAGCTTATAATCTACTGAGTGTGTTCATCCTATTTGTATGAATGTATCATCCTTGTATCTGAAACTAGGAATATAAAATATAACTCTGAGGTTCTACTGTAGTAATGCAAAATGTTGGCCATTAATGGTGGTTTAGAATCTTGATGGCTCCCATTAACTAGGACAATTGGTTGTAAATGGCTCTATTTACTTGTAAGCCTTCCTGTATACCTATATGCCAGTCAGTGGGTAATGAAGTCTTACAGTGACATATGACCACATGATACTGGACTCCATCTTAAACGTGGCGCTTTTCCACTTAGAAGAAAGCATGGGAACCCAGAGAGAGACACAGGATTCCCACCTTGTGCCAATGCTATAAAAGGGGTTGGAAGCTGCAGTTATGTGAAATCCCATGCTTTTCACCCAAGATGCCTTCTGGAACTAACAAGGACTGTACCGGGGAAAGGATTGGGCCCAGATTAGAAAGGAGTCTAGTCTGTGAAAGAAGCTTATTAGAACATCTCCAAGGGTGAGATTTACCTGTATTCAGTTTCTTAATGTATTAGGCTAAGGCTTTATGGGTTTTTTTTATTTTGCATGGTAAATTACTTTGTTCTGTCTTATTGAGACCCCTTAAATCCTACTTAATACAATTACTTTAATAAACCCAGAGTAAGTGATTAGTACCTGGCAGAACAAACAGCTGTGCATATCTCTCTATCAGAATTAGAGGGTGGACAAATTATGAGTTTATCCTGTATAAGCTTTATACAGAGTAAAATGATTTATATGGGGTTTGGATCCCAATGAGAAATGGGTGTCTGGGTGCTGAAGATAGGTGATCTGCTAAGCAGTTTTTGGTTAAAGTCTGCAACTCTGGGGAGTGGACCGGACCCTGGTCTGTGTTGCAGTAGGCTAGCATGTCTGGCTCAACAAGGCAGGGTTATGGAGTCCCAAGCTGGCAGGGAAAACCGGCTCAGAGGTAAAGTCAGCATGTCAGGTGACAGTCCCCAGCAGGGAAAGGAGCAGAACTGCCAGCAGCTCCTCCAGCTGCTGTCCTGCCCCGAGTCCCCCTCCCTTCAGGTAACATGGGATGGGGATGGGAAGAGCATGGGGGTCCTGGGCTGGGGGTGGAGCGGAGTCATGTGGGGAGGTTACATGCCCCCCCTTAGCTGGTGTGCCCTCCCCCTCCCATACCGGCAAAATCTTTTGTTTACTTGCACCACTGGACAAAGACCCCAGACTCACAACCTTCCAAAAAGGAACATGATCATACATTACTGTGTATCAACCAAACTTGTGATCTCATCAAAAATTATTTCATTTTTGTCCATAAAACCATGCTGATTAGAATTAATTAAGTTTCCATCCTTTAATTCTCTACTGGTTGCATCCCATATTATCTTTCCTGGGATTTTGCTCAGGACTAATGCCAGGCTAAGCAGCCTATAGTTTTCTGCTTTACTTTACCATTACAGACTGGCATTTAGTCATTGGTCTCCACTGGGAGATCCAGCAGGCATAATCTTGGGGGGAGGAAGTGTGCATCCAGTATCCTCCTTTGGGATGCTTTTGTCTCTGGGCTGCCTCCTCCCAGCCGCCTATAGTGTGGATTCTACCCCCAGAGTGCACAGCTCAGCATGTACTTCCACCAGTTTCAAGGGCTGGAACTGGTCAAAGGCCTGATGCAGGGAGCACAGAGGTGGAAGGCTTCTTGCACCCATCCTGCACGGCCCCGCTAGAACAAGGGCATGGCTAACCCTGCACTAATTATTCACATACTCGGATGAGCAGCAATTATGCTACTTTTCTTCTCCTCCCCCAAGGAGTACACCTGATGGCCATAGGTCACTAGAAAGGGAGGGACAGCAGACCCCAGTCCTGTCTCCTGACCAATAATTCCGTGTGGGCGTAAAGCCTCTAAAAGGGCCTGTTCTCTTTCAGGGTCCAGCCAACAGTCAGGTAAGAACCAATTTGCGGGCTCAGAGGAGGGGTCTTACCATGCTGGAGGTGGACATGGGAAGCACATGTGTGGCTGAGCCAGTGAGGAATTGCCAGGAGCAAGCATCCCAATTTCTGGAGCAGGGGCCTGTTTGCCGACACACAACACTGTAATTTTGGGTGGATTTTGGTGGTTGCTTGAGATCCCGGGCAGCCCGGGGATTTCGCCTGCAGCGTCATCTTCTGACCACCCGCAGTTGCTGTGCTACTTGTGCCATATGCAGCAGCAGTCAGGGGCGGTACCCGGTTGCCCCTCTGATGTGAGCTGGGCAGAGGCTCAAACTGGGCAAAGGGCTGCGGAGCAGCCCCCTCCCCTTTTCACTCGGAGCTCAGCAGCAAACCTCCTCTCACCTCAGTGGAGGAAGGAGCACGGGGAAGCCCCCTTCTGTGCAAGTTGAAGACGGGGCAGCTGCTGGGATCTGTTGGGGTCCTGGGGACTGAGGGCCACTGGCGCCTGCCAATGGGAATCAGGGGGTCCCAGGAGCAATGTGGGAAGGGAGCCAGGGATGAGGTGAGTAGGGGAGCTGGGGGCTTTGTTTTTGCACATTTTCTGTGCACTTAGGATTGAAGTTTCTACTTGTCATTGTCACATACATACACCACTCATTCTGTGGCTGGGCAGGGAAGTTTAAAAAATCCACATGACTTATTCTTTTAAAACTCTCCTGATTTCTAAGCCAGGCACTTGGAGAGCTGGGATGGGGAGGCCACATGAAGGACAGAGCCCAGCAGAGGTGCCGAATAAAGGTCTGGAGGAAGTCACAGAGCCTGGGCCACAGGGGATCAGGGGACAGAAAACAGAATAGGGAGTGGTCTGAAATGGGACTTGGTTTGGAGCCCAGAGGCAGCAGCTCTCTGAGGCTCGTAAAGAAGCAGCAACCCCTGCAGCCAAGATGCCCCAGACCCTGGGGATTAGCCAGGGAAAAGGGTCAGTGAGATCTCAGCAGTTGTTAAAACAAAAGGAGGGGCAGCTCTGCTTGAAAAGGCAGGTGAAGGGCATGGAAAGGTGGGGCTGGTTGTGTAATTGTCAGCCAGAGGGGGAGTAAGCCGGAGGTGTGAGGCATCGGCTACATCTAATGCCAGGAGGAAAATACAGAAAAGTGGTACCCAGACTCTGGAACTAGCACTCTCTCTATGGGACCTTTCAGCTGATATAGGGGCAACCCAAGTGCTGTGCTGGAAAAGTCTCACATGCAATGGAGCCCCTCTTGCAGCTCTATTGGACTGTTCCCGAGAGGGACAAATGAGGGCTTCAGTTTGCCACTTACAAATGCTGGAACTGCAGCAGCCTCTGGGGTGAAGGGCAGCCGTTAACGAGTGGGCAGGTCTCTGTGCTAGAGTGGGGGAAGGAGACAATTTGGTCAATGACACTGGGACAAATCCTACATGCAAAAAATTGATCATGACAGTGTCTGCACCCAGCCAACAGAACTCATGCACTGCAGATTTGGTCTGAGAAATCCAAATGCTAAACTACATGGAAATTATTTTATCTACAGCATCTTGAGAACTAAATTTGAAACAGGTTTCAGAGTAGCAGCCATGTTAGCCTGTATTCATAAAAAGAAAAGGAGGACTTATGGCACCTTAGAGACTAACCAATTTATTTGAGCATGAGCTTTCATGAGCTACAGCTCTGGTTCGTCTCTAAGGTGCCACAAGTCCTCCTTTTCTTTTTGTAAATTTGAAACAGTAGCTCCTAGGAAGCTACATATTTTAGATGTAGTGTTTAAACTCCTAACTCTCCTTCAGCAGAGCTTGAATTCTCCAAAACTACTTTGGGTGCTTGCACTGAGCATTTCCATATCTTAACACATTTGGATTCCTTTAAAATTGAACCTTAACTCTGAACTTGCACAATTTGTACTACTTGTTTTTAGGGCAATTGCAACATTCTTGTAATAAATATTCTTTAACCTGAACTCCAGTCTAACGTAGCTTTTCTCTGGGAATACATATGTAACAAATGTTAAGTATTCTCACCTCTTGTCATATGTAGTAACTATAACAGGAAGTGCTTGAATTACTTATTTCCCCTGCCCCTTTATCACCCGCAACTCCTGCAGCCTTTCCTGCCTCTGCTCATTTGCTTCACGGTTGTTTCTTGTTCTAAGCTAAGGCCTTGATCCTGCAGACACTAACACGCACGCTTAAATTTAACACGAGGTGTCCAAATTGATTTAGATGGCACATAAATGTTTGCAGGATCAGAGCCTCAGATCAGTAGCTCTTCAGGGTTTTACTCTGACTCCACATGTTCTTCTAAGGCAAATAAGAAAAGATGTTGATAGAGATCAAATTTCATCACAACTCTATCCACACCCAGCCAACAAAACTTGCATTTTGCCGGTTTGTTTTGAAGAATGCGCACACTGAATGACAAAATTCTCTATCAAGTGGTGACTCAGTAGGGATTTTTTGACGTATATTTTTGGAACTGATATATGATTGAATGTGTGACTGGTATGTCAGATCATCTACAGGTAAATACAAAACTAGGAAAATTAACAAGTTCAAAATCAAGTAAAGAAATTCACTGAAATTATCTTAAATGGTTCCTGATTTAACCATTTAAAGCATTACTTCAAATAGCTTACATTTTTTTCAAAAATACTTTTGTAACAGATTTAGGATCTAGATAGTATAGTATGAGCTCTGAAAAATTCAAGCTGCTGTTCTTCCCATCAATTGCTGGAATCATTAAAACTCTCACTTTCCTGTCCTATTCTCACCACTTAGCTGATGAATGATTCAAAACAGCATATTTCTATAAATAGTATAGAAATAGTATATTTCTAACCAAAAATTCAGAAGTCCTTCTACCTACCAGCTAGGTTATGGGGTGGTCAATGACTTCTGAGAGGGTCTGAGGACCCAGTTCATCCCTGTGCCAGAGCTAAACTTGACACAGGGGAAAGGTATAACAAGACCTTTGCATCTCCTCAAACCTGGGATAAATACAGCAGCCCAGAAATGGACCCGGTTGCTCAGAGGCTATTACAGCTGTTCAAATTAACTATTTCTATCACCTGTAAATCTGATGAATTCTCTTAAAACTTTTAATAATTTCTTCCCATCTGTTCCCTTCTACCCTTTGGGAATAGCTATGAGGCAGAATTGATGCCCAGAGAGAGATCACCATGCTCACTGCATTGTCTCTTGGTAACTCAGCAGCATTTTCAGCTTTGTAACCAATTTTTAAATTTACCTTAAATGCCCACACAGACAACCCCTTCACACATCTCCTCACCCCTGTTCCTGCCCAGACAGATAGACAGACACACACACTCTCTCTCTCTAATGCTACCTCTTTGTTGAAGGCTCAGCTTGAAGATCAAATAATTATTTCTTCAGATTAAGCCAATATTTCCAATTTCTTCACTGTCCTTCAGGCTTCTGGTGTTAATCAATAATGACTGGCTGCCAGTTTCTTTCATTTAACAGCAGTGTCAGATTAATAGCTGAATAGACTGAGGACAAATGTGAAAATGAAAAGAGCATGATTTAAACTTCCTTCTGTTTATATGTGATGTGGGGTGAGCCAAAGCCACTGATCAGCAAATACACAATTGGGAGTTTTACAGGAAGTCAGCTTGTGGTGAACAGCAGCAACTTATGAGAACATTGAGCCTAAAACCAACGTCCCCAGTGTTCAAATAAGAAATAACCTACATCAAAATGATCCGTTCCTCACATAGAAATGGTATCCTTACAAAATGAAGTATGTGGAATTTTTTTCGATATGTCGTCATATACACTTTTTGGTATGCTATCTAATACCATAGCAAATGAACTAAAATGCTTAGTTATATTTTCAAACCACCTCGTGGTGTCCTGTGGTTCTTGTCTTATAGTGACACCCGGAGGAGAAAAGCTTTCAAAATAAGAACAAGCCTGAGTTAAGGCGGGTGTGTGTCATGAGGTGTGTATTTTAGTGTCCAGGACACAAAGCAACAATAAGAACTGAATTTGCATTAAAAATTTCTCCCATCCCCAGATGAGATGCCTCATAACAAAAAAAAAAATCAGTTAACCCAGCAACAATGTACTTATCTATTTCAATATTTACAAAACCCACATTAAATAAAATGAATCTTGCTCTGGCCATGTGGTAATCATATGCCTATTCTTCTTACCAAGTAAAAAGAAATACATACCTTACCCCACACACACAAACGTGAACTCAGTTTCTTATTGTGACATTGCATTCCATATGTTTACGAAAATATGCTAATAAGTATAAATATAATGTAACTGGAATATGCTTTATGTAAAAGGTCTCTTGTAAGCTATCATTACAAAGCTTATAATCTACTGAGTGTGTTCATCCTAATTCTATGAATGTATAATTCTTGTATCTAAAGGCAGAAATACAAAATATAACTCTGAAGTCCTATTGTAACTATGCAAAGTGTGGGCCATTAGTGGTGGCTTGGTATCTTGATGGCTCCAATTACCTATGACAATTGGTTATGAATGGCTCTGTTTACTTGCAAAACTTCCTGGGTACGTGCAGACCAGCGCTGGAAGAATGAAGGTTGGGGTCTCACAGGACATGTGACCATGTCACCTGGTCCTGGAATCCATCTTAAACCTGGTGCTTTTCCATTTAGAAGGAGGGGTGGGGACCCAGAGAGACAAAAGATTCCCACGTTGGCCCAAAGCTATAAGAGGGTGTGGAACAGAACAAAGGAGGCTGTCAGTCAAGAGAAACTCCCGAGTTATCACTTGATCTGGAACTAACAAGGACAGTACTGGGGAAAGGATTGGGCCTAGATTAGGAAGGAGTCTAGTCTGTGAAAGAAGCTTATTGGAACATCTGAGGGTGAGATTTCCTTGTTTTCAGTTTCTTAATGTATTAGGCTTAGACTTGCGTGTTCTGTTTTATTTTGTTAACTTACTTTGTTCTGCCTGTTATTACTTGAAACCACTTAAATCCTACTTTTCATACTTAATAAAATCACTTGTTTATTAATAAACCCAGAGAAAGTGATTAATACCTGGGGGAGCAAACAGCTGTGCATATCTCTCTATCAGTGTTACAGAGGGCAGACAATTTATGAGTTTACCTTATACAGAGTAAAATGGATTGATTTGAGGTTTGGATCCAACTGGGAGCTGTGTCTGGGTGCTGGAGACAGGTAACCTGCTGAGTGGTTTTCAGTTAAAGCCTGCAGCTTTGGGGGTGTAGTTCAGATCCGGGTCTGTGTTGCTGCAGACTGGCGTACCTGTCTCAACAAGGCAGGGTTCTGAAGTCCCAAGCCATCAGGAAAAATGGGCTCAGAGGTAATTCCAGCACATCAGGTGACAGTCCCCAGGGGGTCTCTATGACCGAACTCGTCACACTTATATTTTGACAACTTTCTAACCTTGAGGTGTGTCTGTAAGATAGACTTGTCCTTACAAGATCAGGCTGTGGTCACTGCCCTCACCTGGCTGAGAGCATCCATAACCACACTTTCTTTTCCTGGCTTATAATGAACTGAGAGCATATTGTCAGACGGTCTGTGAATCCATCTCCACAGGGGTCCTTCATTGTGCTTAGCAAGGATCCACTGCAGAACACTGTAGTCTGTGAATTCTGTACCTAGTAAATAGGGATGATAAGCCTTCAGTACCTCCACAAATCAGCAGACATGCCAGTTCTGGTGAGAACACTCACACACTCATCAACTTCCTGGACTCCACCATCAGCTTCAACAATGAAACCCTAAGGACAACCATATACAAGAAATGCACAAGTCAACACACCTGGATTCAGTAACCACCCCAAACACACCAAGAAATCTGTTTTCTACTGCCAGGTTCTACTGAATATGTTCCGAGGAGAAAGTCAGGGATTCATACCTTGACATGCTCAAAACTGGCTTCACCAAATAAGGACATGCCACCAGAGAAGTAGATTGGGGTTGGAAGAGACCTCAGGAGGTCATCTCGTCAAATCCCCTGCTCAAAGCAGGACCACCACTAACTAAATTATCTCAGCCAGGGCTTTGTCAAGCCAGGCCCTAAAAACCTCTAAAGATGGAGATTCCACCACCACACTAGGTAACCCATTCTAGTGCTTCACTATCCTCCTAGTGAAATAGTGTTTCCCAATATTCAACCTAGCCCTCAACCATTGCAACTTGAGACCACTGCTCCTTATTCTGTCATCTGCCACTACTGAAAACAGCCGAGCTACATCCTCTTTGGAACCTCCCAACCCTCAGATAGTTGAAGGCTGCTAACAGATCCCTGTCACTCTTCTCGTCTACAGACTGAATAAGCCCAGTTCCCTCAGCCTCTCCTATTAAGTCATGGGCCCCAGCCCCCTAATCATTTTTGTTGCCCTCTACTGGACTCTCTCCAGCATCCTTTCTGTAGTGGGGGGACCAAAACTAGTCACAGTACTCCAAATGTAGCCTCACCAGTGCTGAATAAAAAGGAATAATCACTTCTCTCAATCTGCTGGCAATGCTACTACTAATACAGCCCAATATGTCATTGATTCTTTTTGGCAACAAGGGCATGCTGCTGACTGATATCCATCTTCTCATCCACTGCAATCCTCAGGTCCTTTTCTGCAGAACTGCTGGTTAGCCAGTCGGTCCCCAGCCTGTAGCGATGCATGGGATGCTTCCTTCCTAAGTGCAGGACTCTGCACTTGTCCCTGTTGAACCTCATCAGATTTCTTTTGGCCCAATCCTCCAATTTGTCTAGGTCACTCTGGACCCTACCCCTACGCTCCAGCATATCTACCTCTCCCCGCAGTTTAGTATCATCTGAGAACTTGCTGAGGGTGCAGTCCATCCCATCATCCAGATCATTAATAAAGATTTTGAACAAAACCAGCCAGAGGACTAACCCCTGAGGAACTCCTGCTAGATACCGGCTGCCAACTAGACACAGAGCCGTTGATCACTACCCATTGAGTCTGACAATCTAGCCAGCTTTCTATCCACCTGATTGTCCATTCATCCAATCCATACTTCTTTAACTTGCTGGCAAAAATACTGTGGGAGACCATATTGAAAGCTTTGCTAAAGTCAAGATATATCACATTCACCATTTTCCCCATATCCACTGAGCCAGTTATCTCATCATAGAAGGCAATCAGTTTGGTCAGGCATGACTTGCCCTTTGTGAAGCCATGTTGACTGTTCCTGATCACCTTCCTCTCCTCCAAGTGCTTCAAAATGTATTCCTTGAGGACATGCCCCATGATTTTGCCAGGGACTGAAGTGAGGCTGACCGGTCTGTAGTTCCCTGGGTTCTCCTCCTTCCCTTTTTTAAAGATGGACACTATATTTGCCTTTTTCCAATCATCCGGGACCTCCCCCAATCACCACAAGTTTTCAAAGATAATGGCCAATGGCTCTGCAATCACATCAGCCAACTTCCTCAGCATCTTCGGATGCATTAGATCTGGGCCCATGGACTTGTGCATGTCTAGCTTTTCTAAATAGTGCTTAACCTTTTCTTTCATCAGGGAATGGGCCCCCCAAATAACCCAAGAGAACCTGCTTCCGTACAGAAATAAAACCCCCTCTGACTGCACATCCCTAGTTGTCACCTACCACCCCACTCTGGAATTCATATGGGGTACCATCAAAAAACTACAAGCCATGGGGACCCATCTGGAAAGAAATCTTTCCTGAACCCCCACTTTGGGCATCCAAACAGCTCCCCAACCTCTCCATGCTCATCAGCAGAAGCAAGCTCCTCGCAGACCAGGAACCATCAAGTTAAAGCAGCCCCACACCCTGCCAGAGCAACAGATGCAAAACCTGAAGACCTATCTCCACTGCTACAATGATCAACACCCTCCACCACACACATTTCAAGAGCTTTGGGTCCTGCACATGCCTACCACAATATGTGGTGTATCTCATCCAGTGCACTAAACGCCCCAATAACAACTATGTGGGTGAAACCAGACAATCACTACACTCTTGAATGATGTAGATAAACACTGGTCACAGAGCGATCACTCTATATCTGACCTCTCAGTCCTCATCCTCAAAGGAAACACACGATACTTTCAAAAGACGAGCCTGGGAGATTAAATTTATAACTTTGCCTGACATTCTTCCTGACACTAAGAATCAAGGACTGAACAGAGACACTGGAATTTTTCACTTATTACAACAATCTATAATCCATTAGCACCCCCAGCAGCCTTTCCCCTCTTATTTTCCTCTCCTATGACAGGAGAGGTTTAAACAGGCCACTTCACCTTGAATGGTCCCTTGAAATATGTTTACTACTTATGCTAAACAATCTGTTCCACTTTGTATTTACCTGTGATACTCTGTGTAAATATCCTAGACCTGAAGAAAAGCTCTGTGTGAGGCCACCAACAGAAGTAGGTCCATTAAAAGATATTATGTCACCCACCATATCTCTCTCAAACAATACTGCACATTCAACCACAGAGTAACTGCAGAGGCGTGGGGTGCCCACTTTAATGAGCAACTAGTGATGACAGATAAGATGATGTAAGGAAAAGGGAAGCATTACAATAATGGGACATAAAAATATCCTGGAAAAAAAAATTAAAGAAAAAACAGAAGCACTGCAAAAAAGATATGGAAAGAAGAAAGAAAGTAACACTTAATTATGAGGCACAATTAAAAAAAACTGAAGGAAGAATTAAAGATGACAGAAGTGAGTTCAAAAAAGCAGTTAAAAAGCCCATGAAAATGGGTGTTTTCTTTGGCATAAAGATCTAGCAGTAAAGGGGAAAGCTCTGGAACAGTGCAATGAGAGGGATTTAAGAAAAAGCCAAAATATGTTTCAGCAAAGCAGGAGGTCCAAGGAAGAAGCCAAGACAAGACTGGCCAAATTATTTGGCAAATAGTGCAGATGACCTTAGAAGCATTTAACTTTATATTCTACTCCCAGGGGAATCCTGCACCAAAAAATTAAAAATTCTGCACACACTGTTTTAAAATTCTGCATTTTTTATTTGTCAAAATAACACAATCATGCCAGTTTCAATTTTTTTGGTAATTTATTATTTTCAAAATACTTGTCAGCAAATATGTCTGCAATAATACAGACAACAAAGATTCAGGAAATATTTTTGGACAAATAGATTCCTTACTAAGCTTATTAATACAGACTTGATGTACTTTTGTTGACAGTTATCTTCTGTTTCAATGAAATTAAATATTTCATTGAAACAAAGTCATTATACAAAAGTTTGTTATACAAAAGTATTGTAACAACCTGGCCTAAGATGGTGCTAATGACCTTAAGGACTGTTTTGTGTCTGTCTGTCAAGTCTTGTCCAAGTTCAAGCTTCTATATATACTGTTAGGTATTTGACAGGTTTCAGAGTAGCAGACGTGTTAGTCCGTATTTGCAAAAAAAAAAAGGAGTACTTGTGGCAGCTTGGAGACTAACAAATTTATTAGAGCATAAGCTTTCGTGAGCTACAGCTCACTTCATCGGATGCATTCAAGTGAGCTGTAGAATTAGTGTGTGCAGAATTTTTAATTGTGAGAGACAAAGGACAAGCCCTGCCTCCGGCATGCTGAATGAGTCCGATGGTCTAGGTTCCTCAATGCCCACGATTGATGGAAGATGATAATAGCGCGGAAGAATCAAAAGATGGAAAGTTAACCCCCTCCACGTGGTGGTTTGCCCTATTATAGGGCCTGAGCCCTATCATGAATATTTATTCTAATGCCCCGCCTTCCATGTCCAAATCCACTTCTTCACCCTCATAATATTGGGGGTGCATTTATCCTATAGGTTAACGTATTAATGCCATTTAACTCATTATCAGATATGTCACCTCTTGGTCAAGCAAGCTGGTGCTTAGACATCTGCCAACGATTCTATCCTAAAATATCCCAGTCTGCTATCACTTCCATGTTCCTGCAGTTGCCTGGTACCATTAGGTTCCAACGCCTGTTATTGAACAAGCTAGTCCTAGTTCCCCAAAATCTAAGGGTACCTGTCAGGCCATTTATCTAAGCCAACGGTCACAGGCCTAATATACTTGGCTATTCTTATGCTAAGTTGTTTATACTGATGTCTGACAGGATACAGGCCTGTAGTTTCCTTGTGTTACTGCTGAATGTAATGAAAAGTTAAATTAGCTCTATGGGCTACACTGGAAGGCACAACTTATAATGTCCTAGTTATTCCTTATACCTTACCTTTTGTACTTCCTCTCTCTTTTAATACTTACAGAAGGTTATGAAAATTTCTGTGTATCTTTTAGTAAAAAGGTTAATATTCACCTTCTAAAAACTACTGTGTCTTTAAACATATAGAATTTATATCAGAGATTATCATAAAGTATCATAAATACTTTGATCTTTTGCCATTTTCTCTCCAGTTCATCACTTGGAAAAACACGCTGGCATATGTGAGCTAACATGTACACCTATGAATGTTCCCTTTGCCTTAACAAAGCTCTTTGCAAGTATTTTAAAACATGTCTCTGTCTTTTTTAAATTTTAGCTTTTCATTATTTTGGCTGCAGTTCTTTATAATTTCTAGAGGTTGTGCTACATATAAATCATGGGTCTAGAGGCATGGGGTCACATACCAAATCCTATTGCCTTCCTTCTCTAGATCAGGAGGGTCTTGGGGAGTTGGAAGACTTGGTCAAATCCTCCTCCAATTAAACAATTTGGGGTGATTTTATTAACACATATTCAAACAGACCTTTTTACATTCATTTCTCCTTAACAGATCTATTTGTACATATTTTAAAACATCTTCCCCTCTCTTTTTACATTTTACGTTTTTTTTGTACATTTAGCTGTGTTTGTTTATCACTTCTAGAGGGGGTGCTTTTATCAGTCACTAATTTAGAGGTGCAGGCCTGTATCCCAAATCCTATTGGCTTCCCTCTCTTGGTAAAGTGGTATTTTGGTTAAGGGTCAAATGGAGTTAAGCTGGAAGGATGAGTTAGGCCAGAACCCCTGTCTCCAGTGCTTCCAGGCCACCACAGCAGAGCTACGACAATGCACTGTAAACTCTAGCGGACTAGACCCCACAGAAAGTGCCACCCATGGAAGTCCCAACTGGCAGCACCCTCACGGCCTCTGATGGGTCCATGCACACTATTTAAGCAGGGAGGACGTTCCAGGATGCTATCTGTACAACCAGGTAGAACCCTGGTCTACTGCTGATCCTGCCTTGTTCCTGTTTCCTAACCTCATTCTGGCCCTTTCTCAGCCTTGCTCCACGCTTTGGACCCAGGCCTGCTCCTGCCTTCCCTACCTGCAAGTACTCCAATTCCGACTCTGGTTTGGCCTTTGGCTTGGGCATCTGTAGTCCATGATTTCCATAAACTTATACCAGTAACTGTCAGGTATATTTGTCTTTATCCCTTTTTAAAAGTTCAGAGACCTATGGATGATATTTTTGGATCTCTCTTCAGTTTATTTTGCCAGTCATGCAGGAATTTTCTGTTGCAATTACAGTTCTATCTGACAGACAGAATGGTTAGTTTTGAACAGTTTTAACGTCCACAGATATTTATATTGTATGAAAAAAACCCATATAATAATAAAGGAAATAAGGATAACCTGGGGAATTACAGACCAGTCAGCTTAACTTCAGTACCCAGAAAGATAACGGAGCAAATAATTAAACAATCAATTTGCAAACACCTAGATAAATAGCAGTCAGCATGGATTTGTCAAGAACAAATCATGTCAAACCAACCTGATAGCTTTCTTTGAAAGGATAACAAGCCTTGTAGATGGGGGGGGGGGGGGAAGCAGTAGATACCGTATATCTTGACTTTAATAAGACTTTTGATACTGTCTCCCATCATCTTTTCATAAACAAAATAGGCAACTGCAACCTAGATGGAGCTAAGCGGGTGTGTAACTAGTTGGAAAACCACTCCCAGAGGGTAATTATCAGTGGTTCCCAGTCAGGCTGGAAGGGCATAAAGAGTGGGGTCCTGCAGGGATCAGTTCCGGGTCTGGGTCTGTTCAATATCTTCATCAAAGATTTAGACAATGGCATAGACAGTACTCTTTTATAAAGTTTGCAGATTATACCAAGCTGGGAGGGGTTGCAAGTGCTTTGGAGACTAGGGTTAAAATTAAAAATAATCTGGACAAACTGAAGAAATGTTCTGAAGTAAATAAGATGAAATTCAATAAGGACAAATGCAAAGTACGTCACTTACGAAGGAACAATCAGTTGCACACATAGAAAATGGAAAATGGCTGTGAGGAAGGAGTAGTGCAGAAAGAGATCTGGTGATCATAGTGGATCATAAGCTAAATGAGTCCACATTGTAACACTGTTGCAAAAATAAAAGCAAACATCATTCTGGGATATATTAGCAGGAGTGTTGTAAGGAAGACAGAAGAAGTAATTCTTTCGCTCTACTGCACGCTGATTATGCCTCAACTTGAGTTTTGTTCCAGTTCTGGGTGCCACAAATGAAGAAAGCCCAGAGGAGAGCAACAAAAATGACTAAAGATCTAGAAATCATGATCTATGAGGGAAGATTGAAAAAATTGGGTGTTTAATCTGGAGAGGAGAAAACTGAGAGGGGACATAACAGCTTTCAAGTACCTATATAAGGAGGAGGGTGAAAAATTCCTAACTGTCAGGGTGGTTAAGTGCTGGACCAAATTGCCTGGGGAACCTCCATCATTAGAGGTCCTTAAGAACAGGTTAGACATACACCTGTCAGGAATGGTCTAGTTTAGGGGTAGGCAACCTTTGGCACTCAGCCTGTCAGGACGGTCCAGGACGGTTTGTTTACCTGGAGCATCTGCAGGCACGGAGCCCCGCAGCTCCCACTGGCCGCGGTTCGCCATTCCCGGCCAGTGGGAGCTGTGGGCAGCAGCAGCCAGCACATCCCTCGGCCCGCATTGCCTCCCACAGCCCCCATTGAGTGCAGTTGCACTGTGCATTTACTGGTAGCTGAGCTGCTTGTAGCTTCTCGTGTGCACTACGGGCTTTAGTTTCACTTTGAATTTTTCACGTGTTCCTCTCACTGCTCTTTGTGACAAGCTGGTCTCCACAAACTCAGTTCCTGTCAAACTCTCCCAGGTTGTTCTTCCCTTAATGGTGACTTATGGACCCATTTGGACACATGCCTGCACACACACAGAAGGGGACTGAACTCATTCTTTGCTTTGCTCTCGTCCCTTTGCCACTCCAGCACTTTGTGCGAGAGCATCTGAGACTGTTTTGTAAGCTGAAGAAAGCAGAGGAGCTCCCAACCCTCTGGGTAAAGCAGCCGCAGCCTGGAAGGCTGTTGTACAAGGCAGAAGGATTTGCAGCTGTAGGAGATACAATATGTCCTGTGAGCAGAGCTGGAAGGGGAGAGGTAAAGCATTGTGGCGGGGGGTGGGGAGGCCAGGGAATGGTTCAAACTTGGCTGCAATGTCAGAAAAAACAACATGTATCAGTAAGGCTTGTCACTGAACATGCTTCTGTGTTACAAGGGACAATCATTTTTCTCTCTTTGGGATCTCTGTTAGGTTCATAGATTCATAGATATTTAGGTCAGAAGGGACCATTATGATCACCTAGTCTGACCTCCTGCACAATGCAGGCCACAGAATTTCACCCACCACTCCTGCAAAAAACCTCACACCTATATCTGTGCTATTGAAGTCCTCAAATCGTCATTTAAAGACTTCAAGGAGCAGAGAATCCTCCAGCAAGTGACCCGTGTCCCATGCTACAGAGGAAGGCGAAAAACCTCCAGGGCCTCTTCCAATCTGCCCTGGAGGAAAATTCCTTCCTGACCCCAAATATGGCGATCAGCTAAACCCTGAGCATATGGGCAAGATTCACCAGCCAGATACTACAGAAAATTCTTTCCTTGGTAACTCAGATCCCACCCCATCTGATATCCCATCACAGGCCATCGGGCCTATTTACCATGAATATTTAATTACCAAAACCATGTTATCCCATCATACCATCTCCTCCATAAACTTATCGAGTTTAATCTTCAAGCCAGATAGATCTTTTGCCCCCACTGCTTCCCTTGGAAGGCTATTCCAAAACTTCACCCCTCTGATGGTTAGAAACCTTTGTCTAATTTCTAGTCTAAATTTCCTGGTGGCCAGTTTATATCCATTTGTTCTTGTGTCCACATTGGTACTGAGATTAAATAATTCCTCTCCCTCTCCAGTATTTATCCCTCTAATATATTTATAGAGAGTAATCATATCTCCCCTCAACCTTCTTTTAGTTAGGCTAAACAAGCCAAGCTCCTCGAGTCTCCTTTCATAAGACAAGTTTTCCATTCCTCGGATCATCCTAGTAGCCCTTCTCTGTACCTGTTCCAGTTTGAATTCATCCTTCTTAAACATGGGAGACCAGAACTGCACACAGTATTCCAGGTGAGGTCTCACCAGTGCCTTGTATAACAGTACTAAAACCTTGTTATCCCTACTGGAAATACCTCTCCTGATGCATCCCAAGACCGCATTAGCTTTTTTCATGGCCATATCACATTGGCGGCTCATAGTCATCCTATGATCAACCAATACTCCAAGGTCCTTTTCCTCCTCCGTAACTTCTAATTGATGTGTCCCTAGCTTATAACTAAAATTCTTGTTATTAATCCCTAAATGCATGACCTAACACTTCTCACTATTAAATTTCATCCTATTACGATTACTCCCAGTTTACAAGGTCATCCAGATCCTCCTGTAGGATATCCCTGTCCTTCTCTAAATTGGCAATACCTCCCAGCTTTGTATCATCCGCAAACTTTATTAGCACACTCCCACTTTTTGTGCCAAGGTTAGTAATAAAAAGATTAAATAAGATTGGTCCCAAAACCGATCCTTGAGGAACTCCACTGGTAACCTCCCTCCAGCCTGACAGTTCACCTTTCAGTAGGACCCGTTGTAGTCTCCCCTTTAACCAATTCCTTATCCACCTTTCAATTTTCCTATTGATCCCCATCTTATCCAATTTAACTAATAATTCCCCATGTGGCACCGTATCAAATGCCTTACTGAAATCTAGGTAAATTAGATCCACTGCGTTTCCTTTGTCTAAAAAATCTGTTACTTTCTCAAAGAAGGAGATCAGGTTGGTTTGGCACGATCTACCTTTTGTAAAACCATGTTGTATTTTGTCCCATTTACCATTGACTTCAATGTCCTTAACTACCTTCTCCTTCAAAATTTTTTCCAAGACCTTGCATACTACAGATGTCAAACTAACAGGCCTATAGTTACCCGGATCACTTTTTTTCCCTTTCTTAAAAATAGGAACTATGTTAGCAATTCTCCAATCATATGGTACAACTCCTGAGTTTACAGATTCATTAAAAATTCGTGCTAATGGACTTGCAATTTCATGTGCCAATTCCTTTAATATTCTTGTATGAAGATTATCTGGGCCCCCCGATTTAGTCCCATTAAGCTGTTTGAGTTTCGCTTCTACCTCAAATATGGTAATGTCTACCTCCATATCCTCATTCCCATTTGTCATGCTACCATTATCCCTAAGATCCTCTTTAGTCTTATTAAAGACTGAGGCAAAGTATTTGTTTAGATATTGGGCCATGCCTAGATTATCCTTGACCTCCACTCCATCCTCAGTGTTTAGCGGTCCCACTTCTTCTTTCTTTGTTTTCTTCCTATTTATATGACTATAGAACCTTTTCCTATTGGTTTTAATTCCCTTTGCAAGGTCCAACTCTACTTGACTTTTAGCCTGTCTCACTTTATCCCTACATGTTCTCACTTCAATAAGGTAGCTTTCCTTGCTGATCCGTCCCTTCTTCCACTCCCTGTATGCTTTCTGCTTTTTCTTAATCACCTCTCTGAGGTGCTTGCTCATACAGCTTGGTCTACAACTCCTGCCTATGAATTTTTCCCCCTTTCTTGGGATGCAGGCTTCCAATAGCTTCTGCAGCTTTGATTTAAAATAATCCCAGGCCTCCTCTACCTTTAGATGCATAAATTCTTCAGTCCAATCCACTTCCCTAAGTAATTTTCTTAATTTTTGAAAGTCAGCCCTTTTGAAATCAAAAACCCTAGTTGCAGATTTATTTTTGTTAATCCTTCCATTCAGTTTGAACTGAATTAGCTCATGATCACTTGAGCCAAGATTATCCCCTACAACCATTTCTTCTGTGAGGTCCTCACTACTCACCAAAACCAAATCTAAAATGGCATCCCCTCTAGTCGGTTCAGCAACTGCTTGATGAAGGAATCCATCAGCTATTGCATCTAGGAAAATCTGAGCCCTATTATTATTACTAGCACTCGTCCTCCAGTCTATATCTGGGAAGTTAAAGTCTCTCATGATCACACAGTTTCCATTAGTATTTACTTTATTAAAAACATTAAAAAGGGCTCTATCCATATCCAAATTAGATCCCAGCAGTCTATAGCACACCCCAAGCACTATGCCAGGGGAGGCTCTAATAGTTTTCTTCCCCAATGTAATTTTTGCCTAGACGGACTCTGTCTTATCCAGGTTTGCCCTGTACAGACCCACAGGCATAAATCTAACACCTCTCCTCTGGATTCTTTCCCACATTCATACGGGTATAAAGTTGGTGGCTTTGTTGGAACCTCTTCTACAACACACTAATGTCTAGTGTGTTTCCTGCTGGGTTCCTGTATCACATTGTGTGGGCTCCTGCAGTGTCTCCCACTGTCACAGCTCTGGAAGCCATTCTCTTCCCAGCTTTCTGAGACCGCTCCATGTTGATGCTTTTCCTTTTCATCCATGGGACCTCACCTGCTGGATATAATAAAGGAATTCTGAAGTTATTTTGTTGACAGTGGATGGTGACATTAAAAAAGACAAACACCGCCCCCAAACCAGAGTCAATATCCCAGAACACTGAGGTCAAATTCAGCAGTGGTTCGTAGATTTTAAGACCAGGAAGGACCACTATGCCAATCCCATCTGGAGAGAGTCCAGCGGAGGGCAACAAAAATGATCAGGGGCCTGGGGCACATGACTTAAGAGGAGAGGCTGAGGGAACTGGGCTTGTTTAGTCTGCAGCCTTCAACTACCTGAAGGGGGGTTCCAAAGAGGATGGAGCTCGGCTGTTCTCAGTGGTGGTAGATGACAGAACAGGTTGCAGTGGGGGAGGTCTAGGTTGGATATTAGGAAACACCATTTCACTAGGAGGGTGATGAAGCACTGGAATGGGTTCCCTAGGGAGGTGGTGGAATCTCCATCCTTAGAGGTTTTTAAGGCCCAGCTTGACAAAGCCCTGGTTAGGATGATTTAGTTGGGGTTGGTCCTGCTTTGAGCAGGGGATTGGACTAGATGACCTCCTGAGGTCTCTTCCAACCCTAATATTCTATGATTCAATGGTCTTCTGCACACACAGGCTGAGGAATTTCACTCAGGACCCAGCAATTCCTGTATTGGAAGGAACTATTCTTCCCTCGTATGTAAGTGACACTGTGAGCCTAGTAACTGGCAGTTAAACTCAAGCATCTCTTACAACAGTGTTTTTCAGCAACTGGTTGTGGGCTGGCGCTGGTCCCTGAGATCTCTCTGACACAGTTTAGAAATGCAGCAAGCTGGTCCCTGGTATCGAAAAGGTTGAGAAACAGTCTTAGAAAACAGACATCGAATCTCAATTTATAGACTTAAAATGACAGAGAATCCACCACATCCCCTTGGGTGGCTAATCACCACATCCAGTGGCTAATCACACGCACTTCAAAATTTGCCCTTTATTTCCAATTTGAATTTTCACTATATTGATATATTTTAAAAGTGCTGAAATCACACAGGAGCTTTACAAGAGTACGGGCCTGTGCCCTCAGTCACACCGATGCAAATTCAGACGATCTCTGCTGATTTCAGCGAAGTTATTACTGGATTAAAACAGATCAGAATCTGGGCCCAAATTTTTAAATTACTTAGGCATAAAAGAAAAGGAGTACTTGTGGCACCTTAGAGACTAACCAATTTATTTGAGCATGAGCTTTCGTGAGCTACAGCTCACTTCATCAGATGTATACCGTGGAAACTGCAGCAGACTTTATATACACACAGAGAATATGAAACAATACCTCCTCCCACCCCACTGTCCTGCTGGTAATAGCTTATCTAAAGTGATCAACAGGTGGGCCATTTCCAGCACAAATCCAGGTTTTCTCACCCTCCACCCCCCCACACAAATTCACTCTCCTGCTGGTGCTAGCCCATCCAAAGTGACAACTCTTTACATAATCAAGTCGGGCTATTTCCTGCATAGATCCAGGTTTTCTCACATCCCCCCCACCCCCATACACACACAAACTCACTCTCCTGCTGGTAATAGCTCATCTAAACTGACCACTCTCCAAGTTTAAATCCAAGTTAAACCAGAACATCTGGGGGGGGGGGGTAGGAAAAAACAAGAGGAAACAGGCTACCTTGCATAATGACTTAGCCACTCCCAGTCTCTATTTAAGCCTAAATTAATAGTATCCAATTTGCAAATGAATTCCAATTCAGCAGTTTCTCGCTGGAGTCTGGATTTGAAGTTTTTTTGTTTTAAGATAGCGACCTTCATGTCTGTGATTGCGTGACCAGAGAGATTGAAGTGTTCTCCGACTGGTTTATGAATGTTATAATTCTTGACATCTGATTTGTGTCCATTTATTCTTTTACATAGAGACTGTCCAGTTTGACCAATGTACATGGCAGAGGGGCATTGCTGGCACATGATGGCATATATCACATTGGTGGATGTGCAGGTGAACGAGCCTCTGATAGCGTGGCTGATGTTATTAGGCCCTGTGATGGTGTCCCCTGAATAGATATGTGGGCACAATTGGCAACGGGCTTTGTTGCAAGGATAAGTTCCTGGGTTAGTGGTTCTGTTGTGTGGTATGTGGTTGTTGGTGAGTATTTGCTTCAGGTTGCGGGGCTGTCTGTAGGCAAGGACTGGCCTGTCTCCCAAGACTTGTGAGAGTGTTGGGTCATCCTTTAGGATAGGTTGTAGATCCTTAATAATGCGTTGGAGGGGTTTTAGTTGGGGGCTGAAGGTGACCGCTAGTGGCGTTCTGCTATTTTCTTTGTTAGGCCTGTCCTGTAGTAGGTAACTTCTGGGAACTCTTCTGGCTCTATCAATCTGTTTCTTTACTTCTGCAGGTGGGTATTGTAGTTGTGGCCATTGTTTATTAGCACTGTAGTGTCCAGGAAGTGGATCTCTTGTGTGGACTGGACCAGGCTGAGGTTGGTGGTGGGATGGAAATTGTTGAAATCATGGTGGAATTCCTCAAGGGCTTCTTTTCCATGGGTCCAGATGATGAAGATGTCATCAATATAGCGCAAGTAGAGTAGGGGCTTTAGGGGACGAGAGCTGAGGAAGCGTTGTTCTAAATCAGCCATAAAAATGTTGGCATACTGTGGGGCCATGCGGGTACCCATAGCAGTGCCACTGATCTGAAGGTATACATTGTCCCCAAATGTGAAATAGTTATGGGTAAGGACAAAGTCACAAAGTTCAGCCACCAGGTTAGCCGTGACATTATCGGGGATAGTGTTCTTGACGGCTTGTAATCCATCTTTGTGTGGAATGTTGGTGTAGAGGGCTTCTACATCCATAGTAGCCAGGATGGTGTTATCAGGAAGATCACCGATGGATTGAAGTTTCCTCAGGAAGTCAGTGGTGTCTCGAAGGTAGCTGGGAGTGCTGGTAGCGTAGGGCCTGAGGAGGGAGTATACATAGCCAGACAATCCTGCTGTCAGGGTGCGAATGCCTGAGATGATGGGGCGCCCAGGATTTCCAGGTTTATGGATCTTGGGTAGTAGATAGAATATCCCAGGTCGGGGTTCCAGGGGTGTGTCTGTGCGGATTTGATCTTGTGCTTTTTCAGGAAGTTTCTTGAGCAAATGCTGTAGTTGCTTTTGGTAACTCTCAGTGGGATCATAGGGTAATGGCTTGTAGAAACTCGTGTTGGAGAGCTGCCGAGCAGCCTCTTGTTCATATTCCGACCTATTCATGATGACAACAGCACCTCCTTAGTCAGCCTTTTTGATTATGATGTCAGAGTTGTTTCTGAGGCTGTGGATGGCATTGCGTTCCGCATGGCTGAGGTTATGGGGCAAGTGATGCTGCTTTTCCACAATTTCAGCCCGTGCACGTCTAAAGTCTGCTGCAGTTTCCACGGTATACATCTGATGAAGTGAGCTGTAGCTCACGAAAGCTCATGCTCAAATAAATTGGTTAGTCTCTAAGGTGCCACAAGTCCTCCTTTTCTTTTTGCGAATACAGACTAACACGGCTGTTCCTCTGAAACCTGTCATTAGGCATAAAACAATCCCTCTTTAGATATGAACAGCAAATGCCACACGGTGGCACCAGCCAGCTGCCTTTTCTATTCCTCAGAAATATCCTCAGGGATGAACAGCACAGGAACAAGCAAAGCCCATTTCATTCGTCCCCACTGTAGCAACAGGAGGTTAAATTAAAAGTCTGTTTGTTAATTGTATAGAAGGTGAGTCTGAATTTATACCAAAGTCACCTCTGACTAAAAGAGTCACATAAAAACTACTCACAAACTCCAAGGATTTAGCTTGTTGTCAATAGAAACCCAGGTCTATTAAAAGTGGCTGACAGGGTTCTAAAATCTTCCTGCAACGAATGATGCTGAATTCTGAGTCTAGGGTAAACACTGGCCATGCTGGAAGCTGTGTCTGTCTCTGTGCCTGTCCAACACCAAGTGCAACAAGATTCTTTGTGCTACTGCAATAGAAACAATAAGAATTAATAATGTTCTACCTGAGCAGAAAAGCCTCTCAGCAGTTTACTGTCACTTCTCCCTTTCAGATAAGCCAGAAGAATATTTCGTTGTAAACTGGAAAATGATGAAGAATCCAGGTCTGTCTTTTTCCGTGTTTCTGGGGCAGGATATTTGGTTTTTCCCTTGTTTGCTTCCTGCACTCAGTGTCTCAGTTAATGGCTGCCGAATCCGCAGAATTCTTGTCGAGGATTAGTAAAGGTTAGAGGGAGAATGGGTCTATTTCACATGCCAGCCTTCTTTCCAGAGCCGTGATGGGACCAGATACACCTATCAGCTGTGAGAGGGTCAGGGAATGTCAGGGCCATCCTTAGGATTTATGGGGCCCTATGCAGTATTATTAAACTGGTGCCCCTATGCCCGACGGCAGCCCGGGGTCGCAGCCCGGGGCGGGAGGGACGAGGCAGCAAAGGATACCAAGCCACCCGGCCCACCTCACGGTGGCGGAGAGTCACAGTTCCCCTCAGAGACCCCCGGACCCTCTCCCTCACGCAGAATGCGCGGTGCTGGTACCTGTGAATCCGGCCCCTGCCGAAGGAGAGGGCAGTGTGCGCTGGGTGTGCGGGAGCCGACCCGCTCTCACCTGCTGTCATGGGCGGTGAGTGAAGCTGCTGCTTGGGGATCCTCGCTCCCCACCCACCTCTTCTGCCTGTGGCCCCGCCCATACTCCACCCCTGCTCCTCCCCCACTCCACTCAGGCCCCGCCCTCACTCCGCCCAGGCCCCGCCCTCTCCCCACTGTCTCCTTCATCTCTTCCCTCCTCCTCCTCCCTGCTCACCCCCTTCCAGCCAAATCCCTGAACCCAAATGAAGCAAATGACATTTGAAAAAAACACTCTTCTGCCATTTCTTTCTAGAGAAAATGGAGCGTGTTTTCCACTGCATGTCAGATGGTGACGACTGGACATGCAGAAGGTACCGAATTAAAAGCACTAAATTTGGGAATAAAAAGTGTCAGTGACGGGTTTTTTGATATGCCCATAAGTTTGTCAGAGATTTATTTGCAAAAACTTTGTAGTAAGGGCGAGTCAGCTGCCGTGCTGAATACAACGTGAAATATTATGGCGTACATGATGCAGCTCTTCTCTGTTTTACATTTTCTTAATCAGTATTTCTAAGCTGATCTTATATTTTAAATGTACTCTTAAGCCTTCAGAAAGGAATCATTCCAGAGTACTACAGATTTAACTCACGGAAACAAAGACATTATTTTAAATTAATCAGTCACAGAGGTTTAGTGTGTTCATAACAATGTTCCCTGCTTTTACAAAAAGGGACAATAATTTACTTTGTGTGATCTCCATAACAATAGACGTGTTTATTTCAGAGTAGCAGCCGTGTTAGTCTGTATTCGCAAAAAGAAAAGGAGGACTTGTGGCACCTTAGAGACTAACCAATTTATTTGAGCATAAGCTTTCATGAGCTACAGCTCACTTCATCGGATGCATAAAGTGGAAAATACAGTGAGGAGGTTTTTATACACACAGACCATGAAAAAATGGATGTTTATCACTACAAAAGGTTTTCTCTCCCCCCACCCCACTCTCCTGCTGGTAATAGCTTCTCTAAAGTGATCACTCTCCTTACAATGGGTATGACAATCAAGGTGGGCCATTTCCAGCACAAATCCAGGGTTTAACAAGAACGTCTGAGGAACAGTGGGGGGGGGGGAGGAATAAACAAGGGGAAATAGGTTACTTTGTATAATGACTCAACCACTCCCAGTCTCTATTCAAGCCTAAGTTAATTCTATCCAATTTGCAAATTAATTCCAATTCAGCAGTCTCTCGTTGGAGTCTGTTCATGAAGCTTTTCTGTTGAAGAATAGTCACTTTTAGGTCAGAAATAGAGTGACCAGAGAGATTGAAGTGTTCTCCGACTGGTTTATGAATGTTATAATTCTTGACATCTGATTTGTGTCCATTTATTCTTTTATGTAGAGACTGTCCAGTTTGACCAATGTACATGGCAGAGGGGCATTGCTGGCACATGATGGCATAGATCACATTGGTAGATGTGCAGGTGAACGAGCCTCTGATAGTGTGGCTGATGTTATTAGGCCCTATGATGGTGTCCCCTGAATAGATATGTGGACACAGTTGGCAATGGGCTTTGTTGCAAGGATAGGTTCCTGGGTTAGTGGTTCTGTTGTGTGGTGTGTGGTTGCTGGTGAGTATTTGCTTCAGGTTGGGGGGCTGTCTGTAGGCAAGGACTGGCCTGTCTCCCAAGATCTGTGAGAGTGATGGGTCGTCCTTCAGGATAGGTTGTAGATCCTTGATGATGCATTGGAGAGGTTTTAGTTGGGGGCTGAAGGTGACGGCTAGTGGCGTTGTGTTATTTTCTTTGTTGGGCCTGTCCTGTAGTAGGTGACTTCTGGATACTCTTCTGGCTCTGTCAATCTGTTTCTTCACTTCAGCAGGTGGGTATTGTAGTTGTAAGAATGCTTGATAGAGATCGTGTAGGTGTTTGTCTCTGTCTGATGGGCTGGAGCAAATGCGGTTGTATCGTAGAGCTTGGCTGTAGACAATGGATCGTGTGGTGTGGTCTGGGTGAAAGCTGGAGGCATGTAGGTAGGAATAGCGGTCAGTAGGTTTCCGGTATAGGGTGGTGTTTAAGTGACCATCGCTTATTAGTACCGTAGTGTCCAGGAAGTGGATCTCTTGTGTGGACTGGTCCAGGCTGAGGTTGATGGTGGGATGGAAATGGTTGAAATCATGGTGGAATTCCTCAAGGGCTTCTTTTCCATGGGTCCAGATGATGAAGATATCATCAATATCGCGCAAGTAGAGTAGGGGCATTAGGGGACGAGAGCTGAGGAAACGTTGTTCTAAGTCAGTCATAAATATGTTGGCATACTGTGGGTATCAAGCCATGTGGGTACCCATAGCAGTGCCGCTGATTTGAAGGTATACATTGTCCCCAAATGTGAAACAGTTATGGGTGAGGACAAAGTCACAAAGATCAGCCACCAGGTTAGCCGTGACATTATCGGAGATAGTGTTCCTGACGGCTTGTAGTCCATCTTTGTGTGGAATGTTTGTGTAGAGGGCCTCTACATCCACAGTGGCCAGGATGGTGTTATCAGGAAGATCACCGATGGATTGTAGTTTCCTCAGGAAGTCAGTGGTGTCTCGAAGATAGTTGGGAGTGCTGGTAGCGTAGGGCCTGAGGAGGGAGTCTAAATAGCCAGACAATCCTGCTGTCAGGGTGCCAATGCCTGAGATGATGGGGCGCCCAGGATTTCCAGGTTTATGGATCTTGGGTAGCAGATAGAATATCCCAGGTCGGGGTTCCAGGGGTCTGTCTGGGCGGATTTGTTCTTGTGCTTTTTCAGGGAGTTTCTTGAGCAAATGCTGTAGTTTCTTTTGGTAACTCTCAGTGGGATCAGAGGGTAATGGTTTGTAGAAAGTGGTGTTGGAGAGCTGCCGAACAGCCTCTTGTTCATATTCCGACCTATTCATGATGACAAAAGCACCTCCTTTGTCAGCCTTTTTGATTATGATGTCAGAGTTGTTTCTGAGGCTGTGGATGGCATTGTGTTCTGCACGGCTGAGGTAGTGGGGCAAGTGATGCCGCTTTTCCAAAATTTCAGCCCGTGCGCGTCGGCAGAAGCACTCTATGTAGAAGTCCAGTCTGCTGTCTTGACCTTCAGAAGGAGTCCACCTAGAATCCTTCTTTTTCTAGTGTTGGTAGGGAGGTCTCTGTGGATTAGTATGTTGTTCTGAGGTGTGTTGGAAATATTCTTATTTTCTTATTATTCTTATTAAACTTCATGCTTATGAAATTTCACCAACTTCAAAAAATATGTTTCCAAAGATTTTAGGCACAACAAAGGGTTTTATATCTGACCAGGTGCTGATTTTGCTGGAGGGTTCTCTTAAAACTGGTTCATCAAATAGTCAGAAGTAAAGAAAGGGAAACTCGTTTGTCCAGCGATCCTGTCCCTTTAAGGGCTGTCTTCAAGGAGAAAGGGATGGACAGGAACGCTTTGGAAGCAAGCTTTTTGTACTATAGTAATTACAATTAAAACATGTATGTTAGAGAAGGGTGATCTTTTGAACGATTTATTTAAAAAACTATATGTCTGCTGCTCACAAACCAGGAAGAATTAGTGGGGGAAGCAAAAGTGGATGGGAATCTGGGGGGCAGTGACCATGAGTTGGTTGAGTTCAGGATCCTGACGCAGGGAAGAAAGGTAAGCAGCAGGATACGGACCCTGGACTTCAGGAAAGCAGACTTCGACTCCCTCAGGGAACGGATGGGTAGGATCACCTGGGGGACTAACATGAAGGAGAAAGGAGTCCAGGAAAGCTGGCTGTATTTCAAGGAATCCCTGTTGAGGTTACAGGGACAAACCATCCCGATGAGTCGAAAGAATAGTAAATATGGCAGGCGACCAGCTTGGCTTAACGGTGAAATCCTAGCGGATCTTAAACATAAAAAAGAAGCTTACAAGAAGTGGAAGGTTGGACATATGACCAGGGAAGAGTATAAAAATATTGCTCGGGCATGTAGGAATGAAATCAGGAGGGCTAAATCGCACCTGGAGCTGCAGCTAGCAAGAGATGTGAAGAGTAACAAGAAGGGTTTCTTCAGGTATGTTGGCAACAAGAAGAAAGCCAAGGAAAGTGTGGGCCCCTTACTGAAGGAGGGAGGCAACCTAGTTGAAAGAGGATGTGGAAAAAGCTAATGTACTCAATGCTTTTTTTGCCTCTGTCTTCACTAACAAGGTCAGCTCCCAGACTGCTGCGCTGGGCATCACAGCATGGGGAAGAGATGGCCAGCCCTCTGTGGAGATAGAGGTGGTTAGGGACTATTTAGAAAAGCTGGACGTGCACAAGTCCATGGGGCCGGACGAGTTGCATCCGAGAGTGCTAAAGGAATTGGCGGCTGTGATTGCAGAGCCATTGGCCATTAACTTTGAAAACTCGTGGCAAACGGGGGAAGTCCCAGATGACTGGAAAAAGGCTAATGTAGTGCCAATCTTTAAAAAAGGGAAGAAGGAGGATCCTGGGAACTACAGGCCAGTCAGCCTCACCTCAGTCCCCAGAAAAATCATGGAGCAGGTCCTCAAAGAATCAATCCTGAAGCACTTACATGAGAGGAAAGTGATCAGGAACAGTCAACACGGATTCACCAAGGGAAGGTCATGCCTGACTAATCTAATCGCCTTTTATGATGAGATTACTGGTTCTGTGGATGAAGGGAAAGCAGTGGATGTATTGTTTCTTGACTTTAGCAAAGCTTTTGACACGGTCTCCCACAGTATTCTTGTCAGCAAGTTAAGGAAGTATGGGCTGGATGAATGCACTATAAGGTGGGTAGAAAGTTGGCTAGATTGTCGGGCTCAACGGGTAGTGATCAATGGCTCCATGTCTAGTTGGCAGCCGGTGTCAAGTGGAGTGCCCCAGGGGTTGGTCCTGGGGCTGGTTTTGTTCAATATCTTCATAAATGATCTGGAGGATGGTGTGGATTGCACCCTCAGCAAATTTGCGGATGATACTAAACTAGGAGGAATGGTAGATACGCTGGAGGGCAGGGATAGGATACAGAGGGACCTAGACAAATTGGAGGATTGGGCCAAAAGAAATCTGATGAGGTTCAATAAGGATAAGTGCAGGGTCCTGCACTTAGGACGGAAGAACCCAATGCACAGCTACAGACTAGGGACTGAATGGCTAGGCAGCAGTTCTGTGGAAAAGGACCTAGGGGTGACAGTGGACGAGAAGCTGGATATGAGTCAGCAGTGTGCCCTTGTTGCCAAGAAGGCCAATGGCATTTTGGGATGTATAAGTAGGGACATAGCGAGCAGATTGAGGGACGTGATCGTTCCCCTCTATTCGACATTGGTGAGGCCTCATCTGGAGTACTGTGTCCAGTTTTGGGCCCCACACTACAAGAAGGATGTGGATAAATTGGAGAGAGTCCAGCGAAGGGCAACAAAAATGATTAGGGGTCTGGAACACATGAGTTATGAGGAGAGGCTGAGAGAACTGGGATTGTTTAGTCTGCAGAAGAGAAGATGATTTAACTGGGAATTGGTCCTGCTTTGAGCAGGGGGTTGGACTAGATGACCTTCTGGGGTCCCTTCCAACCCTGATATTCTATGATTCTATGATTCTAAGAATGAGGGGGGATTTGATAGCTGCTTTCAACTACCTGAGAGGTGGTTCCAGAGAATATGGTTCTAGACTATTCTCAGTGGTAGAAGATGACAGGACAAGGAGTAATGGTCTCAAGTTGCAGTGGGGGAGGTTTAGGTTGGATATTAGGAAAAACTTTTTCACCAAAAGGGTGGTGAAACACTGGAATGTGTTACCTAGGGAGGTGGTAGAATCTCCTTCCTTAGAGGTTTTTAAGGTCAGGCTTGACAAAGCCCTGGCTGGGATGATTTAGTTGGGGCTTGGTCCTGCTTTGAGCAGGGGGTTGGACTAGATGACCTCCTGAGGTCCCTTCCAACCCTGATGTTCTATGATTCTTGAAAACAGGTAAAACCTGTCCCTCCCCTATTCCTGAGTGTCAGGATTCAAAGACTGGGAATCTGCATAGCCAGCTTTGGGATGTTTACATGAATCACCCCATAATGAATCCAGCTTCTGCAGGCCCAGTGGGCCAGGAACACACCAATACACATTCCCAGTATTGATACCAAGGAATCCCTAGCTCACACTGTCTGACCCATTTCAATATAGTGGTTTTTTGATGTTTTCATGCTTTCAGTGTAAAATACAATATGTTCCCTAAAGATACTGCATGTAGATGCGGCCTTTCACCCTATCATCATGCACTTTGGTGGTGCATCCAACACTGGTGTCCCTTAACCTCCTTTGATGGTCCACCATGGCCTGCTGTGATGTTACTGACATAAGCTGTGACCATATAGATCATTGTTGCAACCACTGTTATATATTTGCAGCAAATTTTGTACAAAGGTTGTCGTGTAAGGTGTCTATGGAAAGGTTATGATTTGCTGGTTATGATAATGCAATCTGTATGTGTGTATCATTTTTGTAGATAAAGTTATGGATATTGGCTATGTCCTTATATATCAATGTGTTTTGATTCTGAAGTAGCCTTAGCCCTGGTCTACACTTGAGGGGGGGATCGATCTAAGTTATGCAACTTCAGCTACGTGAATTATGTAGCTGAAGTCAACGTACTTAGACCTACTCACCACGGTGTCTTCACTACGGTGAGTCGATTGCTGCCACTCCCCCGTCGGCACTGCCTGCGCCTCTTGCAGCGGTGGAGTACAGGAGTCGACGGGAGAGCGCTCGGGTATCGATTTATCGTGTCTAGACTAGACGCGATAAATTGACCCCCGCTGGATCGATCACTGCCCGCCGATCCAGCGGGTAGCGTAGACATAAAGCATTTGGTCAGCTTCTTGAGAAAGGAATTTGCAAATTAAGTGCCCAATCAAGAAACACTTAACTAACAATGGGCCTTGGGAGACTCCAATCCACATAGAAAGTCTTCCTGGGGATGTTCAAGATACCATGTGAGCAATGGCTGCCACCTATAAAAAAGTGAGTCATTCATGGACATGTGACTTGCCCATGTGGCTCCAAACTCCATTTTGCTGTAATTTTCCACTGTAAGAACAAAGAGGGGTCCTTACACCTGGAAGAGACGATGAAAGGCGGCTGCCTCGTCTCCATCTGGTCTTCAGTCCTGCATCTTGCTTCTGGAGGGACTTTGCTACAAACTGAAGCTCTGAATAAAGGACTGAATGACCCATCCCAGCTGGGGATGTTCTCCAGAGACTTGATTTGAACCTGCAGTTTATTCAATCACTGATACAAGCCTGAACCAAGAACTTTGCCATCACTGGATGTCATTGATTCCGTTGAACCAATTCTAGCTCTCATCTCTATCTTTTTCCTTTTATGAATAAACCTTTAGATTTTAGATTCTAAAGGATTGGCAACAGCGTGATTTGTGGGTAAGATCTGATTTGTATATTGACCTGGGTCTGGAGCTTGGTCCTTCGGGATCGGGAGAACCCTTTTTCTTTTACTGGGGTATTGGTTTTCATAACATTTGTCCCCATAACAAGTGGCACTGGTGGTGATACTGGGAAACTGGAGTGCCTGAGGGAATTGCTGGTGTGACTTCTGGTTCGCCAGTGCGGTAAAACCAAAGTCTTCTCTGTCTGGATGGTTGGGTTTGCCTTGGTGTGCATAGAAACCCCAGTCTTGGGCTGTAACTGCCCTGCTTTAAGCAGTTTGTCCTGAATTGGCACTCTCGGTTGTGTCCAACCAAAGCCAGCATCATTACACCTGCATAACTAGTGAGCAATCGCTTTTCCTGTTTATAGACCCATGTGCACTTTGGGGGCTGGAGGGGCACATGCTCTCCACGGATGGCTCCAGCACAGTTCAGGAAACCCATTCACACAAACACTGCAGTTATTTCACGGACATCGCCCACCTTCAGCAGCGGTCGAGCAGCAAAGCAATGCTTGCTTGGCACACATAGGCTGTCCAAGGTCCAGTGTGCTTCAGCAGCAGCGGGAACTACAAGTTGTGGGCTACAAATTGTGGCACGTTGGGAGACGTTCCCGGTTCCCCCTGGAAGTCTCCTCTGCCCTCCCAGCCTGGGGTCTCAGCGCTGACTGAAGCTGGGAGCAGGAGGCAGCAAGCAGAGAGGAGGCTGCTGGACTGGAATCTGCTCTGTGTTTCTTTACAGAATAAAGCCTGTTCCTGGTGGTTTGCATGAGTGGGTCTGGTCTGAGGTGAACTCACACCAACCCACAAGGCAGAGCACACGGAGGAGCCTCAGGCCCCGGTTCCCAAAGTTGTGTAAAAAGTCACAAGGCTGACTTACTCTATCTTGAACAAGCTCAGACTGGGCCAGAGACCAGGAGGGGGCTACACAGATATCACTACAGAACCAGCAGTTGACTCTCCAATACCAGAATGATAGTCACTGTAACAATCCGGGGTAGCACCCACTTGTGGACTGGTGTTGCTTCTCGCATCCTTTTGTCCTGGTGCTCAAGGGCTGGAACAAGCTCCTCTCACAGCTCCAGGATTCTCATGTAAGTCCTGAGCCCATCGCTGGTCATCGCATGTCTGCATGACAGGGTAGTCCCTCCACTCCATGCTTGCGGGTCAGGTCCAGAACCGCTGCTCAGCACAGGCAGATTCATCTCTCATGAGAAACTGCACCCACTAACTACACTCCTCCAGCTCTGTGTGCAGCTTGCCCGTCCCCCTGAAGGCAGCATGCCAGCACTTTCTCACGGCACTCAGCCGCTGCTGCCATGCGCACCACTGCCTCTCGTGCCCCACGTCGTTGTTCTCTTCCCAAAATAACAGTTGCACTATAGTGCCCACAGGCAGTGCAGGTTTATCTGTCTGAGCAAAACCCAGGCCTTGACACCTGTTAGGATACAGGCCACAGGCAGAAACAAGGAATGTGTCTGTGATGCTGGCAGGACAGATGCCAGCTCTTGCCCAGGCTGCAGGCATTAGCTAAGAACTCACAAACTCATAGCTGGGGACCAGACCAGGTCACCTGTATATTAGACTCTAAACTGAAACCAGAGATCCCCAGGGGCACTTCCTGGGTCTGCCCTGAAAGATGCTTTGAACAGACAGATCGCTACAACTTTAACCTATAAATAACTCTCATTCCTATTTCCTAGTTAATAAAGGTTTATTATAGGAATGGCTCCGGGCATTGTCTTCGGTGTAGGTAGGACCTAGAGCAGGGGTTTTCAAAGGCTGGGTCGCGGCTGATGAGGGAAAGCCGCTGGCTGGCCACAGACGCTTTGTTTACCTGAGCGTCCACAGGTACCACTGCTCGTAGCGCTCAGTGGCCGCGGTTCATGGTCCCTGGCCAATGGGGGCTGCGGGAAGCGGTGGCCTGGCCCGCACTAGCTGGGAACGGCGAACCGCAGCCGCTGGGAGCGGCGAGTGGCAGTACCTGCGGATGCTCAGGTAAACAAAGCGACACGGCCCGCCAGCAGCTTTCCCTGACCAGCCGCGACCCAGCCTTTGAAAACCCCTGATCCAGAGTGTCAATGGAGTCCACTTTGTCTGGGCTGCAAGATAGCCTGACTGCATGGTGAGACTGTCTGTGACTGCATGGTGAGACTGGTGTAATGATCCAGGAGTTCACATTTGTTACTGGCTTGGTGAAATCTAATTCTAGAACACAGCATCAGTTTAGGCTCTCTGCCCTGTTTTTGACAGTCTGCCCTGAGATAGGCACTTATGGTTGTGAGCCACTCCAGAGAGGGTGACAGGAACAGTTAAGATGCTTACTAAATTAGGGCAAATGAAACTAAAGCTATAATGCAAATAGGGGTAAGGAAAGAAACGTAAAGATTATTTTAAAATGGGCTTTGCAGGAAGCCTAAGACCGAGTGTTTTGTTTGAGGCCTGGTAGTAGTAATAGTTAGCATAAGACGACTTTAGGCCTAATATAAGAACCAACCTTGGGTTAGAAGATTTAGCAATGTATATCTTGTGATAATCTGTGATAGACTGCAAAGGCTTGGAGTCCCCCCTTTCCCCAAATAAATGGAATCAGTGTTTGTACAGTTACCTGGGATGATGGAGTCTGTGCGGCAATCATACAGCATCCCCAGCTGGAAAGGACGACCCAGAGCCGGCATGTCAATGGCTGCATTCTCAACAGAGGCCATGCTTGTTACTGGGAGATTTGCCCAGACCTAGAACACACCACCAATATAGTTACAGTTTACTGTACAGACTCTCGTGCGGGCCGTATTCTCTTTACATGAGAGCTCTAACCTCACTGGTGTTCAGTATTCCACATATCGATACCGTTATGGAGAGAGTAATGCATTCGCGGGAACGATATTGGCAGTCCTAGAACTACACCTTTGACTTCTGAAAGGTTATTGAAAGTCTTTAATCTTACAGCAGGTTAGGGAAGGCTGAGTTACAATCATGCTCTGAACAACCGTAAACAACCTGAAAAGCAAAAAAGACACAAAATCCAGACTAGGATTTAACTAACTGAACAAAGGAAGAGAACCTCTGTCATTGCTGATGTGTATTCACAGCAGATCGTGAGCCATTCTAATCAAGAGTGCCATGGCTGTAAAAAGAAAAGGAGGACTTGTGGCACCTTAGAGACTAACCAATTTATTTGAGCATGAGCTTTCGTGAGCTACAGCTCACTTCATCGGATGCAAGTGGAGAGAAACTGAATGGAGGTAATAGTGAGCTCAAAGGACAATGACAATGGAGTAATTTTACATTTGTAAGACGCATCTACATATTGGACTGGCAGGAGAGGGAATAGCACAGAAAAGGAGGTATAACAAAATGCAAATAGGAAAGCAATAAAATACCAAAAAGGTCTCACTGCATCTCTGATTCTCTTCTTTGTCTGTATCCCGCATCTTGCAAAAACTTCCAACTGAGCTTAGTGCTTACTACTGTAAACACTCTCTGTGAAGGCCCAACCCTGCAAATACACCCAGCCTTGCTTGCATGGTTTTCAGGACTGGGATCTGGGACTATTCTCTTCACGGTGGCAATCTGCCATCCTACATGTATGTAAAATACAAAGCACACTTTGGGATTCTATATAGTAATTTCCATAGTAAAATTATTTAGAGAACAAGAAAAAGGCAAAGTCAGTCACTCAGAAGTCAGGAAGTAACAAAGGTCAGTTGCCCATGCCACCTTAATTCTGCCTTCTTGTGCATGTGCAAGCTGATTCAGTAGCCGTGCCATAGTTAAGGCTGCAATTGTCTAAAGCCAATTTTTCAAAGCTTTCGAAAAGCCACATACATAGATTGGCTTGAAAACTGATGTCTAGAATTGGGTGGTGCAAATTTGGTGTTATTTGTACGAGGGGTTCATGAGACAATCTTTCCCCAAATGATCTGTTTTTAAAATTTCCAACTTTGTTATAAAGACTTATTTTGATGCTAATAGAGAGAATTCTATGGGCAGTATCTACCTAGAACTTACATCACTGTACTTATCCCAATGAGACCTAGCAAACGGTACCAAGAACCACCTCCAAAATTAAAAAACATTATCAGACTGTTTTTTGATAGCAAGACCTCTCCCAAGAAAATAACCTCAGCCTAGGGGAAGGTGCCCTGGACTGGAACCGGAAGACTCACTGCTAATATTTTTGGAATAATTCATGGAACAGAAATTCAGTTTCTGGCAAGCTCTAAGGAAGGGGCTCTGCCCTCCCTTTACCCTCAGAAGTGGTAATAGCTGGGGGGAAGGGTTCCTGATGGGGGTTAGAGTTCTGGGGTTCTCCTCCCCTCCACCAGAGGGTAAGGGAAGCATCGAGCCCTTTCTCTCCACAATGGGCACCAACTGGAGGGGGTAGGGATGCTGCTTCCATCTGCTAGCTGCACTGCTCACAGTCCTTCAGTTACTGGCTTTCCTCCTCTCCTTGGCCTCTCCAACCCTGCCAGAGGCATGGAGGGGACAGAAAGAGTGCCAGAGTGGGTAGCTAAGGAACACCCAGAAGGCTCCTGATGTGTCTCAATCATGTCTCCACCACTGCCCCTGCCATCTCAAAACACAAGGGAAATTTACACACCAAACTTTTGTCAATATGGAGTTAAGGGTGCAGGCACTCAGTTCTGCCCTGTGCTCCTCATGCTCATCCAGAATGTGAGAGTTTAATTTCCAGAACTCAAACACAGGAAAACCAGGAAATATGGAAGTAGGGTTCCCTGGCACCTACAAGAAGGTTAGTGTTATAAGGAAAAAATAAACACAAACTTTGCATGTTTGGAGAGTTGAGGTGACATTTCCCACACAACCTTAACTCTGCCCTGGTAGGAATGCCAAGAGGAACTGGGAGCATCACAGCACTTTACTGGTCACGGAACAAACCCTGACATTCTAAGTGCTCATCACAACTCCAGACCAGGACTGATATTCAGATTGCCCCACTGATTCTCACTGTTCTGTGCTGCACTGTGGATATCAGGAGCACTCGCAGGGGGTTGGCAGAAATCACATTGGACAAAAAGGCTCTGGAAGGGATAAGATACTGTGATCCCAAGGGACACCTTAAGACAGTGATCAAAGGAAGCAGGCATCCAACCACAAAGGGGGATGCATAACACACAGGGCTTGAGTAGCTCCATTTTACAGACAGTATAGCTGAGTGCTTAGATTTGGGAGATTCTTTCTGAGACAGGTTTCAGAGTAGCAGCTGTGTTAGTCTGTATTCGCAAAAAGAAAAGGAGGACTTGTAGCACCTTAGAGACTAACCAATTTATTTGAGCATAAGCTTTTGTGAGCTACAGCTCACTTCATCGGATGCATAAAAGTGGAAAATGAAGTGAGGATGTTTTTATACACACAGGTTTCAGAGGAACAGCCGTGTTAGTCTGTATTCGCAAAAAGAAAAGGAGGACTTGTGGCACCTTAGAGACTAACCAATTTATTTGAGCATGAGCTTTCGTGAGCTACAGCTCACTTCATCGGATGTATACCGTGGAAACTGCAGCAGACTTTATATACACACAGAGAATATGAATACAAAACAGTATTGTTTCATATTCTCTGTGTGTATATAAAGTCTGCTGCAGTTTCCACGGTATACATCTGATGAAGTGAGCTGTAGCTCACGAAAGCTCATGCTCAAATAAATTGGTTAGTCTCTAAGGTGCCACAAGTACTCCTTTTCTTTTTATACACACAGACCATGAAAAAAAGGGTGTTTATCACTTCAAAAGGTTTTCTCCCCCCACCTCACTCTCCTGCTGGTAATAACTTATCTAAAGTGATCACTCTCCTTACAATGTGTATGATAATCAAGGTGGGCCATTTCCAGCACAAATCCAGGGTTTAACAAGAACGTTTGAGGAACGGGGGCGGGGGAGAGGGATCGGAAAAAACAAGGGGAAATAGGTTACCTTGCATAATGACTTAGCCACTCCCAGGCTCTATTCAAGCCTAAGTTAATTGTATCCAATTTGCAAATGAATTCAAATTCAGCAGTCTCTCGCTGGACTCTGATTTTGAAGTTTTTCTGTTGTAATATCGCAACTTTCATGTCTGTAATCGTGTGACCAGAGAGATTGACGTGTTCTCCGACTGGTTGATGAATGTTATAATTCTTGACATCTGATTTGTGTCCATTTATTCTTTTATGTAGAGACTGTCCAGTTTGACCAATGTACATGGCAGAGGGGCATTGCTGGCACATGATGGCATAGATCACATTGGTAGATGTGCAGGTGAACGAGCCTCTGATAGTGTGGCTGATGTTATTAGGCCCTGTGATGGTGTCCCCTGAATAGATATGTGGACACAGTTGGCAACGGGCTTTGTTGCAAGGATAGGTTCCTGGGTTAGTGGTTCTGTTGTGTGGTGTGTGGTTGCTGGTGAGTATTTGCTTCAGGTTGGGGGGCTGTCTGTAGGCAAGGACTGGCCTGTCTCCCAAGATTTGTGAGAGTGATGGGTCGTCCTTCAGGATAGGTTGTAGATCCTTGATGATGCGTTGGAAAGGTTTTAGTTGGGGGCTGAAGGTGACGACTAGTGGCGTTTGGTTATTTTCTTTGTTAGGCCTGTCCTGTAGTAGGTGACTTCTGGGTACTCTTCTGGCTCTGTCAATCTGTTTCTTCACTTCAGCAGGTGGGTATTGTAGTTGTAAGAATGCTTGATAGAGATCGTGTAGGTGTTTGTCTCTGTCTGAGGGGTTGGAGCAAATGCGGTTGTATCATAGAGCTTGGCTGTAGACAGTGGACCGTGTGGTGTGGTCTGGGTGAAAGCTGGAGGCAGGTAGGTAGGAATAGTGGTCAGTTGGTTTCTGGTATAGGGTGGTGTTTATGTGACCATCACTTATTAGCACTGTAGTGTCCAGGAAGTGGATCTTTTGTGTGGACTGGTCCAGGCTGAGGTTGATGGTGGGATGGAAATTGTTGAAATTATGGTGGAATTCCTCAAGGGCTTCTTTTCCATGGGTCCAGATGATGAAGATGTCATCAATATAGCGCAAGTAGAGTAGGGGCATTAGGGGACGAGAGCTGAGGAAGTGTTGTTCTAAGTCAGCCATAAAAATGTTGGCGTACTGTGGGGCCATGCGGTTACAGACATGAAAGTTGCGATATTACAACAGAAAATCTTCAAAACCAGAGTCCAGCGAGAGACTGCTGAATGGAATTCATTTGCAAATTGGATACAATTAACTTAGGTTACCTTGCATAATGACTTAGGCATTCCCAGTCTCTATTCAAGCCTATTTCCCTTTGTTTTTTCCTAACCCCCCACCCCGTTCTTCAGACGTTCTTGTTAAACCCTGGATTTTTGTTGGAAATGGCCCACCTTTATTATCATACACATTGTAAGGAGAGTGATCACTTTAGATAAGCTATTACCAGCAGGAAAGTGGGGTGGGGGGAGAACCTTTTGAAGTGATAAACACCCATTTTTTCATGGTCTGTGTGTATAAAAACATCCTCACTGCATTTTCTACTTTTATACATCTGATGAAGTGAGCTGTAGCTCACGAATGCTTATGCTCAAATAAATTGGTTAGTCTCTAAGGTGCCACAAGTACTCCTTTTCTTTCTGAGACTGGTGTCTCTGAGTTTTGTCTGCTATTATTAGACATTTCCAGTTTGTTTACCTTCCCATTTTGGTTATAGGCCTTTGTTAGTAAGGAGTGTCATGAAAGAGACAAAATTATTACCACTGGTCAGCGGGAGAAGTGAGTTTTGACTTCAAGGTCTCTGCATTCCTAACTCTGTGCACCTTCCCTTAGGCCTGAGGCTGTTTTGATGCCGGGGGGGAGAGACATCATCATCATCATCCAGTATGTCTATGTACAATTCAGAGGTGCTCTACTTGTGCTGGTTTATAGAATCGTAGAATGGTGGGTGTGACGTGACCCCCGGGGTGCACCTGGGACTGTGGAACCCCTGTGCCCCCAAACTCTCTCCAGCCTGGGCTATCTCTCACAATGCCTTGCTAGTGACCAGCAGCAAACCCCTCCAGGCACTGTGATCACTCAGCATAACCACGTGTGGATCCCCACACCCAGCTAGATTATATGAATGCTCCCAGAGCCACTCATGAATCACACAGGGAAAGAAACCAGAGCCAAATCCCCCCAGCTCCCAGCACTGTACCTCAGGAATATATCACCTAATGTATTAATTGGTTCACCACTTTATCAATGGAAAGTGGATATACACCAACTTTTGTAAAATCTGAGCAGATCTGCCCCACACTTCATACAAACTCACTCGTAAAGATAAACAGTAAAATAAGTTTATTGACTATAAAGATAGAATTTAAGAGACTATAAGCGTTAGGCAAAAAGTCAGAGTAGTTACCAAAATAAAATAAAATATAAGCATGCAGCCTAAACTCTCAAACCTATTAGACTGGGCAACAACTAGAATAAGCAGTTTTTCTCACCCCACTGGATATTGTAGTCCTTAATATACAGGTTTGTCCCCTAAACCTGGGCCAGTCCCCTCTCTTGGAGCCTTCAGAGTGTCATTGTTGCTTTCAGCATGGTGGAGGCAGGAGAATGGCCAAGCATGGGCCCCTGTGTTTGGTTTTTATACCCTCAGTCCATGTGCTTGGGGAGCACAAGCCCAGGCATGTCTCGGGCATTGCTGAGTCTCCCAGGCAAGGATGAGCAATTCTCTTGGTGTGGCCTCATGCAGGTGAGTCATTGCATTGTAGCTCCCTTGCTCGACAATGGCTGTTGACACCCCGCCCGGCTGTTGGTTACTTTCCTTGCTATTGTCTCTGGGGAGCTAATATCTGGCTGATTCCCCAACATACAGCATGTTTTAGTGACAACTGTACAACACATTCAGATAGCTTCATATGTATTAATGATATACATAAACGGATAGAGAAATGACTTTCAGCAGATCATAACCTTTCCCCTGATACCTCACATGGCAAGGTTTACATGTAATATCATAATTATATAAAAAACGAGGAATATGGGGGTTACAGGACACTCCCCCCAAGGTATAGAGTGTCACAGTAGGACTGGAAGGGACCTTGACAGGTCATCAAGTCCAGTCCCCTGCACTCATGGCAGGACCAAGCACCATCTAGACCATCCCGGACAGGTGTTTGTCTAACCTGCTCTTAAAAATCCCCAATGACGGAGATTCCACAACCACCCCAGGAAATTTATTCCAGTGATTCACCACCCTGACAGTTAGGAAGTTTTTCCTTATGTCCAGCCTCATCACCCTTGTTGCAGTTTAAGCCCTTTGCTTCTAGTCCTGTGCTCAGAAGTTAAGGAGAACAATTTTTCTCCCTCCTCCTTGTAACAATCTTTTATGTACTTGAAAACTGTTATCATGTCCCCTCTTAGTCTTCTCTTCTTCAGACAAAACAAACCCAATTTTTTCCAATCTTCCCTAATTGGTCATGTTTTGTAGACCTTTAATTATTTTTGTTGCTCTTCTCTGGACTTTATTCAAACCGTCCACATCTTTTCTGAAATGTGCTGCCCAGAACTGTACCCAATACTTCAGTTGAGACCTAATCAGCACGGAGTAGAGCGGAAGAATTACTTCTTGTGTCTTGCTTAGAACACTCCTGCTAATAGATCCCAGAATGATGTTTGATTTTTTTTTTCAAACAGTGTTACACTGTTGACTCCAATTTAGCTTACCACTATGACCCCCCCGGATCCCTTTCCACAATACTCCTTCCTAAGCAGTCATTTCCCATTCTATGTATGTGCATCTGATTGTTCCTTCCTAAGTGGAGTACTTTGCATTTGTCCTTATTGAATTTTGTCCTGTGTACCTCAGACCATTTCTCCTGTTTGTCCAGATCCTTTTGCATTTTAATCCTATCCTCCAAAGCACTTGCAACCCCTTTCAGCTTGGTATCATCCACAGAATTTATATGTCATTATCTAAATCATTGATGAAGATATTGAACAGAACCAGACCCAGAACCGATCCCTGCGGGACTCCACTTGTTATGCCCTTCCAGCATGACTGAGAACCACTGATAACTGCTCTCTAGGAACGGTTTTCTAACCAGTTACGCATCCACCGTCCAGTAGCTCCATCTAGGTTTGTAGTTCCTTCATTTGTTTTTGAGGTGGTCATGTGAGAGAGAATCAAAAACCTTACTAAAGTCAAGATACACCATGTAGTGGGGCGCCTGCCCCACTCCCACAGAACAGGGGATAAAAGCAGCCCTGGAGAGGGCTGCGGCTGTGAAAGGCTAGGCTGATTGGGGAAACAGCCACAGCTGGGGCCACACCCCAATCAGGCCACAGCTGGCCCTATAAGAGGGCTAAGGGCCAGGAGCTGAAAGAGTCTCACTCTAGCTCTGGAGTGGGAAGGGCTAGCTGCCTGGGAGCAAGGTACCTGAGGCGGAGCAGTGCTGGGGAAGGGCAAAGGTAGCTGGGGAGCTGCAGCCTGGTAAACTTCCAGGCTGCAGGCCTTGTTGAAGGCTTATGAAAGGTACTGGGGCTACAGAGGTACAGCCTGGGGATAGGCAAAGGCAGCAGATCCCACCCCTTGCCAATGATGAGTGGCCATTACAGACTGCAGCCTGCCCCAGTGAGTGGCGGCTAGATGATGACTAGCAGTAGCCACTGAGGCAAGGTGGGTTTAGAGGGTTGGGGGTTCCCCTGGGGTTCTGCTTGGGCAGAACCCCAGGGTAAAGGGCATCAGGGTCCGGGAGGGACATGGGGCCAGTGGCAGGCGAGACACCGGCCTGTAGAGGGTGTCTTTTCCCTCAGCTAGAAAAGAGCTAATTCCCAGATGACCAGCAGGAGGCACCACACCACTGAGTCATTGCTTCACTACACACCACATCTACCACTCCCGCCTCCATCCACAAAGCATGTTATATAGTGTCAAAGCAAGCTATCAGGTTGGTTTGACCAAATTTGTTCTTGACAAATCCATGTTGACTGTTACTTATCACCTTATTATCTTCTAGCTGTTTGCAAACTGATTCCTTAATTATTTGCTCCATTATTTTTCCGGGTACAGAAGTTAAGCTGACTGATCTGTAATTCCCCAGGTTGTCCTTATTCCCCTTTGTATAGATGGGCACTATATTTGCCCTTTTCCAGTCTTCTAGAATCTCTCCCGTGTTCTATGACTTTTCGAAGATAATTACTAATGGCTCAGATATCTCCCCACTCAGCTCGAGTATTCTAGTATGTATTTCATCAGGCCCTTGTGACATGAAGACATCTAACTTGTCTAAGTAATTTTTAACTTGTTCTTTCCCTATTTTAACCTCTGATTCTACCTCATTTTCACTGGCATTCACTATGCTAGATGTCTAATTGCTACTAACCTTTTTGGTGAAAACTGAAACAAAGTCATTAAACACTTCTGCCATTTCCACATTTTCTGTTACTGTTTTTCCTCCCTCACTGAGTAACAGGTGTTGTGCTAATAGAATTCTAACTGGTTTTGGTAGCAAGTCAAGAACAAGTTGTACAGAGCAAAACACAGCTAGTAAATGATGATTTAACTGCTCAGAACTCAGCCAAATCTTCACAGATTTATATAGAGCAAACCCAAGGCACGCCCTCGACCCCAAGGCTGGCCTGCTGCAGACCATGGAGGTGCTGGAGTTCTTTAAAAAGAAAAGCTGTCAGAAGAATGTTTACTGGCTTGTCTACACTACTGCGCAGGGTTGATCTAAGATACGTAACTCCAGCTATGTGAATAGCGTAGCTGAAATTGACATACTTAGATCTACTCTCCGCAGCGTCTTCACTGCGGTAAGTCGACAGCTGACGCTCTCGCGTCGACTCCGCTTGCACTCCTCATTCTGGTGGAGTACCGGAGTCGACGGGAGAACACTCAGCGGTCGATTTATTATGTCTATACTAGACTAGACTAGACGTGATAAATTGACCCCCCCGCTGGATCGATCCTGCCCACCAGTCTGGCTGGTAGTGTTGACAAGCCCTACAATGGAAAGCATTCAGCAACCTAAGTACAGGCATTGTGCTGCTCTCTCTCTAAATGTTTGGTCATACAAGCCAGAAGCAGGCTTCTGTTAGGATCTAGATATTCAGGCCTGCCTGTAAAGGCCTATACTTTAAGAATTTAGGTGTATGTTTATCATTTAGCTAATAATAGAGGTATACAAGAAAGAATCTGTGTAAGGGCCTTCTCTCCCTGTGACAGTCTGTGGCCCTGTTCTTAGGCCAATGCCTTTGGCTAAGCAGCAGAGGCAGCCGTAAGCGGGAAAGCGACAGGTCACATCCTCATGTCCCAAACTAGTCAATATGGGGCTGTTAGGAAGGTGATCCAATCTATCACCTCCAGAGAAAGGGAAGAGCTGAGAAGATGTAAAAGGAAATTTAGTTTAATAGTCTTCTGTCTGGTAAGAACTCACTTATCAATAGACACAGCAGGGAAACCCTTATGTCTTTATAGATGTAGTTGTGAAATCCTCACTTCTGTATTGTTTTGTCATTATAGTTCCCACTTTGCTATTGTTTATTTGCATGGTCTCTGTCGGGTTCTGTGATTTTTTCTGTCTACTGTATAATTAATTTTGCTGGGTGTAAACTAATTAAAGTGGTGGGATATAATTGGTTAGCTAATCATGTTACAATATGTTCGGATTGGTTAGGTAAATTTAAGTAGGATGATTGGTTAAGGTATAGCTAAGAATATTACTATATAAATTAGGGGCAAACAGAAAGTAAGTTGGGATTCAAAAATAAAGAAAAAGGAACTTGAATTTAAGCTTGCTGAAAGTTCACCCCAATAAACATCGAATTGTTTGCACCTTCGGACTTCGGGTATTGTTGCTCTCTGTTCATGCGAGAAGGACCAGGGAAGTGGGAGAGGGAAGGAATAAGCTTCTGTCAAGGTTCCTTCCCCACTCTGAACTTTAGGGTACAGATGTGAGGACCTGCATAAAAACCCCCCTAAGCTTATTTTTACCAGCTTAGGTTAAAACTTCCCCAAGGTACAAACTATTTTACCTTTTGCCCTTGGACTTTATTGCTGCCACCACCAAGCGTCTAACAAAATATAACCAGGAAAGAGCCCGGTTGGAAACATCTTTTCCCCCCAAATCCCCCCAAACCCTACACCCCCTTTCCTGGGGAATGCTTGATAAAAATCCTCACCAATTTGCATAGGTGAACACAGACCCAAACCCTTGGATCTTAAGAATAATGAAAAAGCAATCAGGTTCTTAAAAGAAGAATTTTAACTGATGAAAAAGTAAAAGAATCACCTCTGTAAAATCAGGATGGTAAATACCTTACAGGGTAATCAGATTCCAAACATAGAGACTCCCTCTAGACAAAACCTTAAGTTACAAAAAGACACAAAAACAGGAATATACATTCCATCCAGCACAACTTATTTTATCAGCCATTTAAACAAAACAGAATCTAACGCATATCTAACTAGATTGCTTACTGACTTTTTACAGGAGTTCTGACCTCCATTCCTGCTCCGGTCCTGGTAAAAGCAACACACAGACAGAGAGAACCCTTTGTTTTTCCCCCCTCCAGCTTTGAAAGTATCTTGTCTCCTCATTGGTCATTTTGGTCAGGTGCCAGCGAGGTTATCTTAGCTTCTTAACCCTTTACAGGTGAAAGGGTTTTTCCTCTGGCTAGGAGGGATTTAAAGGTGTTTACCCTTCCCTTTATATTTATGACCCCCCTCCTAACAGCTTCCAGCCAGGCAGACACTAACATGAAGGTTCTAACTGCTGTCCAGCCCAGGGCATCAGCACTGCAGAACCTTGGTTCCCACGGCAGAAACCAAAAAGCAAACACAGGGATTGCAAAGCATCTCACTGATCTGAGCATTCACCAAACAGGATCCAGGTTTGGGAGAATATAAAGAATCTGAAGGTGGCAAGTCCTGCACATCTGCACTAGGCTTTCAAAGCCATGTCACTATAACATTACATGACAGCAGCGGCACAGGAGCCAGCAAACAGAGCTGTAAACAGGGGAGTTTCAGTGGGAGTTTGAAAGGGGAGTTTGCATTGTGGTGCTTGTTTGGGGTTTGTTTTTGTTGTGGGTGGTGGTGTTTGGGTGTGGTTTGTGTTTCCCAGATTAACAGGATTGAGGTGGGAAGGCGATGACAGATACAGAGGCAGCAGTGGGAGTGACCCATGTAGCGGAAGACACAATGGAGATGACTGGATGTGGAAGCTGCCGTTTGTCCATGATCCTGGATGGGGGACCTGGTAAGAGTTTTGTCTGCATGAAATGCCATCTGCTTGAGCTGATGGAGGAAAAGATCCAAGGACTGGAGATGAAGGTGAAAAGTCTGGTTGAGTTTAGAAAGGGGTTTGAGCGGATTATGGAGCGAAGACATGAGGTATCTGAAGGGAAAAGCTCACACTTGCAGATGGAAGCAGGACTGGGGAATTCTGAGGGGTTACTGCTGGGTGAAGAAAGTGGACTGTGGAAGCATGTGACTAAGAGAACAAGGCAGAGGAAAAGACGGGCCAGTGAAGGAGAAATAGAGCTCAAGAACAGGTTTGCAGAGTTGGAAAATGAAGAAGGGGCTCAGCAGGTAGTCACTGAAGGTGGAAGGGCAAGGAAGAAGAGAAGAGCGGCTAGTCTTATAGGAAAAGGGGAAGAGTCAATGGAGACTACACCAAATATGAGCACCAGGAGGATACAGGATGGGTTAAAGAGGATTACAAGGGAGAATAGGAATGGAAAGAAATTGCAGCCAGAGCGAACAGGGGATAGACCGGAGAATCACACTGTCACCAGGAAAAGGCAGGTCTACATGATCGGGGACTCCTTACTGAGAAGAATAGACAGGCCTGTAACCAGAGCTGATCCAGAGAATAGAAGGGTGTGCTGTCTTCCAGGTGCTAAGATACGGGATGTGGACCTGAGGTTGAAAAGGATCCTAAAGGGAGCGGGAAAGAATCCACTGATTGCCCTTCATGTGGGAACAAATGATACTGGTAGATTCTCGCTGGAACGTATCAAGGGAGACTATGCCAGGCTGGGGAAGACGCTTAAGGAAATTGAGGCTCAGGTGATCTTCAGTGGAATTCCACCTGTTCCTAGAGAAGGGCAACAAAGGTGTGACAAGATTATGACTATCAACAGATGGCTCAGGCAGTGGTGCTATAAGGAGAGCTTTGGGATGTATGGGCACTGGGAGGCATTCATGGACAGAGGACAGTTCTCTCGGCATGTACTTCATCTGAGTAGGGAAGGAAATAGACTTCTAGGATGGAGGCTGGCACAACTTATTAAGAGAGTTTTAAACTAGGAATTTGGGGGAAATGGTTGGGAGATGTCCAAGGAATCTCCACACCGGATTTTAGCATTGAGAGGGAAGAAAACAAAGTAAGAAAGGATACAGCCGTGGGTAGGAGAATGGACAAAAGGAGGAAGGGCAGTGTGGATACCAGTCTAATAGGTCATACTGGCTGTAGAATGACCGTGCCTAATCGGGTAAAGAATGTGAGCGAGGCCAAACAGCAAAAATGAAGATGTTTGTACACTAATGCGAGGAGCCTAGGTAACAAAATGGAGGAACTAGAGTTACTGGTGCAGGAAGTGAAACCAGATATTCTAGGGATAACAGAAACATGGTGGAATAGTCGTCATGACTGGACTACGGGTATTGAAGGGTGTGTGCTGTTTAGGAAAGACAGAAATAAAGGTAAAGGTGCTGCAGTAGCATTGTATATCAATGATGAGGTAGAATGTAAAGCAAGAAGAAGCAATGGAATGGATAAGACAGAGTCCGTCTGGGCAAAAAACACATTGGAGAAGAAAACTACTCGAGCCTCCCCTGGGATAGTGCTTGGGGTGCGCTATAGACCGCCGGGATCTAATTTGGATATGGATAGAGACCTCTTTAATGTTTTTAATGAAGTAAATACTAATGGAAACTGTGTGATCATGAGAGACTTTAACTTCCCAGATATAGACTGGAGGACGAGTGCTAGTAATAATAATAGGCTCAGATTTTCCTAGATGTGGTAGCTGATGGATTCCTTCATCAAGTAGTTGCTGAACCGACTAGAGGGGATGCCATTTTAGATTTGGTTTTGGTGAGTAGTGAGGACCTCATAGAAGAAATGGTTGTAGGGGATAATCTTGGTTCAAGTGATCATGAGCTAATTCAGTTCAAACTGAATGGAAGGATAAACAAAAATAGATATGTGACTAGGGTTTTTGATTTCAAAAGGGTTGACTTTCAAAAATTAAGGAAATTAGTTAGGGAAGTGGATTGGACTGAAGAATTTATGCATCTAAAGGTAGAGGAGGCCTGGGATTACTGTAAATCCAAGCTGCGGAAGCTATCGGAAGCCTGCATCCCAAAAAAGGGGAAAAAATTCATAGGCAGGAGTTGTAGACCAAGCTGGATGAGCAAGCATCTCAGAGAAGTGATTAAGAAAAAGCAGAAAGCATACAGGGAGTGGAAGATGGGAGGGATCAGGAAGGAAAGCTACCTTATTGAGGTCAGAACATGTAGGGATAAAGTGAGAGGCTAAAAGTCAAGTAGAGTTGGACCTTGCAAAGGGAATTAAAACCAATAGTAAAAGGTTCTATAGCCATATAAATAAGAAGAAAACAAAGAAAGAAGAAGTGGGACCGCTGAACACTGAGGATGGAGTGGAGGTTAAGGATAATCTAGGCATGGCCCAATATCTAAACAAATACTTTGCCTCAGTCTTTAATAAAGCTAAAGAGGATCTTAGGGATAATGATAGCATTACAAATGGGAATGAGGATATGGAGGTAGATATTAGCATATCTGAGGTAGAAGCGAAACTCGAACAGCTTAATAGGACTAAATCGGGGGGCCCAGATAATCTTCATCCAAGAATATTAAAGGAATTGGCACATGAAATTGCAAGTCCATTAGCAAGAATTTTTAATGAATCTGTAAACGCAGGGGTTGTACCGTATGATTGGAGAATTGCTAATATAGTTCCTATTTTTAAGAAAGGGAAAAAATGTGATCCGGGTAACTACAGGCCTGTTAGTTTGACATCTGTAGCATGCAAGGTCTTGGAAAAAATTTTGAAGGAGAAGGTAGTTAAGGACATTGAAGTCAATGGTAAATGGGACAAAATACAACATAGTTTTACAAAAGGTAGATCGTGCCAAACCAACCTGATCTCCTTCTTTGAGAAAGTAACAGATTTTTTAGACAAAGGAAACACAGTGGATCTAATTTACCTAGATTTCAGTAAGGCATTTGATACCGTGCCACATGGGGAATTATTAGTTAAATTGGAAAAGATGGGGATCAATATGAACATTGAAAGGTGGATAAGGAATTGGTTAAAGGGGAGACTACAATGGGTCCTACTGAAAGGTGAACTGTCAGGCTGGAGGGAGGTTACCAGTGGAGTTCCTGAAGGATTGGTTTTGGGACCAATTTTATTTAATCTCTTTATTACTGACCTGAGCACAAAAAGTGGGAGTGTGCTAATAAAGTTTGCGGATGATACAAAGCTGGGAGGTATTGCCAATTTAGAGAAGGAACGGGATATCCTACAGGAGGATCTGGATGACCTGTAAACTGGGAGTAATCGTAATAGGATGAAATTTAATAGTGAGAAGTGCAAGGTTATGCATTTAGGGATTAATAACAAGAATTTTAGTTATAAGCTGGGGACGCATCAATTAGAAATACCGGAGGAGGAGAAGGACCTTGGAGTATTGGTTGATCATAGGATGGCTATGAGCTGCCAATGTGATATGGCTGTGAAAAAAGCTAATGCGGTCCTGGGTTGCATCAGATGAGGTATTTCCAGTAGGGATAAGGAGGTGTTAGTACCGTTATACAAGGCACTGGTGAGACCTCACCTGGAATACTGTGTGCAGTTCTGGTCTCCCATGTTTAAGAAGGATGAATTCTAACTGGAACAGGTACAGAGAAGGGCTACTAGGATGATCCGAGGAATGGAAAACTTGTCTTATGAAAGGAGACTCGAGGAGCTTGGCTTGTTTAGCCTAACTAAAAGAAGGTTGAGGGGAGATATGATTGCTCTCTATAAATATATTAGAGGGATAAATACTGGAGAGGGAGAGGAATTATTTAATCTCAGTACCAATGTGGACACAAGAACAAATGGATATAAACTGGCCATCAGGAAGTTTAGACTTGAAATTAGACGAATGTTTCTAAGCATCAGAGAAGTGAAGTTTTGGAATAGCCTTCCAAGGGAAGCATTTGGGGCGAAAGATCTATATGGCTTTAAGATTAAACTCGATAAGTTTATGGAGGAGATGGTATGATGGGATAACATGGTTTTGGTAATTAATTGATCTTTAAATATTCATGGTAAATAGGCCTAATGACCTGTGATGGGATGTTAGATGGGGGTGGGATCTGAGTTACCCAGGAAAGAATGTTCTGTAGTATCTGGCTGGTGAATCTTGCCCATATGCTCAGGGTTTAGTTGATCGCCATATTTGGGGTCGGGAAGGAATTTTCCTCCAGGGCAGATTGGAAGAGGCCCTGGAGGTTTTTCACCTTCCTCTGTAGCATGAGGCACGGGTCACTTGCTGGAGGATTCTCTGCTCCTTGAAGTCTTTAAACCACGATTTGAGGACTTCAATAGCTCAGACATAGGTGAGGTTTTTCGCAGGAGTAGGTGGGTGAGATTCTGTGGCCTGCGTTGTGCAGGAGGTCAGACTCAATGATCATTATGGCCCCTTCTGATCTTAGTATCTATGAATCTACGAATTGCTTTGCCTGTAAGGGTTAAAACCATAAACAGTGGGTCCTAGAGATTCCCAGACTCCCAGGAATGCTCATGGAAGCAGGAAGTGAGTTGGCAGGAGGCCAGGAGAGCCGATGAAAACGAGGTATGCGCTTTTCAATTGGAAGCAGCAGCCCTTCCTTTCTCCTGTGTGTTTGGGAGGCAGAGCTGCTAGAAGGACATGAGATGAGCCAAGGGCCAGGCATGGAGAATCCAGCAACATCCATGCTTAGGAAAGGACTAAATCTTGAACTACGGATATGTGAGTAGAACAGGGAATGTTTAGTCAGATGCGATCAGGTTTATTTCTTTATTTGGGTTTGTTGGAGTCTCTGTACTGAGCACATGTAACTTCCCCCTTGTATTGTAACTTTCAAGCTGAATCCCAGAGAAGCAATTCTCTATGTTTCTCAACTTTCTTCTTTAGTTTCTCTAGAACACCTAGCAACCAACATGCACTTTCCTACTCTGTAGGGACTACTCACAGTCACCTGTTAGCATTGCAGGCACTGCACTCCCATGCATGGCCACAAATATTACTGGCTTTCAGCATCAAATTGCTGCCTCAAGGCATCCCTGGTCCTTAGGGAAAGGATAGATTGGGATCCTGAGGGACAGAGAAGGGAAATGACCTACCGCAGGTCACACAGCAAGGCGATGGCAGAGCCAGAGAGAAAAGTCAACAGTTCTCACTCTTGCTCTTACCAACAAACAACAAACCTCCCAGAGGCAGGGACAAAGCACAGGAATTGAGAGGGTGGGAAATTTTTCATTGAAACAGTATTCTGTTGGAAAATTCCATTAACATTAAACAAGTTTGTTTTTTGAAATCATGAATTGATTTGGATGAAAATTCTTTGAAAAAATATTTTGTTTTACAAAACAAAAGCATCTCCTGTTTGTCACGTACCATTCAATTGACTCATCGCACACAAAGAGGAGACTCTTTGATTTAGAAACTAGATAAGATGCTTCAGGAGAAGTTAAGTAGTTGCTCCTCTTAATGATTTAAACACAATAAAATGGCAATAAAATGGACTCTTTCAGCTATTATACAAAGAACCCCATTTATCACAGCTAATTGGGACAGGACCAGATCAGATAATCAAACATTCGGATAATCAGGAGAATGGGAAAGTGCAAAGCTGCAGCGTCATATAGTGGCCACAAGAAAAATTGCCTGTTTCTGGACCTGTGTGCGCTGGTTGTTTGGTTAACATGGGAAGCTACGTAATGGAAGGTTGGATAAAGAGGGTTCTACGGCACTACATCATAATCTGGAATGACTTCAACGTGCTAGGACACCTCCTATGCCACACTGCTACTAGTGACACTCTCAAACGGCTCGTCACAGCTCCCCAGCCTCCCCCCGCCATGAGGCAGGTATGAGAGGGTTGTTATACCTAACTGACAGAGGGAGAAACAAAAGCTGAGAAAGGTGAAGGATCTTGTCTTCCATCACACAGCCAATCAGGGGCAGAGTTGGGAACAGGACCCAGAAGCCCTGACTTTCAAACTAACCATCAATCTGAAGTTTCACGTATTGAATGATCAGAATAATGTGATCTCAAATGAGCTACAACCATTCAAAGTGATTATTCAGCACGTATTTTAGAAGCACTAGAATATTAGTGAGAATCGGGAACTGCTCAGAGACAATCAGTGGAGAGAAGCAGCACAACTCACCAAGCAGATGATTGGCTCTGGTGGTATTTGCTGGTCCTTAAAAGAGAACAACAATGTCCGAAATCTCCTCCCTGTTACTAGACCCCCTGCTCAGCCAATCAGCACTGAGACTCTGAGAGGCGGAAAGCTCAGGGTTCCCCAGGTGGCCCAGGGATGGCTCAGGTCACCAGTGGCAATCGCTCTCAGAGCACTCTTTCTGTCCCATGTCTGTGAGGGCCTCCCACCACAAGGTCTAGCGAACAGCGCCTTCTCGCCAGTGGAGGGAGGGAAGCAGGTGTTGTGGAAAACAAGTCACACCACCTGTTTGGTTCACACAGCCTGAGGCCTTTTTATTGAATACAAGCATGCAGGGAGAGGGAGACAGAGATGGTCACACGCAGGTGCCACCCTGGTCTCTCTCTGCCCTGTCCCTATAATATCAGACTTATATAGGTCCAAATTCAAGCCAAATGATACATTTCCTTACCACTCAAGCATTATTAATAAAGCCTTATAAGGAATTAATGGTAGGGCAGTTTCATAATTAGCACAGTGCTGATGCACCATGTTATTATCAAGATCTTATCAAGATCTGTGGTTTGCTGTGGCAGCGTTTTGACTAGGGACTTTTGCAGGGTGGAGGGAGCATATAATGGACAGCTAGGGACTTTTCTGGAGGCCCTTTGGTTCTTTTCTAGTTAGAGATTGACCTAGTCCATTATCTGGGTCAAGTGCCACAGCCTAGCATACGTAAATGCTTTAGCTTAAGCCAAGTGACCGAATGGCTAGGCAGCAGTTCTGCGGAAAAGGACCTAGGGGTGACAGTGGACGAGAAGCTGGATATGAGTCAGCAGTGTGCCCTTGTTGCCAAGAAGGCCAATGGCATTTTGGGATGTATAAGTAGGGGCATAGCAAGCAGATCAAGGGACGTGATCATTCCCCTCTATTCGACATTGGTGAGGCCTCATCTGGAGTACTGTGTCCAGTTTTGGGCCCCACACTTCAAGAAGGATGTGGATAAATTGGAGAGAGTCCAGCGAAGGGCAACAAAAATGATTAGGGGACTGGAACACAGGAGTTATGAGGAGAGGCTGAGGGAGCTGGGATTGTTTAGCCTGCAGAAGAGAAGAATGAGGGGGGATTTGATAGCTGCTTTCAACTACCTGAAAGGGGGTTCCAAAGAGGATGGCTCTAGACTGTTCTCAATGGTAGCAGATGACAGAACGAGGAGTAATGGTCTCAAGTTGCAGTGGGGGAGGTTTAGATTGGATATTAGGAAAAACTTTTTCACTAAGAGGGTGGTGAAACACTGGAATGCGTTACCTAGGGAGGTGGTAGAATCTCCTTCCTTAGAGGTTTTTAAGGTCAGGCTTGACAAAGCCCTGGCTGGGATGATTTAACTGGGAATTGGTCCTGCTTTGAGCAGGGAGTTGGACTAGATGACCTTCTGGGGTCCCTTCCAACCCTGATATTCTATGATTCTATGATTGGTTTTTTTTACCATCCCCCTTTGCCCTCAGAATTAGCTGCTGTTATTTTGGCCTTTCAACCTTTTGCTGATTGTCCCTTTAATTTAATTGTGGATACCTATTATGTTTATTAGGTAATTGATCATTTACCCCTTGCCCTCATTACCCCTCAGGTTGATGCAGACCTCCTTCGCCTGTTTTTGTTTTTGCAGCACCTTTTTGCCACTTGTCATTTCCCTTATTTTGTTGCTCATATTTGCAGTCATACCCCTCTGCCTGGGCCACTCACTGAGGGCAATGCACGCGCCGGTCGCGCGTTGCGTGGTCAGGTAAATTCCCTTTTTTCTGACCCCATTGAAAGCCATGCCTTTTTTCATCAGTCTGCCTCTGTTTTGGCCCGGCAGTTTCACATTCCTGCTGATCATGCACGTTCCATTGTTCGTTCCTGCCCCCACTGTGCTGCTGCTGCTCCTACTTTTTCTTATGCCGTTAACCCCCGAGGTACCGCAGCAAATCAGCTGTGGCAGATGGATGTTACTCATGTGCCACAATTCCGCCCCTATTTGTTTTTACATGTTTCTGTTGATATTTATTTAAGTTTTTTTTTGGGGCTTCCCCACAACGTGGGGAAGCCACTAACAAAGTTATTCACCATTTGCTGGCCTGCCTTTTTGTTATGGGTCGCCCCTGCCAAATTAAAACAGATATGCCCCAGCCTACTGCTCTGCAGCCCTCTCCACCTTTTGTGCCCGCTGGGACGTCCGTCTTACACACGGAATCCCTTATAATTTCACGGGCCAAGCCATTGTTGAACGTGCCAATCGCACACTCAAAACCTTGCTAGATAAACAATTAAAACAAGGGGAGCTGCGTCTCCGAACCTTAGGAGACATTTAACAACAAATGCATATCCTCTTGTTTACTTTAAATAATTTAACACTGAATGCAGATCAGCAGACCCCTGAGGATCAGCATTTTCACAAATCTGAGGTACTGGAAAGACCATGTGTCTATTACTGTCAGCTGCCCGATCCACAGTGGCTGGGCCCAGTACCTCTAATCACTTGGGGTCGGGGATATGCTGCTGTCTCTCTCCCTGCAGGACCGTTGTGGGTTCCAGCTCGGTGTGTGCGACCGGCACTTAAACAACATGGCATGGCACCAGGGACTGTCGAATCCCATACCGGAGTTTCAGCTGATCTTGGAGGAGACCGCGTTGCCCCCCGAGTCGACAACGACGGGACGGAAACGGAGGAGGCGTAGCATCCCAAGCCAGCCCGTGACATGGGGAGCAGTAAAAGCATTGGTCGCCGCAGCTCAACGAAGACTGGCAGCAGATCAACAGCCAGAGACTCCTGAGACTTTGTTTGTGGCGATTCTCGCCCAAATCACTGCTAATTCTGTGATGACTGTGTGCCTTTTGTGCCTGCTATTTCCTGTAGGGGTTGGCTCGGAAGCGCCTCCCCCGTTACAAGCCTGAATGACATATAACCTATGGGAAAGATTGGCTTTAATAGCAAATGTTACCCACTTTTGTTTATCTAATTCTGTAGCAGCCGGAGATTTGTTAGGTACATGCCTTATTCCAGTATGTCATCACCCTGAGGAGATGGAGAATAAGACACTGTTCTCTGCTTATGCTAATCTTTCCTCCCAGTACTCTAGCATGGCTAATTGGGGCCTGGCCAACTATACTTTGCCTCGCACGGTTATATCCCTCCACACACCGTACCCGGCCGGGGCTCACAATGTCACCTGTGTGCGTGTAGTTAACTGCACTAGTACAAAGGTGCCCTTGGGCTGTCGAAAAATTTCTCAACCCCTTTTAAATTGTTCCCATGCTGTTAATGTTTTATATAATTATGGCCATATCATCCTACCATCAGGATGGGTTTTTACTTGCGGTTCACGCACCTTTAATTATATTCCTGCAAATGTAAGTGATGGCACCCTTTGCTGTTTTAGTAGAATGATATTTATATTGCCTTTTGCTGGTGACAACTGTAGTAAAAGAAGTGTACCCCTTTTAGATGATTATATTGCAGATGTTGAGCTTTTGGTTATTTTGTGTTTGTAATCATTGGGCTTATTTTTTGCTGCTGCTGTGTACAATGTATTCTTTCCTTGTTAAGATTTTGTAAAATTTTGCCCTGGAAAGCTCCCCAGGTTATGTCCTTGTCTGTCTGGGAGTAAATAGCATGACAAAACAAATTGACGGCTACCATGAGATGGCCAAATATCAATAAATAAAAAACGGGGAGATGAAGGGTTAATGTTTAGCTATTCCACCTGGAAGCAGGCGGGGCACACCCTGACTGTTTCGTAGAAGCAATGCACACATTGCTCTATCCAAGGACAAGGGCTAGATATGAACCATGAGAACTTGATTGTTTGGACAGCAACTGTGGGAGGTTTTCTTAGCCTGGGCTCAAGGCCTGAGAACCAGGATTGTAGCAGATAGGGGATGGTAACTAAGTATATGAATTAACATCATACATTCCTTTGTGTAGCGGTGTGTAATGCTTAGGGGGAGAAATATAATAAAAGGAGAAGGTGGAAGGCAGGGGGGGCAGAACGGCCCATCTCAGCTGACCAGCCTGTTTGCTTGCATAAAGCTGTGTTCTGTCTCATCACTGAACCGCCACACTAGGGTCTGTATTCTGCTGCTCTCCTTTCTTCCTTGGGTCAGGATCCTGAACTTGACCATCTCATGGTCACTACCTCCCAGGTTCCCATCCACTTTTGCTTCCCCTACTGTTTCTTCCCGGTTTGTGAGCAGCAGGTCAAGAAGAGCTCTGCCCCTGGTTGGTTCCTGCAGCACTTGCACCAGGAAATTGTCCCCTACACTTTCCAGAAACTTCCTTGATTGTCTGTGGACTGCTGTATTGCTCTCCCAGCAGATATCAGGGTGCTTGAAGTCCCCCATGAGAACTAGGTCCTGTGATCATGACAATGGAACTGGAGTCAGAGGGACAATACTCCCTGGAGGGACTGTTATTGATGGGATACCAGGGAACGTGGGGGAGTTAGGTTGGAAGTAACTCAGCTACATGGATAAAACAATCCACAATGCCATCAAAGTGTTATATTGATTAAAAGCTTAAAAAACTAAATAAAAATAGAAACAGAGGCCTGTGTGTGAGTTGAGCTGGAGAGGAAATTGAAGTGTTGTAAAAATAACAGGAAACCTCACCCCCTGAAAACAGCATAATGTAGATGACAGTGTGAGCACTGAGATGTTCAACTTCCTTAGTAGTTTTATAAAGCTCAGAGAGAAGCTTCACAACTTAATATGAAACTGCGATTCCTGGTAGTTCCCTGTGAGAGCTGATGTTTCTGAAATCCTAATGTGACAGTAAAATAAACATCTTATTTTTTTCTGGAAAATTTCTCCAACTTGTCTTCACCCTCTCCACTCTCTCGAAACTGCTCTCAGGAGGATCTTTAATGACCTCTTCCAGGGCAAACCTCCAGGGCCTCTACTCCATCTAGGGTTGCCAACTCAGTCGGACCGGACGCCATTGCCTAAAATGGTGTCCGGTTTGACTGAGTTGGCAACCCTAACTCCATCTTCATCTTTTTTGATTTCTCTGCTGCTTCTCTGCAGTCTCACTGGGCTTTGTCTTTGGTCCACTCCTCTTCCACCTCAGCATTTTCATCCATTCATGTAATTTCAGCTAGCGATGTACATTGGTGACTCACAAATCTGTCTTTCCACACCTGACCTGTCATGTAATACCGAATCTCCAGTTCTCTCTGACTTCTCTTGGATACGTTGCCATAACTTTAAAATTAACATGGCTAAAACTGAACTCCTACTTTTTCCTCCAATACCCTCCCTTGTCCCTCCCTGTATCTATCACTTCTGACATCATCACCATTCTCTTTGAAACTCAGGCCTGTAACTTGGTGTCCTCTCTGATTCCACCCTCACTGCAGGCCACTTACAAATCTTGCAAATCTTTCTGCTAACTTTTTCACAATCCAGCATTTCTCTCAGCCAACACCTATTAAACCCTTGTCGAGATCTGCATAATTTCTCCTCTGCATACAACTCCTTCTTCCCTGGCCTTTCTACTCCAGTCCTTACAAAATGCAGTTGGCAAAATCAAGTTCCTTTCCCATTGGTCGTGCACAGCGTCACCCGTCTCTGAATTCCTTCATTGCTTCCCCAGCCTCCACTGAATCAAAATGAAGTTTCTTATTCTCACTTTGAAGGCCTTTCACAACTCTGATCCTCCCTATTTATCCATTCTGTCCTCTAACTCCTTCCATTCCACCAGAGACTCCAGTCTTGACCTCCTGCTTGTCCAAGGAGGGGTCAGCTGTGCCAGGTCAGAATCCTGTGAAACCAACCCCCCTCCACCCACTGCCCTACTCTCAGAGAGCATTAGAGGCTAAGGGGGCTCTGCCCCTCCCCTCTCCAGCCCCAGCTCCGCTATCAAAGGATATGAAAAGTTAGAAACAGATGTCTCAGAGTCCACCACCCCTCAGCCTCAACCGTCACCGCAGAGGCCGCAGCCCTTTCCTCCTCCTGACCTCTCTCCGGCACTACCGCCCTCTCTGACCTCTCCCCACCTGTGCCAGGATCACCCTTATGCCCACACGTCTCTCCCTGCAGCTTCCTTTGCCAACCCCCAGGCACCATCGTCCATGCACAACCGAACAGCCAATCTCCAAACGAATCACCTTCTGCAAGTTCTTCCCCACATCCTCTAAGCTCAGAGGGTGACTCTTCAGGCCTTGCCAGCAGGTACCCACTTGTCATCTACTTGACATTCTACCTCCTGGGTGTCTTGCAGCCACCGGTCCAAGGTTCACCATGGCTGGCTGCAGGCTGCAGCCCCTGCAGCCCCCCTAGACAATCTTCCCATGGCTTCCACCATTTCTGTCCCTTGAGCAATGACTGATCTCTGATAGAGCAACACTTCTATTCCTCTCTCTGCCCAGTGCCCCGCTCTTCCTCCCCCAGGGGCATTCTCAATCCCCTGTCCCTGCTAAAGACGTCCCGTGCCAAACCCTGGCTCCAGCAGCCCACATTCTAGTAGCCTTCTCTCTTTTACTCTCCATACCACCCCGTCATGGCTGCATCCACTGTTAGCTCCTCTCCGACCCAACAGGCGCTTAAGGTCCCTGCTGAACCCTCCTTGACATTGAACTCCATATGCTTTATGGAAATATGCTTATGAATATGACATAACTGGAATATGCTTTATTCTAAATACCCCTTGTATGGTGTCATTAGAAAGCGTGTAATCTACTAAGTGTGTTCATCCTATTTGTTGGTATGTATTATTTCTATATCTGGAGTTAGGAGAATAAGATATAAGCTTGCATCACTGATATAAACATATTAAGTGGACAGGTTTCAGAGTGGTAGCCGTATTTGTCTGTGTTATAAATATAAAGGGAAGGGTAAACACCTTTAAAATCCCTCCTGGCCAGAGGAAAAACCCTTTCACCTGTACAGGGTTAAGAAGCTAGGATAACCTCACTGGCACCTGACCAAAATGACCAATAAGGAGACAAGATACTTTCAAAAGCTGGGGGGAGGGAGAAACAAAGCCTCTCTCTCTGCCTGTGTGATGCTTTTGCCGGGGACAGAACAGGAATGGAGTCTTAGAACTTAGTAAGTGATCTAGCTAGATATGCGTTAGATTCTGATTTCTTTAAATGGCTGAGAAAATAAGTTGTGCTGAATAGAATGAATATTCCTGTGTGTGTGTCTTTTTGTAACTTAAGGTTTTGCCTAGAGGGATTCTCTATGTTTGGAATCTAATTACCCTGTAAGGTATTTACCATCCTCATTTTACAGAGGTGATTCTTTTTACTTTTTCTTCTATTAAAATTCTTTTAAGAAACTGAATGCTTTTTCATTGTTCTTAAGATCCAAGGGTTTGGGTCTGTGGTCACCTATGCAAATTGGTGAGGATTTTTATCAAACCTTCCCCAGAAAGTGGGGGGTAACGTTTGGGAGGATTTTGGGGGGGGAAAGACGTTTCCAAACGGACTTTTTCCTAATAATAATACCGGTTAGACGTTTGGTGGTGGCAGCGAAAGTCCAAGGGGAAAAGGTAAAATAGTTTGTACCTTGGGGAAGTTTTAACCTAAGCTGGTAAAAGTAAGCTTAGGAGGTTTTCATGCAGGTCCCCACATCTGTACCTAGAGTTCAGAGTGGGGAAGGAACCTTGACAGTCTGTATCAGCAAAAACAACAAGGAGTACTTGTGGCACCTTAGAGACTAACAAATTTAAGTGGAGGCCATTAAGGGTGTTCCAGAAACAATCAGTTGTAAATGGCCTTAGTTACTTGAAAGCCTCCCTATATACGTGTGGGCCAGTCCATGGGGAATGGAGACTACGGGTCTTATAGTGACATGTGACCATGTCACCTGATAATGAAATCCATCTTAAAATGGTACTTTTCCATTTTGAAGGAAGGGTGGGCACCCAGACAGACAAAAGATTTCCACCTTGTGCCAAAGCTATAAATGCGGGTGGAACAGGACAAAAGGGGCAGTCAGTCATGAAAGAAACCCTGCTTGCCATCCTAGATGTCTGCTGGAACTAACAAGGACTGTACCAGGGGAAAGGATTGGGCCCAGACTTGGAAGGAGTCTTGTCTGTTAAAGGAGCTTTATGGAACATCTCGGAGGGTGAGATATTATCTGTAATCAGTTTCTTAATGTATTAGGCTTACACTTGCATATTTTTGCTTTATTTTGCTTGGTGACTTACTTTGTTCTGTCTGTTATTTGAAACCACTTAAATCCTACGTTTTATACTTAATAAAATGACTTTTGTTTCTTAATAAACTCAGAGTAAGTGATTAATACCTAGGGCACAAACAGCTGTGCATATCTCTCTATCAGTGTTATAGAGAGCAACCAATTTATTAATTTACCCTGTATAAGCTTTATACAGAGTAAAATTTGGGGTTTGGATCCCTTGGGAGCTGGCTGTCTGGGTGCTGGAGCTGTTTTTAGTTAAAGTCTGCAGCTTTGGGGGTATGGACCAGACCCTGGGTCTGTGCTGCAGCAGGCTAGCATGTCTGGCTCAACAAGGTAGGATTCTGGAATCCCAGGATGGCAGGCAAAATGGACCCAGAGGTAATTTGAGCACATCAGGTGACAGTCCTGCTGTGACGGAACCCGTCACACCCTCCCATTCCAAACCACAGCAACACCAATAGGTCGGAGAAAGGATCTGGGAAAAGGTCCAGGCAGCCCGTGTAAGTTTCTCTGTTTGATTTATATTAGACTGTTTCGGTTTTTAAAAATAAACCCATCCCTGAAGAGGGACAGATTCTGCCCCTGTCTGATGTCCTGGTTGGTGATTTGGCCCACCAGCTTCCATGTGGTGGTGATGCAGGTATCCTGCTCAGCCTGGAGAATGAAGGAGGTCGACAATAGCAGCAGCAGTTCCTGATATAAGGGGAGAAAAAGAACGGCGGATGTTATGCACCCCAGCAGCAGCAGGAGGCCGCACAACAGAAACTCAAGAAGTGGAGAGAGTCCCCGCCACTCTCATACAGTTGTGGGCAGCAACAGTGGGCAGCAAAAGGTGGCACTGTGGTAGGTCGGGGGCCTCTGCCAACACCCCAGCAACCTGAAGGCTGTCCATGTAGGAGCAATAGAGTGTGTGCCTACACTGAGGCTGGTAAACTGAGGCGTGCCTCAAACAGGCTCACCTGGCTGCAGGAAGACTGGCGAGCCAGAGAATGGAAGCTGGATGCCTAGCAGAGCACTACAACTGGAAGTGGCAGGAGTCTCATTAGACTGGGGAACCGGGATATTATGGGATGTGAGGCCTGGGCTTAGGGGTTTCTGCTTGTGGTGTTCCAGGACACTGCCAGGAGAACCTGTCCTTTTAAGAACCATGGGAACTGCGGGGCTGCTCCGTGGGACGGCCCAGGGGGCCGGGGAAACCATTCCCTGAACAGGCAGTTTGCAGCTAGAAGAATTCAATGGGGCAGAGGTGAGGCTGCTTTTCACTGAAGGTGGGAAGTCTCAGCAGCAGAGGGCACTCAGGCACCTGTCCGGTGTTGGGAGCATTTGGAGGTGCTCCGGTTGAGGCTCCTGTTATGTGTGATCATGACTCCAAGCTAAAATTCTTGCAGATCTGGTTTGAGCCACCAAGGAGACAGCTCCTGAACTGACTTGAAACCAAACCACACGTTCGAGGCCTGTCCACATGCTCCCAGGTCAGAGACAGCAAGGGAAAGAGACTCCATCTCACTGGGGGTAACATGTGCACCCACAGGCACCCTTACAGATTTGCCCAGTGCTGCAGCTAGAGACAGGAAGGGAAAGAAACTCATCTGAGTGAGGGAGATAGAGAGACCTGCTGCTGAGAACAGAAGCTTCAGCAGATACAAACACAGGAAGGGGAAGAGAAGCTAGCACAGTGTGGGAAACCACCACGCCTCAGTTGTCACATCGCAGATACAGACAGGAAAGAAAGACTTGACCATGAACATACTTAACTATATTTCATCATAAACAAACTGACTTTTCCCTCTCAGGATGCCCTTTTAGCCATCCAGCCCATGAGATTATACACACATCTTTCAGATAGCACAAGAACATTTCACAGTGCTATTCACACAATTCAGGGCAGTTACAATAATGAGAATGCGGCAGTATGAAGGGGGGAACAGTGGAAATGGCGAGGTGGGAAGAGGCGTTGTTAGGATATAGATATTCAGGCCTGTCTGCAAAGGCCTGTATTTTAAGAATTTAGGTGTATTCTTATCACTTGGCTAGTTGTAGAGATATAAAAGAATCAAAATCACTGTCTGCCGGTGTAAGGGCCTTCTCCTACTGTGACAATCTGAGGCCCTGTGCTTAGGCTAAGGCCTTTGGCTAAGCAGCAGAGGCAGCCATAAGCTGGGAAGCGACCGGTCACCTCCTCACATCCCAAACTAGTCACATTGAAAGAAGGTGCTATTGGGCTGTTAGGATACAATCCTGTCCTGATAGTGCCTATAGCCTCCAGAGAAAGGGAAGTGCCTAGAAGATGTAAAAGGAAACTTAGTTTGATAGCATCCTGTCTGGCAAGAACTCACTTATCAATAGCTGGGATGTGAAATCCTCACTTCTGTATTGTTTTGTCATTATAGTTCCCACTTTGCTATTGTTTGTCTGTATCATCTCTGTCTGGTTCTGAGACTATTCCTGTCTGCTGTATAATTAATTTTGCTGGGTGCAAACTAATTCAGGTGGTGGGATATAATTGGTTACATAATCATGTTACAATATGTTAGGATTGGTTAGTTAAATTTCAGGAAAATGACTGGTTAAGGTATAGCTAAGCAGAACTCAAGTTTTACTATATAGTCTGCAGTCCATCAGGAAGTGGGGGGGTGGGTGTGGGGGTGGGGGAGATGGGAACAGGGAATGGGGGTAAGGAAATTGGAATCATGTTTTGCTAAAGGGGGAAATGGGAACAGGGAATGGGGGTAAGGAAATTGGAATCATGTTTTGCTAAAGGGGGAAATGGGAACAGGGAATGGGGTAAGGAAATTGGAATCATGTTTTGCTAAAGGGGGAAATGGGAACAGGAAATGGGGTAAGGAAATTGGAATCATGTTTGGCTAAGGGCAGGAATGGGAACAGGGACTCAGGTGTAAGGCTCTGTGGTGTCAGAGCTGGGAAGGGGGACACTAAGGAAGGAAACTGGAATCATACTTGCTGGAAGTTCACCCCAATAAACATTGAATTGTTTGCACCTGTGGACTTCGGGTATTGTTGCTCTCTGTTCATGCGAGAAGGACCAGGGAAGTAAGTTGGTGAGGGAATAAGCCCTCTAACAGGCGTGAGGAACTGGTAAACAGCTCTCTGATAACAGGTGGCAGAGGAATGCATTTTAAGATGGACTGGGAAAGCAGAGAAGTCCAGGGACATGGGCAGAGTAGTGCAGACAGCTGGGTGTCAGCAAAAAAGAGTCAGTCCCTGATGGAGGAGAACAAGGAGCAGGAGATTGGGGGTGGGGGAGGAGAATTAGCTGAGCGAAGGGATCACGTAGGAGCCTAGTGTGAGATTACGGATGTAGATGGTCAGCAACGAGGGATGGATTATGGAGACGAGCCCTGGCGCAAAAGTCTGAAAAGAACATTACTGTGTGGTGGGAGCACCCACGGCTCTCTCGGCAGATCCCACATCTCAAGCCACATGCCTGAGAAAACCCACTGCCTCCCACTAGGGCCAATCCCTGGTTCCCTTCCACAATCCTTCGGGAGGGGAATTCACCCCAGAAACAAACGCTGCACCCAGCTATAAACCGACACTTTTATCTGAGCAGAGACAAACCCTCCATCAGCCCCATGAACCAGAGGGGGCCCTGTGGGGAGTCACACAGGCCTTCCCCGCCTAGTAACAACACAATGTACTGAGTGCCCAGCATCTGAATCTGTGGATGAAAACCCTCCTCACGGATTACGAATCCAACTAGCTCCCTAGCCGTAGTTTCTTAGTCCCAAGAAAGGGACCTTCTGCCTTTTGGGGTGGTCACTAGTGCCTGATTGTGGTGTGGGCTCTGAGGGGGAAATCCCAGTCCCTGCTGGGTTGCCTGGTGTCCCTCCCCATGGTCACAGTGCTCCTCTACTGGGTCCAGGCTGCTGCTCATTCAGCCTAGCTGGGGCTGTGCCCCGGCCTGCTCCCTGAGCTGATTCCTTAGCCCCGGGTTCAGGGCTGCTTCGGGCCTGCTGCCCACAGCAGCAGACACCTCGGCCATCCCTTCCCTCCAGCCCTGCCCCACCTTGTGCCAGCCAAGTGCCCCACAAACAGTCATGTGGCTGCAAACTGGCCCATCTGGGCTCTGGTACACTGTGTTCATTAGCCCCTCCCCCTCCCATTTCCCTTCATAGATGTTTGGGGGGACCCCTTGAGGTCAGGCCCCAGTACAATTCTCCCACTTTTCTCCTGCCCTCATCAGCCCTGTGCAGCCAATCCCCTGTCCCCACTTGGGCAGGGGCTCCTGCTCTGGAGTGACATTCCTCTGCTCCAGTGAGGAGACCGTCTGGCACCAGGGAGCCAGGAGGAGGATTTTCATGCAGTCCTCTAGTCAGCTCATGCTCTGGGGCTGGCTCCTCGCTCTGCCTGGCTGGTGGGGATAGGGCTTGTCCTTTCACACTGAGGCCATTTGCACAGGCTCACAAGGGCTTTTTTTTGTTTGTTTCTCTCTAAGATTGGAGCATTTTGTGTGTGTCAAAGCAACCTACAGCAGAGGAGAGTGATACCCTCCCATTGTTCCACATAGCGATGCCACGGCCGGCACTGTATTACATTACCCTAGTTTGCAGCATTTCTCTGCTCCACTTCCTTAAGTACAATGTAAATAACCTTCAAAACATCAGCCCTTTGCAAGTGCATAATCTCCAGCTCCCCAAATCATGTAAAAGTGTAAGACGACTTTCCACACAACGGCATATCTGTTATGTACATCCAGCCTGCAGGAAATGTCTATGGCCCAGATGCTCCACGGTATTTAGGCTCCTAACTTCCATGGATTTCAGCCGACGTTAGGAGCCTGAATATGTTGGAGGATCTGGGCCTAGTTGCCTATGTTGTTTGGAGTGTGTCTCTTTTAGAGCCTGCCCTCTCTGTGTCCTTCCTGGGTACCTCCTTCTAGCTTTGCGAGTGCACAGCCAATTCCTTTGGGGCAGCGATTGGCTAGGCAGGTGTCTCAAGTCCTGGGGTGGCTGAGAACATCAGCGCGTAGCTAGTGCACAGCTCCTTGATCTGCTGTTGCTGCATATGCCCAAGGGTCATGGAGAGGTTCACCTCTTCCACACCACCAGCACTTTTCCCTTCGTAGTAGACACCTTCAGGCCACTCAGCGTCCTCTCCTCCCTGGGCTGTTAACTGACAAACCTTTAATTCCCTGGAATAAAAGGGCTGTAGAGAATTAATATGGTACACCTTAGGCTTTCAGTTGGAGGTGGGGAATGCTATGAGATAATTAACAGCTCCCAGGCACTCCTGGACCATGAATGGCCCTTCCCACGATGCTTCCATTTTATGGGCCTGGAGCGCCTTTAAGACCATGACCTGGTCCCCTACTTTGAAGTAACGCTCTCTGGCATGTTTATCATACCAGGCTTTTTGCTCTTTTTGAGCATCCTGTAAGTTTTCTTTAGCAAGGGCTAAAGAGGTTCGGAGGGTGTTTTGTAGGTTGGTTACAAAGTCCAGAATGTTAGTTCCTGGAGAAGGTGTAAATCCCTCCCATTGCTGCTTCACCAACTGTAATGGCCCCTTAACCTCACGGCCATATACAAGTTCAAATGGTGAAAACCCTAAACTGGGATGTGGTACAGCTCTGTAGGCAAAGAGCAACTGCTGCAACACTAGGTCCCAATCATTTGGAGTGCTCATTTACGAATTTACATATCATGGCCCCCAAAGTTCCATTAAACTTCTCCACCATGCCATTTGTTTGATGGTGGTAAGGAGTGGCAACCAAGTGATTTACCCCATGAGCTTCCCAGAGGTTTTCCATAGTTCCTGCCAGGAAATTAGTCCGTGCATCTGTGAGGCTGTCAGAGGGCCAACCTACCCTGACAAAAATGTCTGCTAGTGCCCAGCACACACTTTTAGCCCTGGGGTTGCTAAGAGCTACTGCTTCCGGCCATCGGGTGGCAAAATCCATGAAAGTCAGTATGTACTGCTTTCCTCTGGGTGTCTTTTTCGGAAAAGGACCCAGAATATCCACAGCTACTCGCTGAAATGGAACTTCAATGATGGGGAGTGGCTGGAGAGGGGCTTTGACCTGGTCTTGGGATTTTCCCACTCTTTGGCATACTTCACAAGACTGGACATAGGTAGAAACATCCTTGCCCATTCCCTCCCAGTGGAATGACCCCCCAAAACGGTCTTTGGTCCTGTTCACCCCAGCATGGCCACTAGGATGATTGTGGGCTAAGCTCAAGAGCTTGGCCTGGTATTTAGTTGGAATTACCAACTGTCTCTGAGGATGCCAGTCTTCCTGGTGTCCACCAAAAAGAGTTTCCTTGTGTAAAAGTCCTCTTTCTACAACAAACCTGGATTGATTAGAAGAGCTGAGAGGCGGTGGGTTGCTCCGGCCGCCGTCCAAACTCTCTGGAGGCTTTCATCTGCTTCCTGTTCGATCTGGAACTGTTCCCTTGATGCTGGAGACATCAGTTCCTCATTGGATTGTGGACCTATGCTTGGTCCCTCTGGAAGTGATCATAGAATCATAGAATATAAGGGTTGGAAGGGACCCCAGAAGGTCATCTAGTCCAACCCCCTGCTCGAAGCAGGACCAATTCCCAGTTAAATCATCCCAGCCAGGGCTTTGTCAAGCCTGACCTTAAAAACCTCTAAGGAAGGAGATTCTACCACCTCCCTAGGTAACGCATTCCAGTGTTTCACCACCCTCTTAGTGAAAAAGTTTTTCTTAATATCCAATCTAAACCTCCCCCACTGTAGCTTGAGACCATTACTCCTCGTTCTGTCATCTGCTACCATTGAGAACAGTCTAGAGCCATCCTCTTTGGAACCCCCTTTCAGGTAGTTGAAAGCAGCTATCAAATCCCCCCTCATTCTTCTCTTCTGCAGGCTAAACAATCTCAGTTCCCTCAGCCTCTCCTCATAAGTCATGTGTTCCAGACCCCTAATCATTTTTGTTGCCCTTCGCTGGACTCTCTCCAATTTATCCACATCCTTCTTGAAGTGTGGGGCCCAAAACTGGACACAGTACTCCAGATGAGGCCTCACCAATGTCGAATAGAGGGGAACGATCACGTCCCTCGATCTGCTCGCTATGCCCCTACTTATACATCCCAAAATGCCATTGGCCTTCTTGGCAACAAGGGCACACTGCTGACTCATATCCAGCTTCTCGTCCACTGTCACCCCTAGGTCCTTTTCCGCAGAACTGCTGCCTAGCCATTCGGTCCCTAGTCTGTAGCTGTGCATTGGATTCTTCCGTCCTAAGTGCAGGACCCTGCACTTATCCTTATTGAACCTCATCAGATTTCTTTTGGCCCAATCCTCCAATTTGTCTAGGTCCTTCTGTATCCTATCCCTCCCCTCCAGCGTATCTACCACTCCTCCCAGTTTAGTATCATCCGCAAATTTGCTGAGAGTGCAATCCACACCATCCTCCAGATCATTTATGAAGATATTGAACAAAACCGGCCCCAGGACCGACCCTTGGGGCACTCCACTTGATACCGGCTGCCAACTAGACATGGAGCCATTGATCACTACCCGTTGAGCCCGACAATCTAGCCAGCTTTCTACCCACCTTATAGTGCATTCTTCCAGCCCATACTTCCTTAACTTGCTGACAAGAATACTGTGGGAGACCGTGTCAAAAGCTTTGCTAAAGTCAAGATACAATACATCCACTGCTTTCCCTTCATCCACAGAACCAGTAATCTCATCATAAAAGGCGATTAGATTAGTCAGGCATGACCTTCCCTTGGTGAATCCATGCTGGCTGTTCCTGATCACTTTCCTCTCATGCAAGTGCTTCAGGATTGATTCTTTGAGGACCTGCTCCATGATTTTTCCAGGGACTGAGGTGAGGCTGACTGGCCTATAGTTCCCAGGATCCTCCTTCTTCCCTTTTTTAAAGATTGGCACTACATTAGCCTTTTTCCAGTCATCCGGGACTTCCCCCGTTCGCCACAAGTTTTCAAAGATAATGGCCAATGGCTCTGCAACCACAGCCGCCAATTCCTTCAGCACTCTCGGATGCAACTCGTCCGGCCCCATGGACTTGTGCACGTCCAGCTTTTCTAAATAGTCCCTAACCACCTCTATCTCCACAGAGGGCTGGCCATCTCTTCCCCATTTTGCGATGCCCAGCGCAGCAGTCTGGGAGCTGACCTTGTTAGTGAAAACAGAGGCAAAAAAAGCATTGAGTACATTAGCTTTTTCCACATCCTCTGTCACTAGGTTGCCTCCCTCATTCAGTAAGGGGCCCACACTTTCCTTGGCTTTCTTCTTGTTGCCAACATACCTGAAGAAACCCTTCTTGTTACTCTTGACATCTCTGGCTAGCTGCAGCTCTAGGTGCGATTTGGCCCTCCTGATATCATTCCTACATGCCCGAGCAATATTTTTATACTCTTCCCTGGTCATATGTCCAACCTTCCACTTCTTGTAAGCCTCTTTTTTATGTTTAAGCTCCGCTAGGATTTCACCATTAAGCCAAGCTGGTGGCCTGCCATATTTACTATTCTTTCGAGTCATCGGGATGGTTTGTCCCTGTAACCTCAACAGGGATTCCTTGAAATACAGCCAGCTCTCCTGGACTCCTTTCCCCTTCAAGTTAGTCCCCCAGGGGATCCTGGCCATCCGTTCCCTGAGGGAGTCGAAGTCTGCTTTCCTGAAGTCCAGGGTCCGTATCCTGCTGCTTACCTTTCTTCCCTGCGTCAGGATCCTGAACTCAACCAACTCATGGTCACTGTCTCCCAGATTCCCATCCACTTTTGCTTCCCCCACTAATTCTACCCGGTTTGTGAGCAGCAGGTCAAGAAAAGCGCCCCCCCTAGTTGGCTCCTCTAGCACTTGCGCCAGGAAATTGTCCCCTACGCTTTCCAAAAACTTCCTGGATTGTCTATGCACCGCTGTATTGCTCTCCCAGCAGATATCAGGAAAATTAAAGTCACCCATGAGAATCAGGGCATGCGATCTAGTAGCTTCCGTGAGCTGCCGGAAGAAAGCCTCATCTACCTCATCCCCCTGGTCCGGTGGTCTATAGCAGACTCCCACCACTACATCACTCTTGTTGCACACACTTCTAAACTTAATCCAGAGACACTCAGGTTTTTCTGCAGTTTCGTACCGGAGCTCTGAGCAGTCATATTGCTCCCTTACATACAGTGCTACTCCCCCACCTTTTCTGCCCTGCCTGTCCTTCCTGAACAGTTTATAACCATCCATGACAGTACTCCTGTCATGTGAGTTATCCCACCAAGTCTCTGTTATTCCGATCACGTCATGATACTAAACTGGGAGGAGTGGTAGATACGCTGGAGGGGAGGGATAGGATACAGAAGGACCTAGACCAATTGGAAGATTGGGCCAAAAGGAATCTGATGAGGTTCAATAAGGATAAGTGCAGGGTCCTGCACTTAGGACGGAAGAACCCAATGCACAGCTACAGACTAGGGACCGAATGGCTAGGCAGCAGTTCTGCAGAAAAGGACCTAGGGGTGACAGTGGACGAGAAGCTGGATATGAGTCAGCAGTGTGCCCTTGTTGCCAAGAAGGCCAATGGCATTTTGGGATGTATAAGTAGGGGCATAGCGAGCAGATCGAGGGACGTGATCGTTCCCCTCTATTCGACATTGGTGAGGCCTCATCTGGAGTACTGTGTCCAGTTTTGGGCCCCACACTTCAAGAAGGATGTGGATAAATTGGAGAGAGTCCAGCGAAGGGCAACAAAAATGATTAGGGGACTGGAACACAGGAGTTATGAGGAGAGGCTGAGGGAGCTGGGATTGTTTAGCCTGCAGAAGAGAAGAATGAGGGGGGATTTGATAGCTGCTTTCAACTACCTGAAAGGGGGTTCCAAAGAGGATGGCTCTAGACTGTTCTCAATGGTAGCAGATGACAGAACGAGGAGTAATGGTCTCAAGTTGCAGTGGGGGAAGTTTAGATTGGATATTAGGAAAAACTTTTTCACTAAGAGGGTGGTGAAACACTGGAATGCGTTACCTAGGGAGGTGGTAGAATCTCCTTCCTTAGAGGTTTTTAAGGTCAGGCTTGACAAAGCCCTGGCTGGGATGATTTAACTGGGAATTGGTCCTGCTTTGAGCAGGGGGTTGGACTAGATGACCTTCTGGGGTCCCTTCCAACCCTGATATTCTATGATTCTATGATTCTATGATAGTTCCTTGACATCACCAGGACCTCCAGTAGAGGTCTGCAACAATGGGTCTGGTGCTGGTTGTTCGGCTGGTTCCGGTTCTGGGACTGGTTCCGTCTGGGTCTCTGGGACTGGATCCACTACTGCTGTTGCAGACATTGATGTAGAGGATGGGGCTGTTTCCGTTGACTGTGAACCGCTCTCCGCTGGTGCACTATGTTGGGGTTCAGGCTCCGGCTGAGCCTGTTGTGTAGGGTTATGTGCTGCTGCCGGTTTAGGTTCGGTGGGGCCCTCTGGTGTTGAGGTTGCAAGTACTGGATTCAGTGCTGGCAATGGGTCTGGTGCTGGTTGTTCGGCTGGTTCCGGTTCTGGGACTGGTTCCGTCTGGGTCTCTGGGACTGGATCCACTACTGCTGTTGCAGACATTGGCATGGGGTCCGGGTCCATCACCTCTGACCGGGTTCTGATAGAAGTTTCCGGGGCTTGTTTAGCCTGGCTGCGGGTGACCATTCCCACCCTCTTGGCCCGCTTCACATGATTGGCCAAGTCTTCCCCCAACAGGATGAGGATGGGATAATCATCATAGACTGCAAAAGTCCACGTTTCTGACCAGCCCTGGTACTGGACAGGCAACTTGGCTGTAGGCAAATTGAAAGAGTTGGACTTGAAGGGTTGAATCGTCACTTGGATCTCTGGGTTGATTAAATTGGGGTCCACTAAGGAAGCATGGATAGCTGACACTTGTGCTCCGGTGTCCCTCCACGCAGTGACCTTCTTCCCGCCCACACTCACAGTTTCCCTCCGCTCCAAGGGTATCTGGGAGGTATCTGGGCCTGCGGACCTCTGGTGTGATTCTGGTGCAATGAACTGTAATCTGTTGGGGTTCTTGGGGCAGTTGGCCTTTACATGCCCCAGCTCGTTACATTTAAAACATCGTCCAGCTGACGGGTCACTGGAGCAAGGTGGGTTGCTGGAGAACGGGGTGGTGGGACGATAAGGGGTCTAGAGGGTTCTTTGGGAGGTAGGTGGGGCCTTGGGCGGCCCCTGGTAATAGGGTGTGGTCTGGGGTTGTCCCTTCTGGTCTCCGCTCCCACTGCGACCAGTTTTCTTCTTCTCTGCCACCTCCACCCATCTGGCTCCAATCTCTCCTGCCTCAATTACAGTTTTGGGCTTCCCATCTAGGATGTATCTTTCCATTTCCTCAGGAACACCCTCTAAGAACTGTTCCATTTGCATTAGGAAGGGCAAATTTACTGGAGATTCAACACTTGCTCCTGATATCCAGGCATTCCAATGTTTCACAATGTGGTAGGCATGTCGGGTAAATGACACGTCTGGTTTCCACCTTAGGGCTCTGAACCTCTGACAAGAATGCTTGGGTGTTATCCCCATTCTGACTCTCGCCTTGGATTTAAACAGTTCATACTTGTTCATGTGTTCTTTAGACATTTCAGCCGCCACCTCAGCTAAGGGTCCACTGAGCTGCGGCCTCAGCTCTACCATGTATTGGTCGGTAGAGATGCTGTACCCAAGGCAGGCCCTTTCGAAGTTTTCTAAGAAGGCCTCGGTATCATCGCGTGCCTTGTAGGTGGGGAACTTTCTGGGATGGGAAGTGGTACCTGGAGAAGGATTGCTAGCGTTTGTTGGTATATTCTGCTGAGCCTTTATCTTCTCCATCTCCAGTGCATGCTTCCTCTCTTTTTCCTTCTCCTCCTCCACATGCTTCCTTGCCTCCATTTCCCTCCTGTGGGCAGCCTCCAGTACATCCTTCTCCATCCGCATGAGTTCTGTCTGTCTTTCATGTTCCTTTTGTTTTTCAGCAGCCTCAAATCTGGCTAATTCCAGCTTTTGTTGAGCCGTGGAATCTGTCATCCTAACTTCTCTGTTTTTAACTAACTTTACACCCGAGGTTTAGAAATAAAACAAACAAAACTTGGCTTGTAAAATTTTGCTGTGCTGGAATAGGATTCCTATTCTCTGATAGTGATTGTCAGCCTACAGAAAAAGACAATTCCCTTTGTCTCTGCTCTGGCCCCAAATCAAAGCAAAAGGCCTTTAACTACTTGGAAACCTGCTTTCCAGCAGCCCAAAGGAAAAAAATTTCCTTTTCAAATCTGTGCTTCTTGTAAAAAAAAAAATCAAAATCCTAAAAAAAAAAAAAAACAAACCCTACCACTTTTGCCACCAGGCAAATGGGTAGAACACCCCCCTATTTACTTTTAGGGGGAAAAAACCTCAGGTTTGTGAAGACTGTAAATTTCCCTGCAGGAGGTTAACTACTCTGCCTCCAGGCAAAGAAAACCTGCAATTCACAAAGATAATCCCCTTTTGTATCTGCTCTGGCCCCAAAGCAGAGAAAAAACTAGCTGCTTTCAGTTGGACCTCTTTTCCAGCAGCCTCAAAGGAAAAAAAATATTTCCTTTTTAAAATCTGTTTTTCTGGTTCAAAAAATCTCAAATTGATCTCAAAAGGATTTCAGGTTAATCCCACCACTCTGCCACCATGTCAAGGTTCCTTCCCCACTCTGAACTCTAGGGTACAGATGTGGGGACCTGCATGAAAACCTCCTCAGCTTACTTTTACCAGCTTAGGTTAAAACTTCCCCAAGGTACAAACTATTTTACCCTTGGACTTCCACTGCCACCACCAAACTTTATCTGGGTTCCTGAAAAAACGTAGTTTGGAAACGTCTTTCCCCCCAAAATCCTCCCAACCCTTGCACCCCACTTCCTGGGGAAGGTTTGGTAAAAATCCTCACCAATTTGCATAAGTGACCACAGACCCAAACCCTTGGATCTTAAAACAATGAAAAAGCGTTCAGTTTTCTTACAAAAGACTTTTAATAGAAGTAAAAAGGAATCCCCTCTGTAAAATCAGGATGGTAGATACCTTACAGGGTAATTAGATTCAAAACATAGAGAATCCCTCTAGGCAAAACCTTAAGTTACAAAAAAGACACACAGACAGGAATATTCATTCTATTCAGCACAGCTATTTTCTCAGCCATTTAAAGAAATCATAATCTAACACATACCTAGCTAGATTACTTACTAAATTCTAAGACTCCATTCCTGTTCTGTCTCCAGCAAAAGCATCACACAGACGGACACAGACCCTTTGTTTTTCTCCCTCCTCCCAGCTTTTGAAAGTATCTTGTCTCCTCATTGGTCATTTTGGTCAGGTGCCAGCGAGGTTACCTTTAGCTTCTGAACCCTTTACAGGTGAGAGGATTTTTCCTCTGGCGAGGAGGGATTTTAAAGGGGTTTACCCCCCTTTATATTTATGACAGGGTGGATCACGAGTATCTCCTGAACGCTCTGTAAGCATTTGGCTTCAGACCCCAGTTTGTGGGTTTTCTCCGGGCGCTGTACGCCTCCGCAGAGTGTCTGGTCAGGCTCAACTGGACCCTGACCGAACCGGTCAGCTTCAGGCAAGAAGTACGGCAGGGGTGCCCCCTCTTGGGCTACCTGTACGCTCTAGCAATCGAGCCCGTCCTCTGTCTCCTCCGAAGGAGGTTGACAGGGTTGGTGCTGCGGGAGCCGGAGCTGCGGCTCTTCCTGTCGGTGTACGCTGATGACGTGCTCCTCGTGGTCCAGGACCCGGGCAACTTGGCGCGGGTGGAGGCTTGCCAGGCCATCTATTTGGCAGCCTCCTCCGCTCGGGTCAACTGGGTCAAGAGCTCTGGCCTGGTGGTAGAAGACGGCTGCCAGGCGAGCTCCCTCCCACCCGCGCTTCAGGCCATCCGGTGGAGTGCAGGCCCACTGCTCTATCTCGGTGTTTACCTTTCTGCCACGCATCCCTCTCTGCTGGAGAACTGGCAAAATTTAGAGGGCGGGGTGATAGAGCGGCTCCGGAAATGGACAGGACTACTCCGGTGCCTCTCCCTTCAAGGGAGAGCGCAGGTGCTTAATCAACTAGTCCTGTCCATGTTCTGGTACTGGTTCAACACCCTGGTCCCAGCCCCGGGCTTCCTGGCCACCCTCTGGACATCGATTCTGGAGTTCTTCTGGTCAGGACTGCACTGGGTCCCTGCAGGGGCTCTCCATCTACCCCTGGCTTGAGGAGGGAGGGCAGGGCCTGAAATGTCTGCACACTCAGGTCCATGTCTTCTGCCTCCAGGCCCTGCAGAGGCTCCTTTACGGTGCAGGTAGTCCGGCGTGGAGCATTCTGGCGCATGCCTTCCTGCGCCATTTCTGAGGGCTCCGATACGACCGGCAGCTCCTTTATCTCCATCCGAGAGGTCTTCCGTAAGATCTCTCTGGGCTGCCGGTCTTCTACCAGGACCTCCTCCAGACCTTGAAACTGTTTTCAATGACCAGGTCTGCGGCAGACACCGTGGGAGCGGATCTCCTTGCGGAGCTCCTGCTATACAACCCCCAGCTTCGCGTGCAGGTGGCAGAGTCCCCCTCGGTGCGCCAGAGGTTGGTCCTGGCAGAAGTCACAAGAGTCGGAGACCCCCTGGACTATGACCGGGGAGACTGGCTGGATCCCCTGACACTCGCTCGGTGCATGGGGCTCTCCAGACCTCGTACTCCCCGGCGAGTACTTCAGGAGGTGAAGACCACTTTGCTGCCCACTGCTTGGGTTTATCTCGACCGGGTGCTGCACGAGGGCGTGCCCCTCCCACCCTCTACGCCAGGCCCACCGGACCTTTTAATTGGGCTCCTGGCCCGTGGACCCAACCGACCCTCTCACCCCTTCACTGTGAACCGGCTGCACGAGCTGCAGCCAGTCTGCTTCCAAATCGCGCCAAGCAAACATCTATACACGCTCGTGCTCCACACCCTTCACGCCCTCATCCTCGTGTCCCACCCCGATACAAAATGGTGGGACCTCCTGCCACCTTTGGAGGGTGAGGAGCCCTGGTGGGCCAGCCTATACTCCACCTTGGTCCCGAGGCCCGCCGGGGATATCAGTTGGCGGCTCCTTCACGGAGCCGTGAGCACGGGCGTGTTCTTGGCGCGGTTCACCTCCATCCCAGACACCTGCCCCTTCTGCGGCGTGAGGGAAACCCTGGCACACATATATCTGGAGTGTGCCAGGCTGCAGCCCCTATTCCGGATCCTCACAAATATTTTACTATGTTTTTGGTTGCACTTCTCTCCTCACCTTCTTATTTACGCACTCGCTATCCGTGGCTCCACAAAGTCACAGGATCTCCTGGTCAACCTCCTCCTGGCCTTAGTTAAAATGGCCATCTATAAAACCAGAGTGAGGAGGTTGGCCGATAGAGTCTCCTGTGAGTGTGGGGCCTATTTCCGATTTCCGATCCTCGGACCATTCACGTATCAGGGCAGAATTCCTCTGGGCGGCGTCCACTGACTCCCTTGATGCCTTTGAGGAGCAGTGGGCGATGTCCGAGGTTCTCTGCTCGGTGTCCCCATCCAGTACCCTTTGTTTGACCCTTTGACCACACTCCTCTTCCTGTTTATTTCATTAGTTGTCACCCGGATTTACTTGGTATCCAGGTCCTGTGGATCCCCCTCTTAGGCTGGGGGGGATCCTTTAGCAGTGGACGGGCTTCACCCGCCCACTTCCCGGATCCCAGTAGGGCTACTGCTGCTCCAGCTGCTCTCCTGAAGGGGGGAGTGAGGGACCCCAGCCCCAGCCGTTGCTGCTGTAGACACCACCACCATCACCTGAGTGGGGTCCTTTCTGCCTGCCTGGACCACCGCCTGGAGTTCCTGGAGCTGCTGCTGCAGAGTTTACTGTCTGGAGCTGCTGAAGCCCCGAGGAGGAGGAGAAGAGGACCATCTACCAGTGGGGGAGCACCTAGAGACTTTGCAGACCACCGTGGAGGGGGCCTTAAGACTGAGTAACTTTCAAACTGTGCTCTTGTGGTGGGGGTCTTGAGTGTGTTTGCAAGGACACAGGGGGTGTGGCGTGGAGCTGCCCCCCGATCCATCTGTGTCCCCCCCAACCCCCACCACTACCACCACCGCTGGCCCCCTACCACTCCCACTGGCTGTTTACCATCTGCCTCAGCTCCTGCCTCTGGACTCAGCTGCTTGCTTGGCTTGCCACGCCGATTCCACCCTTTGGGCCAGAAGCAGCAGCCAGTCAAACTGACTCTGTGCAAGCGCACGTGGGCGCAATGACCCCCCCTCCCCGGACTGCCCACCCCACAGCTTTGCCCTTTGCTACCTGCCCCATTTGCCCCTTGCAGCCTTTGCCCCTCCCTTTTGCCCCAGCCCCCTTACTAGCTTCAGTGTATTTGCCTGCCCCGCCCATTTTCCCTCTGCAGCCTGTTTATTTGCCCTGCCCCAGCCTCTGAAGCTAGCCCCTTGCTTTCCCTGCCCTAACTCCAGCCCGTTTAGCCCCTTGCTCCGTGAGCCCATGCCCCCTCCCATGCGCTTGTGCCCCTCCCCATTTTAGTTTAAACCCTCTTCACTGCACCCCCAATGCTGTTGTATCCCCCCCTCCCCTAGTGCAGCTAGAGGAGCCGGAATCCCACCCCGTGTCGGCAACTGACCCCTGACCCCTGTTTTGTCCCCCCGTCCAGCCCACCCCTTTTGGCACCCTCCTCCCCTGCCTGCAGCCTAGCGGGGAGGAGTGGTTGACCTGCTTCCCCTTTCCCCTCCTCTTTCTGGTGTCTTCCCTTCCCTCCCTGCTCACGATGGCGGGGGACGAGACGGGTGGGACCCCTCCAGCAGCCCCAGCTGCCCCTCCCCCGCCTACCCCTCCGTCACCCCCCCAAGCCTCTACCTCCGCTGCCACTGCTGAACCACCTGCCACTGCACCCGCGGTGACCTCCGCTGCTGCCACGTCCCTCGCCCCCTCAGATTATGGGGGAGCCCCCCAGCTGGTAGGAAGGGCCAGGTTAAAAAGAAGGGGAAGGGCCCCGCTAAAAAGACCAGGCCCTCCATGGCAGGGGCTGCCCCCGCTGCCGGGGCCCCACCGTTGGCTGTGGCGTCCCTCCCCGCTGTTCCCTCCACCAGCTCTGCGGGTCTCCCTCCCCTGGCCCCCAGGGCCTACGCCCAGGTGGTGGCAGCCCCCCCGCCTGCCGCTACGTCATCTCTCCCGCCCACCACCTCCGCGACCATCTATAGCGGCCGGGGCCCCTTCCCCACCATGACCAGGAAGCACAGCTGGGGGGGATTCCAATAAGATTACTCTCCTATAGCCATCTGGCCTGACCCTGTCACAAAACACAGGAAGGGTAAGAGAAATTCCTCTGAGTGTGGGAGACAGAGAGACCTGCAGCTACTGCTGGGAACAAAAACTCAGCAGGGTGTTGCTGGTGACCACAGTTATTCAGAGATGTTTCCAGGAACACATAACAGATACAAACACAGGAAGGGGAAGAGAAGCTAGCACAGTGTGGGAAACCACCACGCCTCAGTTGTCACGTTGTATATACAGACAGGAAAGAAAGACTTGACCAATAACATACTTAACTATATTTCATCATAAACAAACTGACTTTTCCCTCTCAGCCTGCCCTTTTAGCCATCCAGCACATGAGATTATACAGACACCTTTCAGATAGCACAAGAACATTTCACAGTGCTATTCACACAATTCAGGGCAGTTACGATAATGGGAATGGGCAGTATGAAGGGGGAACAGTGGAACAGGCGAGGTGGGAAGGGGCGTGAGGAACTGGTAAACAGCTCTCTGATAACAAGAGGCAGAGGAATGCATTTTAAGATGGACTGGGAAAGCAGAGAAGTCCAGGGACATGGGCAGAGTAGTGCAGACAGCTGGGTTTCAGCAAAAAAGAGTCAATCCCTGACAGAGGAGAACAAGGAGCAGGGTACGGGGGTGGGGGAGGAGAATCAGCAGAGCAGAGGGATCATGTAGGGGCCTAGTGTGAGATTACAGATGTAGATGGTCAGCAACGAGGGACGGATTATGGAGACGAGCCCTGGCACAAAACTTTGTAAAGAACAATACTGGGTAGTGGGAGCACCCCAGGCTCACTCGGCAGATCCCACATCTCAAGCCACATGCCTGAGAAAACCCACTGCCTCCCACTAGGCCCAGTCCCCGGTTCCCTTCCACAATCTTTTGGAGGGGAATTCACCCAGAAACAAACACTGCACCCAGCTATAAACCAACACTTTTATCTGGGGAGAGACAAACCCTCCATCAGTCCCATGGACCAGAGGGGGCCCTGTGGTGAGTCACACAGGCCTTCCCCGCCTAATAACAACACAATGTACTGAGTGCCCAGCATCTGAATGTGTGGATGAAAACCCTCTACCCGGATTATGAATCCAAACAGCTCCCTAGCCCTAGTTTCTTAGTTCCTGTTAGGGTTCCCTCCTCACTCTGAACTCTAGGGTACAGATGTGGGGACCCGCATGACAGACCCTTATTTTTATTTTTACCAGCTTAGGTTAAAACTTCCCCAAGGCACAAATCCTTCCTTGTCCTTGGGCAGTATGCTGCCACCACCAAGTGAGTTAGACCAAGATTCAGGAAAAAGGACCACTTGGAGTTCCTGTTTTACCAAAATATCCCCCCAAGTCCCTTCACCCCCTTTCCTGAGGAGGCTTGAGAATCATATACCAACCAAATCCCTGGGTTTTTAGGACACTGAAAACCAATCAGCTTCTTAAAAAAAAGAACTTTATTATAAAGAAAAAAGTAAAAGAAGCACCTCTGTAAAATCAGGGATGGAAGGTAATGTTACAGGGGAGTCAGACTCAAAACATAGAGGATTCCCCTCTAGTCAGAACTTTAAAGTTACAAAAAACAGGGATAAACCTCCCTCTTAGTACAGGGAAAATTCACAAGCTAAAACAAAAGATAAGCTAATGCATTTCCTTCCTATTACTTATAATTTCAGTCATCTTAGATGCTTAGTTCAGCTATGGCTTTGGGAGATGTATTTTCCCTGCCCTGGTTCCTTGCTGACCCGGAGAGAACAAAGGAACACCAAAAAACAAAAACAAAAAAACCCACCTTCCCCCACAGATTTGAAAGTATCTTCTCCCCTTATTGGTCCTTTTGGTCAGGTGCCAACCAGGTTATCTGAGCTTCTTAACCCTTCACAGCTGAAGGAGGGATTTTATGCTACCCTTAGCTGAATGTTTATGACCTTCTGCCCATTGTGGTGGTCACCAGTGCCTGATTGTGATGCAGGCTCTGAGGGGGAAATCCCAGTCCCTGCTGGGTTGCCTGGTGTCCCTCCCCATGGTCACAGTCCTCCTCTACTGGGTCCAAGCTGCTGTTCATTCAGCCTAGCTGGGGCTGTGCCCTGGCCTGCTCCCTGAGCTGATCCCTTGGCCCCGGGTTCAGGGCTGCTTCGAGCCTGCTGCCCACAGCAGCAGACACCTCGGCCATCCCTTCCCTCCAGCCCTGCCCCACCTGGTGCCAGCCGACTGCCCCACAACTAGTCATGTGGCTGCAAACCGGCCCAGCGAGAGAACTTCTGCACTCTGGTACATTGTGTTCATTAGCCCCTCCCTGTCCCATTTCACTTTACACAGACATTACAGATGTTTGGGGGACCCCCTTGAGGTCAGGCCCCAGTGCAATTGTCCCACTTTTTTCCCGCCCTCATCAGCCCTGTGCAGCCAATCCCCTGTCCCCACTTGGGCAGGGGCTCCTGCTCTGGAGTGGCATTCCTCTGCTCCAGTGAGGAGACAATCTGGCACCAGGGAGCCAGGAGTGGGATTTTCATGCAATCCTCTAGTCAGCTCATGCTCTTCTAGGGCTGGCTCCTCGCTCTGCCTGGCCCCTAATCAATCAGGACTGGTGGGGATAGGGCTGGTCCTTTCACACTGAGGTCATTTGCATGGGCTCACAAGTCCTTTTTTTTTTTGGTTTCTCTCTGAGATTGGAGCATTTTCTGTGTGTCAAAGCAACCTACAGCAGAGAAGAGTGATACCCTCTCATTGTTCCACATAGCGATGCCATGGCCGGCACTGTGTTACATAACCCTAGTTTTCAGCATTTCTCTGCTCCAGTTCGTTAAGTACAATGTAAATAACCTTCAAAACATCAGCACTTTGCAACTGCATAATCTCCAGCTCCCCAAATCATGTAAATGTATAAAATGACTTACCACACAAAAGCAAATCTGTTACGTACATTCCAGCCTGTAGGACACATCTATGGCCCAGATAATCCAAGGTATTTAGGCTCCTAACTTCCTCTGAAATCCATGAAAGTTAGGAGCCTGAATATGTTGGAGGATCTGGGCTTAGTTGCCTATGTTGTTTGGAATGTGTGTCTCTTTTAGAGCCTGCCCCCTCTGTGTCCTTCCTGTGTGCCTCTTTCTAGCTTTGCGAGTGCACAGCCAATTCCTTTGGGGCAGCTATGTGCTAGGCAAATGTCTCAAGATGCAGAAAAGAGGAGAAGTCAGGAAGTCAGAGAAGAGAAATGGGAGATCTTCAGCAGGAAGCAGGAACATAAGAACATAAGCATGGCCATACAAGGTCAGACTAATGGTCTATCTAGCCCAGTATCCTGTCTTCTGACAGTGGCCAGTGCCACGTGCCCCAGAGGGAATGAACAGAACAGGCAATAATCAAGTGATCCACCCCTGTCGTCCAGTCCCAGCTTCTGGTGAACACAGGCTAGGGACACTTCAGAGCATGGTTTTGCATCCCTGCCCATCCTGGCTAATAGTCACCTCTCCTCCATGAACTTATCCAGTTATAGTCTTGGCCTTCACCACATCCTGTAGCAAAGAGTTCCACAGGTTGACTGTGCGCTGTGTGAAGAAATATTTCCTTTTCTTTGTTTTAAACCTGCTGCCTACTAATTTTATTTGGTGACCGCTAATTCTTGTGTTATGAGAAGAAGTAAATACCACTTTCTTATTTAAACTTTTAATGAAAGGAAAGAAGTCACTCAACATTAGTTAGGAAAAATTCTGCAAGCAGGATTCACAAACATAAAACTGTGAGCAGGACACCCACTCCAGGATGCATGGGGCAGAGTCTTCTTTCTGTCTCATATTCTTAAATTCTACAACCCAAAGTTCCTTTACTGTGCTCCTCTTCTCCCAGACCGTACCCCACTCACACTGGTTGTCCTGGGTCAGTGAGGACCCAGGCTTCAGAAGTGCATCTGTGTGAGTTCACCTCCCACCTGGGGAAGAAGGCACCTGGCTTGTTCTGCCATCTGAGCACTTGCTCTGGCTGCTAGCTTGGCCGGCCGCTATTCCTGACTGCCTGGCCAGCTGCTGTTCTGCACTGCCTGCCACCAGCCACTCCCACCCGCTGACCGCCTACCGCTCCCGCCGGATCCCGCTCGCCGGCCACCTGCTCGCTGCTCTCGCCAGCCACCCACTTTCCCATCAGACACCTTCTGTTGCCGCCTGTCTCTCTTCTGTGAGCTTTGTAGGTCAATCTCCCAGTGACTGTCAGATCTTTCATGATTTTTAGCTCTCAGCAGCCTGGGCAGAAACACTGCTCCACCACATGTGATTTCAGCTCTGGACTGAGCACTTAAAATAACAAAAGGCTCTTAACGAAGACTATTTAGCTCTATCTTTGCACAGTGGGTAGAAATAGATTTAACCAGACCAGGGACCCTTAGGGGGCATCCACATTTCCTGGCTGTGATACCTGTCCCCACTCCTGTTACTTTCACAGGGGTCTAGCATTCAAGCCCCTGGCTCAATGAGTCCCTTTCAGCTGAGGGTGACCCCTCGATCAGGACAGGCTCAGCACAGTTCTGCTCCTCTTTACTCATGCAATAAAGACAACAACACTGACAACAACATTTCACTACCCCTGCATTCAGTACTACAGTGTATTGTAACCCAACACCAGCCAAAGCTGATCACTTTTGAGCAACACAGCTCCTGTCTGCTGGATATCTAAGCAGATAAGGTGTGTTAATGTAAATACAGTTTGCTCCTGAAGTCCCTCCCCCTCCCAGCTAGCTGTCAGAGGAGAAATCATTCAGACCCTGCTTACGTCAGTAAAGACACAAAGTTTGTGTTTTGAGGCTTGGGTAGAGGGGGACCCAGTGGAGGGACAGAGAGGGAAGGTCGGGGGGGGGGGGCATAGTGTGAGCAACAAGCCAATTTATCGGCCCAATTTTGCATGGATTCAAGACTGGCTTTGAAGCAGACAGTGAGGCCACAAAGGAGGACGCTGAAGTAGTCAAGATGTGAGATGATCAGGGTCTGAACAAGAATTTGGGCAGCGTGTGCTGGAATGAAAAGGTGAATTTGGAGATGCTGTGTAGAAGGAAGTGGTAGGATTTTAGACACAGCCTGGATATCTGGGTCAAAGAAGAGGGCCAAATCATAGATGAATCCAAGTTTAGAGACTTGGATGGCAGAACAAATTGTTGTGTCGTCCACAAGGAGAGAGAAAGGGGGAGAAGGGGAGGTGCTTAGGGATAATGATCAGAAGCTCAGGTTTGGCCAGGATAAATTTCAGTTGGCAGCTTGCCATCAGTGAGGAGCTGTTAGAAAGACCGGCTGAGGTTTTAGTTTGGATAGAGGGAGCCACATCCAAAATGCAGAAGTAGACCTGAGAGCCATCAGCATTCAGATGGTATTCAAAGCCATGTTTGTGGATGCGAGCAACCAGAGACGGGGTGTACATAGAAAAGTGGAGAGGGCCTGGGACAGAGCCCTGACTGACAGGCGAAAGGGGAGGTGGAAGACCTATCATCTGAGACACCCAAGAAGTGATCCAGGTGGTAAGGGGGGGAGAGAGTGACAAAAACCGAGAGTAGCATGGTTTTGGGAAATGAGTGTGGTTGGCAGTGTTAAGACAGCTAATAAGCCAAGGATTATGAGGGTGGAAAGCCAGCGATCAAATCTAACCAGGAAGAGGACATTGGAGACCTTGGTGAGAGCCATTTGTGTGGTTTGCCAGGGCAGAGCCAGACTGGAAGGGGTTTAGAATGGAATTAGAGGAGAAGAATTTAGACCAGCAGTTGTAGGTGTCGCTCTCAGGCACATCTTCACTGCAGAGTTAACTCCGGTGATCTGTACCCAGGTTAGCCTAGCCCAGGTTTGAGCTGCCACACTGGAAAGCCACACCTGAGTTACTGTGTCCTTGCTGCTGCTGCCCTCACCTGCATGTGTTGCTAAGTCTTCTGGGGGCCCTTTCCATGGTATTTGGTGCTGCAGTAAGATGAGCCGCTCTATGATTCTTTCCCAGTGAATGGTGGGAGAATTTGTCCTTCTGGGAACACAGGGGGAATTGTGGCATGGCACGGGAGAACTATCAGCATTTGAATGATTTAGCTTGTGTCCTGACTGGAAAGTGGGTGGGTTACCAGCCTGAGTGAAAGTGGCACCTGGCCCTAGCTGATACCCCATCCAAGCCATCCAAGACTGGGTTTAAAGCACCACTAAGCTTGGGTGAGAAGGGTTTGTTTGTAGCCAGGAAGGGGGTTGGGGCAACCCCCAGGTAAGAGTCTAGGCTAACTCTGCAATGCAGACAGACCATCAGTAACTTTGGAGATGATGGAGAGGAAGTGGGTCAAGGCTGGGTTATGTCTGCTAAGAGTTTTTAGGCTGGGAGGCACCAATGCCTGTCTACACTGTGAAGGTGTGACAAAGAGGAGGCTGCGCTTTAGCACCTACTGACCCTGTATCTGGAGCTGTCTGGGTAGTAGAGCTGGGGGCAAGGAGGAAGGGGCCCTCTCTAGTAGTCATCTAATAGGTTACACTCAGGTCTCCTCACCAGACAACGCTGGCGCGAGGAGCTGCAATGGCTCTAGCCTGCTCAGCTCGGGGGTCTCCACACTTCAGTTTGAAGAGGTTGGGTCAGAGGGGAATCAGACTGAGAGTCCTACAGATATACGGCAGGATCTGTTAGAAGAATGTTCGGTGGTTCTGATCTGTCCCTGTCACTTAAGAGGAAGGTTATCTACATTAGCTTGTAGTGAAATGTATGATTAGATGACACTAAATATTCAGGCAGGCCTTTCTTGTTTTAACATCTTTTCATTTCTTCTCTCTAATGCTTTGTTTCAAAGGCTAAATACAAACAATTTCCACTCACACTTTCCACCAAAATCAGGCTTGTTGAAGTGAGGGAGGTCAGGGGCCTGACTGGTGGGATTTGCTGGAATGGGGTGAGGGCCCCACTAACCCCAACCCTGAGGTCACTGCCTCACTCCTGTATCCAGGCTCGGTGCATTTCCTCATCCCTGTATCCTGCCTGTCAAAATGGGTACACTGTGGGCCTGTTATTAATGGAAATCAGCCTTTTCTGGTTTGATTGGGTGCAGTTTTCAAAATGAATAGCATTACAGACAGCCAACAGGGAGTTGCCATCCAGTTGAGGGTAGAATTTGTTCTAAGAAGGCTATTAGTCAATCGCACTGGTCTCAGGTTCCTGCAGGGAAGAAAGGCAGGGTGGTAAGCAATTGCTAGGCACTGGGTAGTGTACCTGGGTCCCTGCTAAGGGTGTGTCCTCTCTTCGAGCTGAGAGTGTGATTCCCAGCTCAAGGAAAGATGTTTGTGTTAGCTCCAATAAAGCTAGCATGCTAAAGACAGAGCGTAGTGGAAGCAGGAATAAAGGCAGGTCAGGCTAGCTGCCCTGAGGACCTGCCTCGTGTCTCTGATGGGTTTGTACGTGGGGCAGCTAGTCCCTGCTGCCTCTCATGCTGCTGCAGCTACACTGCTATTTTTAGTGCCCTACCTGTATCAGCGCGAGTGTGGGTATGTCTACACACGCTGGGAACCACAGCCTCAGCTCCAGTGAGGTTAGGATGATTGTCCCTGGCAAAGGAAACAGTTTTCACACAGAGAAGAAAGTAGCAGAACCACAAGTCATCTGGAAGAGCAGCTCAGAACAGCTGAATCCATTGGAGAGCAAGTCATTTAAGCCAATGTGATACCGAAGAAATTCCCCAACTCCATTTTGTATTCTTAACCTCCATTTTGTGTCCCTGGCTTCCCTCTTGAATAAGCAGGAGTCACTTCACCAACTGAAAGCTGCAGGTCACTTATCATCAGCTGTTGTAGGTCACATGACCCGAGCTGAGAGTGAAATGAGGTATGGCCTTGAAGTAAATTAGATCTGGATCATGGACAGTAGGGTTGGATGAGGTAATCATGGCTCTGAGGTAAAACCCATGCAAGTGAACTTGTGCAGAATGAGGTAATGCTTAGCAATGAGCATGTCCTGCTCTGGGCAGGGAGTTGGACTAGATGGCCTCCAGAGGTCCCTTCCAACTCTGTTATTCTATGATTCTATGTGCAGTATATGGGCAGGGAGAGGTCAAACAGCTCCAGCCTGCTCTGCTTTGGGGCTGCTTCTTCTGGTAGCTAAAAATGAGGTAATGCCTGGAAGTGAGCATGTGCATCATGGGTTTAAAAACAGTACAAAAGTCAATAGCTGGCAGGACAGTCGAGAGGACAGATGGTTAGCAGGCAGATGTCAGTCAGAGCATTGTGGGCAAGCAGCTGCTGGAGGAGGGATGTTAGAAGCCATTGAGAAAGGTGCTGGAAAGGAATTAGAAGAGCGGCTGCTGGAGGAGAAAGAATAGACACGAAGCTGCAACAGTAGCAGAATGGAAAGAAAACAGCAGCAACCAAAGAGAAACACTAACGGATTCTTAAGTCACCCTGCTAGTTTCTAGCTGTAATAGAGTGTAGTATAGCGTAGGCCCCCTTTACTAGAGGGGCCTCTGAACTTAATTGGGAGTGTTCCAGACAGGAGTCTGCAGTCCCAGAGAGTATGGAACCACAGGTGCAGAACTAAAATCAGTTCCCCTGAGGTGATCACAGTAAATTGCACAGGGCTGGGTCTGCACCCTCAGGCCCAGGTCTAGAGGGACAGAGTTACAGGACTCTGGCCTGAGAAAGGTGACAGCTAGAGGCTCACGTGGTGTGCCCTTAAAGAGACCACAAGGGCTCTATCTGAGGTGAAGTTAGTTCAGGAACTGGCACATCTGGCAAGCGGCAGCAGGGTATGCCAAACCGCTGCCACCAGGAAGAGTCAAGATGGAGCAGGCTGGGTAATAGGAGAGGAGGAAGAGACAGCTGGAGGCCCTGCTGTAAAAGGTGAACAAAGAAATTGCAGGGGTCACTCACCAGGGAGAAACTGGACAGCAATGCATCCTGCTTCAGCACCAGAGGAGAGAGTGGGAAAAGCAGAGATCACTGATGAGGCAGAAAGGACCCGAATTTGATGGCAAGGTTTGGTGGGTAATTTGCCTAGCACCGTCTGAAATAGCAAGTGAGCTGAGCTACTGTCCAGAGGAGGAGAAGGGGTGTGTGTGTTTGACCACAAACCTGACTGTGGAAGTCCTGACAGGTCTCCCCTCTGTCAGTGTGAGCAAGCATTGCAGGTACAAGACCTTGTGTGAGGCTCTTGCTGTCAGAGTTGTGATGCAGAAGCAGACAGAAGTGGCCATGTTCAGTTCCAGGCACGTAGGTAAGAGATGGCTGAAATGCTCACAGGTTGTGCTGGGGATGAGCAGCAGCTGGTGCGGGTGGTTATAAACCAGCTTCTCAGGAAACTACCAAGGAGAGGGTGCTGAAGCAGTTTGTGGATGGTCTGAAGGACTCTAATCTGTGAGCAGGATTTGTGGTTCTGAGGCCAACTAACCCTGCAGACTGCCTCAGAGCCAGGGGCCCCAGAGTTTCCAGGATCCACAACGCTTGGGCAGGCCCACCATGTGGTCTACCTTGGAGCCAGGCCCCCAGGACATCCAAGGTCTGCAGGTCTGTGGCAGGCCCCTGTCATAAATATAAAGGGAAGGGTAACCACCTTTCTGTATAAAGTGCTATAAAATCCCTCCTGGCCAGAGGCAAAACCCTTTCACCTGTAAAGGGTTAAGAAGCTAAGGTAACCTCGCTGGCACCTGACCAAAATGACCAATGAGGAGACAAGATACTTTCAAATCTGGAGGCGGGGGGGACGGGACGACAAAGGGTCTGTCTGTCTTTCTGTGTGATGCTTTTGCTGGGAACAGATCAGGAATGCAGCCTTACAACTCTTGTTAAATTAGTAAGTAATCTAGCTAGAAATGCGTTAGATTTCCTTTTGTTTAATGGCTGGTAAAATAAGCTGTGCTGGATGGAATGCATATTCCTGTTTGTGTCTTTTTGTAACTTAAGGTTTTGCCTAGAGGGATTCTTTATGTTCTGAATCTGATTACCCTGTATGGTATTTACCATCCTGATTTTACAGAGGTGATTTTTTTACCTTTTCTTTAATTAAAATTCTTGTTTTAAGAACCTGATTTATCTTTCATTGTTCTTAAGATCCAAGGGTTTGGGTCTGTGTTCACCTGTACAAATTGGTGAGGATTCTTATCAAGCCTTCCCCAAGAAAGAGGGTGTAGGGCTTGGGGGGATATTTTGGGGGAAGACATCTCCAAGTGAGCTCTTTCCCCGTTCTTTGTTTAAAACGCTTGGTGGTGGCAGCATACAGTTCAAGGACAAGGCAAAGTTTGTTTGGGGAAGTTTTTAACCTAAGCTGGTAAGAATAAGCTCAGGGGGTCTTTCATGCAGGTCCCCACATCTGTACCCTAGAGTTCAGAGTGGGGAAGGAACCTTGACAGCCCCAAATGGGGTGCATAGGAGCTGAGGAACCCAGGGCTTCTAGGGTCTGTCTGTGGCTCTCAGGCAGCCCATCCATTCAGACTGCCCTTGAGCTGTGAACACCAGGGCTTCCAAGATCTGCAACTTGGGTAGGTCCAGAAAAGTAGTGGCTAGGAGCCAGCAATTCACAGTTTACAGGGTCTGTGGCACCCTGGCAGCCATGCCATGCAGACTACCCCAGAGGCATTTGCCTTAACCAGTCAGAAAGCCACAACAATTGTAGGGGCTGTCTTCTTTTCATAGCTTGGAGTCCTCTCAGAGCTGCACAGCAACCAGGGCAGGAATTCTGAGGCTGAAGCGTTTCAGGAGGGCTGCAGACTGCTGCAGATCCCCAAGACATGAACAACTATGTTGCCTCCTATAATAGGTGTTAATGTGTTGAAAATTAAGTTAAAACTTCAAGTTATCACTTTAAATTTTCAAGGGATTACCTAGTCCTCATTTCAGGCGAGGGGGATCTGTATGAGAATTCCAAGTGATCACAACGTTAACAGTTTTCAATACACCTTACATGTCTATCTCAGACCATGAGGGAGCATCCTGGGAAGGCACCTGCCTACACACCTCCAAAGCAATGACACAGTGGCATGGCGTAATTGCATTGTAGAGGTGCCATGCTCCTTGTCTGTAGAGCAGTAGTAATGGGACTGGGACATTCACCTGCCTTTGTTACTGATGGTCTACCATCAGACCATTGTGTGCACCCCTGTCAGGTCACATGGTCCATGGACGTCACCACACTTCCCTTCTCCACCTAAGTTTACAGATAGCAGCTGGGATTGTGGCCCATAAAGCCCAACTGGGGCATATGCCCCACCCCCTATGCTCTGATTGGAAGAGTTCCAAGGCACTTGAGTGGGCATAGACCCTATTTAATCCAGAGGAGGAAACAGGAAGTTGTCTGTATAATTGGACTCCACCTGGGGAAGGTCCCTGCACTATGCTAGAGAAACTGTCAGACTTGGTGTGTTGATGCAGCTGAATTGCTGGAGGAAGAAAATAATCCTAGACCAGGACCAGCTAACAGCATATTGACCCAACAGGGGCCTGGCCTGAGATCTGCAGTGGATTGGAAAACAGGATTGGGGCCAACCTAAGTCATCAGGCATTTGAGGAATCCAGTGTCATTCCTACTGTGATGCCAGTTCCCACAATCAGTGGATTTCAGGCTGACCCCAGAGGATTCACAGGCTACCCAAGGTTTGTATGGATCCTAAGGGACCTGCCTGACACACATGGGGCACCTGCCTCCATCATGGGAGGACAGCACACCTCATTCGGGAACAAATCTGAGAGGGAACAGTGTAATGGGCTTTTCCTGCCCCCCGCCCCTTATGGAGTTGCAGGTGGTTGTTCATGCCTGGGGGCCTAGGAATGAAACAAAACCTTTTGGGGGTGGGGCTGTCACCAGCTTTGATGTGGCAGGTGCTGAGGTGCTAGAGCTCTTACTGAATTTAATGTGGATTACACAATGTGGCCTTGCCTAGTCCCTCTAGATACCATAGAATCAAGAAAGATCAGGGTTGGAAGGGACCCCAGGAGGTCATCTGATCCAACCCCCTGCTCAAAGCAGGACCAACACCAAGTAGATCATCCCAGCCAGGGCCTTGTCAAGCCGGACCTTAAAAACCTCTAAGGAAGGAGATTCCACCAGCTCCCTAGGTAACCCATTCCAGTGCTTCACCATCCTCCTAGTGAAATAGTGTTTCCTAATATCCAACCTAGACCTCCCCCACTGCAACTTGAGACCACTGCTCCTCGTTCTGATATCTGCTACCACTGAGAACAGCCTAGCTCCATCCTCTTTGGAACCCCCCTTCAGGTAGCTGAAGGCTGCTATCAAATCCCCCCTCATTCTTCTCTTCCGCAGACTATATGATCCCAGTTCCCTCAGCCTCTCCTCGTAAGTCATGTGCCCCAGCCCCCTGATCATTTTCGTTGCCCTCTGCTGGACTCTCTCCAGTTTGTCCACATCCTTTCTGAAGCAGAGGGCCCCAAACTGGACACAATACTCCAGATGTGGCCTCACCAGTGCTGAATAGAGAGAAATAATCACTTCCCTCGATCTGCTGGCAATGCCCCTACTTATACATCCCAATATGCCATTCGCCTTCTTGGCAACAAGGGCACACTGTTGACTCATATCCAACTTCTCGTCCACTGTAACCCCTAGGTCCTTTTCTGCAGAACTGCTGCTGAGCCAGTCGGTCCCCAGCCTGTAGCGGTGCATGAGATTCTTCCTTCCTGAGTGCAGGACTCTGCACTTGTCCTTGTTAAACCTCATCAGATTTCTTTTGGAGGAGGAGGATTGTTTACTGCTGGGGGAGCGCGCAGGGATTCTGCAGACCACCGTGGAGGGGGCCTTCTAAGAACTGAGTAACTTTCGACCTGTGCTCCAGTGGTAGGGGTATTGACTGTGTCTGTGGGGACCTAGGGGGTGTGGCGTGGAGTCTGCCCCCTAGTCCATCTGTGTCCCCCATCCCCCACCCCCATCACTGCCCCCTCCACCACCCCCACTGGCTGTTTACCATCTGCCTCAAGCTCCTGCCTCTGTGACTCAGCTGCTTGCTTGGCTTCCCACACCCTGTTCCCACCATTTGGGCCTGAAGCAGCAGCCAGCCTAAACTCTGACTTTTGCAAGTGCATGTGCCCCTCCCCTTGGACTGAGCCCCCTGCAGCAGATCCCCAGCTTTCCCCTTATTATCTGCCCTGTGCAGCCTTTGCTTCCCCTTTTTGCCCCAGCCCCTCAGCAACTCTAGGCTCAGCAACTCTGCCTGCCCCACCCTTTTCCCCCCACAGTTTTGCTTGTTTGTGTTGCCGGCACCCAGTGCCGAGAGGCAAAACAACAGCGGTGGGGGTTTGCTATCCGGTGTGCTTTACCCAATAATTACAACTGGGTGGAGAAGCAGAAAAGTTTATTTGCAGCTGCAAAAAGGTACAGGGAAAATAGAATCTCAAATCCTGCACCCAGAGCAGGAAGTTACACAGGCTTTTATACATTTTTTTTTAGCATACTTATTTAATAGCAAGCTGCCCTAAGTATTTCTATAGCCAGCCAATTCAGTTACCAGCTAGTTTCCTTGTTTTTTGTATTATTTATTAAACTATACATAAAGCTGCTTTATTTAGCATTGTTTTTTTATATTTGCCCTGTTTGGCCTTGTTTAGTTTCAGGCAGTCTGACTCTGCAACATATTGTTGCAGATCCTCAGCATAACTGCTGCGAGTGCCTCCAGGTGGGGGGGGCCAAGGACACTTGGGCCTAGTGCGAGGGAGCTTCATTGACACTTGTGGTCTTCCATCCCCTCGAGTTACCTAGTGGCCATGCCCCAGTGTCCCCAACAACTCCCTTCTTTGAGAACACTCAACAGCCTTGGCTTTGAGTTTTCTCACTTGGGCTACTTATTTTTTTACAATAGGACTTTGCATAAGCACTTTGTGATAGCCCTGAAGAGAATGACTTCTTAACTTTTGCAAAAGGGCTCTGACACATGATACTGTACAGCAAAATATTATTAATACAAGCAATACAGGAAAGAAAAGTTTCAATAGCAGGCTAAATAAACCACCAAGCCAAAACGACAAACCCCAGCCTGAAAACAAGGTTTGCAACCAATCGCTCTCTGGGGCAGTATAGGCAACCTGTGCTCTGGCTCGGGCATGGGCCTCAGCCTGTACCACCTTCTCATAGATCTCATAACTGCTATCATTGACATATACACAACATCGGGGCCCGACGAGGGCACAAACCCCTCCTTGGGATGCCAAGAGATAGTCCAAAGCCAGCCTGTTTTGGAGGGAAAACGTCCTGAGCTGCTGAACCTCTTTATTTAATGTTTTTACTGCTGACTTTAAATTACTAACCGAGTTCTCTAACTCTAAGGCCACTTTCTCAAGTACCATTTGCAGCCTTACAGTATAGTGGCCTATGCATGCCATGGCTGGCCCGGTAAACAGTGGCGCTATTCCCAGTACAGAGCACCCTACAAGCTTCTCGGTTGTGAGGGAATTCTTCATGTTGCCCTCCAATGCCGTAGTCAGTTGCCGCAGGGTCTTTTTTTGTGACTTAACAGAGGTGTTTTGGGCATTTTTAATTTTTTTTTTTTGGGCAGTGTGTCAGTTATTGACAGATGAGGAACTCCATGAGCTATATAACAGCTACCTGTCCAGTTGGCTGGCAGCACCTTGTAAGCCTTTCGGCCACATACAAAATAGTGACCCTGTAGGGCCCAATAAGGACTGTTTCTTAAGGGGATTTCTGGGATATTTAAGGCTGCTTTTCCAAACAGTTCATATGCCCCTAAGGGGGCATCCCATCCTCCTGACTGGGTACAAGTGGGGGCGTTTCTAATTGTGCCGTTTAAATTACACTTGCCATAGGGACCACTGCAAACCCACCATTGGCTTGCTACATTGGGAATATTAACTGGACAGCAAGTTATATTTTTAATTTTTTTTTTGTGGTAAGATTATTTGTAAGAATTTTTTTGAAAGGGGAGGAACCATTACACCCACACTGCTGGCCTCCCCTTTTGGTCTTTATCCCATACCCATCAGCCCACTGTGTAATAACACAGGAGCTTTTCCCCACAGGACACCCATAGTGATCAGATTGGTTTCGGGTAAAACATAACACTCCCTCAGTGCGTACTGCAACTGAATACTCCTGGTCCTGATAGGTGGCTTGATGTAAAGAGGTCTTGTTCCAGAACGGCGAGTTTGTTCTTTTTTGCTTTTTGGTGGTGGCTAATTCTGCTAGGGTCAGGGGCAGCATGTCAAGGGGCATTCCCGTTTTGGGGGACAGTGGAGTCGGAGCACATACCCAGCAATCAGTCTGGTTTGTTAAAGTAGCAACATGGTGCGCAAGCGAAACAAAGGCGTTATGCTCCCGATATGCACAGTTTGGAAATACCAATACAGAGAATAACAATGTTACCCAATTAATTATCACCAGAGTCTTCCCAACCCAGGGTCTCCAGTACCTGGGTGGGCCCATTTTAGCATTAAGGTGCCCGCTTTTTGTGTTTTTTAAACAGTAGCTTTAGCCTGAGATCGTCACTAGATGAGGAGTCAGCAGGTTGGATGGTCCACTGTTCTGCTGACGAGGGGGCGGGTACTGCCTTCAGACGAGAGTGATGGATTCAGTTTTTATGTCCCTTGATTTTTGCCCCTGTATGGGAGATTAGCAGGACGGTATAGGGTCCTTTCCACTTTTCCTGGAGAGGCTCGTCTTTCCAGGTACGAACAAGCACAGAGTCGCCGGGCTGTAAGGAGTGAACGAGAGAGTCCAAGGGGAGAGGCTGGGAATCCTTGGTATATCTGTGAAGAGACAAGAGAACAGCAGACAGGGAACACATACACTGTGACAAAAAACCATTACTTAACTCCCATTCTCCTGACAGAACCGGGGTGCCATTCATAGGCCATGCCCTTCCAAACATAATTTCAAAGGGACTGAGCTCTAATCTACTCTTTGGGAGAACGCGGATACGAAGTAGGACGAGGGGCAAAGCATCAGGCCATCGCAGTGAGGCTTCTTGGCAAACTTTTGAGAGATGCCATTTAAGAGTCTGATTGGTACGGTCCACTACCCCACTGGCTTGCAGTCTCCAGGGCGTATGGAGTTTCCAGGGGATCTGTAAGGCATGTGAGATGCTTTGAATGATTTTTGACGTGTAATGTGTCCCGTCGTCAGATTCCATCCACAGGGGGAGTCCAAAGCGAGGAACGATCTCCTTAACAACCTTGAGGGCCACTGTCCTGGCAGTGCAGTTACGGCATGGGAAGGCTTCTGGCCATCCGCTGAACCGATCCACTATGACAAGGAGATATTTGAACCCTTGGGTTCGGGGAAACTCAGTAAAGTCTATTTGCCACACTTGTCCAGGGCCCGGAGTGGGTTCTAGGGCAGCTGGTGGCACAGGACATCCCGGTCGGGGGTTATTTTTTTGGCAGACTAAGCAGTCCGCTTGTACCTGGGCAGCCAGGGGTCGGAGTCCAGATTGATAAAATATTTTCCCATTAGCTGGATAAGTGTTTCCCTGCCAGCATGAGTGGTTTGAGGTAGTTTTTGCAGCACTGGCTGGATCAGGCCCTTTAGTAGGAGGACCTTCCCTTTTGGGGAATGAAGCCATCCCTCCTTTTCCCAGAGACCGAGTTTGTCAGTTAGCTGTCTCTCCTCCCCAGAGTACTGAGGGGTTGGAAGCTCCCCTACTGATGGGATAAGGGCATGCATATGGGCGTTCTCAGTCTGAGGGGATGGCAGGGTGGCAGCATGCTTAGCCTCTCTATTTGCCCGGGCGTTACCTCTGGCCACATCTTGATTTTTTTTTTTTTGATGGGCTTTACAGTGTACCACCGCCACTTCCGAGGGAAGTTGTACGGCTTCTAGGAGCCGGAGGATTTGGGGCCCGTACTTGACTGGGAGCCTTGGGCTGTCAGCATTCCCCTTTGCTTCCACAGGCCAGCATGAGCATGCAGCACACCAAAAGCATACTTTGAATCAGTAAAAATGTTGACCCGCTTTCCTTTTGACAGTTCAAGTGCACGGGTCAGGGCTATTAGTTCGGCAAGCTGGGCAGAGGTCCCAGCAGGCAAACCTTCAGCTTCCACAGTGTCATGGAGGGTCACAACAGCATAACCCGCCCTCCTTTGCCCATCTATTACAGTACTGCTACCATCAGTGTACCACTCATAATCTGCATATGGGAGGGGTACATCCTTTAAATCCGGACGGCTGGAGTACTGGGCATCTATGATCTCTAAACAGTCATGTTCCTGTTCCTCTGTTTCTGGCAAGAGAGTGGCTGGGTTAAAGGAGAGGCAAGGCTGTAAGGTGACTTCAGAGTTCTCTAACAGCTTAGCCTGGTACCTAGCAATCCGAGCCTGGGTGAGCCAAAGCCCTCCCTTTGCATCCAATAAGGCTCAGACCATATGGGGAGTATAGATTTGAATAACCCCTCCCAATGTTAGCTTCTCAGCTTCCTCAAGCACTAGGGCAGTAGCTGCGACCACCCGTAAACATGCTGGCCAACCCTTTGCTACCTGATTCAGTTGCTTAGAAAAATAAGCCATGGGATGTTTCCATGCTCCTAACAGCTGTGTGAGCACTCCTAGGGCCACCCCCTTTCGTTCATGTACATACAACTGAAACGGCTTAGAGAGATCTGGCAGGCCCAGAGCTGGGGCTTTCATTAACTTTTTTTTTAGGATTTTAAATGCCTTGTCAGCCTCTGGGGTCCAATAGAAGGGATCATGATCTGCTCCTTTTACACAGTCGTACAGGGGTTTAGCCCACAGTCCAAACTCTGGGATCCATATTTTGCAAAAGCCTGCCATACCCAGAAATGCCCTGAGCCACTTACGATTACTTGGGGTAGGAACTTGACAGATAGCTTCCTTTTTTTTGCTTGAAAGCTGACGCTCCCCTTGCCGTATGTGAAACCCGAGGTACCGTACCTCTGGGAGGGCGATTTGAGCCTTACTCCGTGCTACCCGATATCCCCGGAGTCCAATAAAATTCAGGAGGCTCACGGTGGCTTTAAGGCAGGGGGTTTGGCCCACAGTGGCAATTAACAAATTATTTACATACTGCAGAAGGAGGGCCTCCTCATTATCCCACTCCTCTAGGTCCCTGTCCAGAACCTGGCCTAAGAGGGTGGGGGAGTTTTTAAATCCCTGGGCCAACACTGTCCAGCAAAGTTGCTTTTTAACCTTTTTTTGGTCCTCCCACTCGAAGAAGAAGATCTCCTGTGACGGGGTGGCAACTGGGATGGTAAAGAAAGCATCTTTCAGATCGAGGACTGAAAAATGGGTATACTGTCCCCCTATAGAAGCCAATAAGGTATACGGATTAGGGACAAGAGGGTGCAGAGTCTTAACCCGTTCATTGACTGCCCTTAGGTCCTGTACCAGCCGATACGTGCCGTCAGGTTTCTGTACGGGTAGAATGGGAGTGTTCCAGGCTGACTGACATTCCCGGAGAATACCATACATTAGGAATTGATTTATAGTTTTTGTAAATTTTTTTTTGGTTCCCTCTTGATTGGATACTGTTTTACTTGCACTGGGCCTTTCCCTGGATATGAGCTGAATAGTAATGGGGGTTTGGTGGGTGGCCTTTCCTGGGATCCCTGATGCCCACACGAGGGGGTACACCTGGTCTTCCCACGGGCTCCATTCTGGGGCTTCCATGGCTGAGGGCTCAACTGCAAGGGTCATGATCCATGCATTCTCAGGGGGTAAGGTAAGGGTTATTTCGCTCTCAGTAAAATGCAGGGTGGCACCGAGGCGACAAAGCAGAGGCGTTGGACACTCAGAGAGGTATACCAGCTTGTGGGATATAGTCCTGTTTCCCAAAACGCATTCCGCTGGGGCCTACACTGGGCACTTGGTGTCCCTGTCTGTGGCTCCCACCACACTAAGGGAATGTGCTACTGGCAACTGAAGGGGTCGATTTACGGCAGTTTGTGCCGCTCCAGAGTCCACTAAAAAATCTATTTCTGAGCTTCCCACCCGCATCTTTACTCGGGGTTCCGGGGGTAGGGTGGTCCATCTCCCCTGACACCCCTATTCCTGCTCCGCCATCGCCATCATAGAGGCACCCCCCTTTTCTTTTTGGGCACTTATTTTTTTAGTGTCCCTCTTGTCGACACAAGGCACACTGGTTGCGAGCCCGGACGGTCGCGTCCACGGCCCCTTCCTCCCCGGCCACTTCCCTTAGTGCCGGCCTGTACCGCTGTTACCATTAGTCTTATTTGCTTTCTTTTTTTTTTTTTTTTTTTTTTGTCTCTCTCAGACTATAAGCTCGGTTTGCAGTCTCTAAGATTTGTGCCATGGTCATGCCCATTAAATCCTCCTTTTTTTGTAACTTTCTTTTAATATTAGGGGCTGCTCTGCTCGTAAAAATTCCCTTAATAATTGACTCAGTTGCCTGATCATCGGGGTCTGCATTAGTGTTCTGTCGAATCGTGTCCCGAATACGCTGTAGAAAGGCCCCTGGGCTTTCTTTTAAATCCTGCATTACTTCATACGGCTTTGCCCAATTATTATGTCGGACAGCCGAGTGACGGAGTCCATGCAAAAGCAACTCCTTATAGGAGGTAAGGCAGGTCATATCCCCATGATTATTTGGATCCCACCTGGGGTCTGCTCGGGGGACTTGTGCATTAATACGATCCCGGTCGTACCGTCTCTGCGCCTCCTCCCTTGCTTTGGACACAACCTGTTGTCTTTCAACCTCAGACAATAGGGTTCGCAGGAGGACGTTACAATCATCCCAGTCCATCTTGTGACTACTGAGGCACCCCTCAAAGACTGATATAAACCTGCTTGGGTTGGTGGAAAACTCTCCTGCCTGTGCTTTGAAAGCAGCCAAATCCACAGGATTAAAGGGCACATGAGTATAAACCTGCATAGTCGTGGCCGAACGCCTGTCCGATCCAGACGGGCCGACTTTAGTTTTGGTGATTAAGGGGTATAGGCCAACCATTGGGGACTTACAAGGTGTGGGTGTAGGGGCCAAAGGGGACACTGGCTCTGCCATTACAGTGGGGGTGGGAGTCTGGGGACTAACATTAGCTGCTACCGAACCAGTCGGAGTCAGATTACAGCGCTGTAAAATATCTGGTTGAGTACATAAAGTCAGAAACATATGTTCATTTCATTTCTTTGTTTTCTGACAGAACAGGAGTAACTGAAGGATCGTGTTGTAATTAATTGACCCTCCTGGTGGCCACCACTCCTGGTCCTCTAGTTGATATTAAGGCCAGTCAACTGTACAGAATCGTTTTAATTGGCTCTTAGTCATCGGATCTGCACCAAATACCTTCCAGTTTGCTAGAATGCACTCTAGGGGCGTACACTGTGCCCTAAACCCCGAGCTCTGTCCCTGTCCCATACCTACAGGGTAACTCTGGGCGTCCCCAGGTTTCAACAGAGCATACAATCCAGATTTCAAAAGGTTCCTACCTTATCCAAGGGACCGGTTCCTCACCGTCGCCCGCAGCTGCTCCTCCCCTATGTCCAAGGGACTGGTTCCTCACCGTCGCCCACAGCTGCTTCTCCACTATATGAGTGCGTTGCACCGTTGTGCCCTCCGGGGTCGATCAAATCGCGTCTCCTCCGAGGCCCCCGATGAACTCACCGGTGTGCACTGGACGTCGGCTCTCGCCGCAATCCTCGACCTCCAGGAGGGGTCCGGGCAAGGCTAAATAGCAGCCTCGTCGCCCACCCAGGGATGCCAAAAGCTGTTGCCGGCACCCAGTGCCGAGAGGCAAAACAACAGCCGGGGGGTTTGCTACCCGGTGTGCTTCACCCAATAATTACAACGGGGTGGAGAAGCAGAAAAGTTTATTTGCAGCTGCAAAAAGGTACAGGGAGAATAGAATCTCAAATCCTGTACACAGAGCAGGAAGTTACACAGGCTTTTATACATTTTTTTAGCATACTTATTTAATAGCAAGCTGCCCTAAGTATTTCTATAGCCAGCCAATTCAGTTACCAGCTAGTTTCCTTGTTTTTTGTATTATTTATTAAACTATACATAAAGCTGCTTTATTTAGCATTGTTTTTTTATATTTGCCCTTGTAGGGAGCCAGGGTGGCTCCCCTCCGAACCAGAGGGTAAAGAGCCACCCTCTGAGCCTGACTGGGCAGGGCCAGGCCAAGCTTCCGCCAATCCTCGGAAGGGGAAAGGTGGGACAGGAAGTACAAAGGACGGGGCCCTCCGCCCAGTGAAGAGAGCACCAGGGAGGGAGACAGACACAGGCTGCTCCCTCGCGATCCTGCTGCTGACCCAGGCGAAGCCCTGGGCAAGGAGGAGCCTGACCGGGGGGAAGGCCTGTGGCAACCAGGGCTGCCGGCCGCTGAATACCCAGAGGACCTGGAGGGGCCTGACTGCAGCCCGGGCCAGCGTGAGTCCGATACCGAGGGGGAGCGGGAGCGGCCCGCAGCGGAATACCCGGAGAAGATGGAGGGACCGGAGCGGCCCGCCTGAGAGACCAGGTAGGAAGTAGCCCAGGGGCCGAACTACACCGTGGGGTGGGTGTGTTTGGTTAGCGGGCGCGGACGGCCCCGCTGACCCAGCGGCGGGACCTTCGCCTCCCGCCGCTGTCAGGGCCCTGGGCTGGAACGCAGTGGAGTTGGGTGGGCCTGCGTTCCCCTACCCCGGCGCTCCCCTGCCTGGGGGCGCGCTACTGACTCCAGCCGGCACACCTTCCCCGCTAATTCCCCAACGCCCGGAAGGTGTGGCCGAGGCCGGCCACGGAGACCATAGCTCTCCATCGCCCCAGGGGCTCGGAGGACCGACCGACACCTGTCACAGCCCTGTTTGGCCTTGTTTAGTTTCAGGCAGTCTGACTCTGCAACATATTGTTGCAGATCCTCAGCATAACTGCTGCGAGTGCCTCCAGGCGGGGGGGGCCAAGGACACCTGGGCCTAGTGCGAGGGGGCTTCATCGACACTCGTGGTCTTCCATCCCCTCGAGTTACCTAGTGGCCATGCCCCAGTGTCCCCAACATTTGCTTGCCCTGCCCCAGCCTCTGACGCTAGCCCCTTGGCTTCTCTGTCCTACCTCCAGCCTGATTATTTCCTTCCCACCCTTCCGGCCCCGCCATGGTCCTCCTGCCCTGATTAGCCCCTTGCTCCGTGCGCCCATGCCCCACCATGCGCTTGTGCTCCTCCCATTATAGTTGACCCCATCTCACTGCACCCCCCATGCTATTCTAGCCGCCCTCCCCGAGTGCAGCTAGAGGAGCCAGAATTCCATCTTGTGTTGGTGACTGGACCCCCCCAAGTCCTTGATAGCCCCCCCCCATCCAGTCCTCCCTTTCCGGCACCCTCCTCCCCTGCCTGCAGCCTAGCGGGGAGGAGTGGCTGACCTGTTCCCCATTTCCCCTCCTCCCCGCCAGCATTTGTCCTCCCTACCTGCTCACTATGGCGGGGGACAAGGCGGGTGCCACCCCTCGGGCAGCCCCCACTGCCCCTCCTGCACCTGTCCCCCATCATCCCCTGTGGCTCCCACCTCAACTGCCACTCCCAAAGTACCTGCTACCACCCCCACTGGGGCACCGGCGGGAAAAGGGGTGGATTCCACTGCTGCCATGTCCCTTGTCCCCTCCGATTTTGGGGGGGTCCCCCCAGCTGGCGGGAAAGGCCAAGGGAAAGAGAACGGCAAGGGCCCTGCCAAAACGGCAAAGCCCTCCATGGTAGGGACTGCCCCCTCTGCCACAGCCCCTTCTGCCACAGCCCCATCACCGGCCACGGCGTCCCTCCCTTCTGCTCCCTCCCCCAGCTCTGTGGGTGCCCCTCTCCCGTCCCCGAGGGTGTACGCCCAGGTGGCGGCGGCTCCCCCACCTGCCTCTACATCATCTCTCCTGCCCACCGCCTCCGCTACCATCTATAGCGGCTGGGGCCCCTTTCCCACCATGACCAGGAAGTCCGCTGCCTCCTGGTGCCCGTCTCGCCCCACGTGGAGACCTACATGCAGGCATTGGCCAGGGTGGAGGGGCCCATGGCCATAGTGGCAGCCTCCAAAATGTACGGGAAGATAGTCTTCTCCCTGGCATTGGAGGCCACCGCCCAGGAGGTGGTGGAGAAGAACCTGACTGTGCGGGGGGCATGTTCGTCCCCCTGGAGCCGCTGGAGGACCTGGGCATCTGGTTGGTCTTGACCTCCATCCCTCCTTCCCTCATACCGCCCCACCACTACCTCCCCGAGTCCCTGTGCCACCGCCCCTGCCCCTCAGCCAGAACCCTTTCACCAGCCCACCAATGATACCATGGAGGGCTGGGTCGAAGTTCAGCATAAGCGGGGCAAGCAGAAGGCTCGAGCTCTGCTCCTTCCATCTGATGCGGAAGCCCCCCGAAAGACCAGGAAGGGGGGCACCAATGCTGGGCCTTCTGCCTTGCCCCCAGAGGAATTCAATCCACTGGAGCCAGCTGGGGATGACGTGGCAGCAATGGAGGGTAGCATTGCTCCTCCTCCAAAGTCCCCCCTCAAGGGGGCCTCTGATAGGGCCCCTCCTGCCCCCTTGCCACCTAAGGCCGCTGCGAGCCCTGAGGCAAGCGTCGCTTCAGGTGCCAGTGGAGAGGTCCCCGGGGTGGGGGGTGGTGATCTTCCTTCATTTTCGAGGCGTTCGAGGCCCTAGGTCTGACCCCAGTGACCCAGGGGGAGGACGACCCTCTGCCAGTGGGCCTTGATCTGGGTGATCTCGTCCCGGCCCCCCTTTCCCCATGCTCCCTCCCCGCTGCTTCCGCTCCCGCCTCCGAGGAACCCCTGGTCTCTTCCGCCAACCCGGCCCCAGATGGCACCCCACTGACGGCCGCCAAGCCGATGTACAGTGCAACGCGGCCGGGACCTGAGTTACCGGAGGTATCCCTTGCTGGTGCGGGGCGGCCAACCTCCTTCCCGGGTGGGGGCCCCTCTGTTGCTTGTCCATCTGACGATGCCGTGGCTGAAACACCCGCCATGGAGCCCAAGCCCGGCATCACCAAGGGCCCCCTTCCCACTCCACAGACCCCTGAGCCCGGCCGAGAGGTGCCACCCCCCAGTGGCTCCACTGCTGGGGCCCACAGTCCCGCTTCCGCCCCTCTCCCCGACCCCTCTCCTGCCCCTGCCCCTGATGCTGACCCTGTCCCCCTCCCCTCCACTTCCCTTGCTGCTATTGCCGCCCCTGCGGCCGGCTCCTTCCCCTTCTTGGAGGATGACCCCCACGGAGCGGCCCTCGTCTTCCCCTGTCCCGACCTCCTAGGGGCTGCTATTTTCCCTCCGCCGCCCCCCACATCGGGCACCACGCCGGGGGTCCGCCCCCGCCTGCCCGTCTCGGTAGGCCACGGGGCTTCGACAGGGGCCCCGACGGAGGAAGGCCAGGAGCCAGAAACCCCACCCACCGATAGGCTGAGAGACGAGCTCTGAGAGTTTCTCCAGGATGCCGGTGGGTCCCAGAATAAGGTTCAGCTCGCTCTCCAGCTCTGGGGGGACTTTCATGATATCATCCGGGCCATTTTAGGGGAGGGTAGAGGGACCGGGTAGCTCAGCGCTTCGGCCTACCAGCTGACCCACTGCTTCCGTGACTCCCTGCTTACTTATGGGGTTGCTCATGGATTGCTGCGTGGCCCAATGGTGGCCGTGAGCATCTCTGCAGGTGAGGATCCCCCCCGCCCTTCCTATGGCACCCACCACCTTTGCCTCACTAAACACCTGGAGCTGTAGGGTGGGTCTCTGCAAATGCCAGGTGCTCTCCTTCCTTCGGGAGCGGGGGTACTCTGTGGTTTTCCGGCAGGAGATCCATACAGATCCAGCCGTCGAAGCCAGTTGGCAGCTGGAGTGGGGGGACAGGGTTTATTTCAGCCACCTCACAGCTTGTACAGCTGAAGTGGCTACCCTGTTCTCCCCCAACTTACGGCCTGAGGTGCTGGGGGTTGCCAAGGCTGTGCCAGGCTGCCTGCTGGACCTCCGGGTCCACATGGAGGGGCTGGTGGTCAATCTCGTCAATGTCTATGCCCCAACATCGGGCCTTGGAGCGGCTGCAATTTTTTCAGCAGACATCCGCCTTCCTTGGCTCCTTGGATCCTTGCAAGTGCCTGATCCTGGGCGGGGACTTTAACACCACCCTCGATGAACGGGACCCCTCGGGGGCCGAGCTGTGTCCGGCCGCTGTGGACGTCCTCCGGGAGATCGTCGACCGTCACTCCCTGGTGGATGTCTGGCGCGATCACCACCCAGACAACATCTCAACGTTTCACCTTTGTCCGGGTGGAGGCCCATCGGTCGCGCCACTCCTGGTTGGACCGCATTTACTTGTCACGCTGTCACCCTTCACGGGCCCACTCCTCCAGCGTCCGGCTGGCCCCATTCTCGGATCACCATCTGGTGTCCGTGATGGCCGCTCTCAGTGTGGAGAGGCCAGGGCCGGCCTATTGGCATTCTAATAACAGCTTGCTGGAGAATGTGGGCTTTTTGGCGTCCTTCCAGGAGTTCTGGCTGGCCTGGCGAGGGCAGAGATGGGCCTTTTCCTCAGCACGGCGGTGTTGGGATGTGGGGAAGGTGCGCACACAGGTCTTCTGCCATGACTACACCCAGCTGGTGCGCCAGCTGGTGGAGGGATGCAACTACAGAGCAGTTGGAACAGGAGGTCTTGGAGTTCGAGAGGTGTCTGCACGCCAGCCCTGAGGATCCATCCCTCTGCGGAGCGTGCCGGGAGAAGTGTGAGGAGCTCCAGGCCCCCGAGGACCACCGGGCCTGGGGAGCCTTCATTCGATCCCACATCCGCCTCCTTTGGGAGCTGGATCGCGGCTCCCGCTTCTTCTATGCCCTGGAGAAAAAGAGGAAGGCTAAGAAGCATGTTACCTGCCTTCTGGCAGAGGACAGCACCCCCCTCACGGATCCGGAGGAGATGCACGGGAGGGTCAGGGCCTTCTACACAGGCCTTTTCTCCCCAGATCTGACTGATCCTGACACTTGTAGAGTGCTTTGGGACAGGCTCCCAATGGTCAGCACAGGTGACCAGGACCGGCTAGAGCTGCCTTTCACTCTGGCCGAGCTCTCGGAAGCCCTCCATCGCATGCCCACCAACAAATCCCTGGGCATGGATGGGCTGACCGTGGAGTTCTACCTCGTGTTCTGGGACGTCCTCGGCCCAGACCTTGTCACCGTCTGGGCAGAGTCCTTGGAGAGCGGGGTCCTCCCCTGTTGTACAGGCGAGCTATGCTCGCCTTGCTCCCAAAGAAGGGGGACCCCCGCGACCTTTGGAATTGGCATCCAGTCTCGCTCCTCAGCACAGACTACAAGGTCTTAGCAAAGGCCATCTCGCTGCAGCTAGGGTCCGTGCTGGCGGACATGGTCCACCCTGACCAGACCTACACCGTCCCAGGCCGGATCATCTTCAATGTTTCTTAAGTTGTCTTGAAAAAGCCTGAAGCTCACTGCACAAATCTGTAGCATCGATGTCTTTTGAATTTTCATGAGTCAATGCCGACTCCAGTTTTATACAAAATTCTCTTATCTGTTTTTTGCTAGCTGTGTATATCATATAGAAAGCCAATATTGACTCTATCTTCTGTATCTGTTGAAATCTTTTGTCAACCAAGTGAATAGCAGTATCAAGGACTGCGAAGTAGAAATTCACTTTGAACCTTTGTTTTGGGTTCTGAATGGGTGTGTTTCATCCTTCATATGAAAACTGCTGTTTCTTCTGACGAATGCGAACTGGCTCTGGTTCAAATTCTGTCGGAAAGTCTATTTCTTCAGCAAGCTCAAGAGAATCTACCAGTGTTCTTTCGAACCCTTCATCACTTCTGAATTCCACCAGAATAGTTTTAGTTTGCTTCAGTTTTTGAATAGCAGAAGGTATGTTCAAGTTCTTTTCCTGAAGCTGCTGACTAGTGAGATTAACCTTGAAAAGGATATTATACCACAAAATGAGTGAAGTCACAAATTTGAACTTGGAAAGGCCATTTGCAAGAGCTTCTGCATCTGAACACGACGTATTGCCAGATGATCCAGTAAAGGTAATATCATCAGAAATTTCAATTAGGGCATCATAAATGTTTCCAAGTTCATAGCGAAGAGGCTTCAAAGCATCAATGCGATTCTCCCATCTTGTCTGACTAAGTGGTTTCACAGTTAGAGAATTCACAGGATGAGTCAATCTCCCAAGGGCGTGTTGAGCCTGAGAAAAACACATAAACACGTTGCACCAGTTCAAAGAAACTGTATGCCTCCAAACACCATCTAGCAGCATCATTGACAACCAAATTCAGAGAATGCACTCTGCAAGGAATGAAAAAGGCCCTAGGATTGATTTCCATCATTGTCTTTTGCACACCATTGTCTTTACCCTTCATATTACTCCCATTATCATAGCCTTGGCCACATAAGTTGTCAACAGATAATGCCATTGTTTCAAGCTCTTGTAGAATAGTTTCAGTCATAAATGCTCCAGTCGTCTCCTTCAGTGGGGGGGGGGGCGCCGATTGCATGATTCGCCTAGGGCGCCAGTTGCTGGCAGCTAGTCTAGGGCCGCCCCTGCTAGCACTTATGTCAACATAACTGATGTCGCTCAGGGGTGTGAAAAAGCCCCCGCATCACGTGACGTAAGTTCCACTGACCTGAGCGCCGGTGCGGAGAGCGCTGTGTTGGCAGGAGAGCATCTCTCATGGGCACAGCATGTCTGCACTAGCCCAGCTACAGCCGCAGCGGTACAGCTGTGCCACAAGAGTGATTCACGGGCAGACTAGGCCTGAGTGTATTCAGATGCAGCCACTGAGCCTGGGGCGCAGGTTTAAAAGGACATAGATACACAGTTCCGATTTGTTTTTTTCTTAGAACCCCCGCTAACCACCACCCCCAGTGTGGAGCCCGCAGCAATTTTACATTTTTGAAAATTTAGTTCAAGATGGAATGTCAAGGTTCCTTCCCCACTCTGAACTCTAGGGTACAGATGTGGGGACCTGCATGAAAACCTCCTAAGCTTACTTTTACCAGCTTAGGTTAAAACTTCCCCAAGGTACAAACTATTTTACCCTTTTGCCCCTGGACTTCCACTGCCACCATAAAACTTTATCTGGGTTCCTGAAAAAAAGTAGTTTTGGACACTTCTTTCCCCCCAAAATCCTCCCAACCCTTGCACCCCACTTCCTGGGGAAGGTTTGGTAAAAATCCTCACCAATTTGCATAGGTGACCACAGACCCAAACCCTTGGATCTTAAAACAATGAAAAAGCGTTCAGTTTTCTTACAAAAGACTTTTAATAGAAGTAAAAAGGAATCCCCTCTGTAAAATCAGGATGGTAGATACCTTACAGGGTAATTAGATTCAAACATAGAGAATCCCTCTTGGCAAAACTTTAAGTTACAAAAAAGACACACAGACAGGAATATTCATTCTATTCAGCACAGCTATTTTCTCAGCCATTTAAAGAAATCATAATCTAACACATACCTAGCTAGATTACTTCCTAAATTCTAAGACTCCATTCCTGTTGTGTTTCCGGCAAAAGCATCACACAGACAGACACAGACCCTTTGTTCTTCTCCCTCCTCCCAGCTTTTGAAAGTATCTTGTCTCCTCATTGGTCATTTTGGTCAGGTGCCAGCGAGGTTACCTTTAGCTTCTTAACCCTTTACAGGTGAGAGGATTTTTCTTCTAGCCAGGAGGGATTTTAAAGGGGTTTACCCTTCCCTTTATATTTATGACATGGAGAAGTCACAAACTCACGTTTCCATGAGTGTAACTGTTATTTCACTGAAAAATGGGGTCAGAGGGATTCCATTCCACAGTACGGCTGGAAATCCAAACAGACAGTGTTGTGCTGGTGAATGAGAACCACACATGAACAAACAAAGGGAAGCTGACTGGTCTGGTTTCACTGCTGAAGCAGAGAGAAATATAAAAAGTAAAACAATAAAATTATGAAAATTAAATTTGATTTAAAATTCTTCCAGGTTTTATTATCCAAGGTGAAATTAGTGATACATTTTAGGGAAATGTTGTAAATACATTATTTTAATCTCAGTTCTACGATTTTTATACCAATAAAAGCCTTAACATTAAACAAGTGTTGCAAAACTCATTTTAAAATGGTAAAAACTACAATAAACCCCTGTCTCAGATGATCATAATCAATTAGAGTATAGAACAAAATCTTTGGAGAAATGACTTGTCCTTCTTAAACATTTCTTCAGTATAATAGGGTTTTTCATAGTTTCCATGCACCATGGCATCAATCATTTCAAGCAACTCAGACACCTGATCAGACTTTTCTTTTCCTTCGGCTCTGTTGTTGAAAGCAAGGCATCGGTTTTTACAAGTCCCAATCACATTTTGAAGATCTTTATCAGCCCTTGCTAAGAACTCGCCCAGTGTTTTCTTCCCTAAATCTTCTTTTCGGGTGAACAGGACGATCATGTAGTCCTTTGCTTCAAACTTGAAAACCTTTTGTATCTCCTTGACCACTTCCTTTTCTTCTAGGGTGAAGCAACCCAGCTGTATGACATGAATAATGGCATGGATTCCTGGAGAGAGGCATTTAACAGACTTACCTATTTCTTGGCAAGTCTCTTCATTACTTTTCTTAGTGTCAAAAAGGCCAGGAGTATCAACCACTGTAATTTTCCTCCCATTAACAACCTGTTCCTTTTTGTCACACCACTGCGTAACTGAAGAGGGTGAGATATCCGAATGAAATTTATCAGCACCAAGAATCATGTTTCCTGTTGCACTTTTCCCACATCCAGTTTTACCAACAAGGACGATTCTCAGTTCAGATTCTGCTGGGAACAAGAGAGAGAAAGTATGTCAGCCTGTCAGTACAGCTTACTTCAATCATGAAAAAATTGTTCATGAATAGTTTGTTGAACTGGAAATCTTAGCTCAGTTTCCCTTGTTTGTGATGGTTGATTTCAAAAGTTTACTTATGTGACAGGGTCAGGCCAGATGGCTACAGGAGAGTGATTTTTTTTTTTTTAACAGGAGAGTAATTTTTATTTGCATAACATACTTACAAAAAATCACCAAAAAAGATAAAACAAAACTATGCAACAAAACAAAAGCAAACGCAATGTATAACACAGCAGCCTTCAGGGGAGAGAAGTGTTCAGGCTTGCCTGGGCCCAGAGCGGGGGTGCTTCCTCGACACTCATGGTCTTCCACCCCCTCAAGTTACCTAGTGCCACGGCCAGTGTCACCAACTATTCCTCTCCTGAGAGTGCCTTACAAGATGGGCAATGCTGCGGGGTGGGCAGTTGGGGGGGACGGACGTGCACCCACGTGTGATAGGACCCCTCCTAGGTGATGGTGATGATGGTATCCACAGCGGCAATGGCTGGGGCTGGGGTCTCTCACTCTTCCCCTCAATCAAAGGGTCAGGTGGAGGGAACCGGACAGGGTCACCGAGCAGAGAACCTCGGACAGCGCCCACTGCTCCTCGAAGGCGTCAAGGGAGTCGGTGGATGCCGCCCAGAGGAACTCCGCCCGGATACATGAATGTACTGAGGATCGGAAAACGGCCCTACAGTCGCAGGACGCTTCATTGGCCAACCTCCTCTCTCTGGTTTTATAGATGGCTGTTTTAGCTAGGGCTAGGAAGAGGTTAACCAGGAGATCCCGCGACTTTGTGGGGCCACAGATGGGGAGTGTGTAAATAAAAAGGTGACGGGAAAAATGCAGCCAAAAACATAATAAAATATTCATGAGGAGCCGGAAAAGGGGCTGCAGCCTGGCACACTCTAAATATACGTGCGCCAGGGCTTCCCTCACGTTGCAAAAAGAGCAAGTATCCGGGATGGGGGTGAACCATGTCAAAAACACGCCCGTGCTCACAGCTCCGTGAAGGAGCTGCCAACTGATGTCCCTGACGGGCCTCGGGACCAAGGTGGAGTACAGCCCACCAGGGCTGCTCACCCTCCAAAGGTGGCAGGAGGTCCTGCCACTTTGTATCGGGGCGGGACACCAGGGTGAGGGCGTGAAGGGTGTGAAGCATGAGTGTGTATAGATGTTTCCTTGGCGCAGTTTGGAAGCTGACTGCAGCCAGCTCCCAGTGAAAGGGTGAGGTCTCGGACTAGAAATAGGTTGTCAAAAATGCTGTGATCTACGGGGTCGGGGCCCAATGGAAAGGTCCGGCAGGCCTGGGGTAGAGGGTGGGCGGGGTGCGCCCTCGCGCAGGGCTCGGTTGAGATAAGCCTGAGCAGCGGGCGTCAAAGCGGCCTTCACCTCCTGAAGTACACGCTGGGGGGTACGAGGTCTGGAGAGCCCCAGGCGCCGAGTGAGCATCAGGGGATCCAGCCAGTCTCCCCGGTCGTAGTCCAGGAGGTCTCTGACTCTCGTGACTTCCACCAGGACCAAACTCTGGAGCACCGAGCAGGACTCCGCCACCTGCACATGGAGCTGGGGATTGTGTAGCAGGGACTCCGCAAGGAGATCTGCTCCTACGGTGGCCGCCACGGACCTGGTCATTGAAAACAGTTTCCAGGTCCGGAGGAGGTCCTGGTAGAAGACCAGCAGCCCGGAGAGGTCTCGCGGAAAACCTCTCGGACAGAGATAAAAGAGCTGCCAGTCGTATTGGAGCCCTTGGAGGTGGCGCAGGAAGGCGTGCGCCAGTATGCTCCACGTCAAATTACCTGCACTATAGAGGAGCCTCTGCAGGGCCTCGAGGCAGAAGACACGGACCTGAGTGTGCAGACACTTCAGGCCCTGCCCTCCTTCCTTCAGGGGTAGATGAAGAACCCCAACAGGAGCCCAGTGCATTCCTGACCAAAAGAACTCCAGAATCGATGTCCGGAGGTTGGTCAGGAAACCCAGGGCCAGGACCAGGGTGTTGAGCAGGTACCAGAGTATGGACAGGACTAGTTGGTTAAGCAGCAGCGCTCTCCCTCGGAGGGAGAGACATCGGAGTAGCATCGTCCATTTCCGGAGCCGCTCTATCACCCCGCCTTGTAAATTTTGCCAGTTCTCCGGCGGGGAAGGATGCGTGGCGGAAAGGTAAACGCCTAGGTAGAGCAGCGGACCCGCGCTCCACTGGATGGTCTGAAGCGCGGGTGGGAGGGAGCTCACCCGCCGCCAGTCCCCCACCGCCAAGCCAGAGCTCTTGACCCAGTTGACTCGGGCGGAGGAGGCTGCCGAAAAGATGGCCTGGCAAGCCTCCACCTGCGCCAAGTACCCCGGGTCCTGGACCATGAGGAGGATGTCATCGGCGTACGCCGACAGGACCAGCCGCAGCTCCGGTTCCCGCAGCACCAACCTTGTCAACCTCCTGCAGAGGAGACAGAGGAAAGGCTCGATCGCCAGAGCGTACGGCTGGCCCAAAAGGGGGCACCCCTGCTGCACTCCTCGCCCGAAGCTGACCGGTTCGGTCAGGGTCCAGTTGAGCCTAACCAGACACTCTGCGGAGGCGTACAGCACCCGGAGAAAACTCACAAACTGAGGTCCGAATCCAAATGCCTGCAGAGTGCTCAGGAGGTACCCATGGTCTACGCTATCAAACGCCTTCTCCTGATCGAGAGACAGGAGGGCGAATGACAGACCATCTCTACGCCTGAGTTCCAAAAGGTCTCGGACTAGAAATAGGTTGTCAAAAATGCTGTGACCCGGGACAGTATAGGTCTGGTCTGGGTGGATCACGTCCGCCATCACGGACCCTAGCTGCAGCGAGATTGCTTTCGCTACGATTTTGTAGTCCGTGCTAAGGAGCGAGACGGGACGCCAGTTTCGTAAATCGCGGAGGTCCCCCTTCTTCGGCAACAAGGCGAGCACCGCTCGCCTGCACGAAAGAGAGAGGACCCCGCCCTACAAAGACTCGCCCCAGACAGTGGCTAGGTCTGGACCAAGGATGTCCCAGAACGCGCGTTAGAACTCCATGGTCAGCCCGTCCATGCCCGGAGATTTATTGGTGGGCATGCGACGGAGGGCTTCCGAGAACTCAGCCAGGGTGAGAGGCAGCTCTAGCCGGTCTCGGTCACCCACGCTGACCATGGGGAGTTCCTCCCAGAGCACCCCGCAAGCGCCAGGATCGGTCGGATCTGGGGAGAAAAGGCTTGTGTAGAAGTCACGGGCCCTCCCACACATCTCCACCGGATCCGTGAGGGGGGTGCCGTCTTCTGTTAGAAGGCAGGTGACGTGTTTCTTGGCCCCCCTCATTTTCTCCAGGGCATAGAAGAAACGGGAGCCGCGGTCCATCTCCCGAAGGAGACGGATGCGGGATCGAACAAAGGCACCTCGGGCCCGATGGTCCTCGAGGGCCCAGAGCTCCTCCCACTTCTCCCGGCACGCTCCGCAGAGGGACGGGTCCTCGGGGCTGGCGGCCAGGCGCCTCTCCATCGCTATGACCTCCTGTTCCAACTGCTCTATCGCCGCATTTCGCCGTCGGCTGGTGCCCCGAGTGTAGTCACGGCAGAAGAGCTTGGCGCGCACCTTCCCGAGATCCCACCATCGTCGTGCCGAGGGAAAGGCACGCCACTGCTCTCGCCAGGCCAGCCAAAACTCCTGGAAGGACTCACGAAGCCCTCATCCTCCAACAGGCTGTTGTTAAAATGCCAATAGGCCAGCCCTGGCCTCTCTACATGGAGGGAGGCTGTTATGGTGGCTAGATGATGGTCAGAGAATGGGGCCAGCCGAATGCTGGAGGAGTGGGCTTGTGAAAGATGGAAACGGGATAAATAAATACGGTCCAACCGAGAGTGGTGTGACCGATGGGCCTCCACCCGGACAAAGGTGAACGTGGAAATGTCATCTGGGTGGTGGTCATGCCAGACGTCCACTAGGGAGTGATGTTCGACTATTCCTCGGAGAATGTTAGCAGCGGCCGGGCTCAGCTCGGCCCCTGAGCGGTCCTGTTCCTCGAGGGTGGTGTTAAAGTCCCCTCCCAGGACTAGGGACTCGTGAGGATATAGGGTGCCGAGGAAGTCAGACACCAGCTGATAGAATTGCGGCCGCTTCAGGCTCATTGTCAGGGCATAGATGTTAATGAGGTTGACCACGAGCCCCTCCATACGGACTCGGAGATGCAGCAGGTGGGCCGGCATGGCCTCAGTGACCCCTAGCACCTCGGGCCATAGGTTGGGGGAGAACAGGGTCGCCACTCCAGCTTGCCACATCGTGAAGTGGCTAAAGTAGACCCTGTCCCCCCACTCCAGCCACCAGCTGTCCTCAGCAGTCGGATTCGTATGCGTCTCCTGCAGGAAAACTACAGAGTACCCCCCTTCCCGAAGGTAAGAGAGCACCTGGGACCTGTGGAGAGCCATCCTACAGCCCCTGGTGTTCAAAGTTGCGATAATGAGAGGCGTCATGCGGAGGGCTGGGGGGGTGGGAGTTCCTTATTGGCGGGGGTGTTCGCGGCCCCCAGCGGGTCGCGCAACAATCCGTGACCCATCCCGTATGTGAGTAAATCATCACGGAAGCTGTGGGCCCGCCTGTAGGCCGCAGCACCGTGCCTTCCTTTCCCTCTACCCTCCTTTATAAGGGCCCTTGTGGCCTGGAGGAGTTGATCAAAGTCCCCCCATAGCTGGAGAGCCAGCTGTACCCTGTTGCGGGAGCCACAGATGTTTTCTAAAAACTCCCGCACCGCTTTTCGCAGCTCATGGGGGGGTGGGGTTGCGATTTCCCAGTTATTCCCTGGTGGGGCTCTTGGTGCAGCCTCGTGGTCCGCTGAGGGGCAGGCAGGGTGCAGACCACCGAAGGGGCGTCTGACAGGCTAAAGTTATTAGGTCCATCTCACGCCTTGGGATAGAAGGGGATGGCGGAGGGAAAATTGCAGCTCCTAATGGGTCATGGCAGGAAAATGCAAAGGCTGCTCCCTGGGGCGGGGGGGATCAGCAAAAACGGAAAAGAAATAACCCCAGGGGCGGCAATAGCATTGCAGGAGGAGGTGGATTGGGCAGGGACAAGGGTGGGGGTGGGGGCAGAGGCGAGGCTCTGGGCTTCGGGAGGCAAGCAGCTGAAAGGTGGTGCCTCCTGAGCAGATTCGAGGGTTGAGGGGTGGGGGAGGGGGCTCCCAGTGATGCTAGGCGCAGGCTCTGTGGTGGATTTGGCAGCCATGGCCTCAGGTGGTGGACCACCTTCTGTAGGGTGCCCGCCCAGGAAGGCGGTTAGAGGGATGGAGCATGGGGAAAGGGGGACTGGGATGAGGTTGCCCAGATCGAGGCCAGCTGGCTGTAGATCATCCTCTCCCTGGGTGACCAGGGTCAAACCTAGGGGCTCAGTCTCCTCATACATGGAGAAGAGGTCGTCTTCTGCTACCCCGGGGGCCTCTCCTCTGGGGCCCGCCTCGACGGTCGCTTCGGGGTTCGTGGGGGGTTTGGGTGGTATCCGGGTAGAAGGGGCTTCCTCGGGGGTCTCGGAGGGGAGGGTCTCCCGTGGAGGGGAGATTCTACCTTCCAATGCCAGTCCGTCTTCCCCTCCCAACACCAGCGGATGGATCTCACTTGTGGGCATAGCGGAAGGCTCAGTATCAGTGCCTCCCTTCCTGGTCTTCCGGGGGGTCTCCGCATCGGTGGGTGCAGCGGAGCTCGAGCCTTCCGCTTGCCTCGCTTCCCCTGGACTAGGGTCCAGCCCTCCATAGCATCGTCTGGGGGTTGGTTAGCAGGGGTCGTGTCGGGGGGCAGAGGTGATGGTTCAGGGGTTTGGGGGGGTAACGGTGAGACAGCATGGGGGGCGAGGGGTTCTCCTTGGGGCGGGCCCTCTCCTATACCCGGTAATAGCCTTGCTGCACCCTCCTCCATAGGCTCTGCTGGATTGTTAATAGCAAGGGTGGGACTCCCTTGCTCGTCTGGGCGTTGTAGGGGAGGTGTCTCTTGGGCCCAGACGGGAGCAGCAGTGGGTCGAGCAGGAGGAGAGATGGTTTCAGGTGCCGGGCAGCCAGGGGCATCAGCAACGACGGAGCCAACGTCCTGCCGGGTCTCGGGTGCTCCTCCCCGCTGGGTCTAAGGGCAGTCTCTTCGGACACGCCCCGCTGAGGGGCCGAGGTAGCACCGGGCTTCTCCTGTGGAGTAAAAGACCCGATAGCAGGCTCCCTGGTAGGGGACTAGGAAGGACCCCTCGAGCGCCTCTCCGTCACGCGCCGGCAGCGGCGGTAGAAGCTGCACTTGCTGGCGGAACTAGAGGACGTGACGGAGGGTGGGGTCCTTGCAGCCCAACGGGAGAGGGCTGATGACAGAGACAAGTTTCCCGAGGGTGGAGAGAGCGGGTAACAGGGCGGCATTGGATAGAAAGGGAGGGACGGAGGTGAGGACTAGGCAAACGCCCAGGTCTTCTAGAGGCTCCAGGGGGACAAACACCCCCCCCCACGGCCAGGCTCTTCTCCACTGCCTCCTGGGCGGCAGCCTCCAAAGCTAAGAAAAAAAGACGACCTTCCCGTACATTTTGGAGGCCGCCACGATAGCCGTGGGTCCTACCACCCTCGCCAACGCCTGCACGTATGTCTCCACGTGGGGCGAGGTGGGCACCAGGAGGCAATGGACACCGTGCTTCCTGGTCATGGTGGGAAAGGGGCCCCGGCCGCTATTGATGGTAGCGGAGGCAGTGGGTGGGCGAGATGACGAGGCGGCGGGGGGGGGGGGGGTGCCACTGCCCGGGCATACGTCCTGGGGGCTGGGGGAGGGACGCTCGCAGAGCTGGTGGAGGGAACAGCAGGGAGGGACGCCATGGTCGATGACGAGGCCACAGCTGTGGGGGCAGCCCCTGCCATGGAGCGCTTGGTGGTTTTTGTGGGGCCCATTCCTTTCTTCACACCCTGGCCTTTCCGGCCAACTGGGGGGGGGTTCCTAGAATCTGGGGGTCGGTGGACATTGCAGCGGCAGTAATCGCCCGGGTGCCTCCTGCTGCCTATGCCCCAGCGGGGGCGGTGGCAGGTGTTTTGACAGCAGTGGTGGGGGGGAGGGCTTGGGGGTTGGGCAGAGGGGTAGGTGGGGGAAGGGCAACTGAGGTTGTCAGAGGGGCCTCACCCCTCTCATTCCCCGCCATTGTGAGCAGGAGAGACAGGGAGACACCAGAAGGAGGAGGGGGGAGGGGGAAGCAGATTAACCACTCCTCCCTTCTGGGCTGCAGGCGGGGGGGGTGCCAAATGGGTCGGACTGGAGGGGGGAGAAAAACAGGAATTGGGGTCCGGTAATAGGGGCAAACTGTGGGGTAAACAGTCCAGGGGGGTGGGGGGGGACATGGACCCACGCACGTTTGTCCAAAGAGTCTCGTTTGGTCGGCTGTTGTGTCTGGTCCGAAACGGCAAAATTCAAAGCAAACAGCTGAATTCAAAGGCAGATGGCAAGTTGCCAGCAGGGACGGATGGCGGGGGGGCCGTGACGGTTGTAATAGTGTTGGGGGGGGCACCGATGGATCGGGGGGCAGCTCCGTGCCACACCCCCTGTGCCCCCACAAACACAATTAAAACACAGTCAAATTCCCCCCACACGAGAGTACAATTCAAAAGTTACTCAGTCTTACGGCCCCCTCCACGATGGTTCGTAGCTTCCCTGGGTGATTTTTTCTGTCGGCTATCTTCTCTTCCGGCTTTGTAATGAGGCTTTCAGCAGGCCAAGAATGTTGCAAAGATAAGAAGAATCTTCCTAGCTCGGTACGGGTTTAGAAACAACAGCAGAACAGCTGGGTCTGGGGGCTTCCACTCCCCTCCTTCAAGTAGCGGGTCGGCAGTCCTTCCCACTCTCCCCCCCCCCCCCCCCGGGGGTTTCAGCTGGAGCAAATAGCAGTGTCCGAGAGCAGGCGTGGGGCTGGCAGCAACCTGGCAACCGACCAGCACTCGAACGGCAGCAAAAAAAAAACAGCAAAAAAAAAACAAAAAACAGAAAAAGCGTCTGGCCCGGTCAGGGGAGGAACTAAAGTAGGGTCAAAAAGTAAGAAAAATCCAGGCCAGGGGGCTTTAGGAAAGCATAGAAAGCAAATAGAGTAGCAGCAAGTGAAGGAGGTCCCTTTTCCCTGGGTAAGGGAGCAGGGAAGGTTTTTTTTTTTTTTTTGAAACAGAAAGAAAGTTTATTGGTAACGCTTACAGAATTACCAAAGAAAACAAAACAACTATGCAACAAAACAACGCAATCAGAAGGTATAACACAGCAGCTTTCAGGAGGGAGAAGTGTTCAGGCTAGCCTGGGCCCAGAGCGGGGGGGCTTCCTCGACACTCGTGGTCTTCCACCCTCCTGAGTTACCTGGTGGCCTAGAGCGGGGGGGCTTCCTCGACACTCGTGGTCTTCCACCCTCCTGAGTTACCTGGTGGCCTAGAGCGGGGGGGCTTCCTCGACACTCGTGGTCTTCCACCCCCTCGAGTTACCCAGTGCCGCGCCCAGTGTCACCGATCCTCCCTCTCCTGAGAGTGCCCGGTAAGATGGGCACGGCTGCGGGGTGGGCAGTTTAGGGGGGGGGGGGTAAACACCCATGTATTATAGGACCCCTCCTAGATGACAGGGATGATGGTATCCACAGCGGCAACGGCTGGGGCTGGCGTCTCTCGCTCTTCCCCTCAATCAAAGGGTCAGACGGAGGGAACCGGACGGGGTCACCGAGCAGAGAACCCCAGACAGCGCCCACCGCTCCTTGAAGGCTTCAAGGGAGTCGGTGGACGCCGCCCAGAGGAACTCCGCTCGGATACGTGAGTGTACTGAGGATCGGAAAACGGCCCCACAATCGCAGGACGTTTCATGGGCCAACCTCCTCTCTCTGGTTTTATAAATGGCTGTTTTAGCCAAAGCTAGGAGGAGGTTGACCAGAAGATCCCGCGACTTTGTGGGGCCACGGATGGGAAATGTATAGATAAAAAGGTGGGGGGAAAAATGAAGCCAGAAGCGTAATAGAATATTTGTGAGGAGCCGGAAAAGGGGCTGCAACCTGGCACACTCTAAATACACGTGCGCCAGGGACAATCGCAGAGCTGGTGGAGGGAAACGCTGGGAGGGGCGCCACGGTTGATGACGAGGCCGCAGCGGTGGGGGCAGCCCCTGCCATGGAGGGCTCAGTGGTTTTAGCGGGGCCCTTTCCTTTCCACCCGCCCTGGCCCTTCTGGCGAACCGGGGGGGGTTTCCTAGAATCTGGGTGGGCGGTGGGTGCAGCAGCAGCAGCAATCACCCTGGTGCCTCCTGCTACCGGTGCCCCAGCAGGGGGGGTGGCAAGTATCTTAACAATAGTGGTAGGGGGGGGACCTTGGGGGTCGGGCAGGGGTGGTGGTGGGGAAGGGACAACTAATTTTATTAAAGCAGTCTCGCCCCTCTCGTTCCCCGCCATTGTGAGCAGGGAGAGACAGGGAGACACCGGAAGGAGGAGGGGGGAGGGGAGAAAGTGGAGTAGCCCCTCCTTCCGCTAGGCTGCAGGCAGGAAGGGGAGGAATGCCGAGGGTGGGGGGACTGGGAGGAGGGGGGGAACAAAATCGGGGTCCAGTAATAGGGGCAAGTTGTGGGATAAGCAATCCAGGGGGGGGGTGCAGACCCACACACGTTTGTCCAAAGAGTCTCGGTTGGTCGGCTGTTATGTCTGGTCCGGAAGGCAAAGTTCAAAGCGGACAGCTGGATCCGAAGGGAGATGGCAGGTTGCCAGCAGGGACAGACGGCGGGGGGGCCATGACAGTTGTAATAACAATGGGGGGGTAGGGGCACCGATGGATCGGGGGTGGGGGTCTCCACGCCACACCCCCTGTGCCGCCACAAACGCAAGTAATCACAGTCAAACTCCCCCCCACGAGAGCATAATTCAGAAAATTACTCAGTCTTACGGCCTTCGTCACGATGATTTATATTATTTCTTCTGTCCGATGGAATCTCCGTCTCCGGCTGTGTTGGCTGTGTTCCAAGTCCTCCGGTATGTTAAGAATGCTATAAGGTCCGAGCTACTGGCGAAACGGCTGGGTCTGGGGGTTTCCACTCCCCCCTCCGGACAGCAAAATCGGCAATCTTCCCCCCCCTCCTCCGGGGGCTCAGCTGAGGCAAATAGCTGCGCCCGAAAGCAGGCGTGGGGGGGATGGCCGGCAAAGGACGTAAATGGGAAAAAAACACAAAAAATGAAAAGAAAAATCAAAAAAAGCGTCTGGCCCGGTCGGGGGGGACTAAGGCAGGTGCAAAAAGTAAGAAAAATCCGGGCCAGGGGGCTTTAGGAAAGAATAGAAAGCAGATAGCTGAGGAGCAAGCAAAAGACGTTCCGTTTCCTAACAGGGAAGGCTCCAGAACAATCAGGAACTTTATGGAAACAATTAAGGCAGACAGGCTTATTAGAACACCTGCAGCCAATCAAGAAGCTGCTAGAATCTATTAAGGCAGGATAATCAGGGTACCTGGGTTTAAAAAGGAGCTCACTTCAGTTTGTGGTGCGCGTGTGAGGAGCTGGGAGCAAGAGGCACTAGGAGCTAAGAGTGAGAAGGCATACTGCTGGAGGACTGAGGATAGGAGGGGGAACAATAATCCCAACAGCTCCGGGCAGCGCCCCTCCTTCCTGCCCCCTCCGCTGCTGTGAGCAATAGGAATAGAGTGGGGCTTCTGCTCCTCTGCCCTCCCCCTGCAGCATCCAGCCTGGGCAGGGCAGAGGGGGTGACAAGCCCCTGGATCTGCCCTCCCAACCTGGAACGGAAAAGGGAACCCTGCGGCAGCCACCCAGTCCTGGGAGAGAGTGAAGAAGCCCAGGAGGAGCAGAGGTGAGGCTGAGGGTGGCTGAACTGATGGCGTTTGGGGCTGAAATAGAATCATAGAATATCAGGGTTGGAAGGGACCCCAGAAGGTCATCTAGTCCAACCCCCTGCTCGAAGCAGGACCAATTCCCAGTTAAATCATCCCAGCCAGGGCTTTGTCAAGCCTGACCTTAAAAACCTCTAAGGAAGGAGATTCTACCACCTCCCTAGGTAACGCATTCCAGTGTTTCACCACCCTCTTAGTGAAAAAGTTTTTCCTAATATCCAATCTAAACCTCCCCCACTGCAACTTGAGACCATTACTCCTCGTTCTGTCATCTGCTACCATTGAGAACAGTCTAGAGCCATCCTCTTTGGAACCCCCTTTCAGGTAGTTGAAAGCAGCTATCAAATCCCCCCTCATTCTTCTCTTCTGCAGGCTAAACAATCCCAGCTCCCTCAGCCTCTCCTCATAACTCATGTGTTCCAGACCCCTAATCATTTTTGTTGCCCTTCGCTGGACTCTCTCCAATTTATCCACATCCTTCTTGAAGTGTGGGGCCCAAAACTGGACACAGTACTCCAGATGAGGCCTCACCAATGTCGAATAGAGGGGAACGATCACGTCCCTCGATCTGCTCGCTATGCCCCTACTTATACATCCCAAAATGCCATTGGCCTTCTTGGCAACAAGGGCACACTGCTGACTCATATCCAGCTTCTCATCCACTGTCACCCCTAGGTCCTTTTCCGCAGAACTGCTGCCTAGCCATTCGGTCCCTAGTCTGTAGCTGTGCATTGGGTTCTTCCGTCCTAAGTGCAGGACCCTGCACTTATCCTTATTGAACCTCATCAGATTTCTTTTGGCCCAATCCTCCAATTTGTCTAGGTCCTTCTGTATCCTATCCCTCCCCTCCAGCGTATCTACCACTCCTCCCAGTTTAGTATCATCCGCAAATTTGCTGAGAGTGCAATCCACATCATCCTCCAGATCATTTATGAAGATATTGAACAAAACCGGCCCCAGGACCGACCCTTGGGGCACTCCACTTGATACCGGCTGCCAACTAGACATGGAGCCATTGATCACTACCCGCTGAGCCCGACAATCTAGCCAGCTTTCTACCCACCTTATAGTGCATTCATCCAGCCCATACTTCCTTAACTTGCTGACAAGAATACTGTGGGAGACCGTGTCAAAAGCTTTGCTAAAGTCAAGAAACAATACATCCACTGCTTTCCCTTCATCCACAGAACCAGTAATCTCATCATAAAAGGCGATTAGATTAGTCAGGCATGACCTTCCCTTGGTGAATCCATGCTGGCTGTTCCTGATCACTTTCCTCTCATGCAAGTGCTTCAGGATTGATTCTTTGAGGACCTGCTCCATGATTTTTCCAGGGACTGAGGTGAGGCTGACTGGCCTGTAGTTCCCAGGATCCTCCTTCTTCCCTTTTTTAAAGATTGGCACTACATTAGCCTTTTTCCAGTCATCCGGGACTTCCCCGGTTCGCCACGAGTTTTCAAAGATAATGGCCAATGGCTCTGCAACCACAGCCGCCAATTCCTTCAGCACTCTCGGATGCAACTCGTCCGGCCCCATGGACTTGTGCACGTCCAGCTTTTCTAAATAGTCCCTAACCACCTCTATCTCCACAGAGGGCTGGCCATCTCTTCCCCATTTTGTGATGCCCAGCGCAGCAGTCTGGGAGCTGACCTTGTTAGTGAAAACAGAGGCAAAAAAAGCATTGAGTACATTAGCTTTTTCCACATCCTCTGTCACTAGGTTGCCTCCCTCATTCAGTAAGGGGCCCACACTTTCCTTGGCTTTCTTCTTGTTGCCAACATATCTGAAGAAACCCTTCTTGTTACTCTTAACATCTCTTGCTAGCTGCAGCTCCAGGTGCGATTTGGCCCTCCTGATTTCATTCCTACGTGCCCGAGCAATATTTTTATACTCTTCCCTGGTCATATGTCCAACCTTCCACTTCTTGTAAGCTTCTTTTTTATGTTTAAGATCCGCTAGGATTTCACCATTAAGCCAAGCTGGTCGCCTGCCATATTTACTATTCTTTCGACTCATTGGGATGGTTTGTCCCTGTAACCTCAACAGGGATTCCTTGAAATACAGCCAGCTCTCCTGGACTCCTTTCCCCTTCAAGTTAGTCCCCCAGGGGATCCTGGCCATCCGTTCCCTGAGGGAGTCGAAGTCTGCTTTCCTGAAGTCCAGGGTCCATATCCTGCTGCTTTCCTTTCTTCCCTGCGTCAGGATCCTGAACTTAACCAACTCATGGTCACTGCCTCCCAGATTCCCATCCACTTTTGCTTCTCCCACTAATTCTACCCGGTTTGTGAGCAGCAGGTCAAGAAAAGCGCCCCCCCTAGTTGGCTCCTCTAGCACTTGCGCCAGGAAATAATTGCTGGGCAGGAGCTGGGCAGCTGTGGGTGAGAGCTCCTGCAGCAGGGGCCGCACTCACCTCACCCAATATGCGTGGGGGAGTGGGCAGCACTAAGTGTCACCCCCCACATGCCTGGGCTGGGCAGGGGGAGTTCACCAGCGAAACACTCCAATGCCCGACAACAGGCACAAACGTTTCTGTGGTGCCCCAGGGTGAGAGACAGAGAGGCCGACCCCCGTTGCGTAGCACAGGAATGGCTGAAGTGGAATTACTACATCTGAGTGTGAGTCCTGGGGAAATGAGCCCAGCATAGGGATGTCTGGCACTGTTTGACTTCTGTTTGTACATCTGACGGTGCTGGGCCTGATCTGCACCAAATGGAGCTTGTCTAAGTGGATTTTACTTCAGTTAGTGTTTGACCCCCCTGTTTAAACTCGGGGAAACAGTGTTTTAAAAAATTAATATACCGTCCTGTGTGGCGTCTGACAGGGAGTGAACTGGAGCATCCCTCAAAGGGAGCCGAGCTAGGACAATGTGGGGTCAGAGACGTCCCGTCCACAGGGGGGCCCCACGCTGCTGCCAGCCCGGCTTGGCCCCACTCCTCTGCCCCGCCCCTGCTTCAGGGGGACACGGCGGGGCCAGCAGCAGCACCTCCAACCTAGCCTGGCCCTGCTCTGACCCGCCGGCTCCCAGCGTTGCTCGGGGGAGGAGAGGGGATGGAGGGTTTGGGGGAAGGGGTGGAATGGGGATGGGGCTTGGGGGGGAGTGGGAGGGTTATCCCGGGCCCCACAGTCCCCTAGGCACGCCCCTGTGTGGGGTGCGATGTGGGGGACATGCCCTTAGTGTTGTGCTAACACATTTGTTGGCAATGAATTGCCCTTGTATTGTGAGGAACTGGTGGTGCTGGGGGGCCACGACTGAGGGGTTCCTGTGGGGAGCATGAGAGGGCTCCCTGGGCACACTTCACTGCCACTCAGCACCCAGCCCTGCCCTCCTCCTGGTCCCCCAGTGCCCTCAGTAATGCCAGAGGGGCCACCAGAAGAAGGGAAGGTGATGGGACAAAGGGAGCATGTCTAGCATCCAGAGGGGAGCTCCAGAGCCCCATTGCATTTTGGGGGTTAGCACAGAAGTGGAGGGGCCCTGCTCACTCATCTGCAGCACGAGAGAATCACAGAGGTGTGAACTGGCCCATCCATCTCAGCAGCTTTTCTCCTCGTTCCTCTCCCAATCCAGGTTCTGTGTGCCAGGGGTGAGCCCCAAGCGTATCCCATTATCTTCAGTGTCCCACATCTGTCTCAGAACAATGTGTGTGAGCCATGTACTGAGCGCACCTGTTCCCAGGCCAGACCCGACCCAGTGCACCTGGTGCTGCCTGGCAGGAGGTCAGCCCGCCTTCCAGGCACAGGAGGGATTTATCCAGGCTGGAACTCTTGCACTGGCCTCATTTTATACCCCAGCCCTGTTGTGCCAGACCAGTTTCAGCACAGTCTGCCTATGCATGTGGATTTTAGAGCACTTTGAAATATCAGCTGGTGATGCTGGCGTACCTGGTACCAGTCAGCCCATGCCAAGATCCCCGTGTCTCAATTGAATGTTGACAACACAGAGCTGGAATCAGTTTAGCTCACCTGTGTGTGAGTATTGCTAAAACAGGAATCAGAATTATTAGAATGGGTTTAGTGTTCAGGCGTTACTGAATGCTCATGAGTGGCTGCCTGCACTAATCTCTCTTAGAACATCTGTATCCCAGCCCATTGAGAGTTTGTGCTGTGAGCCTCTGACTGTGTAAATACCAGACAGAAGAGAGCCATTAACTAGTGTGAAACGCGGGTCTCCAACAAAAGGTGTCACATCCTGCCCAAGAGGGAAGGTCCATCGACCCCAGATGGACGTTGGCGGAATATTAAAGAGGACAAAAGACTTTGTTGTTTGTTTCCCCACCCCCACCCATGAAGATGGGTCGTGCAAGTGAATTGTTAGAGCTGGGCACCCCCGGATGCCGGTGCCTCCACTCTGTCCCCTTTTCCTGCCCTCCCCCCACCCCCTGGCTACAGTTGCCTCTGTCTATGTGTGTGTATATATTTACCTGCTTTAAAACTTCCTGTCAGGGTGGTTAAGCACTGGAATAAATTGCCTCGGGAGGTTGTGAAATCTCCATCATTGGAGATTTTTAAGAGCAGTGTAGACAAACACCTGTCAGGGATATGATAGATGGTGCTTGGTCCTGCCATGAGTGCAGGGGACTGGACTTGATGGCCTCTCAAGGTCCCTTCCAGTCCTATGATTGACCAAGAAATACGTCTGCTCTGGGGGCTGGGTCAGAATTTGGATTGTGTGCAATTCTGATCTCCCATGTGTAAGAAAGATTAATTCAAACTGGCACAGGGACAGAGAAGGGCTACTAGGATGATCAGAGGAATGGAAAGCCTACCTTATGAGAGGAGACTCAAGGGTCTTGGCTTGTTTAGCCTAACCAAAAGAAGGCTGAGGGGAGATATGTTTGCTCACTATAAACACATCAGAAGGATAAACACCAAGGAGGGAGAGGAGCTATTTAAATTATGATCCAATGCTGACACAAGAACAAATAGATATAAACTGGTCATCAACAGGTTTAGGGTTGAAATTAGTTGACAGTTTCTAATCTTTGGAGGAGTGAAGCTCTGGAACAGCTTTCCAAGGGGAGCAGTGGTGGCAAAAAACCTAACTGGCTTCAAGACTGAGCTTGATAAGTTTATGGAGGGGATGATGAAACTACCAACAATGGCATGTAGCTGATCTGTGACTGCTAGTAGCAAATATCTCCAACAGCCAGTGATCAGACACTAAATGGGGAAGGTTCCGAGTTACTACAGAGAATTCTTTGCCAGATGCCTGGCTGCTGGGTCTTGTCAAAATGCTCATGGTCCAACTGATCACCCTATTTGGGACCAGGAAGGAATTTTCTCCTGGTCAAATTGGCGGGGGTAGGGGTTGCCTTCCTTTGCAGCACTGGGCACAAGTCATTGGCAGGTTTAAAGTCGTGTAAATGGTGGATTCTCTGTAACTTGAAGTCTCATGATTTGAAGACTTCAGTAGCTCAGCCAGAAGTTATGGGTCTATTGCAGGAGTGGGTGGGTGAGGTTCTGTGACCTGCAATGTGCAGGAGTTCAGACTAGATGATCACAATGGTCCTTTCTGACCTTAAAGTCTGTAAGTCTATAGTGGGGAACACAGGGTTAGTTTAGTGTTCTACGAGTCATTTCATGGAGGAGGCCACTGGGGAATTCTATTCCCCTCCCCTCATGAGCCTGCCTGGGATGGAATTACTGAGTCAAAACTCTTCTCCTCTCTCCTTAGAGAGGACAGGCTGGGAAGGTTCATCATGCAGAGATTTAACTGCCACTGGCTCTCCAGGGAGAGTGGGAATCCTGAGCACGCTCCATCTGCCCCCTGCTCTGTCCAAGGCAAGACCAGGCAGAGTGAGATGGACTCTGAACATCTGGTCATTGGTGATTCTCTGGTGGGAGAGCTGCAGGGCCCATGGGGCCCTTCCAGATATGAACATAATGCCCAAACCAAACCCTGCTGAAATCAATGGAAAGGCTCCCCTTGATTGATGTCAGTGGGTATTGGGTCAGGCCTATATTGAGCCAATGAACAACTGCCTGGCAGCACAACCTGGGCCCATGATGCAATGATTTGGTCACACAATTGTCACAACTTTCTCCAAATACAACTGGTAAAAATCTTACCTTTCTGTGATCCAGATGCAGCACGGGGAGTTGCCTGGTTAGACATTTTCTCTGCTAAGGAGTCTATCCCCACATCAGTGCTCAGTATCTCACGGAATTTCTGAATTAAAAAAGAGAGCGGAAAGTAGTCGTCACTTGGGCCTGGCTCCACAAAGGGACTGAGGCGTTGTGATGGTGAGCACTGCCATACGCCACTCTGGGATTTAGGCACCTAAGTCTGGGCTGCAGGCAGGTGGCTGTTTATGTTTGGGATGCACAGCTGGGAACTCTGTCCTGGGGTCCGGTGCCTCAGCTCTTTCCCACCCAATACAGCTGGAGGGGTGTGGAGGTGGTAAGTGCCTTAACCCTGGACTTTTGGGTCTGCTGATGTGGGTCTCTCTCAGTCTTGCTTGTTGAAGCCTTTGTATAAATAATTAATTATGAATTGGGCCAGACAGCAACTAAGAATAACTCAATAGTCCAGTGGTTTGAAGACTCGTGGGAGACCCCAGTTCAAATCTCTTCTCATCCAGCAAAGGGGGTGACTTGAGTCTGGGTCTCCCACATCCTGGGTGAGTTCCCTAACCACTAGGTTAAAAATTATAACAGAGTCCTTCTCTTTCCTGTCCTCCCATCCCCCCACCCATTTTGTCTGGAGGTAGGTGTTCTCTAAGTAGATGATTTGTGATGTCACATAGACTTGATACCTTTTCAAACACAAGCATGAATTAATGAGTTATGGATCATAAATTAACATAGTTATTAACACAGGGTGAAGGCAACATACGAGTTTATTGTGAATTAAGATGAGGGTCACAGAATACTTGTGTTACACCCACTGGTCAATTTCCAGATAAATTTGAAGTAGCTTTGAATCACTTGTAACAAAGTTCCTCCTCTTCCTTGGTGGTTCCTGCACTTATTGGTGGATTTGCTTGCCTCAGAGATTCATGGCAGCCCTCAGTTTGCCACTTTTGCCAGTGGCTCAAATCTGCCCTTCACTCAGCTAACCTCATCACTGGCTAGCATGGGGAAAAGGAGGAGAACAATCCCTGCAGTCTCTGCTGACCCCCTAGTGGGTCTGGGGACAGGCCAGGGACCTGCCCCTCTGGTGGAACACACAGTCCAGGTCAACTCCTCTTATATCAAATAGGGATTTGGTGGGATGGGGGGGAACCTGGGCCCGCCCTCTACTCTGGGTTCCAGCCCAGGGCCCTGTGGATTGCAACTGTCTACAGGCTCTTTTGTAACAGCTGCATGACAGCTACAACTCCCTAGGCTACTTCCCCATGGTCTCCTCCCAACACCTTCTTTGTCCGCACCACAGGACCTTCCACCTGATGCCTGATGACACTTGTACTCCTCAGTCCTCCAGCAGCAAGGCTTCTCACTCCCCGCTCCTTGCGTGCCTCTTGCTCCCAGCTCCTCGGATGCCCCTCGCTAACTGAAGTGAAGTCTGAAGGGTTAATGTCTAGCTATTCCACCTGGAAGCAGGCGGGGCACACCCTGTCTGTTTCCTAGGAGCAATGCACACATTGCTCTATCCAAGGACAAGGGCTAGATATGAACCATGAGAACTTGATTGTTTGGACAGCAATTGTGGGAGGCTTTCTTAGCCTGGGCTCAAGGCCTGAGAACCAGGATTGTAGTAGATAGGGGATGGTAACTAAGTATATGAATTAACGTCATACTTTCCTTTGTGTAGCGGTGTGTAATGCTTAGGGGGAGAAATATAATAAAAGGAGAAGGTGGAAGGCAGGGGGGGCAGAACGGCCCATCTCAGCTGACCAGCCTGTTTGCTTGCATAAAGCTGTGTTCTGTCTCATCACTGAACCGCCACAGAAGTCCTTTTTAAAACCAGGTGTTGGATCATATTAAAGAAGTTCTGTATTAAAATCACAAATGAGTTTGATTCCCCAGAGTTTAAATTCCAGGGTATTACTAATTAAGAGGTCTCTTGGTTTTTGATACTGTTTCTCTCCCTCTATGTGTGAAACTTGCAAGCTGCTAACTGTGTTAGTACATTCTAAGACAGAGTCTGTTCTCAAAGCAATTCACAGAGAGAGAGACTCAAAGCAATACTCTAACAACAGAAACAGCACCCAGAGACTCCCCGCCCTTTTGTTGTATTAACAATTGTGATTAAAATAGAGATAGAGGATGTATGTGGATGGATGTTTGGTGTGGATAATAACTGAATGATCAGGGAGGTGCCAGCCTAAGAATCCAGTGTCCATCAGCTGAAGAAGGCGTCAAGTGGAAATAACCAGAGGACCCCCAGAGGGCAGACTGGAATCCACCCAACAGCCTCAAGAATGGGAGAACCAAAGAACAAGATAACATCTTGGAGCCGTCAGGAATGTGCTATCTGCTGATTGATTCAGCAACAGCATGATGAAGCAATTCCCATAGACTGGCATAGGAAGAAATTCCTATAAAAATAGACTCTAAAAAGTGAGAACTTTGGGGTCTGATTCTGCAAACCAACTTCCAGGAGCATCAGATGAGCATCTGACAAGGCCCTGCTCCCTCCTTATGTCCAGGCCACCTGGCCAGTGGCTTGGCATGAGCAACTCTAAGGCTGGTAACTATGATAACAACCTTGCAGAACCTGTGTGTGTGTGTGTATGAATGAATGTGTGAATAAATATGAGATTGAATGGAATGTTATAGCTATAACTAACTGCTTACTATGATTCTTTCTGTATTCACAATAAATGTGGTATTTTGCCTTTTTCCCTTTAATAAGATCCTGCTGGTTTTTATTTTATTGGTATAACACAGGTGCCCAGATTAGCCTGCCTGTCCTAATGGATTCTAGTAGCTTCTTAATTGGCTCCAGGTGTCCTAATTAGCCTGCCTGCCTTAATTGGTTCCAGCAATTTCTTGATTGTTCTGGAACAGCCCATTATCTTACTCAGGGAAAAGGGACCTGCTTAATCTGGGGCTAATATATGTGCCTTCTATCACTCTCATGTAGCCATCTGGCTTGACCCTGTTACAAACTACATGTGCGCTCAGGTCAACATGTGATATGTAGGTGTGTGTTTGGAGAATGGAAAGATTGGCTACTGTGACAGAATATACCCATGTTCACACCCTACACACTACCATAATTATGTTTGTCTAGAGTATGTCTTGTAAAATATTATTTCAAAACTCATAATTTGCTGGTCAGTATCATCCTGATAAAATGTGTGGCATCATTTTATGTAGAGTTATAAGATTTCCCTGTATGATGTTATTAACACATGTTCCAAGTCCACAGCCGTCCCAAACAGAGGTGGGCAAACAGGTCTGTCCTAAACAAAGGAATGTGTGCTCTGCTTCATTTGCATTTAAGCATTAAACAGAGTCATTAAGCAGGAAGGGAAACAAAGAAAGCTCAAGAAGGTGAGAAAAAACCAGCAGGGAACATCCTTCCATCTAGACTCTTTGTCTTCTAGTGTCCAGCTGGAAATGTGTTTCAAGAGAGGCACTTGAACTATAAAAGGAGGGACAGACAACTCTCTCTCTCTCTGCCCATTGCATTAGCTATGCCTGAAGAGAAAAGTTTGGTCAGTAAGACTGCTGGAAGCATGTGGTGAGACACGTTCCTTGACTCTGATATAATTTGCTAAGTTAGGAGAGCTGGCTGTATTTTAAAGAAGCTTTACTGAGGGCACAGGAACAAACCATCCTGATGTGCAGAAAAAATACCAAATATGGCAGGTGACCAGCTTGGCTCAACAGTGAAACCTTCAGTGAGCTTAAACTTAAAAAGGAACCTTACAAGAAGTGGAAACTCAGCCAAATGACTAGGGAGGAGTATAAGAATATTGCTCAAGCATGCAGGGGTGTAATCAGGAAGGCCAAGGCACAACTGGAGTTGCAACTAGCAAGGGATGTGAAGGATAACAAGAAAGGTTTCTACAGGTATGTTATCAACAAGAAGGAGGTCAGGGAAAGTGTAGGACCCTTACTGGATGGGGAGGCAACCTAGTGACAGATGATGTGGAAAAAGCTGAAGTACTCAATGCTTTTTTTGCCTTGGTCTTCACAGACAAGGTCAGCTCCCAGACTGCTGCACTGGGCAACACAATATGGGGAGGAGGTGAGCAGCCCTCAGTGGTGAAAGAACAGGTTAAGGACTATTTAGAATAGCTGGACGTGCACAAGTCCATGGGGCCGGATGCACTGCATCCAAGGGTGCTGAGGGAGTTGGCTGATGTGATTGCAGAGCCATTGGCCATTATCTTTGAAAACTCATGGCAATCAGGGGAGGCCCCAGATGACTGGAAAAAGGCTAATGTAGTGCCCATCTTTAAAAAAGGGAAGAAGGAAGATCCGGGGAACTACAGGCCAGTCAGCCTCACCTCAGTCCCCAACAAAATCATAGAGCAGTTCCTCAAGGAATCCATTTTGAAGCACTTGGAGGAGAGGAAGGTGATCAGGAACAGTCAGCATGGATTCACCAAGGGCAAGTCATGCCTAACCAATCTGATTGCCTTCTATGAGAAGATAACTGGCTCTGTGGATATGAGGAAAGTGGTGGATGTGATATATTTTAACTTTAGCAAAGCTTTTGATATGGTCTCCCACGGTATGCTTGCCAGCAAGTTAAAGAAGTGTGGATTGGATGAATGTACTATAATGTGGATAGAAAGCTGACTAGATTGTCGGGCTCAATGGGTAGTGATCAACAGCTCAATGTCTAGTTGGCAGCTGGTATCAAGCGGAGTGCCCCAGGGGTCGGTCCTGGGGCCGGTTTTGTTCAACATCTTTATTAATGATCTGGTTGATGGGATGGATTGCACCCTCAGCAAGTTCACAGATGACACTAACTGGAGGGAGAGGTAGATACGCTGGAGGGTAGGGATAGGATACAGAGTGACCTAGAGAGATTGCAGGACTGGACCAAAAGAAATCTGATGAGGTTCAACAGGGACCAATGCAGAGTCCTGCACTTAGGATGGAAGAATCCCATGCACCACTACAGACTAGGGACTGACTGGTTAAGCAGCAGTTCTGTAGAAAAGGACCTGGGGATTACAATGGATGAGAAGCTGGATATGAGTCAGCAGTGTGCCCTTGTTGCCAAGAAGGCCAACGGCATACTGGGCTGTATTAGTAGGAGCATTTCCAGCAGATTGAGGGAAGTGATTATTCCCACCTATTTGGCATTGGTGAGGCCACATCTGGACTATTGCATCCAGTTTTGGGGCCTCCACTACAGAAGGGATGTGGACAAGTTGGAGAGAGTCCAGCAGAGGACAACGAAAAATGATTAGGGGGCTGCGGTGCATGAGTTATGAGGAGAGGCTGAGGGAACTGAGCTTATTTAGTCTGCAGAAGAAAAGAGTAAGGGGAGATTTGATAGCAGCCTTCAACTACCTGAAGGGGGGTTTCCAAAGAGGATGGAGCTCGGCTGTTCTCAGTGATGGCAGATGACAGAACAAGGAGCAATGGTCTCAAGTTGAATGGGGGAGGTCTAGGTTAGATATTAGGAAACACTATTTCACTAGGAGGGTGGTGAAGCACTGGAATGGGTTACCTAGGGAGATGGTGGAATCTCCATCCTTAGAGGTTTTTAAGGCCCAGCTTGACAAAGCCCTGGCTGGGATGATTTAGTTGGGGATTGGTCCTGCTTTGAGCAGGGGGTTGGACTAGATGACCTCCTGAGGTCTCTTCCAACCCTAATATTCTATGATTCTGTAATTAGTAAATGTTTTATCTTTATTTCTCTTGTAACCATTTCTGACTTTTATGTCTTGTTACTTGTACTCACTTAAAATCTCTCTTTGTAGTTAAGCTTGTTTTACTGTTTTATCTAATCCAGTGTGTTTAAGTAAAAGTGTCTATTTGGGATGATAAAATGGCTTCTTATTACCTTTAAGAAATAATGTACTTAAAATATTTTGTACTATGCAGGAGAGGGCTGGGCAATACAGCAGGGGTCCGGGACCCTCTCGGGAGCCACAAGCAGGTTTCAGGAGTCCGCCAAACAGGGCCAACATTAGACCCGCTGGGGCCCAGGGCAGAAAGCCGAAGCCCCACTGCATGGGGCTGAAGCCCAGGCCCCTGAGCCTCACCACCCGGGGCTGAAGCTGCAGCCCAAGCAGTATAGCTTCATGGGGGCCCCTGTGGCGTGGGGCTCTGGGCAATTCCCCTGCTCGCTACCCCCTAATGCCGGCTCTGGCTTTTCATAGATTCATAGATACTAAGGTCAGAAGGGACCATTATGATCATCTAGTCTGACCTCCTGTACAACGCAGGCAAAAGAATTTCATCCACCCACTCCTGCGAAAAACCTCTCACCTATCTCCGAGCTCTTGAAGTCCTCAAATCGTGGTTTAAAGACTTCAAGGAGCAGAGAATCCTCCAGCAAGTGACCCGTGCCCCATGCTACAGAGGAAGGCGAAAAACCTCCAGGGCCTCTTCCAATCTGCCCTGGAGGAAAATTCCTTCCCGACCCCAAATATGGTGATCAGCTAAACCCTGAGCATATGGGCAAGATTCACCAGCCAGATACTACAGAACATTCTTTCCTGGGTAACTCAGATCCCACCCCATCTAATATCCTATCACAGGCCATTAGGCCTATTACTAAAACCATGTTATCCCATCATACCATCTCCTCCATAAACTTATCGAGTTTAATCTTAAAGCCAAGTAGATCTTTTGCCCCCACTGCTTCCCATGGAAGGCTATTCCAAAACTTTACTGCTCTGATGGTTAGAAACCTTCGTCTAATTTCAAGTCTAAACTTCCTGATGCCCAGTTTATATCCATTTGTTCTTGTGTCCACATTGGTACTGAGCTTAAATAATTCCTCTCCCTCTCTGGTATTTATCCTTCTGATATATTTATAGAGAGCAATCCTATCTCCCCTCAACCTTCTTTTAGTTAGGCTAAACAAGCCAAGCTCCTTAAGTCTCCTTTCATAAGACAAGTTTTCCATTCCTCGGATCATCCTAGTAGCCCTTCTCTGTACCTGTTCCAGTTTGAATTCATCCTTCTTAAACATGGGAGACCAGAACTGCACACAGTATTCCAGGTGAGGTCTCACCAGTGCCTCGTATAACGGTACTAACACCTCCTTATCCCTACTGGAAATACCTCGCCTGATGCATCCCAAGACCGCATTAGCTTTTTTCACAACCATATCACATTGGCGGCTCGTAGTCATCCTATGATCAACCAATACTCCAAGGTCCTTCTCCTCCTCTGTTACTTCTAATTGATGCGTCCCCAGCTTATAACTAAAATTCTTGTTATTAGTCCCTAAATGCATGACCTTACACTTCTCACTATTAAATTTCATCCTATTACTATTTCTCCAGTTTACAAGGTCATCCAGATCCTCCTGTAGGATATCCCGGTCCTTCTCTAAATTGGCAATACCTCCCAGCTTTGTATCGTCTGCAAATTTTATTAGCACACTCCCACTTTTTGTGCCAAGGTCAGTAATAAAAAGATTAAATAAGATTGGTCCCAAAACCGATCCTTTTAATGTACTGGATATGGAGAAAGCCAGTTGTTGTGGCACAGGTGGGCCGCGGAGCCTTTATAGCATGGGGGGTGGGGGGGCGGGGGGCTCAGAAAGAAAAAGGCTGAGAACCCCTGCAGTACAGGACATATGTTTCTGGGGGGAAACCTAAGACTGGGCATGTGTTGGGGTCCCCTGCACAAGCACCAAGGCTGGCCAAAGCCAGGGTGTGACCGGAGTGTGGCTGGCAGGCTGCAGTCACACACAGACACTCGGGGCGTGGCATGCATGCTGGAAGGCTGTTTGTGAGAGGCCCCGGTAGGAGCTGCTTCAGCAAGGCATTGTAAGGCACCCAAGGGGGAAGGGCAGGGGTGTCACAGCTGCTCATTAGTCTGGATTGTGCCCTGGTATATCACAGCTATGAATAATCATTATCAAGCTTAATTACAATCGACATTTCAGTAATTAAGTAACTGTTTAACATCCTAAATGTCTATGTTCAGATTTACGTTGCTGAACTTTCACTAACAGTGCTATATCATTTGACTGGTATACGGGAAAAAGCTTGACTGGCAAATTGATAAGTATTAAATTGTTTATATTGCAGTAGTGCCCAAGGAGGACCCCATTCAGGGGTCAGGGCCCTATAACCCAAAGACAGTCCACAGGAACCCAAAGGAAACCAAAACTGGGATCCAAAATTACAAGTGACTGTTTAATTTTGGGATCTTAACTTCTCCATGTCTCAATATCAGCATCTGTAAAATGGGCATATTTTAACTTAAACCCTAACAGTGTGTTTGGAACGATAGAAGATTCAGAAGAAAATTCAGTCCCTGTCCCTGGAGCTTCAGTCTAATATCCCGCTCCTCCAACTGACTGCACTCCAACAAACAGCTTTGCTCAGTGGTGCCCACGTTCCTATTTACAACCACTATTTAAATTAGGAATATTTTAACCAAGTCATTTGTGGTGCTGTGCACTAGGGGTGGAATCCACTAAACGTCTTAAGCATTGCAACGTCTCTGCCTCTGGTTATATGCTTTGCTGGCTCGCTTTACGTGTGCAAATACCTATCTCATGCCCAAGCCCCAGTGCAATCCACAAACCAGGGGAAGATGCCATTCCCCTGCCTCTCCTGCCTGCAGTCCAGGGGGCATGCTCAGGAGAGGGTGGCCCCTCCCTTATAACTTCCAGCCAAGTAGTTAGAGCACATGCCCAGGATGTAGGAGATCCAGGTTCAATTTTCCCCCTCCAGCAATGAAGGGAGAAAGGATTTAAACAGGGGTCACTCACCCCTCAGCAGGGTGCTCAAACCACTGGGCTATGGGATAGTCAGAGGTAGGGCTCTCTCAGTCCCTCCTGGTGAAGCTGTTTCACTTTGGATAAATATTTCAATAGTCATTGGGCAAGAGAGAGAGAGAGAGTGTGACTCATTACTCCAGTGGTTTGGGCACCCACCTGGGAGGGGTGAGATCTAGGGTCCAGCCCCCTCCTCCACTCACACTTTCACGACGTATCCACAGTGGAACAGCTTCCACAGCAGAGGCTGAGGGAGCCCTACCTCAGACTGTCCCACAGCTCAATGGTTAGAACCAGGGGTGCAGCCCGTAAGGCGGAAAGAAGGAAGGGTGACCACCCCCTTGCAAGTGTATGCATGGTGCCTTTTTGAACCGGTGGGGCAATGGGTCATTGGTGGTGGGCTGGAGAGTGAGCCCACCCCACACTCACCCATCAGTGTCAGTTTCTGTCCTTCAGGTCTGGGCCTGGCTCCCCACTCCCAGCACTGCGATAAGGCACACGGGGTTCCATGGTGCTTTGGCCCCATGCACCATGTTCCAATACCACTCACTCATATTTGGCCTGTCTGCCCCTCTGTCAAGATGGGGGGGCAGCCGGGCCAAGCCTGAATGGCACTGTGACCCTGTGCACCAGGATGCAATGCCTAGGGTGGGGAGCAGGGCCCAGTCCCGCAGGGCAGGAGCCACAGCTGCTGGGTAAGTTGAGGCTGGCTCGCTCACCAGCGCGTTATCAATGACCCATGATAAAACCTGGCTCACCCTGTTCAAAGCCTCTACCCGTCTGGTGGAGGGGGAGACTGCATGTGGGTTTCCCACATCCCAGGCGAGAGCTCGAACCACTGGGCTAAAAGTTAAAAGGTAGGCAGTGGAACCATCACCCCTTGCTTCTCCTGTGGAGTCAGCCAAATTTTGAACAGACCCCCTCTGAGCACACCTACCTGATTGGGTCCTGTATATGACACAGGGGGATAAACATCTGTCTTCCCCCTGTTCGTGACTTGCTCTGGGGCTTAGGTGGGAGACAGGCAGCAGTTCGCATTTGCAGAAACACATGTGCTGAAGGAACTTCTCCCCTAAAAACTTAGGCACGTAAACTTGGCCCCTACAGGGTTTGGTGGGAGTTTTATGGACTGTAGTGGAGCTGGAACTGGGGCTTGGGTGCCTAAACCTGAGATGTAGGCACCAACCTCTGGGGTTTAGTTGCCTAAGTACCTTTGTGGATCACATCCTAAGGGTACCTCTGCGTTGGAATAAAACCCCCGCAGCACAGCCTCTGAGGGCCCAGGTCAGCTCGCTCGGGCTCAGGCTTTGGCCGTGGGGTAAAAATTGCACAGTAGATAGTCAGGCTCCGGGACCCTCCCCACTTGTAGGCTCCCAGAGCTTGGGCCCCAGCTCCAGCCTGAATGTCTACACAGCAGTTTTACAGCCCCAGAGCCCGAGCCTGAGCCCAAACCAGCTGACCAACTGTACATGTTTAAATGCTGTGTAGACATACCCTACGTGATTTGCCCAAGTGCAAACAGCAATCTCTGGCAGTGCTGGAACCAGAACCTGAGTCTCCCACAGCTCAGCTCAGCTCAATTCTAGTTGCTTTCAGCTCTCAATTCTCCAGCTAGGAGCTGGGGAAAGAAAAGGTAGAAGTTTAACTGTGCTGACAACTATGGATGGGATTCATAAAGAACTGTCATTGATCTCAATGTGGGTAAGGGGCCTACATAGTCAGGGATTCACAGAGGTGTTTATTCAGCTTTTTAAATGTAACAGCTTATCTCACTAGCTCCAGTACAGACTAATTTCTCACTTTGAGGTCTCTCTCCAAGGAAGCGGGCTAGTGACTTGCTTTTATAGAAGAGAACCATTATATCTCCACAAAAACAACGAGGAGTCCGGTGGCACCTTAAACACTAGATTTATTTGGGCATAAGCTTTCGTGGGTAAAACCCCACTTCTTCAGATGCATGGAGTGGAGATTACAGATACAGGCATAAATATACTGGCACATGAAGAGAAGGGAGTTACCTTACAAGTGGAGAACCAGTGCTGACAAGGCCAATTCAGTCAGGGTGGATGTGGCCCACTCCAAATAGCTGATGAGGAGGTGTCAATACTAAGAGAGCAAGAGGAAAATTGCTTTTGTAGTGAGTCAGCCAACAACAACTCTCCAACACCACAATCTACAGGCCACTATTCTCCAATCCCACTGAGGATTACCAAAAGAAACTACACCATCTGCTCACGAAACTCCCTGCAATAGCTCAGGAACAAATCCACACAGACACACCCCTAGAGCCCCGACCTGGGGTATTCTATCTGCTACCCAAGATACATAAACCTGGAAATCCTGGGCGCCCCATCATCTCAGGCATTGGCACCCTGACAGCAGGATTGTCTGGCTATGTAGACTCCCTCCTCAGGCCCTACGCTACCAGCACTCCCAGCTATCTTTGAGACACCACCGACTTCCTGAGGAAACTACAATCCGTCGGTGATCTTCCTGAAAACACCATCCTAGTCATTATGGATGTAGAAGCTCTTTACACCAATATTCCACATGAGGATGGACTACAAGCCGTCAGGAACAGTATCCCCAATAATGTCACGGCAACCTGGTGGCTGAACTTTGTGACTTTGTCCTCACCCATAACTATTTCACATTTGGGGACAATGTATACATTCAAATCAGCGGCACTGCTATGGGTAACCGCATGGCCCCCACAGTATGCCAACATTTTTATGGCTGACTTAGAACAACACTTCCTCCGCTCTCATCCCCTAACGCCCCTCCTCTACTTCCGCTACATTGATGATATCTTCATCATCTGGACCCATGGAAAAGAAGCCCTTGAGGAATTCCACCATGATTTCAACAATTTCCACCCCACCATCAACCTCAGCATGGACCAGTCCACACAAGAGATCCACTTCCTGGACACTACAGTGCAAATAAGTGATGGTCACATAAACATCACCCTATACCGGAAACCTACTGACCGCTATTCCTACCTATATGCCTCCAGCTTTCATCCAAGACACATCACACAATCCACTGTCTACAGCCAACTCCTAAAATACAACCACATTTGCTCCAATCCCTCAGACAGAGACAAACACCTACAAGATCTTTATCAAGCATTCTTAAAACTACAATACGCACCTGGGGAAGGGAGGAAACAGATTGAGAGAGCCAGACGGGCACCCAGAAGTCATCTACTACAGGACAGACCCATCAAGGAAAATAGTAGAATGCCACTGGCCATTACCTACAGCCCGCAGCTAAAACCTCTCCAACTCATCATCAAGGATCTACAACCTATCCTGGAAAATGATCCCTCACTCTCACAGACCTTGGGAGGCAGGCCAGTCCTCACTTACAGACAGCCCGCCAACCTGAAGCAAATATTCACCAGCAACCACAGACCACACCTCAGAAACACTAACCCAGGAACACAATCCCTGCAACAAACCCGTTGCCAACTCTGTCCGCATATCTAATCTAGTGACACCATCATCGGACCCAACCACACCATCAGGGACTCATTCACCTTCACATCTATGAATGTGATATATGCCATCATGTGCCAGCAATGCCCCTCTGCCATGTACATTGGAGAGTCTCTATGCAAAAGAATAAATGGACACAAATCAGAGATCAGGAACGGTAACATACAAAAGCCAGTAGAACACTTCAATCTCCCTGGACACTCAATAACAGATTTAAAAGTAGCCATCTTTCCACACAAAAAAATTTGAAACCAGACTTCAGACTTTAGTCTCTAAGGTGCCATAAGTACTCCTTTTCTTTACACTTCAGAGAGAAACTGCAGAGCTACAATTCATTTGCAAACTTACCACCATTCATTTGGGCTTGAACAGGGACTGGGAGTGGCTGGCTCACTACAAAAGCAATTTTCCCTCTCTTGGCATTGACCAGTCCTCATCAATTATTGGGAGTGGACCACATCCCCCCTGACTGAATTCGCCTTGTCGGCACTGGTTCTCCACTTGTAAGGTAACTCCCTTCTCTTCATGTATATTTATGCCTGTATCTGGAATTTTCACTCCATGCATCTGAAGAAGTGAGTTTTTTACCCATGAAAGCTTAAGCCCAAATAAATCTGTTAGTCTTTAAAGTGCCACGGGACTCCTTGTTGTTTTTGTGGATGCAGACTAACATGGTTACCCCTCTGATTATGTCTCCTGCAGTTATTAGACATCTATTTGGCCTAAAGCACAGTTTCAGATGAAACTAGTAATAGCTTCCTATGCTTTTAGTGTAATTACCTAACAACTGGTTTCATGCACTTGATCTCAGGTGACTGCAGTAAACAGAGTTTAGGGTCTTCTGTTTTTTTCTGCTACAAAATTAGAAAAAAAGTTAGATTTAGGACATTTCTATTCTGAGCATGCTGTAATTCAGGAACCCATTCTCAGATTCCCTTCAAATTCAGTAGAGATGTTTTGCCTTGGTCCCAGATTTAGCCGACCCATTGTGGATTATGGGGCTGACCCAAGAGTTTACAAGGAAATTGGGTTTACAATCAAAACGCCATTGCAATCGTCTCTGTGAAATGCTCCTGCTACCCCCATGGTCTCATTAGCCACAGACACACACACAGAAATCAGCCTGTTGCGTTTCTTCTACCTACAACCCAGGAGCGTTGGCAGTGACTAATTTCCACGGACCAAATTCTCTGTCCAAACCCTGGAGCAAAGTTTAAATCCCATCAGCCAGCAATACCTCTGTGCTGTCCCCTCCGTTTGGAGACCAGCGTGTGCTTCCCCCGTAGCCTCCGAGCTCCCTCCAGCCTCTGCGGCGTCCTCCCAGGCTACTGGGGTGTGGACAGGACAGGTCCGTCCTTATAAGGCTGTGTCTGTTTCGTAATGCGGTTCCGTTTTACTCCGAATCCGACAACGCGCTCGCAGGAAGACGGCAGCTGCTGCTGGTCCGGGCACACGTCTCTCACTTCTCAGAGAGAACTGGCTCACCAGCCCTCTCTGCTGGCCCCGCACCCGGACCCACAGCAGAACCACAGAATGAACCGAACTCGTGCTGTCTTCCTGCGAGCGCTTTGTCTGATTCGGAGTAAAACGGAACCGCATTACGTAACCGAGGCGGCGCTGTATGTCTGTGTCCTCGTCCTGTCCACACCCCAGTAGGCTGGGGGACGCCGCAGAGGCTGGAGGGAGCTCGGAGGCTACGGGGGAAGCACACGCTGGTCTCCAAACGGAGGGGACAGCACAGAGGTATTGCTGGCTGATGGGATTTAAACTTTGCTCCAGGGTTTGGACAGAGAATTTGGTCCGTGGAAATTAGTCACTGCCAACGCTCCTGGGTTGTAGGTAGAAGAAACGCAACAGGCAGATTTTCTCTCTCTTTGCTCTGTGTGTGTGTACACATGTATGAGCCAGGGATACCAGTTTCTGAGAGAAGAAAGCACGGAGGAGCTGATTATTGGGAGCTTCAGTCGAATTTGGTCAGGGAGATTTTAAAAGCATCTGCTAATTTCCAGGCCAGTCCATTAATTTAGTGTCTTCGGATTCCCAGTGGGGAGATGTCCTAACACTCCGAGAGCTGTGTTCAGGGTGTTCGGGCTTCCAGTTCTCTGCCTGGTTTAACCTCCAGCTGGTGAAACTCCTCAGTAAGGACCAAAAGAGTTGGGAACCCGGCTCCTTTTCTGGTTAGTGGGTCCCTCGCAAACCAGTTCTGCCTGCTGCAAATGTAGCTGTTATTTGCGGGGAGGCTCCGAACAGTTTCTACGTGTTTAGTCACAAACTCTTTGTCTTTGGAATACTTGTTAGTCATGTCACAGGGTTTCAGGTGAATGTTCATCTGTGTAAAAATTCATTTAGCTTTTGGGATTCACACGGCGTTTACTGAATAGCTCAGTCCCTTGTGTCCTTGTGAACTAGGCCCCCACGAAGGGTAGCAGGTCAGACTTGGTGTTTTCATTCAAAGCCCAGAATTACCAGGGATCTGGGTATCCGGGAGACCAGCGTCTTAACTGCTGTGACTAGCAGTCTGGTACAGTCTGCTGGGAAGCCTTGCTGGTGGCTAATGAGACCATGGGGGTAGCAGGAGCATTTCACAGAGACGATTGCAATGGCGTTTTGATTGTAAACCCAATTTCCTTGTAAACTCTTGGGTCAGCCCCATAATCCACAATGGGCCAGCTAAATCTGGGACCAAGGCAAAACATCTCTACTGAATTTGAAGTGAGAGGACAACAGGTTCCTGAATTACAACATGCTAAATATGCTAAAACATGCTCCTAGAGGTTGTTTTTTTTGTTTGTTTTTTGTTTTTTAGGGGCTGGGGGCTTAGTTTTCTGTCCCTCAGTTCTCCAGCTGTTAAATGGGGATAATGGAACTTCCCCAGTGCATGGGAGTAGTAAGGGTAAAAACAAAAAATTGAGAGGCATTCAGGCCTAGATCCACAAAGGTACTTAGGTGCCACCATGATCCCTACATAAAACTCCCACTCAGTGACTACCCATCCCTGTAGGCACCTAAACTCACATGATGCCTGAATTTTCACTTAAAGAGTCATTGGGCCAGATAGTGACTCTGTAGCCCAGTGGTCTGGGCATCCCCCAGGAGGTGGGAGATGTTAGGATATAGATATTCAGGCCTGTCTGTAAAGGCCTATACTCTAAGAATTTAGGTGTATTCTTATCACTTGGCTAGTGATAGAGGTATAAAAGAAAGAATCAAAACCACTGTCTGCCAGTGTAAGGGCCTTCTCTTACTGTGACAGTTTGAGGCCCTGTTCTTAGGCTCAGGCCTTTGGCTAAGCAGCAGAGGCAGCCATAAGCTGGGAAGCGAACGGTCACATCCTCACATTCCAAACTAGTCACACTGAAATAAGGTGCTATTGGGCTGTTAGGCACTATCAGGACAGGATTGTATTCCTATCACCTCCAGAGAATGGGAAGTGCCTAGAAAATGTAAAAGGAAACTTAGTTTGATAGCATCCTGTCTGGCAAGAACTCACTTATCAATAGCTGGGATGTGAAATCCTCACTTCTGTATTGTTTTGTCATTATAGTTCCCACTTTGCTGTTGTTTGTCTGTATAATCTCCGTCTGGTTCTGTGATTGTTCCTGTCTGCTGTATAATTAATTTTGCTGGGTGTAAACTAATTCAGGTGGTGGGATATAATTGGTTACATAATCATGTTACAATATGTTAGGATTGGTTAGTTAAATTTCAGGAGAATGATTGGTTAAAGTATAGCTAAGCAGAACTCAAGTTTTACTATATAATCTGTAGTCAATGAGGAAGTGACTGGGTGGGGGTGGGCGTGGGCATGGGGGTGTGTGAGATGGGAACAGGGAATGGGGGTAAGAAAATTGGAATCATGTTTTGCTAAAGGGGGAAATGGGAACAGGGAATGGGGGTAAGAAAATTGGAATCATATTTTGCTAAAGGGGGAGATGGGAACAGGGAATGGGAGTAAGGAAGTTGGAATCATGTTTGGCTAAGGGTAGGAATGGGAACAGGGACACAGGTGTAAGGCTCTGTGGTGTCAGAGCTGGGAAGGAGGATACTAAGGAAGGAAACTGGAATCATGCTTGCTGGAAGTTCACCCCAATAAACATCGAATTGTTTGCACCTTTGGACTTCGGGTATTGTTGCTCTCTGTTCATGCGAGAAGGACCAGGGAAGTAAGTGGGTGAAGGAATAAGCCCCCTAACAGGAGACTCCTGGTTTAGTCCCTCTACTTCAATGAGTCTCTCATGATTGGAACAGCTCCACATCCAAATGTCCATAGCTCAGTGGCTAGAGCACCCTCCTGAGAGGTAGGATTTGAACAGGGGTCTCTTTCTCCCTGTCTGACTGAGAGGGGAATGGAATCTGGGTCTCCCACATCCCAGATCAGTTCTCTAATCACTGAGCTAAAGGCTATGAGGGGAACTTCCTCCTCCTCCCCCCACCTCAATTTTGTGAGGAGTCAGACAGACACCTAACTCATTCTTGCAAGAAACAGCTTAGGCATCTAAGCTAAACTGACTCCAGAGGTGGGGTTCCTGACTGTGGATCCAAAGCAGAGCCGGCACCTCCCTGCAACCCAGACTTGGGTGCTGAATCTGTGAGGGGGTGCAGCTTTGGCACGTCTCATTGACTAGTTTAGGCAGCTCACCACCTACTGTGCTGGCTTTTGGGGATCCCATTCTAAAGGGCTGATCTCTCCCCACCATTGGACAGGCAGCCTAGGGCCCAGATCCCCAAAGATATTGAGGGTCCTAACATCCATTTGAATCAATGGAAGTTAGGAGCCTAAAATAACTTTGGGACCTGAGCCGAGGGGCCTGGCTCAGGCTGTGCGGTTCCCATGTGTGGTTCCAGTGACTGTCTAGATGCCTGAAAGTTCGGAGTTGTGATGCTCAGTGTCTCGATGCATAAGTCCCTTTGTGGATCCGGGCCCCAAATACTTCAGTAATAGGTGCCAGATAAATACCCCAGACAGATGTGACATTTTATGCAACTTATTTAATACACTAATTTGATGATTTAATGAACTAAACTTTATCTTGCAACAAAGTCAGACAGTTTTTTAGGGGCTCACTCACTGGCCCTGGCGAGTGAGGCCCTCTGTTTATCTACACAGACCAGGCCCTGGCAGCTGCCTCAGCCCTGAGCCGGGGAGGGCCGTCCTGTGAGAGCAGTGGTCACGCTCCATGGCCCAGGCAGTTCTTGGCTTAGCTGAGTTTGCCAACTAGTGCAAAGCCTGCTGGTGACTTTGTGATGTGGGAGCTGGGACTGAGACTCGCCAAACACCACCCGTTATCTGGGAACGGCTCTTAGTCGTCTCTGAGCTGGGCTGGATTCAATAATGGTTCATTTAAATGGGGGAAGGGGGTGGACACTGATAACTCTTGCAGCACTGGGGAAGTTCTAGGAGACTGGCAGAAAGCTAATGTTGTGTCAGGGTTATTAAAAAGGTAAATGGGACAACGTGGGTAATTCTGGGCCTGTCAGTCTGACGTCGATCCTGGGAAAGATCATGGAGTCGTTGATTGCCATAAATTATATTGCCCTCCTTTAATTCTTTATTAATCAAAGAATTAAAGGAGGGCAATATAATTTACGGCAATCAACATGGGTTTATGTAAAATAGATCTTGTCAAACTAACTGAATACCTTTTTAGGATGAGATTACAAGTTTGGATGATAAAGACAATAGTGTTGATGTAATAGATTTCTGTAAGGTGTTGGTACTGGGGGGAGGGAGAGGGGCTTGCAGGGACTATAGTCACCCCAAAATTCACCTTAAGCCCCCCGTCTCCCCTCCCCAATGCAAAGATCAAAGCTGCTGGGCACCTGGAGGGTGGGAGAGAGCACCCCAGAGCCCCCGCCTCAGCTCCCTGTCTGCGCTCCTCTCCCAGCTCTACTTAGCACAAGCTCTGGGCTGCTGCTGCTCTGCTTGCTGGGATCCATTCTGGGGGTGCATGAGGCCATCCTGGGACTTGCAACTAGGAGCGGCGGTGGTGGTGGCTCGTTGGTGCCTTTGCCTTGTGGGGGCACCTTGGTGCTAGCAGCTCTGGCCCCACAAGGTGCCGGCACAGGGTTAAAGCGGTGTCAGGCTGCTCGCTGACACTGACTGATGTGGCAGGAGGCTGCGGGGGATCCGGGGGGACTGAAGGGATGAAGCACCCAGCTCCCCCACCACCCTTCTGAGAGCAGGTGCTCTCTGGGTAACGCATCTCCTGGTGCTGCGAGTATGGCCTCTCTGGCTTGGAGTGGCTCTGCTGGGGGAGGGGGCACTGGGATCAGCGGATGCCTCCCGGGGGGGTGGGGTGATATGCGGGGGTGGAGCAGCCTTGGAGCAATCCCTGGAGCAGAAAGTCCAAAGGCCTGGACAGACTGGGACCAGCTAAAAAAAGGAAGGGGGCACCACCATCCTGAAGTCCCCAGCCATGTGCCACTCAGGTGGGAAACCTCCACCAAGGCGGCTTCCCCAATTTTCTCAAGTCCCTTCTTGTACCATTAGCTGTTTCCCCCTCCCTTTACTTAATTCTTTGTCCAGAAGTTTTAAACTCCCCCTGCCCCCCCGATGATTTCTGCCAATTCTCTCTGAAAGCCAGGCTTTGCCAGGAACAACCAGCTTCTACTTTGTTCAGCAGGCTCAGGAGCTGCAAGTACTTGCTTCCGTTCTTTGTTGGGGAGGAGGTGTTATGTCTCCAATGCTGGGGCAGGGCCGGCCCACAACATTTTGGCACCTGAGGCTGGGAGCTCAAATGACGCCCCCATGCCTCCTCGCTTGGGCCAAAACTTTGAAAGTTCTCAGTTCTGCCTTCTTCCTGTTCTACTCCTCTCATGGTACTGCTCTGCTACCTACCTCAACAAAGGAGAACTAACAACTTAAAATGCCTTGTTCAAAAATTTTAAGTAACACTTAACTTTCAAATGCCTGAACAGCAAAGTAACTTTTCTTGTCTGCATAGTAAACACTGGCATTTTTACCTGTTTGATTAATCAAAGTGGTGCTTTCCGTGCCTTCTTGGTTGCAAAGATTTGAACTGCTTCCTGATGGTCCACAGTCTGGGCCAGCTCATGCTCTGTTGAGATGGTTGCAAGGCCAACCAGCCTCTCCTGTGTCATTGTGGAGCGTAGCTGTGTTTTTATTAACTTCAGCTTGGAGAAGCTGCGTTCTCCACTGGGAACTGTTACAGGAAGTGTTAGAAGTATGCACAGAGCAACAAAAGCATTTGGAAAGAGGGTGGTCATCTTATCTGTGCACATATATTCCAGAACACCTTTTGGAGTTGATCCTGCTGAAATGTATCTTGAAAGGGCTTTCAGTTCATCACCTAAATCACTCGCATCAATATCGTGCATGTCATCATGTGTCAACTCTGTCTCTAGTGCCCTGCATTGCTGATGTAGGTCTTCTTCAGGTATAGTGAGGAGTTTGGGAATATCATACAACATCCCAAATATACTGCTGTGTTCCTTGAGCTGCATGAAACGTTCTTCAACTGACTGTATTGCACACTCTAGCACCTGGTTAAAGAATTCAACTTCGAATTGTTGTTTGAGGTCTCTTATGGGATTATCCCGTGCCCCATAATCAAAATGTCTTCTTTGGTGACTCTTGTATTCTTGAAAGCGTGGGAAAATAGCTTCAGTGTGAAGTTCCTCTGCCAACTTCTGTGCACTCTTTAGAACTTTTGAAATCCCTCATCTGACCAGTAAGACTGTAGGTATGACTTTGCTTTGTCCAGTTGTTCCATTGCTCCAGATATATCAAAGTCAACACCTTGGAGTCTCTTGCTTACAACTGTTAGGGGGCTTATTCCTTCACCCACTTACTTCCCTGGTCCTTCTCTCAGGAACAGAGAGTAACAATACCCGAAGTCCAAAGGTGCAAACAATTCGATGTTTATTGGGGTGAACTTCCAGCAAGCATGATTCCAGTTTCCTTCCTTAGTGTCCTCCTTCCCAGCTCTGACACCACAGAGCCTTACACCTGTGTCCCTGTTCCCATTCCTGCCCTTAGCCAAACATGATTCCAATTTCCTTACCCCCATTCCCTGTTCCCATTTCCCCCTTTAGCAAAACATGATTCCAATTTCCCCATCCCCATTCCCTGTTCCCATTTCCCCCACCCTCCATTCCCTGTTCCCATTTCCCCTCCCCACACCCACTCACCCACCCACTTCCTGATTGACTACAGACTATAGAGTAAAACTTGAGTTCTGCTTAGCTATACCTTAACCAATAGTTTCCCTGAAATTTAACTAACCAATCCTAACATATTGTAACATGATTATGTAACCAGTTATATCCCACCACCTTAATTAGTTTACACCCAGCAAAATTAATTATACAGCAGACAGGAACAATCACAGAACCAGACAAACATTGTACAGACAAACAATGGGGAAATGGGGACTACAGTGATAGAACAAACACAGAAGTGAGGATTTCACATCCCAGCTATTGCTAAGTGAGTTCTTGCCAGACAGGATGCTACCAAACTAAGTTTCCTTTTACATCTTCTAGGCACTTCCCTTTCTCTGGAGGTGATAGGCACTATCAGGACAGGATTGTATCCTAACAGCCAATAGCACCTTCTTTCAATGTGACTAGTTTGGGATGTGAGGAGGTGACCGGTCGCTTCCCAGCTTATGGCAGCCTCTGCTGCTTAGCCAAAGGCCTTAGCCTAAGAACAGGCCTCAGACTGTCACAGTAGGAGAAGGCCCTTACACCGGCAGACAGTGATTTTGATTCTTTCTTTTATACCTCTAGAACTAGCCAAGTGGTAAGAAGACACCTAAATTCTTAGAGTACAGGCCTTTACAGACAGGCCTGAATATCTAGATCCTAACAACAATATTTATTTCAAACAGTCTGTCATGCCACAACACTACGCCACACAGCAATGTGAAGTGACGTATGTTTCTGGTGATTCCATTTCCCTCTGCCCCTGTTCTCCCATGACCAGTTCCTGTCATAACATTATCCTCCATCACGGCAACTGTGGCATCATCTATCTTCCCAATTTGGTGTTTGACAGGCTTTATCGCCTCCACTCGACTTTCCCATCGTGTGGCACTCAGTGGTTTCAGTGTCAGAGAGGATGTTCCCAGATGTTGCTTCAAAATTTGCCATCCATGTGTTGATGCAGAGAAAAATACAGAGATGCTCTGAATTACATTAAAAAATTCAGCAGCCTCACTAGAAGCTGATGTTGCATCACTGACCACGATGTTCAATGAATGAGAACTGCATGGGACAAAAAAAGCTCGAGGGTTTAACTCTCAGATCCGTGTCTGCATTGCTCTGTTCTTTCCTCTCATGTTGGCACCATTATCATAGCCCTGACCTCTCATGTCAGCTATCGCAATTCCCGTATCTTCCAGCTTTTTAAGAAGCACATTTGTCATACCAGCTCCTGTAGTATCATTAATGTCAATAAATTCTAGAAAATGCTCTCTGACAATCACCATTGCAGGGACATTTTGACTAGGTTCTGTTGTTGTTACAAAACACACCATTAAAGTCATTTGTTCCGTATGGCTGATGTCAGGTGTGCAGTCCAGAATAACAGAGTAATACCTTGCTGACTTCAGAACTTCTGTTTGACTTTTGTTGCCAGTAACTGTGTGATCTCATTTTGAATTGTTTTGCCAAGGTAGTGGTGTGTACATTTCTTGGGTGGTGACTCTTCTGAGATGTTTCTGGAGTACAGCACCAAACTCAGCCATCAGCTCCACAATTTAAAGGAAGTTTCCATTGTTTGGCGCATACAGCTGATCTGAAGTGCCACGCAGGGCTAGGTTTTGGGGAGCAAGCATTCTCACAATGGCAATGAGCCTTTTCAGAACATGTTGCCAGTAAAGAGACTCTGATGGAACCTTCTCTTGATGCTGATCATCTATGGTGGCCTTTAACCTTCGTCTCACCCTCAAGCTCTTTCCACCTATGGAGTGCTCTCTGGTGATTTGCTGCCTTCTCATGGCATGCCAGATTTCTAGCCAGATTTTTCCAGTCCTTTCTTCCTGTAGAACCCAATGTGTCTGGAACATTAGACTGGAAGAGTTTGCAACAAAACCAGTATGCAGCATTCTGGGTTTCTGAGAACATAAGCCATGGCCTCTCCACTTTGTCACCATTGGGGATTTCATACCAGTAATGTGTTGGATGGAAACTTCTACTTTCATTGTCTTTGGGGAACATGAAGTTTTTCACTTGCTGTGGCCCGTGCAGTACAAGGAAGTCCCTCGGGCTACTGCTCAAGTGGGTCCACAGTCCTGGATCCTCTAGACTCAAGGAACTAAACTCAGCAGCAGCTGTTTCTTGTGCCTCCACCACACTCTCTTCTCTGATCTACACTTTTCTTCAGGACTGTGCATGGCTACATACATTTGAGATGGAGATATGGATGCTGCAACAGCTGCCAGGTCATCTGCACTCTGACTGACTGGAAGATCAGGCATCTCCTCACCACTCACATCCTCACTAGGGCCGGAAGGCTCACCATGAACATTTGTGTCTATGTATCTCAGGAGAGCTCCTTCCTGCTTAGATAGAAAAGCTTCCTTTGCTTTCTTTCTTTTTCTGAATGCTGCCCCAGAGGGGTATTTTCTTCTTTCACTCATGGCTGCTGTTCTGGGCCAGCTATAGTGGCTCTCAACACTCAATTGAAGGGGACAAATAAGCAAGCTGGTAGCAGGGCCTGAGTGAGGGAAGATTTCAGCATCTTAAGGGCCTAACTGACTCCTACTACTTCAGTTGATTGCCTGTTTTCCTCAAGTGGGTTCAGGGAAGCAGCAGGAAACCAGAAACTCCCTGAGAAGCTGGGGTTAATCAGTCCAGGCTCCTGCAGGTGCTAGAGAGGTACATAAGAGGCTGCTCCTCCTCTCTCTCCCTGCAGAGCCTGCTGCAGACACAATTTTCTACACTCTGAGTCCTAGTGACCCCCCCGCCCCCCGCTATTCTGGCACCTGAGGCAGCTGCCTCAGTTCACCTCTTTGTAAGGCCAGCCCTGTGCTGGGGAATGAACGGCTCTGCTAGAGCCAAGTGAGCTTCTGTCTAATGGGAGAGGACACTTCTCCTTCTCCACTGCAGTGGCTTCAGATATTGGGGTCATACCTGGCCTTTGGTGACATTGATGTGCTATGTTTAGCGAGATGTAACTTTGTCTTCACCTTCGTATGACTCAATCCAGCCAGAAGCACCAAAGTTAGTTTCCCCCAAATTATTTTAGTTCTGTGCATTGCCCTAAACAGAAGACTATTTATGAGGAATAGCCAAGTGTTCCTTTTACTTAAAGGGTATTATTAAATAACTTAAATGTGATCAACATTAGCCTTCTTTCATCATGGCAACATAACTGGCTATTACAATAAAGCTGATCAAGACTACTGGGGAAAATACTGTTTACCACAAGTAGATTTTCAGATGACAACAGTGCCTAATTGACCCGTTAGCCATAGTCTGTTCAAGCACATATATACATGAAGGGCCTGATCCAATGCCAATTGTCTTCACTATGAAGCCTCCAATTAATTTCAGTGGGCTTGGAATCAGACCCTTGGTAAAAATACTGTTACCAGTCTCCATCAGGAGCCATGCACTCCAAATCACAAAGACTCCAGACAGTGAAGTCCCCCCTTCTCCTTTGTTTCCATTTAAATTTATATTTGCTTTCAGGTCTGATAATTATATAACTAACTTTACTGGAAGAAGGTATTTCAATGAAATAGAGATATGTTTTATTCTTTTTCAATATTACATTGTGAATTTCCTTTCTAGATGTTGATTGTAATAGCAATTTAAAATCAACATTCACCATTCTTAACTTCTTCCAACTCTTTTCTTAAATTTGCCCTATTATCATTAACTATTGCAGTACATATGGCATGTATTGTCATACCCTGGCCTGAGACCTCTGCAAAACCAAGAGTTAAGCATTGTTGTGAGTTTCAAGATGTCTTAGGGGAAAATCCACATAAAGAGTTGATAGAATAGTATGTTATCTGCTGAACCATTACACTGTATTATGTAAACACGTTTACACATTTTTTAAAGTGTCTTTTAGAATCATAGAATCGTAGGACTGGAAGGGACCTCGAGAGGTCATCTAGTCCAGTCCCCTGCACTCATGGCAGGACTAAGTATTATGTAGACCAGTGGTTCTCAAAGCCGGTCCACCGCTTGTTCAGGGAAAGCCCCTAGCGGGCTGGGCCTGTTTGTTTACCTGCCACGTCCACAGGTTCGGCCGATCGTGGCTCCCGCAGTTCGCCACTCCAGGCCAATGGGGGCTGCAGGAAGGGCGGCCAGCACGTCCCTTGGCCCGTGCCGCTTCCCGCAGCCCCCATTGGCCTGGAGCGGCGAACCGTGGCCAGTGGGAGCCGCGATCGGCCAAACCTGCGGACGCGGCAGGTAAACAAACAAGTGGTGGACCGGTTTTGAGAACCACTGATCTAGACCATCCCTGACAGGTGTTTCTTACCTGCTCTTAAAAATCTCCAATGACGGAGCTTTCACAACCTCTCTAGGTGATTTATTCCAGTGCTTAAACACTCTGACAGTTTGGAAGTTTTTCCCAATGTCCACCTAAACCGCCCTGGCTGCAATTTAACCCCATTGCTTCTTGTCCTGTCTTCAGAGGTTAAGGAGAACAATTCATCCCCCTCCTCCTTGTAACAACCTTTTATGTATTTGAGAACTCTTATCATGTCCACCCTCAGGCTTCTCTTTTCCAGACTAAACACACCCAGATTTGTCAATCTTTCATCATAGATCAAATTTTCTAGACCTTTAATCATTTTTGTTGCTCTTCTTTGGACTTTCTACAATTTGTCCACATCTTTTCTGAAATGTGGTGCCCAGAACTGGACACAGTACTCCAGGTGAGGCCTAATCAGTGCAGAATAGAACAGAAGAATTACTTCTCATATCTTGCTTACAACACTGCTGCTAATACATCCCAGAAACTGTTGACTCATATTTAGCTTGTGATCCACGATGACCCCCAGATCCCTTTCTGCAGTACTCCTTCCTAGGCAGTCATTTCCCATTGTGTATGTGTGCAACTGATTGTTTCTTCCTAAGTGGAGTGTTTTGCATTTGTCCTTATTGAATTTCATCCTCTTTACTTCAGACCATTTCTCCAGTTTGTCCAGATCATTTTGAATTTTCATCCTGTCCTCCAAAGCGCTTGCAACCCCTACCTGCTTGGTATCATCCGCAGACCTTATAAGTGTACTCTCCATGCCATGAACTAAATCATTGATGAAGATATTGAACAGAACCAGATCCAAAACTGATCTCAGCGGGACCCCAATTGCTATGCCCTTGTGGTTTGACTGAACCACTGATAACTCCACTCTGGGAATGGTTATCCAACCAGTTATGCACCCACCTTATAGTAGCTCCATCTAGGTTGTATTTCCCTAGTTTGTTTATGAGAAGGTCATGTGAGACAGTATCAAAAGCCTTACTAAAGTCAAGATATACCACGTCTACTGCTTCCCTTCTATCCACAAGGCTTGTTATCCTGTCAAAGAAAGCTATCAGGTTGGTTTGACACAATTTGTTCTTTACAAAGCCATGCTGACTATTACTTATCACCTTATTATCTTCTAGGTGTTTGCGGATCGATTGCTTGATGATTTGTTCCATTATCTTTCCTGGTGCTGAAGTTAAGATGACTGGTCTGTAATTCCCCAGGTTGTCCTTATTTCCCTTTTTATAGATGGGCACTATATTTGCCCTTTTCTAGTCATCATAGAATCATAGAATCATAGAATATCAGGGTTGGAAGGGACCCCAGAAGGTCATCTAGTCCAACCCCCTGCTCGAAGCAGGACCAATTCCCAGTTAAATCATCCCAGCCAGGGCTTTGTCAAGCCTGACCTTAAAAACCTCTAAGGAAGGAGATTCTACCACCTCCCTAGGTAACGCATTCCAGTGTTTCACCACCCTCTTAGTGAAAAAGTTTTTCCTAATATCCAATCTAAACCTCCCCCACTGCAACTTGAGACCATTACTCCTCGTTCTGTCATCTGCTACCATTGAGAACAGTCTAGAGCCATCCTCTTTGGAACCCCCTTTCAGGTAGTTGAAAGCAGCTATCAAATCCCCCCTCATTCTTCTCTTCTGCAGGCTAAACAATCCCAATTCCCTCAGCCTCTCCTCATAACTCATGTGTTCCAGACCCCTAATCATTTTTGTTGCCCTTCGCTGGACTCTCTCCAATTTATCCACATCCTTCTTGAAGTGTGGGGCCCAAAACTGGACACAGTACTCCAGATGAGGCCTCACCAATGTCGAATAGAGGGGAACGATCACGTCCCTCGATCTGCTCGCTATGCCCCTACTTATACATCCCAAAATGCCATTGGCCTTCTTGGCAACAAGGGCACACTGCTGACTCATATCCAGCTTCTTGTCCACTGTCACCCCTAGGTCCTTTTCCGCAGAACTGCTGCCTAGCCATTCGGTCCCTAGTCTGTAGCTGTGCATTGGGTTCTTCCGTCCTAAGTGCAGGACCCTGCACTTATCCTTATTGAACCTCATCAGATTTCTTTTGGCCCAATCCTCCAATTTGTCTAGGTCCTTCTGTATCCTATCCCTCTGGAATCTCTCCTGTCTTCCATGACTTTTTGAAGATAATCACTAATGTCTCAGATATCTCCTCAGTCAGCTCCTTGAGTATTCTAGGATGTATTTCATCAGGCCCTGGTGACTTGAACTTTATATAAATGTTTAAGAACTTTAAATTCTCAGGTTGTTACCATAATGGGTTGCAAGAGTTCGAACATCTGTAACAATTTAATTCATAATTAAAACAAGCCCAATAGCTATTTTTATATATCTCACTTTTCGTATTTTGAAAGAGTGATTTTAAGGAACTAGGTATTATTTCAGCTCCATTGCATAACAGTGCTGCTACGATTAAAGGCTCTGTAACTGTTCTATTTTATATATCTTAGCCATTAGGAGCTTATCTTTTAGGTATAGATATTTGCTCCAGGATGAATTTTTGGATTAAAGAATCTTAGCCCAAATGATATTTTTAGTACAGTTTTAGTACACTGGTCAAAAGCCTGACCAGTGTATGTTTAATGCCCAGTGTGCCCCCCCTCAATGTGGAGAGGACAACGCACCAGCCCCTGTTCCTGAGCAGATTTCCCTTTGCACTTCAAACAACACGCTGTTTTAGGTAAAAAAAAAAATATATAAAGCAGCTTTATTAACTACAGAAAGATAGAATTTAAGTGATTGTAAGTAATAACCAACTTTGATCTGTACGCTATCTAAGAAATAAAACAAAATCGAAATCTAAGTTCTATTCACTAGACAGGATTTGAATCAAGCAATGTCTCACCCTGATGGTACAAACAGTCCTCCAAACTTCCATACACCAGCTAGAAATCCCTTCAGCCTGAGACTACATCCCCAGTTCAGTCTTAGTTGCTAAGGTGTTTCCAGGTGTTGAGTTGTGGTGGGAGTGAGGCCAAGTGATGATGTCACTTCCCCCTTTTATAGCTTCTTCCATGTGGGGGGAACTTCATTGTTTCAAGCAAAGTCCCCAGCAGAGTTTGTGGAAAAGTACAGGCGCAAGATGGAGTCCAGTATCACATGATCTAGTCACATGCCCTTCCATGCATCGATGAGTTATAGCAGCCATTATTCATATACTGGCTGAAGCATCCACAGGAAAATCCATCAGGTGAGGATAAACTTCTTCCATGGATGGGCCATTAAGTTGAATAGTAGATTCACAACGTGCTGGCTAGGCTGGATGTAAACTACCATGTGGGTGTTACCCAGGAGCAAACACATTTGAAATATTAGTACATAGTCAATATTCTTAACTTCAGATACAAAAATGAAACATGCATACAAATAGGATAATCACATTCAGCAAACCGTAACTTTTCCATTGACACCTTACATGACATAATTTGTACAAGATATGTTGCAATTATATAACACTGGCGAACATGGGAGTGCCAAGGTGTGACTTTGGGTACAAAATGCCACACCTTGGATGAACAATTTTTAACTTTGGGTTCTTGGCCAATTGTTCTGTTCGACTGTTTGCTATTAACTATTTGTTATTGTTGAGGTGGGATTTGTCACCTGTCACAAGATAGTGTTTCTACTTCTTGACAGGATGGCTAACTTTTCTGAAAGAAGAAAAATGTACAGCAAATGAGGAATACTCTTGGTCATCCACAAACACCTAGGTTTACATGTGAATTTGTCTGTTTGTATGAACAACAGCCATTCGCCAAACACTTAGGCAACCAAAATCTGTTCACATTTATGTTCACAAATATCAAAATGGCTTGTACATATTTGAATCAAGCAGCATTTCAGAATTTGAAGGATTTTTTCCAAACTGTCCTGGAGTATTCAACTAACTCTAGTTTATAGATTTTCATATACTTGGACATCTCTCTCAGTGCTTGAACTAGTGTTAGGATTTCACTTCCTCATCAGTAGAACTGGCTGACAAAGGATCACTACTAGTCTTCTAAAGTTGGGTCTGAATTAAGCATTTTAGATCTGTCTGCCTCCCCAGCCCTGTGCAGACAGCTGGCACTGCAGACCTTGAGCAAACCACCCAATGACCACAAGATCCATTAAGGGACGAAAGCATCAGGTCAGATTTATTGTTGATGAAGCAATAGCACCTGGCAGACTCTATGAGGATACTAAGACAGTCTGCCCTTGACAATGGATGCAGCTCAGTCAGTGGCGGGACTTCCCACTGCCTCCTAGGCTGGCCAGAGATACTCCCTCTGAGACACATCTTTATACCCTGATACAAACAAGTTAGTACTGCCCCCGACGCCACCTTGTACATGTTGGTTCGATCAAAACATTTGTATTGCATACTGTCATCCTGACCTTATCTTTTAGGAGGGGTCAGTGTGTTCCGTTATCTTTGGGGAATGTTTTTGTACCATCCTTGATATCAGAGTATTTTGGTACCACTTAATATCGGGATGTGTTTGCGTGAGTGCTCTGTGACTAGCACTTCTCAGTCAGATTCTGTGAACAGCTTCTGCCTCATACCAGGTTTCTGATACAAGGGCTTATGTCTTTGGCTCTCTTCTTACTCCATCTTCACCCCGAGGGCTCCCCGCAGTGTTCCACTGCGCAGGTCCCCTGCCTGGGCCTCCTACCCCTGCTCAGCGCACATCCCTCCAGAGTCCACCGTCTTGCTTCCAGGCTCGGCTTCCCCTGACCAAGCTGGATTTTCTCCTTTTCACAAAGGGCCACTGCCCGAGTTTTCCACTTGTCCAGGGTCCCCAGCTCTGGTCAGTTCTGACCTGCAGATCTGTTCCAGCTCTCCTCAGAACCTGGCTCTCTCTGCTGGGTCTCCTGCAGCTTTCTCCAGCTGCTTCCTGTCTGACTCTCCTGCTCTCCACAGCTCTCACCTGCCAATCTCCTCCCACTACAGCCCAGGTGCCCTCTTAAGTCCTGTTGAAGATCAGCTGACGAATCATAGGTGCACTGGCCTCTTTCCTCTTAAACCAATCTCCCCACTGTATTTTCCACTGAATGCATCTGATGAAGTGAGCTGTAGCTCACGAAAGCTCATGCTCAAATAAATTGGTTAGTCTCTAAGGTGCCACAAGTCCTCCTTTTCTTTTTGTCGTCTAAACTGTGTATTAGCAAAGCAGTAATATGAAAAATAGAGAAATGCTTTTGTTGCATGAAAGACACATTCTGCACACACAGAATGTTTTGGTTGGTGCTAAACTGAAACTGTTATGACTACACTCTTTAACACAGGATAGTAAATAACTGTTTTCCTCTTTCTTCTCTTCAGTAATCCAGTGAGATACTGAGTATTATGTTGGGATTGAACATCTTTCCGGTTCCAGGTGCAATGAGTACCTCCAAAGACACTGAACAGCTTGAAGGTAAGGTTTTTATCACTTGTATTCAGGGAAATGTGACAGGGTGTACTCACCTCTCATGAGCATCTCCTGTCACCTGGGTGAGAACCTGCACTCTCTTTGTTCACGGCGCCCCTTCTTGACTGTTGCTCTCGTCAGGTCTTCAGTGGCTCAGCCCTCCGGCTAAGTCACACGCAGTCTAAGCACATGAAGGAACCCCTGCTGGGCTAACAAAAGTCCAACAGGGCCTGTCCCTGTGCCTTTGTTGGTATCTGCAGCCCTGCCTCCAGGCTCAGTTCTCAGCTCCTTCTGGGCTAGTTTTACATCTGTCCCTGCCCTGTTTTAGAGCACTGCCCCCAGGGCTTTCTCCCTGGAGACTCTTTGCCCTCAGAAGTCCTCTGGTGTCCCTTTAAGTTCTGCCCTTCACTTGGGCCTCTAAACAAGCCTTATCGCCTCCTCAGGGCGTACACCACTTCCCCAGCGGCCGGCGTGGGGACCCAACCTAGGGACCCTACAAATAGCCACCACATGCTGCTTCCTTCACTAGTTGCTGCTTGTGTGTCCTCAGATGCAAATTACTCTGTTTCCTGTCATCTCCTCCCCCTGCTCTCTTCATGGTCATGTTTAAATTTAGCTAAACGCACATTCCTTTGTTTAGGATAGACCTGGTCACCAAATCCCTCTGACATGCCTGGCTAGAACACATTTTAGTCATCATTCCAGTGTATGTCCATACTACTTAATACCCACCGTGTACATACATCACATAAGATTATTAAAGATCAGTGAGTTACTAGTTTTCAAATGATACCTCACAAGGCATATTTTTTACCAAGATTATTACAATAATGTGTAGGCTGTAAATACAGGGGTGCCTAGTGTCACACATGCGTTAAAAGAAAAGGAGTACTTGTGGCACCTTAGAGGCTAACTAATTTAAAAGAATAAATGGACACAAATCAGATGTCAAGAATTATAACATTCATAAACCAGTCGGAGAACACTTCAATCTCTCTGGTCACTCGATCTCTGACCTAAAAGTCGCAATATTACAACAAAAAGACTTCAAAAACAGACTCCAGCGAGAGACTGCTGAATTGGAATTAATTTGCAAATTGGGTACAATTAACTTAGGCTTGAATAGAGACTGGGAGTGGTTGAGTCATTACACAAAGTAAAACTATTTCCCCATGTTTATTCCTCCCCCCTCCACTGTTCCTCAGACGTTCTTGTTAGCTCCTGGAAATGGCCCACCTTGATTATCACTACAAAAGGTTGCCCCTCCTCCCCCTCCCCCCGCTGGTAATAGCTCATCTTAAGTGACCACTCTCCTTACAGTGTGCATGATAAACACCCATTTTTTCACGTTCTGTGTGTATATAAATCTCCTCACTGTATTTTCCACTGAATGCATCCGATGAAGTGAGCTGTAGCTCACGAAAGCTTATGCTCAAATAAATTGGTTAGTCTCTAAGGTGCCACAAGTACTCCTTTTCTTTTTGCGAATACGGACTAACACGGCTGCTACTCTGAAACCTGACACATGCGTTAGTTATCACACCCTTTTTTCTCAATGCAGATAAAACCTAAGTGGAAGGACAAACTCTTCCTTCTCAGCTGTTTCTCTAGGTCCATAAACTACAGCCCTATTCTAAGTTAGGGCTTCCCTAGTGAGTAAAGCTGGAATCATATTCACCTGTATCCAAGATGTTATAGATATTAGGATCCAGCCCTCACAGCAGACACGTTGTGTGGGTATTGATCTGTCACTTAGTCCACAAGGGTGTCTTCAGCACTTGAAGTGTGTTTTGTCAGTGGGGGATGGAGGGGCATCACTAGGGGTCATAGATGTAGCAAATAAATAAATAAATAAATTCAAGCCCAGTCATTGAGGGGTTCATTTCAAGCACTGTCTTCCCAAAGCTGCCCCTTCCAGATTACGTTAGCCCTACACACCCTTTTTTCATAGATTGCAAGGCCAGAAGGGGCCATAGTGATCATCTAGTCTGGTCTCCTAAATAGCACAGGACAGAGAACTGCCCCAAAATAATTCCTAGAGCAGGTCCTTTAGAAAAACATCCCATCTCGATTTAACAATTTGTCAGTGATGGAGAATCCACCACAACCCTTGGTAAATTGTTCCAATGGTTAATTACCCTCATTGTTAATAATTTCAGCACTGACTGTCTTTAATGCCTATATTTAACTTTCCCCTGCTGAATTCAGATTGGCTCAGCTCTCAGACTCAGGCTGTCAGAGATGTAAAACTTTATGCCCATAATGAAGGCTTTTTGTCCTGCTTTGGAAAAACTAATGAATATGCCCCATAGCAAGACAAGTTAGATGTCTTCAAATCAGTAGGGCCTGATGCAATACATCCCAGAATACTTACGGAACTGGCTGAAGAGATCTCTGAGCCATTAGTAATTATCTTTGAGAACTCTTGGACAGGAGAGATCCCAGAGGTCTGGAAAAGGGAAAGTATATTGTCCATCTATAAAAAGGGAAATAAGGACAACCCATGGAATTGTAGACCAGTCAGCTTAATTTTGGTACCTAGAAAGATAATGGAGTAAATAATCAAACAATCTGTTTGTAAGCACTTAGAAGATAATATGGTGATAAGTAACAGTCAACATGAATTTGTCAAGAACAAATCACATCAAACCAACCTAATATTCTTGTTTGACAGGGTAATAAGCCTTATGAATAGGTGGGAAGCAGTAGATGTGATATAGCTCGACTTTAGTAAGGCTTCTGATACCACTTCACATGACCTTCTCATAAGCAAAATATGGAGATCTAACCTAGACAAACCTACTATAAGGTGGATGCACAACTGTTTGGAAAACTATACTCAGAGAGTAATCAGTGGTTCACAGTTAAGTTGGATGGGCATAGCAAGTGGGGTTCCACAGGGATCGGTTCTGGGTCCGCTTCTATTCAATATCTTCATAAATGTTTTGGTTTAAGCAACTTGCCCAGCATCCCTCATATAGGCAGCCTGTGGCAAAGGCAGGGGTAGAATCCAGCTCTGTAATTGAATCCAGTGCCACAGCTACACTACCTTCCACCTATCGCAGCCAGCGAGGCAGGGGGTCTGCAAACAATAGTCTCATTCGCGACGCAACTGGGCCTCCTTCACCATCCATCCTGCGCACTGAATGAGCAGGGTCCTGTGGAGAAACCCCCAGCATTTCATCATGTAATTAAAGACTATCATGATTAGACCTTGTCAGGAATTTTCTGTCAATGATTTTTTTTTTTTTACAGAAAATGCAGTTTCCACAGAATCAATATTTCCTCAAGAAAACTTCAATTTTGTCAAAACTTTCCATTTTCCCCTGGGACAATCAGAATAAAATATTTCATTTCAGGTTCGTTCAACGTGAATCGAAACATTTCAGTTTGTTGAACTGAACCAAAACGTTTCATTTTGAATCAATTTAATATTATATCTGATTCCCCGATTGTGTTGTGGTGCTTTATCATTATCATGGACGTAGTAGTTTGGGTGTTTTGTGACCCCGTTCTTCCCCATGGAGCAGTGCTCTTGCCTGGACTACATCTCCCATGATGTGCTATGGTCTCCCCTCTGACCAGGCCACGTGGTGCATTATGGAAGTCACTTGAATATCATGCTTTAGGGAGATGTAGTCCAGCCTGGAAGCCCAGCCCACAGGGAAGAGGCACCGAAACCGTGACCTCCATGAAGCAGTGCAGCTCCTTAGAGAAATGCAGTTTACTGCTGAACTAACTTGATATGGATTTTCCCAGGGACAGCCAAAGGCACTTCTCTGAAGCTAGAACTATGCCCCAACTAAATGTCAAGTTCCTGCTGCAAATCATGGAGGCATTAAGGCTCTTTTTAGACAGACAATTTTTTATAATGGGAAGTGTCAGGTAGCCTAAACAGAGGGGGAAGCACTGTATGTGGAATGGGATGCAGTACTTAACACGGCAGGGGCTATTTTTTCTCACAAACCTCAGGCAAGATATCTGTCACTAAGACCTTTATCTGGCTCCTTTATTAATTGTGGTTAGGACTAGGGTGATCAGATAGCAACTGTGAAAAAACGGGACAGGGGGTGGAGGGTAATTGGCACCTATATAAGAAAAAGTCCCTAAAAACGGGACTTTTTGGCCAAACCTAAGTGGCATTACAACCCCATGCACCAGGTTACAAAGCCACTCCCTTTTATCTGTCCCAGGCAACCCTGCCCCCTACCTCCTCATCATGCTGGATGGCAGGGCAGCTGGGCCAAACCTGAGTGGTGCTGCAATCCTATGTGCCAGGTCACAATGCCTGGAACAGGGAGTCAGGCCCAGCCCCGCTGGACAGGAACCACAGCATATCCTGATCTCCCTCATATCCACTCTCAACCCCTCTTTTACTCTTCTCCGCAACCTCTCATCTTCTCTGGCTCCTCCCCTCACAATACAAACATGCTTCAGTCTCTCCCATCTCAAAAATACCCACCCTTGACACCACCTGACTCTCCAGTTACCACCCCATTTCCCTTTCATCTCTACCCTCATTGAATCCACTGTTTACAATTGCTGTGCAGAGTTCTCCTCATCCAACTCCATCCTAGACTCTGTACACTCCAACTACTTCCTGCTGCACTCAACCGAAAGTGCTCTTAACACACTCTCTAATGACCTCTTCCTGGCCAAAGCTCAGAACCAGGACTCTCTCCACCGCCGCAACTGGCTGGCTGCCTTCAACACTGTGCTCTTCTTGGAATCTCATTGTCCCTTGGCACCTGTAACTCCATCCTCTCCTCCTACCCCTCTAATCTAGTCATTCAGAGGATCCTTCTCTTCTCTCCCTCCGCTTTCTCTGGGGATATCACAAAGCTGTGTCCTCAAGTCCCTCCTCTTTTCATTCTACACTTTGTCTACACAAAAGTGTAGACTATATAAGAGTAGACTATTGTATCAGTCATCACAAGGAATGGGACATGCTGGTCCCCATCCCTTTGGTGCTGTTCTGCAAGAATAGCCAGCTGAGCCCCCAGTGCCCTATTGCACCTTCCCCCCATCCCATCAGACTGTGGGTTAGCTGGGTTGGGGCAAGTTTGGGGGATACCTAGAATCTCACAAAGCTGTTGAAACACTTTGGAGTCACAGTTTCTCTTTTGATCCATGTGTAACTCACCCGGGACCCCAGATCTGGTGAAGAATTCATTCACTAGGGCCCCTGCTGCTGTCACAGCAGGTCTGGATTGCATATCAGATAAGCCCCAGGCCATTTTGTGATGTAGTCGATAGCAGCCAACAAATATTGATTGCTAGCCTCTGTCTCAGGCCAGGGCCCAAGCACATGAGTGGCAATGAGACACTGCTGCAAAGGGCCCTCCATGTCTTCAGGGACCCTTCTTTGCATTGCTAGAATCACGTTTCCCACACCAGCTCTCATCATCCTGCCTGCATTTTACACACTGGCAATTCTCCCTTCACTTGGCTAAGGTTTTTGCAACCCCAAAATGTCCACCAATTTTAAGCTCTTGACATAAAAATTCAGAAAGTCCTTTTTCAATGTATCTGGTACAGCCATCTGGTACCTGTACCCATCACTCACTGGTCTCTCCCATCTCCTGTACAATATTCCATCTTTAAACTCCAAGATTTCCAACTGTGGCCAGAAAGCTTTTACCATGGTATTGTGAAGGAAGGGACACTACATTCCAGATGTCTGAATTTCCAATTGATTTTCCAGTCACACACTATCCCGACATCAGGATCCTCTCTTTGGGAAGCTTGTAGTTGCTCTGGGGTCCATTCCTGCTGCAGCCCCACCCCCATTGTTCCAGAGGATGAACCAGGAACATGGGCATTTCTATGGATTAGCGGAAGAGAGGCCCACCCATCCCCTTGAGCAACTAATTCCTGGCTCTCTTATTAGGGCAGCGTTTGCAACTAGCCACCCAACAAGGCCATCTGGACAAGATGCCAGCATTACCATGCCTATGGCCAGGCCTGTCTGTGATTGTGTGGGATTGTAGCATGGCAGTTTCTCCAACTGCCTGGCAAGCTGTCCCTCAGGATTGCTGCATCAAAAGAGCCATTGCAGGGAAGCATGGTCTGTCCTGACCATAAACTTCTTCCTGTACAAACAGCAATGGAAATGTTCCATAGATTTAATCCCTGCCAGGAGCTCTGTTCAGCTGGTGCAGTAATTTCTCTCAGGAGAACTTAGACTTTTACTATAATAAGCCCCCACCCTCTAAAGTCCCTTTTGTTGTTGTGTCAATACCTCCCCCAGACTGTAAGCACTAGCATCTCTGTCCAGCAGGAAAGGGGTTTTGAACCATGGCTGAGCCAAGGCGGGAGCAGTCACCAGAGCCTTTTCCCACCCTCAGGACGCTCCATCACACTCTGCTGACTCTGAACGGGTTTCCCTTCCTCACGCAACCGAGCCAGTGGTTTTCCAGTATTGGCAAACCCACAATTGAACGTTCTGTACCAGGAGCAGAGCCCTGTAAAACAGCACATCTGTGCATGTCTGGGGCATTGGCCAGCTCTGTACAGCCTCCGTTTTCTTTTTGTCAGGGGAAATTCCCTCCCCACTCATTGAGTGCCCAAGGTCGGTTACCTCTTTGTGGAACAAATCACATTTCTTTGGGTTCAGTTTCCAATTTCCACCTTCAGCTTATCACAAACTATTTGTAAATGTTTTAGCCTGCACCAGGCGATCCTCTAGGTGTACCAGACAGGCTGAGAGGGGCATGCCATGTAATACCCTCTCCATTCATCTTACAAATGTGGCTGACTCATTGCACAAGCCAAAAGCCATCACTTTAAATTGCCCTGCTGTGAAATCAGCCTCTTCCCTGTCCTTTGGATCCACTTCCACTTGTCAATACCCACTTGTAGTGTGGAAAACTACATTGAACCTGCCACAGCATCTGGGGTAGCATCTATTCATGGTAATGGATAAGAATCCTTTAAAGTGGTTTCACTGTATTTGCAATAGTCCACACAGAATCTGGTGCTGCCGTCCTTTGTCATAAGCAGAAGTATGGATGAGACCCAAAGACTGTTTGAAAGCTAAACAATGCCTTCCTCATACATTCCGATGGCCGGTAGTACCTCTTCTCTTTTTGTTACTAGTGACAGCTCGAGGTTGCTGTTTAATAGGTCAGTTTCCCCCAGTATTAATCTTGTACTGGACCAGAAGAGTACAACTAATATCTTTGTTGGATGGGAGAAGAACTCCTGATTCCTAACCAGAAGGTCTCTTACCCTGTTGCGCTGTCCCCCGTTTGAGTGTGGAGCACTGCACTGAAGAAGTCCAATAGAACTCTAGCCGCTCACCTTCACCCCTTCACCACTGTTGTTTTCTTCTATACCAATATTTACCAGATCCACTGGTTTACATTTCACAGCCCCAGTTCTCTTTTTTACTCTTCGCTGCTTGTCAGAAACATTCAGCAAATGAACAGAGATCATAGAATCATAGAATCGTAGAATATCAGGGTTGGAAGGGACCTCAGGAGGTCATCTAGTCCAACCCCCTGCTCAAAAGCAGGACCTATACCCAATTAAATCATCCCAGCCAGGGCTTTGTCAAGCCTGACCTTAAAAACTTCTAAGGAAGGAGATTCCACCACCTCCCTAGGCAACGCATTCCAGTGTTTCACCACCCTCCTAGTGAAAAAGTTTTTCCTAATATCCAACCTAAACCTCCCCCCCCCTGCAACTTGAGACCATTACTCCTTGTCCTGTCCTCTTCCACCACTGAGAATAGTCTAGAACCATCCTCCCTGGAACTACCTCTCAGGTAGTTGAAAGCAGCTATCAAATCTCCCCTCATTCTTCTCTTCTGCAGACTAAACAATCCCAGTTCCCTCAGCCTCTCCTCATAAGTCATGTGTTCCAGACCCCTAATCATTTTTGTTGCCCTTCGCTGGACTCTCTCCAATTTATCCACATCCTTCTTGTAGTGTGGGGCCCAACACTGGACACAGTACTCCAGATGAGGCCTCACCAATGTTGAATAGAGGGGAACGATCACGTCCCTCGATCTGCTGGCAATGCCCCTACTTATACATCCCAAAATGCCATTGGCCTTCTTGGCAACAAGGGCACACTGCTGGCTCATATCCAGCTTCTCGTCCACTGTCACCCCTAGGTCCTTTTCTGCAGATCCGTTCTTGTTTCAGATCCACAAGAGCTTTAGCAGCTAAGATTCCTGTAAAAGCGGCAGAGAGTCCTGTGGCACCTTATAGACTAACAGATGTATTGGAGCAGGAGCTTTCGTGGGTGAATACCCACTTCGTCAGATGCATATAGTGGAAATGATTCCTGTGAGACCCTGGGTCTGAAAACAGGTTCCAACCACTCCCCGTCTTTCTCTTTCTGGAAAACGAACATAGCATGTAGCTGTTATAATGGTTTCTGCCCCCGAGGGCAGGACAATTTGTTCACTGCAAACCAGTTGCCTAAACACCATTTGTCATACCTGGGCCATGTCGTAAAAGAGAATTTACGGACTGTATTTGTAAGACACCTTTGCTGGCACTGATTACACAGTTATTAGCCATAACAAATCTAAATCAATTAATAGCTCATTTACTATTTCAGCCGCCCAGACGTCTTGCTTGAATTCCAGAACTCCAATCTTCAAACCCAGTTTTTGGACTGGTGCCCTTACCCCAGTCACTGTCTCCATTTGACACCAATTAAGTGTCTCCATTTTTGGAGCCCCTATTCCCCAGCTCTTTTAGTGTGTCAGGTCTAATAACTTACGTTTTGAGCCTGTGTCAATTATCCCCATACACATCACGGTTTCTATTATACACAATAGCCAAACCCCCATAGTTTTTTAACTGCCCAGATTTAAACAAAACCTGTGGGGCTGATCCTTTAGTTTGGTGTCCCAAACTAAAGTTAGTTAGTTTTGTTTGTCATTTCCCAAACTTGGAGAAAGGGTTTCACTAGACCCTTGCACCAGTCTGTCTTGGCCTGTCTTAAAAAGGAGAACTGTTATAAGTTTGTGGCCTATTTATTTATAGTACCAGTATTTAACTGAATTGTTTCCTTTAATTTTTGCATTATTGCCAATTTCCCTTCTCTTAGAAACCAAATTTATCATTTGTTCTAATTGTTCAATAAAGTTGTGAACCAGATAGAAATCCCCTCTTGCATCTTACGTATTAGACACAGAGCTGTGCTCACAGGGCTCATGGCGATCCGCTTCCATCTTCCTTTTATGATGCACGGCCACATGGAAAGATTCAAGTTCTATGGCAAACTCCGCAACCTCGCAAGTGTCTTTGCCCCCTTTTGCTGATTGTAATCTGCAAGTCCAAGTCCAGCTGAGCATCTAGAAATTGGTCCCTCGGCAGCTTATCCAGGAAGGCCTTATTGGTAACTGGGTATGTCAGGAGCACAAGCCTCTGCAAGTCCTCTGCCAGTTCAGTTGGGTTTTGCTTTCCCTCTCCTTCCAGCTCTTAGCTGTGCCTTGGCCAGCTCAGATACGTTGCTAGCTCCAAATCGCATCTCAAGGCTGGTAGCAGGTCTGGATAACTCAGTCTCTCTTCTAGGGGTAGGTTCAGCAGCACCATCAGAGCTGGGCTTCCTAAGCTGCCTGCTTGTAACCCCCCCCGTTTCTGTCCCAGCTCCCAGCCATTGCTTTGAGCTGCAATGTTGAGCTGAGCCAAATAAGCCTCCCAGGGAGCATCATTTGAGCTGGGACAGCCCAACCTCTCCCCTTTGGGCCTCTGTGGATTCCAAACAGGGCAGAAATCTGTTGTAAATGTCCAGTCTTTCCCAAGTCCTCTGGCTGGCTCAGTTCTGCATCCAGGAAGGCTGCCTTCCACTGTGGTCTGTGACCCTTTTGATTTCCTTCTGCAGCTGAATTTTTAGTTTCATAAGTCCTTGTTGCAGCATGTCTTCTTTGGAAAGTTCCAAACTGGCCAAAGTCTGTTTAGTCTCTATTTAATAGAAAAACTTCTTGTTTGTGTCAGTCACATTGTTGGTCACCTCATCATCTTTCCTGAAAGATGGGGACAAATTGGAGAAAACCCAAAGGAGAGAAACAAAAAAGATTGAAGGTCTAGAAAACATGACTTACAAGAAAAGATTGAAAACATTGGGTTTGTTTAGTCTGGAGAAGAGAAGATAGAGTGGGGACATGATAACAGTTTTTAATTTTATAAAAGGTTGTTACAAGGAGAAGGGTGAAAAATTGTGCTCCATAACCTCTGAGGATAGGACAAGAAGCAATGGGCTTAAATTGCAGCAAGGGAGATTTGGACATTCAGAAAAACTTCCTAACTGTCAGGGTCATTAAGCACCAGAATAAATTGCCTAGGGAGGTTGTGGAATCTCCATCATTGGAGATTTTTAATAACAGGTTAGATAAACATCTGTCACGAATGGTCTAGTTATTACTTAGACCTGGCCTGAGTGCAGGAAACTGGACTAGATGACTTATTGGGGCCCCTTCCAAAGCTATACGTTTATAATTTTATGAGCAATCCATTTCACCATTCCAGCCTGGGGATGTTGCAGGTGGGTTTCACAATCTGTCCACTTTGTAGTTGCTATTGCAACAGGGATCTCACCTCTGCCTGCAAGTCACCTCCGAGCCCTTTTGGGAAAACCTGCAGACGCTGCATTAATACCTTCTGTGAAGCCTCCAGCTCACGTTTCAGGTCGGGGTTTAAAACCCACTGGCCACTTTTGATTACTGCAATCACTTCCATCTTGATTCAACGGGAATATCAGCTCACAATCCCTCTCCTTGGAAATTGGATCCCACTGCTAACTCCAGCATTGCCCCTTTTTGACCCCGGCAGCTTGTCAAATTTCAGAGCCCTGGGGATGTTCCAGTTGGAAGTAGAAATTGATGGAGTGTAGCATTCTCTTTCATACAGTCTGGCTTATTTACAAGGAGTGTACAAAGTCCTGAATGCAGGAGGAACCACGAACAAAAGGAGCAGTTTCTTAGCTTATAGCCCAAAGTCTCTTTAACCAACATACCCACAACTTCTCCCTCTAACTGTTCCCAGGGTTACACTGTGCTCACACATTACTGCTTGGCTTTCAGACCTCTCTCTCTCTCTGTCTGTTCCCAGTTTCTGTGTGCACTCTCTCACACACCACACACACACACACCTGGTCACAAAAGCCAGTGGAACCCCCCGCCACATGGTGCTAGTTTCTGAGCAGATTCTATGAGGCCTTGTCATAAGTGTGGCCCCTTAGGTATTTCTTACAACAATCTTAAGAGCACAGTTTAACTCAAACCACAGCAAAGTTTAACCCAGCTCACAACAATAAACTCTGTTGTGTTAACTATTGCTGATGCATAAACTTTATGTGCAGCTGTGCATGACAGAGGAAGGTAACTAATCTGAAGAACTGTCCCAGATTGAGGTGTCATCAGAGGAGGTTTTGGAACAAATCGATAAATTAAACAGTAGTAAGTCACCACGACCAGATTCACCCAAGAGTTCTGAAGGAACTCAAATGTGAAATTGCTGAACTATTAACTGTAGTCTGTAACCTATCATTTAAATCAGATTCTGTACCAGAAGATTGGAGGATAGCTAATGTGATGCCAATTTTTTTAGAAGGCTCCAGAGGCAATCCTGGCAATTACAGGCTGGTAAGACTTTCTTCAGTACCAGGCAAATTGGTAGAAACTATAGTAAAGAACAGAATTATCACACATAGATGAACACGATTCGTTGGGGAAGAGTCAACATGTTTTTTGTAAAGGGAAATCCTGACTCCCCAATCTACTAAAATATTTTGAGGGGGTCAAAAAGCATATGGACAAAGGAGATCCAGTGGATATAGTGTACTTAGATTTTCAGAAAGCCTTGGACAAAGTCCCTCACCAAAGGCTCTTAAGCAAAGTAAGCAGTCATGGGATAAGAGGGAAGGTCCTCTCATGGATCAGTAACTGGTTAAAAGATAGGAAACAAAGGGTAGGAATAAATGGTCAGTTTTCAGAATGGAAAGAGGTAAATAGTGGTGTTCCCCAGGGGTCTCTACTGGGACCAGTAGTGTTCAACATATTCATAAATGTTCTGGAAAAGGGGGTTGTCAAGGTTCCTTCCCCACTCTGAACTCTAGGGTACAGATGGGGGACCTGCATGAAAAACCTCCTAAGCTTACTTTCACCAGCTTAGGTTAAAACTTCCCCAAGGTACAAACTGTTTTACCCTTTGCCCTTGGACTTCCACTGCCACCACCAAACGTTTATCTGGGTTACTGGGAAAGCGTTGTTTGGAAACATCTTTCTCCCCAAAATCCTCCCAACCCTTGCACCCCACTTCCTGGGGAAGGTTTGGTAAAAATCCTCACCAATTTGCATAGGCAACCACAGACCCAAACCCTTGGATCTCAGGACAATGAAAAAACATTCAGTTCTTGAAAAGAAGAATTTTAATAGAAGAAACAGTAAAAAAGAATCACCTCTGTAAAATCAGGATGGTAAATACCTTACAGGGTAATTAGATTCAAAACATAGAGAATCCCTCTAGGCAAAACCTTAAGTTACAAAAAGACACACAGACAGGAATATTCATTCTATTCAGCAGAGAATATTTTCTCAGCCATTTAAAGAAATCATAACCTAACGCATATCTAGCTAGATTACTTACTAAATTCTAAGACTCCATTCCTGTTCTGTCCCTGGCAAAAGCCTCACCCAGACAGACACAGAGCCTTTGATGTTCTCCCTCTTCCCAGCTTTTGAAAGTATCTTGTCTCCTCATTGGTCGATTTGGTCAGGTGCCAGCGAGGTTATCCTAGCTTCTTAACCCTTTACAGATGAAAGGATTTTTCCTCTGGCCAGGAGGGATTTTAAAGGTGTGTACCCTTCCCTTTATATTTATGACAGGGGTAAACAGTGATGTGGCAAAATTTGCAGATGATACAAAAGTACTCAAGACAGTTAAGTCCAAAGCAGACTGGAAAGAGCTACAAAGAGATCTCACAAAACCGGGTGCTGGGCAACAAAATGGCAAATGAAATTCAATGTTGATAAATGCAAAGTACTGCACATTGGAAAATATAATCCCAACTATACATATAAAATGATTGGGTCTAAATTAGCTGTTAACACTCAAGAAAGAGATCTTACAGTCATTGTGGATAGTTCTCGGAAACATCCACTCAATGTGCAGCAGCAGTCAAAAAAGCGAACAGAATGCTGGGAATAATTAATAAAGGGATAGATAATAGGACAGAAAATATCATGTTGCCTCTATATCAATCCATGATATGCCCACATCTTGAATACTGTGTGCAAATCTGGTCACCCTATCTTTAAAATGACATACTGGAATTAGAAAAGATTCAGAAAAGGGCAACAAAAATGATTAGGGGTATGGAACAGCTTCCATATGAGGAGACATTAATAAGACTGGGACTTTTCAGCTTGGAAAAGAGATGACTAAGGGGGGATATGATAGAGGTCTATACAATCATGACTGGTATGGAGAAAGTAAATAAGGAAGTGCTATTTATTCCTTCTCATAAACACAAGAACTAGGGGCCACTAAATGAAATTAATAGGTAGCAGGTTTAAAACAAACAAAAGGAGATATTTTTTCACACAACACACAGTCAACCTTTGGAACTCCTTGCTAGAGGATGTTGTGAAGGCCAAGACTATAACAGGGTTCAAAAAAGAACTAGATAAGTTCATGGTGGATAGGTCCATCAATGGCTATTAGCCAGGATGGGCAGGGATGGTGTCCCTAGCCTCTGTTTGCCAGAAGCTGGGAATGGGTGACAGGGGATGGATCACTTGATGATGACCTGTTCTGTTCATTCCCTCTGGGGCACCTGGCACCGGCCACTGTCGGAAGACAGGACACTGGGCTAGATTGACCCTTGGTCTGACCCAGTGTGGCCGTTCTTATGTTCTTAAGGTTCATGTGCAGCTGCTGACATAGAACCTCTTCTCCTTGGCATCTGCACCTCTAGCTTTCTCCTGAAAGGTCTGCGCACCGCTCCACTCCCACGTAAGCCTTTAAAAACCTGGGAGATTCATACACAAAAACATTTCAGTGAAGCAGTCAGTTTCCTACACGCAATATGACTGACAAACCCACAAAAGCAAAAAAATGAAAAGTTAAACCACCTGCCAGTACGTAATCTCTACCCCTCCAACCGCAGGTACACACTTTACCATGACTCCAGCTCACATGTGTTAGGGGGCTTATTCCTTCACGCGCTTCCTTCCCTGGTCCTTCTCGCATGAACAGAGAGCAACAATACCCGAAGTCCGAAGGTGCAAACAATTCGATGTTTATTGGGGTGAACTTCCAGCAAGCATGATTCCAGTTTCCTTCCTTAGTATCCCCCTTCCCAGCTCTGACACCACAGAGCCTTACACCTGTGTCCCTGTTCCCATTCCTGCCCTTAGCAAAACATTATTCCAATTTCCTTACCCCCATTCCCTGTTCCCATTTCCCCCTTTAGCAAAACATGATTCCAATTTTCCCATCCCCATTCCCTGTTCCCATTTCCCCCATTCCCTGTTCCCATTTCCCCCACTCACTCACTTCCTGATTGACTGCAGACTATATAGTAAAACTTGAGTTCTGCTTAGCTATACCTTAACCAATCATTTTCTTGAAATTTAACTAACCAATCCTAACATATTGTAACATGATTATGTAACTAATTCTATCCTACCACCTTAATTAGTTTACACCCAGCAAAATTAATTATACAGCAGACAGGAACAATCACAGAACCAGACAGAGATGATACAGACAAACAATAGCAAAGTGGGAACTATAATGACAAAACAATACAGAAGGGAGGATTTCACATCCCAGCTATTGATAAGTGAGTTCTTGCCAGACAGGATGCTATCAAACTAAGTTTCCTTTTACATTTTCTAGGCACTTCCCTTTCTCTGGAGGCGATAGGCACTATCAGGACAGGATTGTATCCTAAGAGCCCAATAGCGCCTTCTTTCAATGTGACTAGTTTGGGATGTGAGGAGGTGACCGGTCGCTTCCCAGCTTATGGCTGCCTCTGCTGCTTAGCCAAAGGCCTTAGCCTAAGAACAGGGCCTCAGACTGTCACAGTAAGAGAAGGCCCTTACACCGGCAGACAGTGATTTTGATTCTTTCTTTTATATCTCTATCACTAGCCAAGTGATAAAAATACACCTAAATTCTTAGAGTCTAGGCCTTTACAGACAGGCCTGAATATCTAGATCCTAACAACATGTATCAACCTTAACACTACCCCACAGGCTGCCAGTCTTCCATCATCCCTTCTACCAAAGTATTCCCTCCCAACACGAGACACTGTTAAACAAAACACCCACTGCTATACCAAGAGTAATGGGCCAGTGCTCTTAGGTGATAAGAAAAATTTTCTTGCAGCTTGACTCAGGAACTTCAGTTCTCGCCTGCCACCCAGCTTCCTGTTTCAGTTCTTGGGCTTCCTACGTGGCTCTGCTTATGCACGTCAGTCTTGAACTGCAGTATCCCCTGTTGCCCCAGCCATCGGTTTATCCCGAACAGCTGGCTAGATACTGTATATTTTTGTACTCTTGCCAAGCAGTAGCAGAATTCATGGCCGTGCATGCTGGTTTCGTGTTTGGAATTGAATACAATCCCAGGAATCTTTCACTTCCTACAATGGGCATGGAATCACGTGACATGCAAATGTGTCTCGAAGATCCATTCATGAACCTCAGTCTGAACTCTCAGTAACCCGTCCTGTTTCAATCCTGAGGCTCCATACTTCCCTCCTTACCCCCAATTCACCCTGCTCCAGTCCTCATGACAAATCAGCCCCAACTTGCTGAATCCTGCGCTTCTCCAGCCTTGGACCCACAGCTGTGCCAATAAACTCCCGAACTCGTCTGCTGCTTCTGTCTGGGACCGAACACAGCTCCATTAACAGGTCTCTGTCCTGAACTGCAGCACTCCCCCGTCCTCCAGTCCTAGGTCTGCCCTAACCCGGTGGTGCAAAGTGCTGTGCTGTGCGATGTTTTTCTGTGTATAAAGGTTCACTAGGATGAGACGTAAGCTCACTTCACTTTCAGCAGGACTCATTTGGATCCAAGACCTCTAGGATTTACTGACTTGATCAGTAGCCCCCTTGGCAGCCCATTTACCCTTCCATAGAAAGTTAAAGCATTAAGCCAAGTGTGAGCACAGGGCCACAAATCTTAGTTCTCTGCCACCTCTTTGGTACCTGCGCAGTGATGTTCTGAATCTGTCACACTTGTTCCCAACAGGGCCGGGGAGCGGCAGCCGATCCACTGGGGAATCCGAACTGAGGATCATCCTCGTCGGTAAGAGTGGAGGAGGGAAAAGTGCAACAGGAAACACCATCCTTGGGGAGGAGAAGTTTCAGTCCGTACTGGAGGCAACGCCCGTTACTCAGACATGTTGTAAAGACAGCAGGACCTGGAAAGGAAGGCAGGTTGTGGTTATCGACACGCCTGCTATTTTTGACACCAAGCACTCTGATGAACATACCACCCATAAGATCTGTCACTGTGTCGCACTCTCCTCCCCAGGCCCCCACGCTCTGGTGCTGGTGACCCAGCTGGGCCGTTTCACGGAGGAAGACCAGCACGCCGTGAGGAGAGTAAAAGAGATTTTTGGCCCCGAGGCCATGAAGTACACAATCGTCTTATTCACCCGACGAGAAGACTTACGGAGTGGAACCCTGGAGGAGTATATCTCCCACTCGGATAACAAACAGCTTCAGGAGCTGATCGAACAATGTCAGGGCCGATACTGTGCTTTCAACAATAAAGCTACATGGGATGAACGGGCTGCCCAGGCTGATGAGCTGATGACTAAGATTGATCATATGGTGGAGGAGGAGCATAAAGACTATCTGATGTGTAAAGCACCTGAGACGTTTCGAAAAGAAGGTGAGACAGATAAAAGTAAAAATAAGATGGGCGAAGTGGAAGATGATACGAAAGCGGATATACAGGAAGGAAATCAAGGGGGAGAGGACTCATCCATGGAAAAAGAGAAATCCCATAGGAAAAAACTAAAACTGCAGACAGAATTAAACAATAGTAAGTTTCATTGTATGTTAGGTTCCTTAGGGCTTGTTTATACTACCCCGTGGGGTCGATCTAAGATACATAACTCCAGCTACGTGAATAGGATAGCTGAAGTCGACGTACTTAGATCTACTTACCATGAAGAAAAGGAGTACTTGTGGCACCTTAGAGACTAACCAATTTATTTGAGCATGAGCTTTCGTGAGCTACAGCTCACTTCATCGGATGCATCGTGAGCTGTAGCTCACGAAAGCTCATGCTCAAATAAATTGGTTAGTCTCTAAGGTGCCACAAGTACTCCTTTTCTTTTTGCGAATACAGACTAACACGGCTGTTACTCTGAAACCTACTTACCATGGTGTCTTCACTGCAGTAAGTCAACAGCTGACGCTCTCCCATCGACTCCACTTGCGCTTCTCGTTCTGCTGGAGTACCGGAGTCGACGGACAAGCGCTCAGCGGTCGATTTATCGCGTCTAGTATAGGCGCGATAAATTGACCCCCGCTGGATCGATCGCTGCCTGCCGATCCGGCAGATAGTGTAGACAAGACCACTGTTCAAGGTGCTCAGCGCTGTCCCAGTGATGATCGGGATTGAGTTACATCCATTTTGTAGTTCTCCTGTGTGTTTTCACCAGATTTCATAGCATCAATGAAATTAGAGGTGGATGGAAGAGACCTATTAATTCACATTGAATGTCTATATTGGAAAATGTTGGAGGATTGTTCCCTACTCTGCAGTCTCCATTTTTTTTTTCAAATTAGTTTTACGCAAGTTTTTGATGGGGCTTTTATCACTTATGAGATGGTTCCATCTGTTAGGAAGGTTTCCTGTTACCTTACATTTTCTTTTGACTCAGTATTAAACCATTATTCTTACTTATAAATCCTTGAGCCACCCAACAAGTCCATCCTTCCAAAATGCCAATCAGTTTTATTGCTGTTCTCTAATGCATCCGATGAAGTGAGCTGTAGCTCACAAAAGCTTATGCTCAAATAAATTTGTTAGTCTCTAAGGTGCCACAAGTACTCCTTTTCTTTCTAGAACCCCTGTAACTTACCCTGCCTGGTGATGAAGTGTTGAGATTTGAATGCAATATTCCAATTGTAATCAAGCCTAGGGGCTCTCTCACCTCTCTGCTCTTGGACATTTTGCCTCTGCAGCCCAAAGCCATATTGGCTTTTTCTGCTGACATGTCACATTGCAAACTTACTTCTAAATTGTTTCCCTAACACCCCCACAGACTCTAAAAAGTCATGAAAGGAATTTTGCTGCTCTGTCACCCGACAGACTCATAAGCGTTTGTTTTCCTGTAGCACCTGGAGACTAAGGGTAACATTTTCAAACTTGCTTAAGTCTTAAATCCTGCATCTGAGCCACTCGGAGACCCGCACCTCTCTCAGGCTATGTCTACACTAGAAATGTGACAATGGCACAGCTGTAGCAGTTCAGTGTAGGCACTTCCTACACTGACAGGAGGGGTTCTTCCATCCCGGTGGTAAATCCACCTCTCCGAGAGGTGGTAGATGGTCAATGGAAGAATTCTTCTATTGACTTAGCGCTGTCTACACTGGGGATTAGGTCAGCTTAACTACTTCTCTCCAGGGTGTGAATTTTTCATGCCCCTGAGCGATATAGCTGGGTCGACCTAACTTTCTCGTGTAGACCAGCCCTTAGTGGAAAACATTTTATAAGGGTCAGTAAATGAAATTAGCAATTGCTCTTTACCAACATCACATACAGTGAAACCTTTACAAGAGATCAACTTATCAGGCAAGCAGGTCTTGAAATTACCTCCAAAGTATTCCCAAATGTACTGAATCCAGTTCAATTCCACCAATACTAAACGACTATTTCCATTAAGCAACCAGTTTGTCACACTCTTGAGAGGCTTTTAATTGAAGTGTCCCTCACTTTGATGTCACTTAATTGTAGACATGCCTGTGAGATTGCTTTCACGGACTGCAGAGGTAAATTCACTTCTATTTGGTGGGGAGGAGACAAGGATCAGCACCAATGAAATATAAAGATGAGATGCTGGAGAAAGAACTATTAGACTGGATGGTCATACCATTTCCCTGACTCTGGACTCCATTACGTGCAACTCACTGTTTAAGGATTGTGATATGTCCTCCTAAACTCATGTAGCTCTTTCATGACCTCCCACCACTTGTCTCCAATATTGCAGCAATCATCGTTCATGATCCACTGATTACTCCCCTCATTAAGTCTGCCATCATCCTTCTCAAAAACCCCGCCTGAGGTCTCCTCTTTCACCGGCCGCTGCCCACTTTCCACCTTTATTAGCAACATCTCATAAGAGTTTAACTCTTCTCACCTACCTAGCAAGCTCTGACCACTCTCAGGGCTTGTCTACATTAGCAGCTGGATCGACGGGCAGTGATCGATCCAGCGGGGGTTGATTTATCGTGTCTAGTCTAGATGCGATAAATCGACCACCGGGCACTCTCCCATCCATTCCGATACTCCACCAGGGCAACAGGTGCAGGCAGAGTCGGCAAGAGAGTGTCAGCTGTCAACTTACTGCAGTGAAGACACGAAGTAGAACTAAGTACGTCGACTTCACCTACGTTATTCACGTAGCTGAAGTTGCGTAACTTAGATCGATTCCCTGCCCCCCGCCAGTGTAGATCAGGCCTTAGTCTGTCTTTTCTCCCTCTCTAGGCACCCATTCAGCGAAGTCCTTAAGCACACACTTAAAGTTAAGTTCTTTCCTGAACTGAGGCCCTTGTACTGGAATTGTTTTAGAGCACACGTGGCCAGTTGTCATACCCAGGCTCACCCTCCTTGCTTGTCCCTTCCTTCCCCCATTTCACCTTCTAGCCTAACTATAAAAATGAAAAAACTAGGACTCTGAAGCGATTAAAAAATTAATCATGATTAAGCGTGTTGTAATAATAGAATACATTTATTTAAATATTTTTGGATGTTTTCCACATTTTTCAAATATATTGATTTCAGTTACAGCACAGAATGCAAAGTGTACAGTGCTCACTTTATATTTATTTTTATTACAAATATTTGCACTGTAAAAAAGAAACAAAAGAAATAATATTTCAATTTAACTCATACAAGCACTGCCGTGTAATCTCTTTATCATGAAAGTTGAACTCACGAATGTGGAATTATGCCCTCAAAAATACAACAGTGTAAAACTTTAGAGTCTAGACATCTACTCAGTTCTTTTTGTTGTTCAGCCAATGGCTCAGACAAACAAGTGTGTTGACATTTGCGGGAGAGAATGCTGCCTGCTTCTTGTTTCCAGGGTCACCTGAAAGTGAGAACAGGTGTTTGCATGGCACTGTTGTGGCCGGCATCACAAGATATTTATGTGCCAGATGTGCTAAAGATTAATATATCCCTTCATGCTTCAACCACCATTATAGAGGACATGTGTCCATGCTGATGATGGGTTCTGCTCGATAACAATCCAAAGCAGCGTGGACTGACACACGTTCATTTTCATCATCAGAGTCAGATGCTGCCAGCTGAAGGTTGATTTTCTTTATTGGTGGTTCGGGTTCTTGTAGTTTCCACATCGGAGTGTTGCTCTTTTAAGGCTTACGAAAGCTCGCTCCACACCTCGTCCCTCTCGGATTTGGGAAGGCACTTCAGATTCTTAATCCTTGGGTCGAGTGCTGTAGTTATTTATAGAAATCTCACATTGGTACCTTCTTTGTGTGTTGTCAAATCTGCAGTGAAAGTGTTCTTAAAATGAGCAACATGTGCTGGGTCATCACCTGAGACAGCTAGAACATGAAATATATGGCAGAACGCAGGTAAACACAGAGCAGGAGACATACAATTCTCCCCTGCGGAGTTCAGTCATAAATTTAATTATTGCATTATTTTTTTAATGAGCATCCTCAGCATGGAAGCATGTCCTCTGGAATGGTGGCTGAAGCATGAAGAGGCATACACATTTTTAGCATTCTGGCACGTAAATACCTTGCAATGCCAGTTACAAAAGTGCCATGCGAACGCCTGTTCTCACTTTCAGGTGACATTGTAAATAAGAAGTGGGCAGCATTATCTCCCATGAATGTAAACAAACTTGTTTGTCTGAGCGTTCGCCTGAACAAGAAGTAGGATTAAGAGGACTTGTAGGTGCTAACGTTTTACATTGGTTTGTTTTTGAGTGCAGTTATGTCACAATTCTACATTTGTATGTTGCTCTTTCACAATTAAGAGATTGCACTGCAGGACTTGTATGAGGGGAATTTCTTTTGTTTATAATTCTTTTGTTATGCAGTTTCCCCGCTCTTGGTTTAATGCTTGTCTCCCTCTTCACGCCGTGCCATGGCTCTGCTGCTACAGCCGTGCCCAGGCCGAGGGTGGTAATGGCAGGGGCCAGCCACACAAGGGCTGGGTGCTGGGCTGGTGGGGTCCTGCCATTGCTCCTCTTTGTGCAGGCTGGGGCCTCCCTCCACTCTGGATCACTGCGCCCAGCCTTCAGGCAGGTGGGGCCTGCCCAGGAGGACGCACCTCACTCCCTTCTGAGCAGAGCACCTACCACGACCACTCAGGGACAGATTTGCACCTTATGCACCTCCAGGGACAGCATTTTCAGTGCCCATCCCCTCCTACCACTGACCCTCGTGTTTTCCATAAAAAAATGAAACTTTTAACCCACTTTTAACTTGTAGGCAGCCCTAGAACGCCAGCGCCCCCAGGAATGTGCCTACTGTACCTAATTGGAAATCCGGCCCGATCACCACCCCGGCCCCGAGCCCCGACCCCGGTGCAGGGTCTCGCCACCACCCTCATAGAGCTGACGTGGGGTGGCAGCAGGTAACACATACACAGGACGTACTCCCACCCACGACACACAGAGATGATGTCAGCAGGGACCCCCAGCCAGGAACCCCTGCTCCAGGGGAGTGGGAGCGGCAGCCAGCGGTCTCTGTTTTATTCTGTGTGCAGAATGAGTGCTCCAGCTCAAATCTCAGACCGCCAGCCTCCCCTTCCCCTTCCTGCTCCTTACTGTGTCCCCAACTCCTTCCAGTGACCCCTGCAGTCACTGCGACCCTCTCCTCCCTCCCTCCTCGCTCACTCCAGCCCCATGTCCACTGCCACCTCCTCGCCCTCCCAACCTCTCATTCTCTCTCTGCCGCCCCCTCCTTGCTCTCAGGTATCAGCTTGAGCTCTGGGCTCCACACCCTCGAGAGGGGAGCTCCCCTCACAGGCCCCCACTTCCTCCTCCAGCTTCCCCCTCACCCCTGGCTACCTGCAGGAGCTCAGGCCACACCCCATCCCACCCCTTCCCGCGAGCAGTGGCAGCAGGGACTCAGTCTGCCCTGGCGATGGGACTGGGATCCGGCAGCTCCTCTCAGCCCTAGGTTCCTCCCGCACCCCCTATTCCCTCTACTCTCCATTCCTGTGAGCCCCCCGCTCACACCGGTTACCAGCCCCGCCCCCGGCCTCTCTGCTGGGGCCCCTCCCTCACATCCATCCAGAGGTGAAAGTAAGCCGGTACGCCCCGGTACGGTGTACCAGCAAGAGCCGGTGTGCCGTACCGGGACCGGCTTTCCCAGGAGGCAATTTAAAGTCCTGGGGTAGGGGTGGCGGGGCTGCGACGGGGATTTAAAGGGCCGAGATGGTAGCAACAGCTGGAGCCCTGGGGCCCTTTAAATCCCCGACGGAGCCCGGCTGCCGCTACCCCAGGGCTCGGACAACAGGGATTTAAAGGGCTCAGGGCTCCGGCAGCTGTTACCACAGTGGAGCCCCAGGCCCTTTAAAGCTCTGTCAGAGCCCAGAGCCCCAGGGTAGCGGTGGCAGCCAGGAGCCCCCAGGGCTCTGCTGCGGTGGCGGCAGCTGGAGCCGTGGGCCCTTTGAATCGCTCCCGAGCCCTGGGGCTCCCAGCCGCCTCTGCAGCTGGTAGCTCGGGGGTGATTTAAAGGGCCCCGGGCTCCCAGCCCCCACGACTGCAGCTGGAGCCCCAGGCCCTTTAAATCAAGATTTAAAAGGCCCGGGGATTTAAGGCCCCGCCTCTTCCGGTTGAAGCCACGCCCCTGCGCAGGACTCTGGCGTACCAGTAACTCCTCAAACTTACTTTCACCCCTGCATCCATCACCCTCCCCTCTGCCTTCTCCCTTCCCTGTCCTGCCCGGCCTCTGATAGCCAGGCAGCAGGTGCCCGGGGAGGGTGATGCTGAGGAGCAGCAGCTCAGCACCTTCCCCATTGGCACACGGAGCTACCAGCACCGAGCCTGGAGACAGCCTGTGCTGTGGTCAGTGACCTCCAACCCCACAGACAGACCCATGTGTCCCCCATTCTGTGCATGGGAGGAGGTCACTGATAGCGGCTGTCTCTGCTCCATGGCCGGGCCTGGTCCCTGGCTGGGAGGAGTCCAGCACATTGGGTGTAGGCAGCTGTGTCTTGGTGTAAGGACGTTGCTAGTTCCTTGATCTTACTGAGATACGGGATACTGCACCTGCTGGTAATTAGGAGGATCTGCTGGGTCCATAGACCAGGGGTTGGCAGCTGGCTGCCAAAGGTTGCCGACCCCTTCCATAGACATTGTTACTGAGAACTGGCTGGATCAGGTGTGCTGCAGGGTGGGCGCTGGGGTTACCTCCTCTTGGGGATGCTGCCAATCTCTCAAAAAGGTCCCGGCCTGCTGCTGGGGGTCTTTCACTCTCCACATTGGGCACAGAGTCAAGTGACGTGCACACGTATCCCAAAGATCTGCCCATGAACCTCAATCTGATTTCACAGCACCTCTCCCCTTTCAATCCTGGAGCTGCAGCCTTCCCTCCCTATCCGCCTCTATAGCCCCAGTTTACCCTGTTCCAGGCCTCATTTCAAATCAGCCCCACTTGCTGAATCCTGCGCTTCTCCAGCCTTGGCCCCACGGCTGTGCCAATAAACTCCCGTCCTCGTCTGCTGCTTCTGTCTGGGACCGAACACAGCTCCATTAACAGGCCTCAGTCCTGAATCCAGCACTCCCCAGTCCTCCAGTCCTAGGTCTGTCCTATCCCGATGGTGCAAAGTGCTGTGCGATGATTTTCCAGTGTATAAAGGGTCACTAGGATGAGACGTAAGCTCACTTCACTTTCAGCAGGACTCATTTGGATCCAAGACCTCTAGGATTTACTGACTTGATTGGTAGCCCCCTGGGCTGCCCATTTACCCTTCCATAGAAAGTTAAAGCATTAAGCCAAGTGTGAGCACCGGACCACAAATCTTAGTTCTCTGCCACCTCTTTGGTACCTGCGCAGTGATGTTCTGAATCTGTCACACTTGTTCCCAACAGGGCCGAGGAGCAGCAGCCGATCCACTGGGGAATCCGAACTGAGGATCATCCTCGTTGGTAAGAGTGGAGGAGGGAAAAGTGCAACAAGAAACACCATCCTTGGGGAGGAGAAGTTTGAATCCGTACTGGAGGCAACACCCGTTACTCAGACATGTTGTAAAGACAGCAGGACCTGGAATGGAAAGCAGGTTGTGGTTATCGACACGCCTGCTATTTTTGACACCAAGCACTCTGATGAACAAACCACCCCTGAGATCAGTCACTGTATGGAGCTCTCCTCCCCAGGCCCCCACGCTCTGGTGCTGGTGACCCAGCTGGGCCGTTTCACGGAGGAAGACCAGCACGCTGTGACGAGAGTAAAAGAGATTTTTGGCCCCAGGGCCATGAATTACACAATCGTCGTCTTCACCCGCAGAGAAGACTTACGGAGTGGAACCCTGGAGGAGTATATCTCCCACTCGGGTAACAAACAGCTTCAGGAGCTGATCGAACAGTGTCAGGGCCGATACTGTGCTTTCAACAATAAAGCTACATGGGATGAACGGGCTGCCCAAGCTGACGAGCTGATGACTAAGATTGCTCGTATGGTGGAGGAGGAGAAAAAAGACCAACCGTTCTACACTAATGAGGTGTACAAAAAGGCTGAGAAGCTTCAGAAGGCAAAAGACATGTTGTGTGAGAAAAGTGAAAGACCACATTGGTGTGAAAAAGGGAAGGCTGAGCTGAGAGAATTGATAGAAATACAGAAATCTTATGAGAAAAAACAAAAATCCAAGGTTGATACAAAAAACCCTAATTCCTGGGGTTTCCCTGTCTCATTGTCAGGTTTCCGAGTGCCAAAATGTCTGCGGTTCAGACATGATGGTAACTGAGCTACATCTATTTTCTGGTTCTCTTTGTAGAGGCTCAGGAATTAGAGATGGAGGGAAAAGAACTTTTAACTCTTCTTAAGTAAAATTTTCAAAGCGGCTCAGGGTGTGTCTTCACGGCATTTTGGAGTGCACGTCTCTCAGCCCAGGTTGATAAAAGCCCACCCAAACCCTCAGGCTTCGGTACCCGAGCTTCAGCTCGAGCTGAAACTTCCTAGAGCTGTCTCTAAAGCTGTTTTTAGAGCACTAGTGTGAGACCTGCTAGCCCAGGCTGGGATGCTTGCTCCAAAATGCTATGCAGACGTACTCCACGTGACTTCAGAGCCTATGTCCCCATTGTCTCCAGGTCTTGGGGGATTGAGACTTCAGAGGATTGTTTCTGACAGTATCTACTCCAATGTTTTGTTCCATTCGGTCTTAAACAAATCACTGATGGAAACCAGCTGTTTGTTGATGAAAGCCCCACTCTCTGTTAGGAAAAAGTCCTGTTACCCTAATTGTTCTTTTCTTCAGTTTCACCCAGTTATACCTACGTATAAATCTTTGGCCCATCCTAAGCAATTCATTTCTTCCAAATGCCCAATCCATTTTACTGCTCTTCTCCAGCACCCCTATAATTCACCTTTTCTGGTAGTGAAATGCCCAGATCTGAAAGCACCATTCCAGGAGTGATCACTCCAAGAGTTCTAGCCAGCCCTGTCACCTCCCTGCTCTGGGACAGGACGGCTCAAAGGCATGTTGGCTTTGTCTGCTAACACCTCACATGGCAAACTCCTGTCTAATGTGTGTGTTTCCCTCAATCTCGAAAAAGTCATTAAAGGAATTTCAGTGTTTCATAACTACGAATTCCTAAATCCTGCATCTCAACAGTTCATATGTCCTCACCCTATACTAGTGCAGAACGTTTATACAGAGATCAGTAAGTCAAACCATTCATTTCTTTACTGTTCTTTACTGATATTACTTACTGAGAAATCTGTACCAGAGACACCTTATTGTGAAAACATGTCTTAGGACACTGCTGTAGTATAAACTTCTCAAAATTAAACAAATGTTGTTTAGAGATACATCAGAATTATTTTATATTCCTGTTTTGATTTATGATGAAAATGAAATTGAGCGGGTAATCTATGGCTCTGATGCATGAAATATTAGACAGTTGTAGTGAAAAATATATGAAGTAAACAAATTAATGGTAATTTTTACATCCAGGTAGAGTGAGACTTTTTCTAAGTTACTGATACATTAGTTGCCAAAGCTTGGAGAAGACTGCGGGAGGTACATGCCTTTTAAAGTGAGAGAGCCGAACGAGCCTTCTCTTTGTTCTTCTGAAGTATTAGAAAAGGAATCGTTTCCTGGTAACAAATATTAGAATTGTACATGCAAGATCGGGTCTGGATTCTGCTTTCTCAAACTCTAAATTGGTTTGTCTTTAAAAACTATGCTCACAGTTCGCACTTGTATTTCAATGAGTTACAATAAAATATTTTTGTCTCTATTTTACACGTGGTTACAAATATGGGATTTTTTTGTTTTGTTCTCTTAGGGTGAAAATCACCCTAGTGCAGAGAGTCAGCACCAGGCCAAGGCACCACTTTAAACCCAATTAAGTCCTTAAAATACGTCTTTACGTGGATTTAAATGATGGTGTTGTGTGTGCTGCCTCTGTACAGGGGTGAGATTCACCCCTAACATTTCAGTTACAGGCCCCCTCTCTGAACATGTTTATACTGACACTTAGATAAAAAAGAATTTAGACTGTTTAAAAATCAGAGAACTCATGAAAATATTTCAATGTGTTTGTAAAAATCATCAACTGAAATTGAACCCCAGCCATAAGAACATAAGAACGGCCACACTGTGTCAGACCAATGGTCCATGGCCAGTGTCAGGTACTTAAAAGGGAATTAATAGAACAGGCAATCATCCAGTGATCCTCCCCTCTTCTCCACTCCCAGTTTCTGGTGGTCAGAGTTTTAGGACACCCAGAGCATGGGGATTGAATCACTGATCATCTTGGCTAATAGCCATTGATGGACTTATCCTCCATCAACTTATCTAATTCTTTTTGAGCCCTGGTATATTTTTGGCCTTTGCAACATCCCATGGCAATGAATTCCACAGGTTCACTGTGTGCTATGTTAAGAACTACTTCCTTTTGTTTGTTTTAAACCTGCTGCCTATTCATTTCATCGGATCACCTCTACTTCTTGTGTTATGTGAAGAGGTCAGTAACACGGCCCTTTTCCCTTTCTCAACACCATTCATGATTGTATAGACTCTATCCTAGTCCCCCTAGTCATCTTTTTTTTAAATTGAACAACCCTAGTCTTTTAAATCTCTCCTGGCATGGAAGCTGTTCCATATGTTTTTGTTAGCTTCTCTGTACATTTTCCATTTCTAATATATCTTTTTACAGGTGGGGTACCCAGATATTTTCGTTACCAATCCCTTTCCTACTAGTTCCTGTCATTCTGTTAGGGTTTTTTTTGACTGTCTCTGCACATGGAGCAGATGTTTTCAGAGAACATGACTCCAACATCTCCTTCATGGGTAGTAACAGCCAATTTAGACCCCCTCATTTTGTATGTATAGTTGGGATTATGGTTTCCAGGGTGCATTACTTTGTACTTATCAATACCAGCCCTCTGTGGAGATAGTGGTGGTTAGGGACTATTTAGAAAAGCTGGACGTGCACAAGTCCATGGGGCCGGACGAGTTGCATCCGAGAGTGCTGAAGGAATTGGCGGCTGTGATTGCAGAGCCATTGGCCATTATCTTGGAAAACTCGTGGCGAACCGGGGAAGTCCCGGATGACTGGAAAAAGGCTAATGTAGTGCCCATCTTTAAAAAAGGGAAGAAGGAGGATCCTGGGAACTACAGGCCAGTCAGCCTCACCTCAGTCCCTGGAAAAATCATGGAGCAGGTCCTCAAAGAATCAATCCTGAAGCACTTGCATGAGAGGAAAGTGATCAGGAACAGCCAGCATGGATTCACCAAGGGAAGGTCATGCCTGACTAATCTAATCGCCTTTTATGATGAGATTATTGGTTCTGTGGATGAAGGGAAAGCAGTGGATGTATTGTTTCTTGACTTTAGCAAAGCTTTTGACACGGTCTCCCACAGTATTCTTGTCAGCAAGTTAAGGAAGTATGGGCTGGATGAATGCACTATAAGGTGGGTAGAAAGCTGGCTAGATTGTCGGGCTCAACGGGTAGTGATCAATGGCTCCATGTCTAGTTGGCAGCCGGTATCAAGTGGAGTGCCCCAGGGGTCGGTCCTGGGGCCGGTTTTGTTCAATATCTTCATAAATGATCTGGAGGATGGTGTGGATTGCACTCTCAGCAAATTTGCGGATGATACTAAACTGGGAGGAGTGGTAGATACGCTGGAGGGGAGGGATAGGATACAGAAGGACCTAGACAAATTGGAGGATTGGGCCAAAAGAAATCTGATGAGGTTCAATAAGGATAAGTGCAGGGTCCTTAGGACGGAAGAACCCAATGCACAGCTACAGACTAGGGACCGAATGGCTCGGCAGCAGTTCTGCGGAAAAGGACCTAGGGGTGACAGTGGACGAGAAGCTGGATATGAGTCAGCAGTGTGCCCTTGTTGCCAAGAAGGCCAATGGCATTTTGGGATGTATAAGTAGGGGCATAGCGAGCAGATCGAGGGACGTGATCGTTCCCCTCTATTCGACATTGGTGAGGCCTCATCTGGAGTACTGTGTCCAGTTTTGGGCCCCACACTACAAGAAGGATGTGGATAAATTGGAGAGAGTCCAGCGAAGGGCAACAAAAATGATTAGGGGTCTGGAACACATGACTTATGAGGAGAGGCTGAGGGAGCTGGTATTGTTTAGCCTGCAGAAGAGAAGAATGAGGGGGGATTTGATAGCTGCTTTCAACTACCTGAAAGGGGGTTCCAAAGAGGATGGCTCTAGACTGTTCTCAATGGTAGCAGATGACAGGACAAGGAGTAATGGTCTCAAGTTGCAGTGGGGGAGGTTTAGATTGGATATTAGGAAAAACTTTTTCACTAAGAGGGTGGTGAAACACTGGAATGCGTTACCTAGGGAGGTGGTAGAATCTCCTTCCTTAGAGGTTTTTAAGGTCAGGCTTGACAAAGCCCTGGCTGGGATGATTTAACTGGGAATTGGTCCTGCTTCGAGCAGGGGGTTGGACTAGATGACCTTCTGGGGTCCCTTCCAACCCTGATATTCTATGATTCTATACTGAATTTCATCTGGAATTTTGTTGCCTGGTCACCCAGTTTTGTTAGACCCCTTGGTCATTCTTTGCAGTCAATTTTGGACTTAATTACCTTGAGTAATTTTGCATCATCTGCAAACTTTGCCTTCTCACGCTTTACCCATTTTTCTAGGTCATTTATGAATATGTTAAAAAGCACAGGTCCCAGTACAGATTGGTGGGGGACTCCACTATTTACCGCTTTCCATTGTGAAAACTGACCATTTATTCCTACCCTTTGTTACCAGTTAATGATCCATGAAAGAAAGGACCTGCCCTGTTATTACATGATTGATTACTTTGCTTAGGAGCCTTTGATGTGAGACCTTGTCAAAGGCTTTTTGAAAGTCCAAGTACTCTGTATCCAGTGAATCCTTTTTGTCCACATGCTTGTTGATGCCCTCAGTGAACTCTTCTGGATGGGTGAGGCATGATTTCCTTTTACAAAAACCATGTTGGTTCTTCCCCAACAAATCGTGTTCATCTATGTGTCCGATAACTCTGCTCTTTACTATCGTTTCAACCAATTTTCCCGATACTGATGTCAGGCTTACTGGCATGCCGTTGCCAGGATCTCCTCTGGAGCCTTTTTAAAAAATTGGTGTCACCTTAGCTACCCTCCAGTCATCTGGTACAGAGGCTGCTTTAAGCAATAGTTTACATACCACAGTCAGTAGTTCTGCAGTTTCATTTTTGACTTCCTCCAAAATGCTTGGGTGATACCATCTGGTCCTGGTGACTTATGGCTGTTTAATTCATCAATTTGTTCCCAAACCACCTCTACTGACACCTCAGTCTGGGACAGTGCCTCATATGTGTCACCTAAAAAGAATGGCTCGGGTGTGGGGATCACCTTCCCACCCTCTGCAGTGAAGACTGATGCATATAATTCATTAAGCTTCTCTGTAACGGCCTTGAGTGCTTCGTTAGCACCTTGATCCTTCAGCGGCCCCACTGATTGTTTGCCAGGCTTCCTGCTTCTGATGTACTTTAAAGGGTTGTCTCCAGTCTGTCTTCTCCCGGGGCAGGGGTGGGGTGGAGGGTTGGCTGTTGTGCGTGATGGAGGAGGAGCTGCGGGGCAAACAGCACAGACACTCTCCCTCTTGCGGCCTGCACCCTGGGCTGTGTCTCCTGTGGCTACACTGGTATCGTGTGCTCTCCAGGCCTGGCATGTGCGGGGGGGAAGCTCTTGGGCATTGGGGTTGGTTTCCTCATTTTAGTCCTTGTACCCCTTGGCTGGGTGAGCCCCGACTGTCTATAGACTGTCCTCTGCCTCAGGAGACCCTGGCATATCATCAGTTCATGCTGTGCCCCCCTCTGGGGTGTGTTCATTCAATCTGGTCTGCACGTTTGGGACAGGTACCCGAGGTGTCCATCTCAGCACAGAGTAGCTGCCTGGGCGCTGATCTCCTGTCGTTTCATTTCTCCTGGGTGGTGCTGGCCTGGGGGTGCTGCCCAGGGGCCCCACGTTCCCTTTGGAGGGTTTGTCCTGCAGAAAGATGATGCAGGAGATTAGTGTCTGTTTCAAGAGGTGACACTAAATTGCTGCTGATTGTGACTGGCGCGTGGGGTAGCCATAGAGCCCCTACTAAGGGCCTGAAAGAGCCAGAAACAGAGAGGTCACCAGTTGCTGTAGGATGAACAGTGAGCAAGAAACCAGTGGTCTCAGGGGCTTTGTGTACAGGGGATTCACCGAAGGAGGAGATTACCCAGGGAGATGCTCCGCACATGCATTACATAATGTGTTGGTGAGCCCAGCACCAAGCATGGTCTCCTGCTGGCATTGCTGGCTCGTGGCGGTTCCTTGCAGTGCAGGGAGGTGGCTGCATTTCCCATCTCTCTTTTCCCTTGGGCCATGCGTTGTGTTAGCACCACAGCAGCCAAGGCAGCGGGTCTCTGGTGGACTTGGCTTCTCTTTCCGTATCAGTGACGTTCCCTTCTGTCCCCACCATTGCTACAGTGACCACATCCCTGAGTGTCTCCCGTGGGAGGTGAGAGACGGCGGCCAGGGTTACAGTCACAGCAGCCCACGCTCTGCTCTGCCCCTGAGTCATTCCGGTGGATAGGAGGGAGAGAGCTGCTCCTGCTGGATTTATTCCCCTCGTACCAGCAGGGCTGGAGGTCCATGGAATCACATAGCCTAGAGCTGGAAAAGGTGCATTAGCTCCCAGCTAGTCCAGCCCCAAGGATCACAGCAGGGTTGCCCCTTGCTTTGTCCGCAGCTCTGTCCTCCAGTGACTCAGTGGTGGGATTAGAAACGTTCAGCTGGGGAAAGCTGCCCCCTCCCGTCCCAGGGAGCACACCCCAGGGGAGGGAGCAGAGGGAAGTTCTTGTCTGGTCTCCCCTCCAGGGACAATGAACATGTCCAAACAAACACATCACACATCACACGAGGTCTCAGCGTGTAAAGGGGGGAACAAACACCCCAGACCAGGCTTGTAAAGGGCTGACTCTGACCCAGCCCAAGGCAGGGGAGCAGAGTGACAAACAACCCAGAAGTTTACCCATCCACCACCACTGGGCTGGGCTGTTCTCAATCATTCACAGCCATGCAATGTCCCGTCCATATCTAGTGCTAAATTCTCCCCTGGTGTAACTCCCTAGAGGCAATGGGGTTGTGTCAGGGGAGAATTTGGCCCTTAGAGTTTGGCTTTGGTTTGGTTCCAGTGTGTCACCGTCGGGGGCAGGAATGGGTCTCCCCTAGGTGGTGTGGTCTGGCCCAGCTTCGGGTGCAGTGAGAGAATGAGCAAGTAATGGGGGCATTTTCATTGAACTGCCTGGGCCCGAGGGCAGGTAAATCCTGCCAGATGCCAGCAACAGAGCCGGGTCATACGGCAGGTCAGCCCACATGAATCCTTTGTTGGAGATACACTAGCCATGACTGGGCCCTGCTGCGGGCGGTACGGGCAACTCCTCTGGTTTTATTGCAACTTTCACAGTTTTATCTCGACTCTAGCGAGTCGGGGGGTTGCTTTATTATCTGTCTCATGAAAACATGACGGAAGGGGCCACACCTCAATTTTCCCTTATTCAAAATGGCTGCCATCTCCTATTACTGTCAGTGGGGCTGAAGCAGCAATGTGGTCGCAGCGGCCCTATGGTCTATATCTGCATGGGGAAGCGTGAGTCTGCCCTTAGTAAAGATGGCTGCCGCCGCCAAGTGTTTTCAATGGGATTGAAGCCCCGACCACAGGCATGGTGGCTGCCACTGCAGGGTTCAGAGGGCTGGTCAGGGCACAGGGACTGTGAGGAGCAGCAGAGACCTGGTGAAAGGGGGATGGGGAGAGTGAGGGGGAGCAGAGCACTGGGTGAGCAAGAGGCCGATTTAGGGGGTGCAGAGAATGGGGATCACGGGAATGTGGAGGCAGGAGGGAGGATGGGGGGGGTGCAGAGCATAATGATGGGGTGGAAGATGGAGGCGATCAGCAGGCAGCTCTCCCAGCCTGAGGCAGTGGTGGGGAAGGGAGTCCCCTCCGTGCAGCCAGGGGAAGGCCGTATTGCAGTGTTGCTAGCTCACATGAACTGATTGCAAATCCTGGGGATTTTGGTGCTGCAGAAAGAGCTGTCATAATAATGTGAGAAGTTCCTCTAGGCCCGTGATTGTCAGGGCTGGGCAGAGCTCTGTCCAAGAGCCTCGGGGCTGAGGACACAGACCTGGCCTGCCACTGAGTCCTGCCTTCCACACATGGCCCGAGAGCAGAGGAGGGTGCTGGGGCAGTGGGAGACAGGGGTCGGGTTGCCAACTCAGTCGGACCAGAAGGAGCTGATGCCATTGTCGGCAATGGCATCCAACCGAGCTGGCAACTCTAGACAGGAGGGGGGAGTCGGGAAGCAATGCGGCTGGGCCCCAAGCAGAGACGTGATGCTGCTGGGTCAAGGAAATGGCTGGCAGTTCCCCTCCCTTAGGGGTGAGGAGAGGCTCAGTGGTGTCTCTGTCTGAGCAGCGGGGAGGGGGAGTTTGTGTGCATTAGAGATTAACTGTTCAACCTGAGATTATCACCCACCCATCAGCAGGGGAGTGAAAAAGTCAAAAGACACAAACTGAAAACCCCGGACACTCTCTCTTTCTGGGGGTTTGGACAAAGCACATCGCCCTCCCCCGGCCCCCGCCCATTTCCCTGCTGCCCTGGTACCTGAAGCCCAGCCCTGCTGAGCGCTGGCCAGGAGTGGCCAATTTCATCCCTGGTGTAATTCTACTGACGTCAGTCACTGATGCTGAATCCCTCACCTCCACTTGTCTCCTTCCTTGATTGGGCCAAAATCCTCCCTGTCCTGCACTGCTCTGTGTCAGGCTGTCAGTCTGTCTGTCTGGGTCATGTCACACTGTCTGTCCAGTTCTTATATCAGTGCCCACCCCTGTGGAAGCTGGGTACCAGCCCAGTATCTAACCAGTGGCGAATTAGCCATTGGGCCCCCAGCCTGTGCCCAGGGGCCCCAGCCAAATGCGGGGCCCCCAGTTTCCACCACCTGGCAGGTGGGGTGGGGGAAGCCCCTGCACCCCCCAACCCCATCCACGTCAGAAGCCCCAGATGGAGGAAACCCCCGCAGCGCCCCACCCCATCCCTGGCAGAAGCCATGGGACTAGGGAAACCCCCGCAACGCCCCACCCCATCCCCAGCAGAAGCCATGGGACTGGGGAAACCCCTGCAGCGCCCCACCTCATCCCCGGCAGAAGCTGTGGGATGGGGAAAGCCCCTCCCAGTGGCCCCGTCCCCAGCAGAAGCCGCGGGGCAATGTTATACAGACAAAACTGCACACGATCGTTTCAGGGGACAAGACAAGATGTCACGTTTATTATAATAACACAATTTGATTTAAGACCAATAACTAATATCTAATACCTATACACACACACACATCAAATGTTCTGCAGCTGCCAGATAGTTACCAGTCCTGAATGTAGCTTGAGTTCGTGGCTTGGGTTCGTAGCTCGTGGCGGCTAACTGGCCAGGAAAGCCAGGCACAAGGAAGAACTGGGTCTCTGTTGGGCATGCGCCGGTGCCCTTCCATGTTGGCAGCAGAATGTTACCCTCCAAAGTCTTCCATCTTCCCCATCCTTTTCGTAGGCTTCAGTTTGAATCCAGACTCTATAGGTCTTGCCGTGTCACGCTGCCTCTGGGTCCGGTGCGATTGATCACCCGTCAGTTGCAGACGTGACTTTCAGCCTGGGACCTGGCTTTGATGTTTCTTCAATTGTACTTTTGTTCTTTTCTTTTGAGGGTGGACTCCTCTTGCTTTGTCACGGCTGTTGTCTGCATCTTCAGCCCTTGGTGTTTACACTTTATTTCATCAGGATGAGCTGCGGCTGGAGGTTGATTCCATCATCCATCCATCCCTCATTCCCACATCTGAACTACACGAATCAGATTACAGCAGGGTTTTGCAAAAATGAAGTGAGCATTTTAAAATGGAGTTTGGGAAGAGTTAAAATGGAGTTTGGGTTACACCATGGACAAGTGTAAGGAACGGCAAACAGGGAGCAGAAGTTCCCATGTTGAAGCCGTGCAAGTTTCAGCGATTTAAGCAGCAATTCAATTGCAAGTGAAACTCAATTAGCCAGTTATTGGGGTACCTGGTTTTATGAATGAATGTTTCATTCATAAAACTTTACTTATGAAGTTATATTAATAAAGTGAACAATTAAATTGATCAGTTCTACAGCAGCAGGGGAAGCCCCCAGGGCCCCGCTCCAACCTTGACCCAGAAGAAGCCGTGGGACGTAGTCCCCCCCGCCCAGTGGCACAGACCCAACCCATCCCTGGCAGAAGCCGGTGGCGGCAGGGAAATCTCCCGCACCTGACTCCATTCTCCAGCAGAAGCTCCTGGCGGGGCAGAAGAAGCCCCGTCTCTAGTCCCCCACAGAAGCGCGGGAGGTGTCGGGGCGAGCCCCAGCACCCCGACCCCCACTACAGCTCTGGGACTGGAGAAGCTCTCACTCCCCACTGTGCCCTGGGGCCATGGCGGGGGGGACAAAGCTTCTCTGGTCTTGGGGTTGCAGTGTGGGGGGGCAGAATGGAGCAAAAGGGGTTGCGAGGCTGTAGTGGTGGGTGGAATGGGGGACCCTGGGTAGAACAAGGATGGGCCCCGGGCAAGTGGCAGAAAGGGGTGGGACTGTGGGCGGGACTGAGGCAGAAGGGGTGGGGAGGGGTCCCCCCACTTGCTCTGGCTCAGGGCCCCAGGAAACCTGAATTCACCTGTGTCCAACTGAGCACACTGTGCGTTCTGGCAGCCCCAGCCCCACCAGCTGAGGAGGAGGAGAGGGTCCTTCGGGGGGGGGCAGGTGACAAGCTCCAGCAGCCCTAGGGGGCTATTGAAGGCCCCCTATACCACAGTAAATATGCAGAAGGCAGCCGATGCCCCGTGACACTTCCCAGGGGTACCCAGGGCTGGGAGGCCCCTCGTTAGCACCTGCCCTTAGCATGAGGCAGCCTCGTCTGTGCCTGACAGGGGTCAGCTCCCAGCACCCCCAGCCACAGGCATCACCAGCACCCCCCTCTCAGCCTACGCAGGCTCCGCTCCCCCTCTGCAGGTTAGCAACAGACACGCTCCAGCCCCGGGCTCTCCGAGCATCCCCTGCGGTGTCCAGCCCTGGAGCCCCTGGACACTTGCTGAATGACAGACCCCGCGGTTCCCAAAGGAGCAGTACTGCAAAGCTTACTAGTTACCCTAGGAACACAGCTCTGCTTAGGGTGACCAGCCAGCAAATGTGAAAAATCGGGATGGGGGTGGGGGGTAATAGGAACTTATATAAGAAAAAGACCCAAAAATCAGGACTGTCCCTATAAAATCGGGACATGTGGTCACCCTAGCTCCACTTCGCATGCGGCGCTGAGATTCGTATATAGAGAAGGCAAGCGTACGTGCATTTAACAGAGATCAGAGAGGCCGATGGCAGCCGGCAGCAGCACTGGAAACAACGGGTTACAGATAAAATAAAACAAGAGCCCACATTCTAAAGCCTCAGCTTAACTCATGGGACATTATGATGTCATCAGAGCAGAAGCTCACCCAAAATCCTCCCAGTGTGTTACAGCCTGGCATGGCTGTGATCTTCCATTCATGAAGCAAGCCCACCGTCAGCTCACTTCCTAGGTGAAAGATCCTGGGTGATGTCTCCCTGCGTTCTCCTGATAGACCTGACGAATTCTTTGATCTTAGTCCTAAACTGGACACCCTCCTGCTGCACGTTCCTTCCTTTTTGTGCTCTCTGATCGACTTTGCAATCTTGACTAGCTGGTGATTCCATATGCACTTTGACTTCCACGGTCAGACACACAATACAGACTACAGGCATTGTCTCCTATCCCTCATCGGAACAGAACCTGCCCCTCTCTGGTGACCTGTCTTACAGACCTTGTACGTTCTCAGTGTGTATATGTTGGTGAGAACAGGTTATTGTGGCTGAGACTAGGCTGAGCCCTGGTGCATACACGTTACCTAACCCAAACCTAACATGACCTTTTCCCTAGTCTAGACGCAGGTTAACACCTTGTACCTCAATTTCACTGGTCGAGATCAGCCTTCGGGGATCCTGGGGGTCAACATGGACCAGAGAAATCGAGGCAGGAGGTGTTGGCCTGCACCTAGAGCAGGGCTAAAGTTGAGATTAGTCCAGGCTTAGCTAACCCTGACCTATTGTCCACTGCTGACCCCCAAATGGGGCACCCTGACCGGGGGAGGGGAACATCCACCTGCAGAGGCAAGAGGCAGAAAGGGAGATTTCCAAAGGCAGAAGGAGCCACTAAGCTCCTAACTCCCGTGGAAAGTCAATAGGGGTTAGGCACCTCACAGCAATGGTGCCTGGAAGTCTGCCCTGGATTGCCCAGGCAGCCTGCTCACAGCTCCGCCTCCATCCTCCTGAGCCTTCCTGGCCCCTGCCTGGCTCTGCCGGGGCTCCAGGATTTCCCCAGAGTTCCCCTCTGCAGTGTATTGAAGGGCGGTTGCTGAAGCTTTGGGGCCTCAGACTGGGGTTATTTATAATGGGGTTTTGCGCATGCTGCCCCCCCCCCGTCTCGCCCCCCCAGGCACCGGCTCACCTGCCCACACAGGCGACACCTGCTCCCAGGTTTGCGGGACCAGCCTGGTTTGGAGGATCTGGCCGGGGAGCTGACGAGGGCAGAACCGGCACCTGTGTGTGCTGCACCCCCTGCCTGTGACGTCACCGTGGGGCTACTGCTGGGGCAGCCCCTGCTGGTGCGGGGTCCGTCCCGGGGGACTGATACTCACACGGCAGCCCTGAGTCTCCGTGTCCCGTCACTGCCCCAGCGTGCAGGGTGCAGGCTCACACTGTGTCCTCCTCACGCAGGGATGTGACACACCAGCCTGGTGCCCTAGCGTTGGCTGCCGGGTGCTGATGCCAGTCTCGTTGTCATAAAGCGCTGACTCACCAGTATGGCACCTCCTGCTGGTTGCCTCAGGGAATTAGCTCTCACAGCCCTGGAGCGCCCTCTATGGGCTGGTGTCTCACCCTGTTACCTGCCCTGCTGTCTCCACCACCTCTGGCCCCGTGACCCTCCCAGACTCTGGTGCCCCTCACCTTAGGGTGCTCCTCCACAGCAGTGCCCCCACACTCTGGGTCTCCCCTCCCAGGGGAACCCCAGCCCCCTATACCCACCTTGCCTCAGTGGCTCCTGCCAGTCGTCATCTAGCCCCTTCTCTCACGGGCAAACTGCAGTTTGTAATGGCCACTCATCACTGGCAAGGGGGTTGGACCTGCTGCCTCCCTGCTGCCTCCCTGCAGCCCTAGTACCTAGTACCTCCCCAGGCCAGAGCGCCCCAGCTCTGCCTGCCCTTCCCCAGCCCTGCTCTGTCTCAGGTACCCTGCTCGCTCTCCCCGGGAGCCTGGTCCTCTCTGCTCCCCAGCTGGAGCAAGAGTCTCCTTCACCTCGCTCAGCCTGCCCTTTTAACCCCTTTCTGACTGGAGTGAGGTGACTGCCCGCTACACTCATGTATGGAGCCGCATGGTCCTGTCACAACACAGCACATCTGGAGACTCACAGCACCTGGGACCCTGCTTGCAGAGGCAGGACGGACACATGAAACCAGGCCTGTCCCCTGATCTCAGTGGGGCTGGAGCCCCAGTTCGGTGCCTGGCCAAGGGGTGTGTTCTCTGCTCTGCCTGGCCAGGGTGTGCTGGGGGTCAGGGGATGGGGACGGGTGTTTTACAGGTGAGAGCGGCTAACAGCAGCCCCGAGCACTGCAGCTCTGACGGCATCAGGCTGACAGCGCACTTGGGGCTCCCTGGCTCCCATGGCCTTTCTGCAGGTCCCTCCTCAGCCCAGATCATGTGGCAGGCAGTGACCCAGCTGTACCCCACTCTCCTGGCATGGGACTGATGGAGGGAGCGAGGAGCAGCCAGAGAGGGGATGGTGCCACCCAGCCACGGAAACACAAGACAGACGCCATCAAACTCACCAACCCCAGCTACCGTCTGCAACATGCTCCCAGAGACAGAGACAGCAAGCACCTTCAGCAGCCGTGGAGGAGGAGGAGCCCCGGGGTGAAATGGGGGAGCAGAGGGGAACAGACAGCCCGAGGTTAGTCTTTTCTCTCTCTCCACGTTCTCCCCTGCGAGGGCCACAGCGCTGGGCTCTGTTCGGTTCACTTGGCAATCGAATATTAGCCGGGCTCTGGTGCAGTGTTTCCAGGTCACTCTGTGCTCCAGGGAGCAGCCTGCTCTGGAGATGGGCAAGGGGCTGGGACTACAGGGACATGTCTGTCCAGAACCATCTCTCCCTACGGAGGGGAAGGCAGAGAAACCAGGTCTCTCTGTGTTGTGGGCGGCTGCTCACCCACTGTAGGGTCTGGCGCCATGGTGGCCTTTCGCTTCCCCAGGTCATGATGTGGCGTTAATTGTCATTGTTTCTTCAGGCTGCTATTACCCTGCTAACCGGGGGAAAGAGAGAGGAGCTCTTCACAGATTGTATCTTGCCCCACTGGTGGATCTTGGGCTATTTCATGTAACAGCAATTCAGAGAGGAGACAAGGACAAAACAAGAAGCTCCGCAGCTTCAGGGTGAGCTTCTGCCGGCACAAGTGGCCAGGTGACTCCGAGAGCAGCCGCACACACAGCAGAGCAGAACTTGGCTTCCCGTTGTCTCTTTCCTTGTACAACATCTCCCTGGGGGATCATCAGCAAGGATTGAACCCAGGGGGCTGACATCTACAACCAGGAGCCGCAGCACTTCGCCAAGCAGGTATAGACACAACCAGTCTTCTAGGCAGGGCTGGATTTATACCTTACGCACCCCTAGGCCCAGCATCGTCAGCGCTCCCCCCACCCCCAGCTGACCTTTGTGTTTTCTGTAAAAAATGAAATGTTTTAACCCACTTTTAACTTTTAGGTGCCCCAAGAACACCGGTGCCCCAGGCAGATACCTACTGTGCCTAACTGGAAATCCAGCCCTGGTTCTAAGCATGTACTGGACACACCAATACCGTCTGGCAAGCAGTGGCTAGCAGTGGTTGGAGACGTGGGGCTCAGCAGTTATACTGAGGAACATACAAATCACCAAATTTCTTATTACAGCCACTTATGATCATCAATTATCAGTTTCTTAGCACCTAACCCAGTCATCATATTTCCAGTATTTCCTCCAGGAGGAAGGATGCACTTGTCTCTACGGTCCCTGTTGTCTGAATGGTTTAGCATGAAATGGACAATCTTAAAATATCACAAGTAATTGCTTAACATTATGGTTACAATCTCTCCAGGTCTGTCCACACGGCAATGTGAGGCTCAACCCTAACCCCCCTTGCGTCCACACACCAATTGTGTTAACCGAGGGCTCAAGCCTAGGGTCCCAAGGCCCTGCAGGGCTGGAGGGTCCAAGTCTCTGTTAAGATGGGACCTGGGGTCTGAGCTTTATTGCTGTCCTGTGTGCACATGTCCCCAGCTTGACGCACGTCCCAGAAGTCTTCTGGATGTATCCCAGAGTTCCTTGGAGCAATTTCCTTAGTCCTCTCTATGCCAACAAGCCGAAATCCCTTATAGTTCCTCTAAACCCTGCATTCAGTGGCCACAGTCTGGCTGTTGACTATGTCTAAGAATTTTCTCTTCACCTGTTCCGAGGCGTATCACAGGATGAGGCATTTGATTGGCAGAACAAGACCGATCGTTGACATAGAGAGCCCTAGATCTCATTTATAAGACAAATGTACAGTTTGGGGTGATGGCCAGGCGGTTTGGATTTCTTGGGGAATAGGCAGTTTGCCCCATTTGACCTTTGCTTTTCTGGGCCTCACAGCAAGTTATTCCAAACTCATTTAAACTTACATTTTCTACCCCGTTAAAGCTGTAGCTTAATTAAGGCTCCTCGTTGGGATGGGCCTATTGACTCTCATTGTCTTTTCCTCCAAGAGGAAGCCAAAGGTTTGGAAGATGCATAAAGGTGATTGATGGCAATCTGAGAACAGATTGAGACAGAGTGAGAACCACCACTCTTAGTAATATATTTTCAGGAGAGACAAGGTGGGGGAGGTGACATCTTTTATTGGATGAACTTCTGTTGGTGAGAGAGACAAGCTTTCGAGCTACACAGAGCTCTTCTTCAGGTCTGGGAAAGATACTCTGAGCAATCACTCTGTATTTGACCTATCAGTCCTCACCCTCATCCTCAAAGGAAACCTGCACAACACTTTCAAAAGATGAGCCTGTAAATTCACAATTCTGCTAGACACTAAAATCATGGGCTGAACAGAGACACGAGAGTCCTGGCTTATTACAACCATCTGTAACCCACGAACCCCTGCTGTTTTACCCCATGACTGCAGAGTTGTTAATGGGCCACTCTGCCTTGAATAGTCCCTTGGAAGGTGTGTTAACTACTGATGCTAAACAATTTGTTCTACCTGGCATTTAGCTGTGATGCTTGGGGTACCCTTTTAAAAAAAGTGTTGATATGTTGAACATTTTAAGATCTTGTTGGATTGTATCTATGATCATTGTAGGTGACCTTATGAAGTATTGCGATATGTGCTACTGAAATGAAAAATGTGAGGTTGGGAGATGCCCACAGCTGGCCTTTCTGTAGGGACAAAGGAGCAGCCATCACTGGCCAGACAGGTGTTAATGGCTCATCAAGAAGAATTACTCCTGGGGGAATTCTGCGCCACTGCCCACGTGCAGAATTCATGCGTCCTGCAGAATTTTTTTCCAGAAAATACATTCTGCCCAAGCAGAGCTGCAGTTCTGCCTTTCACCCACCACAGGCTGCTTTGGCACCAGAACAGCCGGCAGCATGAAGGCAGCCGTTCCTCTGCCTCTTTCTGAGCTTTGTCCCTGGTCCGGCACAGAGACAAAGTCAGAGATGATTTGTCTGTTACCAGACAGGGGATGCCATTGTGTAGAGAGCTCCCCTCCACCCCAGCTGCCATGACCTTACCTGCGCAGTGCGGGCGAGGTCACACCGGCTGGGGCGGGCCAGCGAGCTCTTCAAATCAGCATCCGCCGTGCGGTTTGATGGTGCAGGTGAGGTCACGCCAGTGGGGGTGGGATCACATCAGAGGGGGCAGGGTCACGCCGTTCCCAGAAGTACCAGAACATCCGGTATTCCAGGAATGCGTGAGTGGCCCCCCTACTAGGAGCTTCCATTTGAGTCACCCGACCCCAGGCACCTGACCACTCCTTGACCCTTCCCAGCTGTGTCTAATTACTCCAAACACCTGTCTGGGGCAGCTGGGAGAGGGGAAGCATTGCCCCACTCATGCTACAACGTTCCAGGTCCCAGGCCTTTGCAGGAACTGTGGACTGGGTTTTTCTCTACCTTCGATCTCCCAGACACAGACTCTTCCCCAGGACCAGCAGCCTCTCTCCCAATGCCTGCTTCAAGGCCTCCTTCTGCTTTTCCCTGGACACATGGAATGAGTAACTACGTCCTCTAGTCTTAAAGGGCCAGACCCCCATTACAGGCTGCATTGCTGGAGAGTCTTTGTGGGGCAGGAGAAAGCTGATCCAGTGGTCAGTGCAAATTCCCTTCTCTGGCTTCAGCGTCCTCAATATTGGCTGTTTGTCAAAATCTGAACGTACCTCTAGTAACCCCACCCCCCACTATTAGCTACGGTGTGTTTGACAGCCGCTAATAACCTGTGCAGAGCAAAGCCTTGAGTTCAGACCCTTTTGCTTTTTATCTCTCTAGCTTTGTGAGGTGTCAGACAAACTTGCTGCCATGCTGTGGGATTCGTCACAAACCTGAAACCCCAGGGGCATGTCTCTGCACTGAGCATTGTACGTGCAAAGGAGGAGATGGGGTGCTGCTTATGGACAACAGACTGGCCTCATCTCATCTGTCGATCTTACTTGCTTGAAAACTCCTGGCCTCAGTCCCAGGACTCTGTGTCCTGCGAAAGGCAAGCTGTTTGCATGTCTCTTATGTGGAAAGAGTGGAGAAAACGTGCATTGTTTGGGGGGGGGTTCTGGCTCAGGTTTGGAGCCAGGCCTTTTGGTTTCTTGATCAGAGGTCAGGGAAAACGATCTTTGCTCCTTTCTGCAGAGGGCGATGCTGTACGAGTGTCTGGCAGAAGGTCTGTCTGGGTGATGCTGTTCCCCTGTTCACACCACAGAACGTGTCGTGTAGTCAGCAGAGCTGGAGTGAGCAGATGCAATTTTTATTTGGCGGTGTCCCTCCGTAGAGCAGATTGCCCCCTGCAGAGGGAGCTGCTGCCCCCTTGCCGTGGGGCTGGAAGAGGAGGTGTCCCGAAGCTCCTTGTGTCAAAGCACCGGAGGGGTGATAGACAGAGGAGTCCTGCACTGTGGGTTCACCTCTCTATTATATCACTGATCTGAGCTGAGGTGCTGAGGGGAGAAGGAGCTGGGAGCCCGTTCAGATCCGGAGTGGGGAGCTGGGAGCACCAAGAAAGGTTTCTGTCCCCAGCAACAGATGAACCCCTTAGTTTGGGGGTTTGTTTCACAACCTTCTTCTGTGAACAGACGCTTTAGGGTATGAAGTTATATCAGCTCAGTAGATACGCATGTGTATAGAAAAAGCTTTACCGGCAGAGGGTGAGTTCTGGCTACACGACTGTATCCAGCTGTGCTGACCTAGTTGTATTTTTTACAGTTATTCAGTAGCTATCACTCCTCTAGGAAGATTTCAGGGGTTGCTTGCAATGGAGCCTGGTCACTCAAAGAGGAAAAACCAGCCTCAATAGGATTTAGGTGAATGAGGCTTCAGGTAGCTCTTGTATAATTACAAGAACTGGTGACGTTATAATAAAAACCTGCTGGATTCTTCTCGTGTTGTAGGGCTCAGCACTACAAATAATACAAACCTTCTTCATTTCCTGGAGGGGGCGCTGTTGCACTTCCCAGTGAGACCATCACTGAACTCCAGCAGCTGCTAACCTGCCTGAGGCATTACCGCACAGCCTTGCATCCGATGAAGTGAGCTGTAGCTCACGAAAGCTCATGCTCAAATAAATTGGTTAGTCTCTAAGGTGCCACAAGTACTCCTTTTCTTTTTGCGAATACAGACTAACCCGGCTGTTACTCTGAAACCTTGCAGTGGTGTGATTTCTGAATCCAGATTTCTTACAGGTTTTTTGCTTTCATTTAGGCTAAGGTTTCAATTCGGTTTCAGAAGAGGAAAAGAAAGCATCAGGTAATTTGAACAGGTAGGGTATTTATTCCCTACCAATGGGCAGCTGTCTGATTTGTTCTGAAGCCAGATGGTATCATCCTCACTCCTACAAACCGAGACAAAACAGTGTCGTTACTAGGGCACTGTCTCATGAAAGGTTTAACTTGAAAAACGTACTTAAACACATTTGATCTGTGCTCCATTTTAAAACGTGTATAAAGGCCCCGTCTCTGATGGAGCAATGGGGGAAAATCTCCCCTAATCCTGCCCCAGCTTTTTCACCCCTCACCCCCTGCAGGACATTTATCCCCACTCTCCCACCCCACCAAAACATCCCTGTTTTCCCTTAAATCTCATGTGGCTTCAGGGGATGTTGTGGGAGGTTCTGCACCAGCTCTGAGGGCCTTTCCCTCTTTGCCAGAAGCTGGGAATGGGTGACAGGAGATGGATCACTTGATGATTCCCTGTTCTGTTCATTCCCTCTGGGGCACCTGGCACTGGCCACTGTCAGAAGACAGGATACTGGGCTAGGTGGACCTTTGGTCTGACCCAGTGTGGTGGTTCTTATGTTCTTAAGAACATGGTCAAGGGGACTGGGCCAGATAAAGGGGTTTCCCCAGCCTGGGGAATGCCGGGTTCGGGAGTGGTACCTTTTGAGCAGCGGGCAGATTGTGGCTAGATCCTTGTGGTGGATCCTGCTACCTGCAGCAGCCACGCACCATCCAAGATGATACATTAATATTGTCACCAGCTTTCATTTGAAAGCCCCGTTTTAGCCCCCCTATAACTTTAGCCTGGAAAATGTGTTAGGCCCAAAAAATCCCAGCTTGACTTTGTAAACCAAGAGTTTCTGAGGAGGCTGATGGTGACTCATGAAATGGTGTTTGAATTACGCAACATGAAAACATTCCCCCGATTTGACATTTCCACATGTCAAAGTTTCCTTGGCTCCCTCTAGCTCAAAGAGCCGCTTGTTTGTTCTTCAAAGTTCCTGTATTGTTAAATCGCCCTGAGAGCTCATGCACTGGCGATATCTGGTAACAGGAGATTGTACTTAGGCTGTTATTTAATATTTTTTGTTGGGTCCCAGCCTAATTCCTGCTGATAACAAGAGGAGTCGTTTCTCCTGTGCTTTGATGGGACCAGGACTGGGCTCTGTATGTGTGTGTGCTCTGTAATGGGGTCCCTCCTTGGTCCCCTCCGCTTCTCCCTAAACACACTGTTTTGGGGTGATCTCAGGCCTGCCGATGGGGGTGGGGTGCAGGGGGTAATTACTCAGGGGCCTGGGCGATTTCAAAGGGCCCGGGGACCCCAGCCATGCAGAAATGATTCAAGTAGGGTGACAAGATGTCCCAATTTTATAGGGACAGTCCCAATATTCAGTGCTTTTTCTTATCATAGGATCATAGAATCATAGAATATTAGGATTCGAAGAGACCTCAGGAGGTATCTAGTCCAACCCCCTGCTCAGAGCAGGACCAATCCCCAACTAAATCATCCTAGCCAGGGCTTTGTAAAGCTGGGCCTTAGACACCTCTAAGGATGGAGATTCCACCACCTCCCTAGGTAACCCATTCCAGTGCTTCACCACCCTCCTAGTGAAATAGTGTTTCCTAATATCCAAACTAGACCTCCCCCACTGCAACTTGAGACCATTGCTTATTGTTCTGTCATCTGCGACCACTGAGAACAGCCGAGCTCCATCTTCTTTGGAACCCCCTTTCAGGTAGTTGAAGACTGCTATCAAATCCCCCCTCACTCTTCTCTTCTGCAGACTAAATAACCCCAGTTCCCTCAGCCTCTCCTCATACATCACGTGCCCCAGTCCCCTAATCATTTTTGTTGCCCTCCGCTGGACTCTCTCCAATTTGTTCACATCCTTTCTGTAGTCGGGGGACCCAAACTGGATGCAATACTCCAGCTGTGGCCTCACCAGTGCCAAATAGAGGGAAATAATCACTTCCCTCGATCTGCTGGCAATGCTCCTGCTAATACAGCCCAATACACCATTGGCCTTCTTGGCAACAAGGGCACACTGCTGACTCTTATCCAGCTTCTCGTCCAGTGTAATCCCCAGGTCCTTTTCTGAAGAACTACTGCTTAGCCAGTCGGTCCCCAGCCTGTAGCGGTGCATGAGATTCTTCCTTCCTGAGTGCAGGACTCTGCACTTGTCCTTCTTGAACCTCATCAGATTTCTTTTGGGTCAATCCTCCAATTTATCTAGGTCACTCTGGACCCTATCCCTACCCTCCAGCATATCTACCTCTCCTGCAGCTTAGTGTCATCCGTGAACTTGCTGAGGGTGCAATCCATCCCATCATCCAGATCATTAATAAAGATGTTGAATAAAACTGGCCCCAGGACCGACCCCTGGGGCACTCCGCTTGATACCATCTACCAATGAGACATCTAGCCATTGATCACTACCTGTTGAGCCCGACAATCTAGCCAACTTTCTACCCACCTTATAGTCCATTCATCCAGCCCATACTTCTTTAACTTGCTGGCAAGAATACTGCGGTAGACCATATCAAAAGCTTTGCTAAAGTCAAGATATATCATGTCCACGGCTTTCCCCATATCCACAGAGCCAGTTATCTCATCATAGAAGGCAATCAGGTTGGTCAGGCATGACTTGCCCTTGGTGAATCCATGTTGACTGTTCCTGATCACTTTCCTCTCCTCCAACTGCTTCACAATGGATTCCTTGAGGACCTGCTCCATGATTTTTCCGGGGACTGAGGTGAAGCTCACCAGTCTGTAGTTAGTTCCCTGGGTTCACTTTCTTCCCTTTTTTAAATATGGGCACTATATTTGCCTTTCTCCAATCGTCCGGGACCTCCCCTGATCGCCACGAGTTTTCAAAGATAATGGCCAATAGCTCTGCAATCACATCCGCCAATTCCTTCAGCACCCTCAGGTGCATTAGATCTGGACCCATGGACTTGTGCACGTCCAGCTTTTCTAAATAGTCCTTAACCTGTTCTTTCCCCACTGAGAGCTGCTCACCTCCTCCCCATACTGTGCTGCCCAGTGCAGCAGTCTGGGAGCTGACCTTGTCTGTAAAAAGAACAGGAGGACTTGTGGCACCTTAGAGACTAACCAATTTATTTGAGCATGAGCTTTCGTGAGCTACAGCTCACTTCACCTTGTCTGTGAAGACCAAGGCAAAAAAAGCATTGAGTGCTTCAGCTTTTTCCATATCATCTGTCACTAGGTTGCCTCCCCCTTTCAGTAAGGGTCCCACACTTTCCCTGACCTTCTTCTTGTTGCTAACATACCTGTAGAAACCCTTCTTCTTACCCTTCCCATCCCTTGCTAGCTGCATCTCCAATTGTGCCTTGGCCTTCCTGATTACACCCCTGCATGATCTAGCAATATCTTTATACTCCTCCCTAGACATCTGTCCAAATTTCCACTTCTTGTAAGCTTCCTTTTTGCATCTAAGCTCACTGAAGAGTTCACTGTTAAGCCAAGCTGGTCGCTGGCCATATTGGTTATTCTTTCTGCACATCAGGATGGTTTGTTCCTATGCCCACAGAAAGGCTTCTTTAAAATACAGCCAGCTCTCCTGGACTCCTTGCCCCGTCATATTAGCTTCCCAGGGGATCCTGCCCATCAGTTCCCTAAGGGAGTCAAAATCTGCTTTTCTGAAGTCCAGGGTCCGTATTTTGCTATTCTCCTTTCTTCCTTTTGTCAGGATCCTGAACTCAACCATCTCATGGTCACTGCTACCTAGGTTGTCACCCACTTCTACTTCCCCTACCAATTCTTCCATGTTTGTGAGCAGGAGGTCAAGAGGAGCACGACCCCTAGTCGGTTCCTCCAGCACTTGTCAACAGGTCATCACCGAGCTGTCTACAGTGATGCTCAGTACCCTTTGATGAGTTAGTACAATTACCCTAGGAACCTACAAAATATCTGAGGAGTTTAAATCTTTCCCTCCAGTGAGCATCACTTTGCATTTATCAACAGTGAATTTTACTCATTGCCTGTTCCTACAGCTTCTTTAGGTCTCTCTGAAGTTCCTTACAGCCCCCTCTGATCCTGACTAATCTAAATAGCTTGTTGTCAGCTGCAGATTTTGCTCCCTCCCTGCTCACCCCTCCCACCAAGCGGATCATTAATAAATATCTTAAACAACACAGGACCTAGCATGGAACCTTCTGCCATGATGGAACTTGGCCTTTGGTCCAGCATGGACTGGGAGTGTGGACTCTGCGCACTACCCCCTCTGGAGGCTGCATTGTGCTGTTTACACAGCTATTGTTACCCACACTAGCTGGAGTCAAGCTACCTGGGGGAGGGGAGCCCATGCACAGCGTTTGCTGTGTGCACAGACCCCTCAGACTTCCAAAGGGCCTTTGACAAAGTCCTGCACAAGAGGCTACCAAACAAGCTAAGCCGTCATGGGGTGTCGCAGGGCCGGTGCAAGGATATATTGCGCCCTAGGGGAAACTTCCACCTTGCGCCCCGCCTCTCCCTTCCCCTCCCTTCCCCCCAACAACCTCCGAAAACTAGTAAACTTAGCATTATAAACAGCCTGTCAGAACGGGTAACGGCTGTTGTAATGTTTCTTAACATTAAGAAACATTACAAGGCGTTTCAATTGTTTGCCATTGCCTTTGATGGTGTCCCATTCAAGGTCTTACTATTGTGCAAAGCTAAACACTTGAGCCTTGCATTGCATCACCAGCCAGGTTAGGCAGGGTGACAAATCCCCCTTGCCCCAAAGGGCCATTATCCCCTGGTGACTAATTTCTACTCCAAGTCTGTAAAGCAGACTTTTAAGGTAAATACATTATTCCTTCAGTATTACCCATGCACACATCTCACAAAGATTCTCACTCTTGACAAGTTACCAGCCTTGTGTAGATCCCTTCCAGGTTCTTCTTTGTGGGTAAGTGCCCTGTAAGACACGTGTGGGGTGCAGTGAGTTTGTCAGGCCTGCGGTGACAGCTGTTTGTGAAGATCAGGGGGGCCCTTTGCCAAGGGGTGCTGGTGTCACAGTGAGCTTGGGGTGGCTGACAGTGTGGGGCAGGGCACTGAGGGGCAGTGTGGGGCAGGTAACATTCACTGGGTTGGGGGGCAGGCGGTGCCAGGATAGGGCAGGGGCAGGTACCTGTCAGTCTCCAGCACTCGGGCTGGGCAAGGGCCAGCAGCCTCTTCACCTCGGAGTCTCCCCCGCTTGCCCGGGGGCCACTTCTCCTCTCAGGCTCCCCGGCTGTGGTCCCCCGGGAGGAGGCGGGCGAGGGGTGCTGCCGCAGAGGAGATGCAAGGGGCCAGGCTCGGCTGGGGCCCCGCACCTGCCGGCCGAGAGCGGCAGGAACCGGGCGCCGTTTGGGGGGAGCCGGGCGGCCCGAGCCCAGGGGGCGGCAGCAGCCTCCACAGCAGCAGGGGCAGGCGGGGAGCGTAGTCGCCCTGGGCTCGGGCCACCCGGCTCCCCCCGAGCGGTGCCCGGTTCCTGCCGCTCTCAGCCGGGGAGCCTGAGAGGAGCAGTGGCCCCCGAGCAAGCAAGGGATACTCCGAGGTGAAAAGGCTGCTGGCCCTGGTGTGGCCCGGGCACTGAAGACTGACAGGTACCTGCCCCTAAGCAATACTGTAAAAAAAAAATTGGGGGACACTGCTTTTTGGCGCCCTCAAATCTTGGTGCCCTAGGCGACCGCCTAGTTCGCCTGGTGGTTACACCGGCCCTGCGTTGTCGTGGATCAAACTCGGGCGAGGAGAAAGAAAGCAAGAGCAGGCTCCGATGGCTCTCCTCTGTCCAGGGAACATGTCAAAGAATTCTGAGACGAGTGGGACGTGACGTTTGTTGGCAGAATCCATGCTGCTTAGACCCTGTAGGATCATGACCTTCCTGATGTTCTTTTTTTAATGAGTGATTCAACCAGTTTGCCAGGTGGAGCTGCAGGGCGTATGGGTCTATAGCGTACGCGCCGTTGACTCTCTTTAGTACGTCAGCTTGGCTCCACCCATGTTGTCGTTCCAAACTTCAGCCTGAAGAACTGTGGGAATATTGCTTCCCGAAAGGGGCAGACACTCGGTGAGATCAATCCCAAGATGGTGAGAACACCTGGGGGGTGGAGGTGGGGGTGGGGGTAGGGGTTGGGGTTGGGGTTGGAGGGAGGGAGGAAACAGAACCATTTGAGCTTCAGAGGCAAACAGAAAACCACCATGAGTGCTAGGAAATGTAGATGCCATGTGATTTATAGGGGGCTTCATCTCACGACCCACTTAGTCAAAAATCCCAAATATGGACCATTAACCCTGCCTGGCACCCCCAGGGGCACAGCAATTTTCAATCTGATTCAGCAGGTACATTGCAGAGCACTTAGAAAATTCTCTGTTAAACAGTTAGTGACTCTCAGCTGTGGCTGCCGCTGTAATTAAACAAGTCTTCATACACCCCTGAGAAACTGCCCACATTGGTGACAGGAACCAGCTTCCTGGTGCGACAGACCCAGAGCCCAGGGTTCAGGGATTTGCAGCGATGGGTTCCCGAGCTGCGGTGGAGCAAAGGATGGCACACATGTCCCTGTTTTGGCACCGGACCCCCCCTTGCCACAGATGACATCACGAGAAAGGGAGACTTTTCCCCTGGCTCCCCTGTACAATCTGCTCGTAGAGGTTCACGTTTCTACGGCTGGTCCATACCTGTGTCTGCACAGCCTCTTCTCCCCACGGGCCCAGGAGATCCCGCATCTCCTGTCTGCTCCAAGCAGGAGGGCAACTGGCGTGTGGGGCCGGCAGGGTTGGCTGGGGAGCTGCACACCCAGGGTCTCCCCAGGCTGAACAAGCAGGAAAAGGCCTTTCAGAAATTCACAGGGCTTTAGAGGAGATGGGGGCTTCCGGTCTCCGGGGACTCCTGGGCAGTGCAGTTCACATGATTATATCAGAAAGGGGATTATAACTCAGTAAAAAACCCACTGAACAAACCCAGCTACGTTCAGTTACAGGAAATAATGCACCATTTATAAAAGCATTTTCTTTTAAAAACCAATAGTCTTGGCTTACATTGTACCTAACCTTTCATTTACGTGCGATCACTGTCGGGCATCGTGGGACAGCTGCTGGAGGACTCTGTGCATGGGCAGCGGGCATCAAAGGCAGGGGAAAGCTGAGCTTCCCCCAAACGGCCTGTGTGAGCCCCCCCACACTCCACCTCCAGGCTCCCTCCTGCTTCCCACCCCCCTCTGCTGCAGATCTTTCCTTCCCCTGTGTCTGGGCCGCTGGGTTATTGGTGCCGGAACGGTGTGGGGGGGGGCAGAGACCTCCCACTTTTCACCAGGACAGACCCCGCGGACCCCGCTCCTTTCCCCTCCTCTTCCCCCGAGGCCCTACCCCTGGCCAGGCCAGCATGGAGACCAGCCAGGGAGCCTGGGCAGCTGTGGGGAGCTGTGGCGGACCGTTCACCTGCCCAGGGTGCGGGGGTGGGGGGCAGAGAGTGGCCCGTGTCCCAGCCCTCCAGGCTCCCCGCCCAGCCCAGGGCAAGTAGAGGGTTTGCAACTCCATGTTGGCTCCCCACATCTGCCCCAACCTGGCTCCATGGGTGGGGGGGGCTCGGAGCTGCAGCCCGGCCAATGTAAGAGCTGGGCAGTCAGCTGTGAGGGGCCATGGAGTCGTGGACCCTCTCCCTGCCCTGGGCGGGGAACCTGTGGGGCAGTGGAGGGTCTGCCGCGGCTCCCCACAGCTGCCCATCCAGCTCTTAGCATGGCCAGGCTGCGGCTATAGGCCCCCCCGCTGGAGCCAGGTTGGGGACATCTGCACGGCCAGCTGTGGGACATGGGCGCGGGGCTGTTTTGCCTCCATCTCAGGCGGGGGGGGGGGCCCTCAGCCCCATTTTTGGAAGGGCTCAGGCTCCCTTGCCCTGGGCTGGGGCTGACAGGGGCTGGCCTGCAGACAGGGAGTCCAGGCGGCTGGAGCCAGGGCTTGCGCTGCCCACCCCCCTGGTTCTTGGGGGGCTGGGGCCATGCTGCCCGCTCAGGTTGGGGACCGCTCTGCCTGCGCAGCGCTCCATGGCGGGGGGTGAGGAGGGTGCAGCACCCCTACGCCAGGGCTGGAAGTGCTCGGGCAGCCCAGGGCTGGCAGAGGGGGGGTCTCTGAGCTCCTGCAAAGGAAGGGAGGCAGGAGGGGAGGGCCCTGGGCAGAAAGAGCAGGACAGCCAGGAGTGGGACGTAGCCTCCCCAAGCCTGCGGTTTATCCACCGCCCATGCGTCAGGACGACAACTAACTCAGTGTCTACACTCACGCTGTGTCGGCCTCGGTCAATTGACCCTGGCTCAACACTGCTCCAGGCGGCGGTGTGACTGCGTTGCTGTAACGGGGCGCTGACTTTGGTGGGACACAAATTTAAGTGTGGACACATGCACACCAAGTCAACCTGACTTTGTAGTGCAGAGTCAGACCAGTCAGATGCCGCCCCATGTGTGTGGAATGGGGCCGAGGGAGGCGCCCAGCAAACGCTTGGGAGACACTTTCTGTTTCTCGGAAAACACAGAAACACACAAACAAGCCCTGTTCCAAGAATACAGTGGCTCAGCCGGCTTTACCTCCTCCCCTGCCACCAAAGCAGCTAAACAGTAACTAAGGGAAAACACTGCACAGAAATAATTGCTCTCAAAGGGCACGAATCAAAGTGATGCTGGATGATGTTCAAGAGGAAAATCTGGCCAGAATCAGTGACAGCATCGAATGGGGGCAATTAGTAGAAAGAGGGGGTAGAAATGGCTCCCCGGTGGTGGAGGGAGTGGAAGGGAGGTGTTCGCTGTGCATACAGCACTGGGGAGACTGTGACTGGGGCACTGTGCTCAGGGCAGGGTGACAAGCGTGTGTGGAGTTTGATCCCTGGGTCCATTTCTCTTCGTTCCTGCCCCAGTGGCCGGCTGCTCTGTAGCGTCATCCTGTCGTTTTCCATCGTGTGAGCCGCATTATTCCCCAGGGAGGTGCTGTTATAGCTCCCAATAAGGTGGTGGAATAGTGCTTTGCGCTTGTATTTGGGACACGGAGACAGGATCACTTTCGACTCCGATCCTGGCTCTGTCCCACTGGGGTCACAGTGGCTCCTTTCTGGGTTTTGACGGTGCTTTGTGCCCCCCGATTCCACCTTTTGTTTAGGGTCGCTGAGTCTGGGCTTGGGCAGGAAAGGCCTTAGTTCTGCACGTCTTTGTGGCGAGATGTCTGCCAGCGCAATAGTTCTGTAGCAGACCCGCTGTGGCTGTTGTTAATTTCTTCCTCCCACTGACTGGTCTAGGGTGTTTCAAGGGCTGCTCGAGCATTCTGAGCAGCTTTTCATTCCCATGCTTTGCTCTGCTCCTTGGGGCAGGGGCTCGCTGAGCCCAGGGAAGATGGTAAATAGGAGAGTGGATTGTGTTTTCATGTGGGTTTAGTTTTCAGCCTCTCGCGCTGTGCAGGGGGGCCAGTCGCACTCGCTGCTTCGGTTGTGGTTGCACCAGAAGTCAAATTTTTGTTCTCTGTCTCAGCCCAGCTGTAACGCACAGTGGCTGCTGCAGGGCCTGTGCTCAGCGGAGAGTTGGGGGGTGTAGGGAGCTGCTACCAGGGAGTTCTCCAGGGACGGCAAGGGAGGGGGGGAGCTGCAGCATTTGTGTTTGCTGCCTGAGAAGACCCGTTATGCTCCAGACTTAGTGCGTCTCCTGCCTCTTTTCTTGCTGGGACTCCCGGACCTTTCTCTTGTCCGTTCTGTCCGTCTCCGTGCTGTCTGCCCATCCACGCTGGCCCTCCGGGCCCTTGGTTTGCAGTCGGATGCAGCCTTGGCTTGCGGGATTTTGTGTAATGAGTCCTCCCTATTCCTTTTCTTTCTCCTCCTCCTCAGGGTCAGGCGTTCTGCAGGCGTGAAAGGGGGTGAGGATAAGGGAGGGGTTGGGGTGAGGTGAAGCAGGATGGAGAGGTGGGGAGTGAGCCCAGGGCAGACTGAGGAGAAAGAGAAGACAAAGAGATGAGAAAAGGGAAAGGGAAAACTAGAAAAACAAAAGGAGTACTTGTGGCACCTTAGAGACTAACACATTTATCTGAGCATAAGCTTTCATGAGCTACAGCTCACTTCATCGGATGCATTCAGTGGAAAATACAGTGGGGATTTTATATACACAGAGAACATGAAACAATGGGTGTTACCATACACACTGTAACAAGAGTGATCAGGAAAGGCGAGCTATTACCAGCAGGAGAGCGGGAGGAGGGCGGGGGGACCTTTTGTAGTGATAATCAAGGTGGGCCATTTCCAGCACTTTACAAGAACAGTAGGAGGGGAAATAAACAAGGGGAAATAGTTTTACTTTGTGTAATGACACATCCACTCCCAGTCTTTATTCAAAAACAAGAAGAAGCTTGGGGGAGGTGGGCTGAGAAGAGAAGCCGAAGGGGGAGAGCAAGAGTGTAGGATATGTACTGTGCAGAACGTATATTTTAGGGGCTGGGTCATGTGACAAGATGCCTGCTTGTCTGGCAAGGAAAGAGACCAGCCAGCTGAAAAGCTGAGCCAGCAACCGGATCACATAAACAACTTGGTCAGCAGCCCAATCAGGTGAACAACTGAGTTAGCCAATTAATCTCAGTGTTAGGCAGAAAAGTGTTCATACAATAGATAATGAATCGCTTTGTAACAGTGTATTAAAGCTGAGCATCTGAATGTGGGGGTGTGCTCGCATTTAACCCTGCGCTCTGCCCTGTTTCGGTGGGCTGATCACTCGCTGAAGCAGCAAAGAAATGACATACTTCTTCAGCTCAAGAGTCAGTCTGTGAATCTGGCCATTCTGGGTAACGGGGAAAAGAACTGGTCAACAAAGAGGTAGAGTGGGATTGTGAGCCTGGCACCCTCTCCCCTCCTGCAGCTCCCAAACCTTCATCGCTACCGTTTATTAATTATTTGTCTAACCCTTCTGCCAGGTGAAGTTGGTGGCAGCCAGGGCCAGGTTCACTATCTAGGGGTTCCCCTTTCAACGATACAACACAGAACCGGCTCGAGCCCCCCACAGTGGAAAAATTACACACCACCCAGGAGCCTCTGAGAGGCAATACTTCCCCACTCACATGCACGGAATCTGAGTGTAGGAAAGAAACATTTAATGAAAGGAGGGAAGTTACCTGACATAAATTAAGGAAAGTGCCACAAGGGGGGATTCATAATCATAGCACTGGGAGCAGGACGCCCACCCCAGAGCACGTGGGGAAGAGTCTTCTGCCTCATCTTCTTGATTTCCTCTTCCGTGCCCTTCTCTGCTCCCTCACCATACCCCACTCGCAGTGGTTGTCCTTGATCAGTGAGGACCGAGGGTTCAGAGGTGCCTCTGTCTGAGTTCACATCCTGCATATGGAGGAAGGCATCCTGCTTGCTCTGCCATCTGAGCACTTGTTCTGGCTGGCTATCCCACTAGCCACTGTTCCATCCCCTCACTGCTTTTCTGGCTACTTGCCTCTCTACTGTGATCTCTGCAGGCCAGTCTCCTGAGGGTCTATCCAACTTTTAGCATAGAAACCTGAGGCAAGCTGGTCAGAAATGCTATCCCACCACAAGTGATTATCAGCTCTTTTGAGTACTGTAAAATGACAAAAGCTCTATCTTTGAACAATACGGAGAACCAGGTTAAACCAGACCAAGTATCCTTAGGGAGCATTGACATTGCCAGACAGGAATATCTCTCTCTATCTTCCCTTACTGTTACATGGCTCTGGCATTTGAGCCCCTGGCTTAGCAAGTTCTTGTCAGCTGAGGGTGCCCCCGCTCCATCTGGACCTGCACAATTTTGCTCTCCTTTACTCATACAATAAGGACAACAACATTGATAATATTTCACTACCCGCATTCAGTACTACAGTGTTTTGTAACCCAGCACCAGCCAAAGTTGATCACTTTGAACAACACTGCTCTGTCTGGTGGATACCTAGGCAGAGTAGGTGTGTTCATGTGAATACAGTTTGCTCCTGAAGTCTCTCCCGCTCCCCAGCTAGCTGTCAGTGGAGAGTTCATTCAGACCCTGCTTACACCTGTATTCCTGTAATGTCCAGGGGCCCCAACTCAGATCGGGGGCCCAGTGTGCAGTCCTATGCAGATACAGTAAGGCATGGTGCCTGCCTTACAGAGCTTACAACTTCAGTGCACAATAAACCGTCCACCATGATCTTCTCTGACCCCTTCAACTGCCCCCTCCCCACCAATGCTTTTTCCTGGCCTACCATCAGCATGGAGAGAGGTGGTCTCTAGTAACATAACTGGTGAGGTTCCTTTGTAATTAGTTGCTCTCCTTGGCCCATAAGTTAATAAAGGTTAGAAGTAGCGAATTGTAACAGGATAGAAAAAAAGAACATCACCCAGTGTCAATAACTGCTACTGACAAGTATTGGAGAAGTAGTCATGTTAATCTGTATCCACAAAAACGAGTCCAGTAGCGCCTTAAAAATGAACTGATTTATTTAGGCATAAGCTTTTGTAGGTCAAAACCCACTTCTTCAGATGCATGGAGTGAAAATTACAGATACAAGCATAAGTATACTGGCACATGAAAAGAAGAGAGTTACCTTACAAGTGGAGAACCAGTGATGACAGGGTCAATTCAATCAGGGTGGATGTGGTCCACTCCCAATAATTGATGAGGAGGTGTCAATACCAAGAGAGAGAAAATTGCATTTGTAGTGCTTCATATTCCATTGTTAAAGGGCTTTTCTCCCAATTCCCATCCTCATTCCCTCCTGTCTCTATCACTGCTGGTCGTTCCACTCCCCTCCACAACCTGGGAACTATTTTTACCCCCTCTTTCTACTAATTGCCCCCATTCGATGCTGTCATTGATTCTGGCCAGATTTTCCTCTTGAACATCATTCAGCATCACTTCGACTCGTACCCTTTGACAGCAATTATTTCTGTGCAGCATTTTCCCTTAGTTACTGTTTAGCTGCTTTGGTGGCAGGGGAGGAGGTAAAGCCGGCTGAGCCACTGTAATCTTGGAACAGGGTTTGTTTGTGTATTTATGATTTCCAAGAAACAGAAAGTGTCTCCCAAAGAGTTTGCTGTGCACCTCTCTCGGCCCCATTCCACACACATGGGGTGGCATCTGACTGGGGCCTGGTCTGCACTAGGGTGACCAGATGTCCCGAATTTTTAGGGACGGTCCTGATATTTGGGGCTTTGTCTTATATTGTCAAAGAGGTATTGTCAAAGCACCTATTACCTCCCACTCCCATCCTGATTTTTCACACTTGCTGTCTGGTCACTTTAGTCTGCACTACAAAGTTAGGTCAATGTAGCCACCTTGCGTCCACCTAGGTGTGCATGTGTCTACACTTAAATTTGTGTCCCACCAAAGTCAGCCCCCCGTTACAGCAACACAGTCACACCACCGCCTGGAGCAGTGTTGAGCCAGGGTCAACTGAAGGAGGTCGACGCAGCGTGAGTGTAGACACTGAGTTACTTGGCGAGGGGGGGGCGGGGGCAACACAGCCCCCCCCCAGCCCAGAGTGCCGGGTGGGCAGGCAGCTGAATGCAGCCCCCAGCCCCAGTGCAGCGGGCAGGTGGGCAGGCAGCATGGCCCCAGCTCCCCCCACCCCCCACAAGCGCCAGGGGGGTGGGCAGCGCAAGCCCCAGCTCCAACTGCCTGGACTCCCTGTCTGCAGGCCAGCCCCAGCCCAGGGCAAGGGTGCCTGATCCCTCCCAAAAGTGGGGCTGGGGGTCCCTACCCCCCTGCCTGAGATAGAGGCAAAAGCAGCCCCCTGCCCATGTCCCAGGCCTCCCACCCAGGGCAGGTGCAGGGACCCAGGCTCCTCACAGCTGCCTGTGCAACTCTCCCCGTCCTGGGCCCAGCGGGGGGGCCTCGGAGCCGCAGCCCGGCCATGGTAAGAGCTGGATGGGCAGCTGTGGGGAGCTGCGGCAGAACCCCCATTTGCCGACCAGGGCAGGTAGAGGGTCTGTGACTCCATGGCCTCTCACAGCTGACTGCCCAGCTCTTACATTGGCCGGGCTGCAGCTCCGAGCACCCCCCATCCACGGAGCCAGGTTGGGGCAGACGTGGGGAGCCAACATGGAGTCGCAGACCCTCTACTTGCCCTGGGCTGGGCGGGGAGCCTGGAGGGCTGGGACATGGGCCACTCTCAGCCCCCTCAACCCCGCACCCCGGGCAGGTGGAGGGTCCATCTCAGCTCCCCACAGCTGCCCAGGCTCCCTGGCCGGTCTCCATGCCGGCCTGGCCGGGGGTAGGGCCTCAGGGGAAGAGGAGGGGAAAGGAGCGGGGTCTGTCCTGGTGAAAAGTGGGAGGTCTCTGCCCCCACTCCCCCCACACCGTTCCGGCACCAATAACCCAGTGGCCCAGACACAGGGGAAGGACAGATCTGCAGCAGAGGGGGGTGGGAAGCAGGAGGCAGCCTGGGGAGAGAGTGGGGGGAGGGCACACAGGCCATTTGGGGAGGCTCAGCTTTCCCCTGCCTTTGATACCCGCCGCCCATCTCAGAGTCCTCCAGCAGCTGTCCCACGATGCCCGACAGTGATCGCACGTAAATGAAAGGTTAGTTACAATGTAAGCCAAGACTATTGGTTTTTAAAAGAAAATGCTTTTATAAATGGTGCATTATTTCCTGTAACTGAACGTAGCTGGGTTTGTTCAGTGGGTTTTTTACTGAGTTATAATCTCCTTTCTGATATAATCATGTGAACTCCACTGCCCAGGAGTCCCCGGAGACCGGAAGCCCCCATCTCCTCTAAAGCCCTGTGAATTTCTGAAAGGCCTTTTCCTGCTTGTCCAGCCTGGGGAGACCCTGGGTGTGCAGCTCCCCAGCCGACCCTGCCGGCCCCACACGCCAGTTGCCCTCCTGCTTGGAGCAGACAGGAGATGCGGGATCTCCTGGGCCCGTGGGGAGAAGAGGCTGTGCAGACACAGGTATGGACCAGCCGTAGAAACATGAACCTCTACGAGCAGATTGTACAGGGGAGCCAGGGGAAAAGTCTCCCTTTCTCGTGATGTCATCTGTGGCAAGGGGGGGTCCGGTGCCAAAACAGGGACGTGTGTGCCATCCTTTGCTCCACCGCAGCTCGGGAACCCATCGCTGCAAATCCCTGAACCCTGGGCTCTGGGTCTGTCGCACCAGGAAGCTGGTTCCTGTCACCAATGTGGGCAGTTTCTCAGGGGTGTATGAAGACTTGTTTAATTACAGCGGCAGCCATGGCTGAGAGTCACTAACTGTTTAACAGAGAATTTTCTAAGTGCTCTGAAATGTACCTGCTGAATCAGATTGAAAATTACTGTGCCCCTGGGGATGCCAGGCAGGGTTAATGGTCCATATTTGGGATTTTTGACTAAGTGGGTCGTGAGATGAAGCCCCCTATAAATCACATGGCATCTACATTTCCTAGCACTCATGGTGGTTTTCTGTTTTCCTCTGAAGCTCAAATGGTTCTGTTTCCTCCCTCCCTCCAACCCCAACCCCAACCCGCACCCTCCCTCCCACTCCCATCCCTACCCCCCAGGTGTTCTCACCATCTTGGGATTGATCTCTCCGAGTGTCTGCCCCTTTCGGGAAGCAATATTCCCACAGTTCTTCAGGCTAAAGTTTGGAACTACAACATAGGGGGAGCCAAGCTGACGTACTAAAGAGAGTCAACGGCGCGTAAGCTATAGACCCATATGTCCTGCAGCTCCACCTGGTAAATTGTTTGAATCACTCATTAAAAAAAGAGCATCAGGAAGGTCATGATCCTACAGGGTCTAAGCAGCATGGATTCTGCCAACAAACGTCACGTCCCACTCGTCTCAGAATTCTTTGACATGTTCCCTGGACAGAGGAGAGCCATCGGAGCCTGCTCTTGCTTTCTTTCTCCTCGCCAGTGTTTGATCCACGACAACCCTTTGCCTCTCACCCCATGACGGCTTAGCTTCTTTGGTAGCCTATTGTGCAGGACTTTGTCAAAGGCCCTTTGGAAGTCTGAGGGTCTGTGCACACAGCAAACGCTGTGCATGGGCTCCCCTCCCCAAGGTAGCTTGAATCCAGCAAACGCAGGTAACAATCGCTCTGTAAACACCACAGTGCAGCCTTCAGAGGGGCTAGTGCGCAGAGTCCACACTCCCAGTCCATGCTGGACCAAAGGCCGACTTCCATCATGGCAGAAGGTTCCATGTTAGGTCCCGTGTTGTTTAAGATATTTGTTAATTATCTGCTGGGGGGGGTGGAGGTGAGCAGGGAGGGAGCAAAATCTGCAGCTGACAACAAGGTATTTAGATTAATCAGGATCAGAAGGGGACTGTAAGGAACTTGAGAGAAACTTCAAGGTTTCTCTCAAGGGAGGGATATCTCAGTGGTTTGAGCATTGGCCTGCTAAACCCAGGGTTGTGAGTTCAATCCTTGAGGGGGCCATTTAGGGATCTGGGGCAAAAACTGGGGGATTGGTCCTGCTTTGAGCAGGGGGTTGGACTAGATGATCTCCTGAGCTCCCTTCCAACCCTGGTAATCTATGATTCTAAAGAAGTTCTAGGAACACGCAACGAGTAAAATTCCCTGTTGATAAATGCAAAGTGATGCTCACTGGAGGGAAATATTTAAACTCCTCAGGTACTTTGCAGGCTCCTAGGGTAATTGTACTAACTAGGAACTGACTAGGGGCTGTGCTCCTCTTGACCTGCTGCTTACAAACAGGGAAAAAGTGGTAGGGGAAGCAGAAGTTGGTAGTAACCTAGGCAGCAGGGGCTGTGAGCTGGTTGAGTTCAGGATCCTGACAAAAGGAAGACAGGAGAGTAGCAAAATACGGACCCTGGACTTCAGAAAAGCAGACTTAGATTCCCTTATGAACTGATGGGCAGGATCCCCTGGGAGGCTAATATGAGGCGGGAAAGAGTCCAGGAGAGCTGGCTGTATTTTAAAGAAGCCTTATTGAGGGCACAGAAACAAACCATCCTGATGTGCAGAAAGAATAACAAATATGGCAGGCGACCAGCCTGGCTTTACAGTGAAATCTTCGGTGAGCTTAGATGCAAAAAGGAAGCTTACAAGAAGTGGAAACTTGGACAGATGTCTAGGGAGGAGTATAAAAATATTGCTCCAGCATGCCGGGGTGTAATCAGGAAGGCCAAGGCACAACTGGAGTTGCAGCTAGCAAGGGATGGGAAGGGTAAGAAGAAGGGTTTCTACAGGTATGTTAGCAACAAGAAGAAGGTCAGGGAAAGTGTGGGACCCTTACTGAATGGGGGAGGCAACCTAGTGACAGATGATGTGGAAAAAGCTGAAGTACTTAAAGTACTTTTTTTGCCTCGGTCTTCACAGACAAGGTCAGCTCCCAGACTGCTGCACTGGGCAACGCAGCAAGGGGAGGAGGTGAGCAGCTCTCAGTGGGGAAAGAACAGGTTAAGGACTATTTAGAAAAGCTGGACGTGCACAAGTCCATGGGTCCAGATCTAATGCACCCGAGGGTGCTGAGGGAGTTGGCTGATGTGCCTGCAGAGCCATTAGCCATTATCTCTGAAAATTCGTGGTGATCAGGGGAGGTCCAGGACGATTGGAAAAAGGCAAATATAGTGCCCGTATTTAAAAAAGGGAAGAAAGAGAACCCAGGGAACTACAGACTGTTGAGTCTCACCTCAGTCCCTGGCAAAATCGTGCAGCATGTCCTCAAGGAATCCATTTTGAAGCACTTGGAGGAGAGGAAGGTGATCAGGAACAGTCAGCATGGATTCACCAAGGGCAAGTCATGCCTGACCAACCTTATTGCCTTCTGTCATGAAATAACTGTCTCTGTGGATATGGGGAAAGCGGTGGACGTGATATATCTTGACTTTAGCAAAGCTTTTGATACGGTCTCCCACAGTATTCTTGCTAGAAAGTTAAAGAAGTATGGATTGGATGTGTGACGGGTTGGATCATAGAGACCCTCCTTGGGACTGCCACCCGATGTGCCAAGACTAATTCTGCCCCTGCTTTCCTATCCTGTCAGCTTAGGACTTCAGTGCCTGCCTGGTTTGAGCCAGACCCGCTAGCCTGCTGCAAACCCAGACCCAGGTCTGAACCATGTCCCCTAACAGCTGTAGGCTTAACTGAAAGCAGCTTACAGAAGTGTCCCTGTCTTTAACTCTCAAATGCCCAACTCCCAGTGGGGTCCAAACCTTAAATAAATCCGTTTTACTCTGTATAAAGCTTATACAGGGTAAACTCATAGATTGTTCACCCTCTATAACACTGATAGAGAGATATGCACAGCTGTTTGCTCCTCCCTCCCCCCCCCCCGCCCCAGGTATTAAATGAAGTGAGCTGTACGAAAAGCTTATGCTCAAATAAATTGGTTAGTCTCTAAGGTGCCACAAGTACTCCTTTTCTTTTTGCGAATACAGACTAACACGGCTGCTACTCTGAAACCTACATACTCTGGGGTAATTAATAAGTAAAAAGTGATTTTATTAAATACAGAAAGTGATTTAAGTGGTTACAAATAGTAACAGACAGAACAAAGTGAATTACCAAGCAAAATAAAATAAGACACGCAAGTCTAGGTCTAATCAAACTGAATAGAGATAAAACCTCACCAGTTCCAGTAAGCTCTCTTTTACAGACTAGTGTCCTTCTAGTCTAGGTTCAGCAATCACTCACACCCCCTGTAGTTACTGTCCTTTGTTCCAGTTTCTTTCAGGTATCCTTGGGGTGGAGAAGCTCTCTCTTTAGCCAGCTGAAGACAAAATGGAGGGGTCTCCCCGGGGTTTAAATAGACTTTCTTTTGTTGGTGGAGACCCCTTCTTCTCTCCTATGCAAAGTCCAGCTACAAAATGGAGTTTTGGAGTCACCTGGGCAAGTCACATGTCCCTGCATGACTGAGTTCCTTACCAGCCAAGCCACATTTCTGGGAAAGCCCAGATGTGGATTGCTGTCTCCATGTTCATTGTTAGCTTAAAAAGGGCTTCTTAATTGGGCACTTACTGAGAATAGTCTTTTCTCAAGAAGCTGACCAACTGCTTCACTAAAACATACTCAGAATTAAACAAGTATGCAGCCAATATTCATAACTCAAATACAAAAATGATACATGCACACAAATAGGATTAATAAATTCAGTAGATCATAACCTTTACAGAGATATGTTACACGGCATATGTAGCATAAAACACATTCTAGTTATGTCATATATACATTCATAAGTATATTTCCATAAAGCCTTATGGGGGGCACCGTCACAGGATGAATGTCCTATAAGGTGGATAGAAAGCTGGCTAGATTGTCAGGCTCAATGGGTAGTGACCAATGGCTCGATGTCTAGTTGGTAGCCGGTATCAAGCAGAGTGCCCCAGGGGTCGGTCCTGGGGCTGGTTTTCTTCAACATCTTTATTAATGATCTGGATGATGGGATGAATTGCACCCTCAGCAAGTTCACAGATGACACTAAGCTGGGAGGAGAGGTAGATACGCTGGAGGGTAGGGATAGGGTCCAGAGTGACCTAGACAAATTGGAGGATTGGGCCAAAAGAAATCCAATGAGGTTCAACAAGGACAAGTGCAGAGTCCTGCACTTAGGATGGAAGAATCCCATGCACCGCTACAGACTAGGGACCGAATGGCTAAGCAGCAGTTCTGCAGAAAAAGACCTGGGGATTACAGTGGACGAGAAGCTGGATATGAGTCAGCAGTGTGCCCTTGTTGTCAAGAAGGCGAATGGCATATTGGGCTGCATTAGTAGGAGCATTGCCAGCAGATCGAGGGAAGAGATTATTCCCCTCTATTCAGCACTGGTGAGGCCACAGCTGGATTATTGCGTCCAGTTTTGGTTCCCCCACTACAGAAGGGATGTGGACAAATTGGAGAGAGTCCAGCGGAGGACAATGAAAATGACTGGGGGGCTGAGGCACATGACTTATGCGGAGAGGCTGAGGGAACTGGGGTTATTTAGTCTGCAGAACAGAAGAGTGGGGGGGATTTGATAGCAGCCTTGGGGAAAGAGCTGATCAACCTGACTGCAGCCCTGAGGGGAGAGAGGTACCAGCACTTCAGTCCTCTGGTTCACGCACTGCTCTGTTTCCGATGCTGTGGCAGGTTGAGAGCTGTCAGGTTACCCAGAGTTCCTATAAAGCACATCTGGAATTGTTTTCCAGGCAGAGGTCGCTTGCTAATCAGGTTCCAACTCCAGCCCACCACCCCATACAAATTGCACAGACCAATAATGAAACTGAAATAATTGATTCTATCTCTGTCTTTCCATAAGCAAAAAGAACAGGAGGACTTGTGGCAACTTAGAGACTAACAAATTTATTTGAGCAAAAGCTTTCTTGAGCCATAGCTCACATACATCCAATGAAGTGAGCTGTAGCTCACGAAAGCTTATGCTCAAATAAATTTGTTAAAGCTTTCGTGAGCTACAGCTCACTTCATTGGATGCATGTGAGCTATAGCTCACGAAAGCTTTTGCTCAAATAAATTGGTTAGTCTCTAAGTTGCCACAAGTCCTCCTGTTCTTTTTGCGAATACAGACTAACACGGCTGCTACTCTGAAACCTTTCCATAAGCACTTAGTTTCTATCAGTGACATAACAGAAGCATCCCTATAAATTGGCATCAGTCCTGTGAGAGCTCCAGTAGCCTGGCCGGAGGGCACAGCAGCTGGAAGGCGCTCCAGAGGCTGCAGGAGGAGCAAACGTTCGTTCTCCAGGCACAGAGGTATTGTTGGCTGCTTGTCCTTCACTTGGTTGTAATCTCTGACTAAAGAATGTGTATAACTGAAGATCTGTCACTGAAAATGCTCCTGGATTACAGGAAGAAAAAGGTTTTGACTGGCAGATCTCTCTCTCTCTCTCTCTGTCTGTACAAGATCCAGCTAATAATTTCCAGGAGAGATGGAATCACCCAGAAGGTGATTCTTGAGAGCTTTGATTGAACTTGGTTAATCATCTCATGCTAATTTGAAAGCTTCTCAATAAATTTAGTATCTTTAGCATCATATTGCAGAGGATGCCCCCTTCCCAAGAGATACGATAACCATGAATTCACGGTGTTCAGGTTTTTCTGGCCTTTAGGTCATTCCCTGGTGATAACTACAGCTGGTCAGATATTATGTGTCAAATGAATGATGAGCTTGTCACATTTTTGGCTGGTGAATCACTCCTGACTTCTGCAAGTGTATTCATGATTTGTAAACTATTCAGAATACTCCGGATGAAATGCTTTCTGGCAGCATAGGTGTTTGAATCCTCTTTGCTTTGAATGTTATTCATTCCAATAAGTTTTCAAAGAATATTCATTTCTGCAAAAACTTATTAAGCTTTTGTGATTTGTGAACCTTTTACTAGATAACCAGCAGTTGCCTGAATACTTGTAACGAGTGATATAACTTCATGAATTCTAACCAGTTGAAGTTAGTGCTTTTAGTCAAAGCTCTGAAATACCCCGGACGCAGTTATCTTGGAGACCAGCCTCTTTAACAGTGGTGACCAAGTATCAGGTAAGATCAGCTGGGTGGATCTCAATGTTGCTGAGTCTATACTAGTAACTGAAAACCCCAGGCTGTCACACAGCTGTAATTTGGAAAGTCATGTGTAAAAAAGCCAAAAATGGTTGAAAACTTAAACATTGGACTGTAACAGACTGTGAATCCCAGTGTGAATGGAACCGGGTGATATCTGGAACAAAAGAAGCTCTCAGCCAGGCTCATAGGAGTTTCCATCACTTCACACTGGCTCAGACAGTCTAGATTTCAGAGTGATGTCTGAAGCCATGGGCAGTGGATGCATTGGTGCCAACTCTGTGGGTGCTCTGTGGCTGGAGCACCAAGGGGAAAAATTAGCGGGTGCTCTGCACCCACTGGCAGCCAAGCTTCCCCCCTCGCATGCCGCATCCCCACTGCCCCCAGCGCTTCCCACCCCCACCCCTGCCAACTAACAGCTGTTTGGCGGCGCTTAGGACTTTCCAGGAGGGGGGGGGAGGAGCGGGGATGTGGCATGCTCAGGGGAGGAGGCAGAGAAGAGGCAGGGCAGGGATGGGGACTTGGAGGAAGGGGGTGGAATGGGGCTGGGGTGAGGGCGGTGCAGGGGCGGGGCCAGGGGCTGTGGGGGGCTGTCGAGCACCCACCGGGCAGAGGGGAAGTCGGCACCTATGAGTGGATGAAGCTCCCCAGCCCAACTTTTCTGTCTGTGGCCCTGCCCATGCTCCACCTCTGCTCTGCCCCAGGCCTCGCCCCTCCCTCTTTCCCCCTCCTCTCTTCTCTCCCCACCCCGCTCACCCCTTCCAACCAAATCCCTGAACCCAAATGAAGCAAATGATGTTTGAAAAAACCACTCCTCTGCCATTTCTTTCTAGAGAAAATGGAGCGTGTTTCCCACTGCATGCCAGATGGTGAGGACTGGACATGCAGAAAGTACCTAATTAAAAGCACTTTAAACTTGGGAATAAGAAGTGTCAGTCACGGGTTTTTTGATATACCCTGAAGTTTGTCAGAGGTTTATTTGCAAAAGCTTTGTAGTAAGGGTGAGTCAGCTGTCCTGCTGAACACAACGTTAAATATTATGGGATACATGATGCAGCTCTTCTCTGTTTTACATTTTCTTAATCAGTATTTCTAAGCTGGTTTTATATTTTAAATGTACTCTTAAGCCTTCAGAAAGGAATCATTCCAGAGTACTACATATTTAACTCACTGAAACAAAGACATTATTTTAAATTCATCAGTCACAGAGGTTTAGTGTGTTCATAACAATATTCACTGCTTTTAGAAAAAGGGACACTAATTTAATTTGTGTGATCTCCTAACAATAGACGTGCTTATGAAATTTCACCGACTTCAAAAAATATGTTTCCAAAGATTTTAGGCATAACAAAGGATTTTCTATCTTACTAAGGTACTGATTTTGCTGGAGGGTTCTCTTATAACTAGATTCACCAAATTGTCAGAACAGTAAAGAAAGGTAGACAAACGAGATTCCTTATCTGGAAGAAAAGGGGTGTTGTCCCTTTATGGGCTCTCTTCCACAGGAGGTGACGGGAGAAAGATTACAAGGATGGACAGGACAGGACGACTTTGGAAGCAAGTTTTTTAAAATTAAAACGTGTATTTTAGAGAAGGATGGTCTTTTGAAGGATTTATTTTAAAAACGATATGTCTGAAGATCCAAGCATTTAAGGCTAAAGATGAATATTCAGATTGTGCAGCTAAAAATCTATGCAAGAATTTTTTTAGAGATGTGATTTAAAATCTTCAGCAACACACTAATGAAATATTTTTAAAGCAAATTTTAAACTAAGGTCCTGTAGGCTGACATGTTCTGAGTAAATATTACAGCAATACACAACTGTTTTTGGTGGTCAATTCAGAAACTGATAGTATATACCTGCCAAGAACTTGATGACAACATCATTAAGCCAATGATTTTTCTTCAAGGTCTCTCTTGCCCAGGTTTTGGACAGGGTATTGAGGCATTGCTGTGCTCAGGGTTGCACATCTAGTCTATGTAGGAACCGGTTTTATTTTCAAAAGGGAATTAGGCAGGTAGGAACCTAAATGCTATTGTCTGGGCCTGGGTCACTCCAGCCTTTTTTTAGCTCCAGTAGGTGAGACCCTTCAGAGAAGATACATTGCTTGCTAGGAGCTGCCATACAGGGCTCTGGAGCACCATTTAAAGTTGTGGGGGGGGCCTCAGTTCTCCCCTCTCCTCCTCAGCATGTAGGCCCAGCAGCCTAACAGAGAACATTGTTTTAAATAATAATTAATGTAAGTAGTAACAAGCATAATGTATTTTAATTTAGCAAAAAGAACTAGTTTCAGTAGTATTAAGAAGGAGTTGTTTTGGTAAGCTTTGTTTAGCTCTGTAAAAAATCTTTGCTCTGCAAGAAGTCTTGCTTTCGAAGTTATTTCCTGTTCTGCGGGTGAGGAAAGGACTGTCCGGTGTGCTAACGGAGAAGAGATAGGAGGCGCCAAGTGGGCAGGATAAACAAAGGGGAGCAAGAATTCGAGAGGCGCCGACCAAACTGCCAGGGTCGTTCGAAGGGCTGAGGAAGGGCAAATTAACAACCCTAAAGCAAAGGCAAACACCCCCCAAACTAAAAGAAAAGTAAAGCCAAAAAAGCAAAATAAAAATTATACTGCAAAAACTCCCCCAAACAACCCAGCACAAAGTTAATTCAAACCAGCCCTCACTACTTTCTAATTAACAACTCCAGCGTAACACAGCAAGGCCCCATAAACTTGCAGGGGGTCTTGTTATGCTCAACAGCCTAATATTGCAATAATCACTAAAAGCCAAACAAAAAGCACTAACAATGATGCATCTCAGCCAGGAAATGGCGCCCCAAGCGATTCTAAACGTACCCCCAAAAAGCTTAAAAAACAAAATCTGCTTAATGTAGCTGTGACGAAGCAGGACTGTTCTTAATGTTTCCTCTGAATTGTGTTGGGGTGCCTCAGTTTCCCCTATGCAGTTCTTAAGTATCTAGGGGGTAGGAGAAGTGTGTATGATCGTTGCAGAGCCCTAGAGGGCAGATGTGTGCAGGGGTCTGGACACAGAGAATGGCCGACACCCTGTTTCCTGGCAACTGATGGCCTGGCCCATCCCCCCTGCAAGGTGAGAGCTAAAGGGTTGGAGAACAAAGGAATCAGGTGACCTCCTGGCCTGGGAAAGGGACAAAGCCCAGAGGAGGGGGGACTGGAGAGAGTTTCAGTTTGGGGCAGGCTGGGGACATGGAGTGAAGTGCAGACGTGGTTGTCTGGCTCACTGGCCCCCAAAATGGACCCAGCTAAGGGGTTCTGTTCTCTGCACCTACAAGCTCTGTTTTAGACCATGTTCCTGTCGTCTAATAAACCTTCTGTTTTACTGGCTGGCTGAGAGTCCCGTCTGACTGCGGAGTTGGGGGGCAGGACCCTCTGGCTTCCCCAAGACCCCGCCTGGGCGGACTCGCTGTGGGAAGCGCACGGAGGGGCAGAGGATGCTGAATGCTCCGAGGTCAGACCCAGGAAGGTGGAAGCCGGGTGAGCTGTGTGTCCTGAAGACAGGCTGCTCACAGAAAGGAGACTGCCCCAGAGTCCTGCCTGGCTTCATGGGGAGCAGTTCCAGAGCATCTCCCGGGGACTCCGTGACAGTAGCCCACCAATTTATGCACAAAGGTGTAAAACAAAACAAAAACGAAACACTAAAACATTAGAGCAAGTAGCTAAATGAGCAAATATAAAAACATGGGTACAAAATTCTGTTCGTTGTGTGAGGAATAAAGCTCGCCCCCACATTGGCAGCCAATAATCCACCAGCAACAACTTAAACCGTGGCACAAAATTCTAATTAATTTCATGAATAAATTACCAAAAAGTAAAAAAAGGTTTCCATCCCTACTAGTCATTGTGAATTCCTTTTCAAAATGAGGAAAAGCTTTCCCTAAAACAACAGCACCAGAACCGCTGCTAAAAAGCTTAGTACAAAAGTGGTCTGTAGGTACAGAGCCCCCAAGGTTATAAACTCAAATAACGGGGGGTGCATTCATCAAAATAATCTTTACCATAATAACGCATGCCTTCAAAATTAAACAAAAATTTCATATCCCATACTGACCTCCATCCTCAAAACAGGTAAAAAAAATAAATTGTACCATTAAAAAGGCACTGCAAAAAGTGATGAACCACACCAATAAAAACTGGCCTAAAAAGCTGCCCTTACTCTTGGCTGCCATCCGCAGCTGTGACAGGCTAAAAGCAAAAATTCAGCCGTATCAAATTCTGTTTAAGCAGCAAATGAGGTTCATAATTAATCCCAAATGCCTCATTAAAAATGATAAAAAACACCCTACGGCAACACAGCATAACTACTTCCAGTGGCTTAAACAATCGCAAATAACAAAACTACCTTATAATACAAAGTAACCAAGCCATTAAATAAATACAAAATTATATAAGCAAAAAGCCACTAATTCTAAGCTATAAAAGGACCAAAACCAGGTAATAGCTCTAAAATTTAAAAAAAAAAATTTTTAAATCATACGCTAAACTCCAGATAAACAGGCCCCTATTCCATAATTAACCATCTTAGCCCACTAGTGTACCATATTAAAAAAAAATAAACAACCAGCAAACTCAGATGGGTTCATATTTTACAAATACAATTGTTTTCCAAATTAGTTTGTGTTTAATTGTTACGGGCATGGACTGGAGGTGTATATCTGCCAGTCAAAAGTCCAAGGAACATGCAAATTCGTGCACCCCAATAAAAGTTTATTTGCACACTGCTTAATCCCATGAAAAAAGTCCTGCCAAAAACCTGCTACATGCAAAAATGCTGTTATTCTTGGAAATGTTTACACATTTTGGTGGTTCAGAAACAGCACACACACACTAAAGCATACAAGGGTTTAATTTTACAAACTACAATAAAATCCCAAAAATACCCATGCATAACAATACTCTGTATGGGCCTTTTGCAAAAATCACATTGCAAGTCCTGGGTCAATATAACCAGCGAAAATCATAACAGAATAATAAAGGTTACAACCCCTAGGGGTTTCAGAGTAACAGCCGTGTTAGTCTGTATTCGCAAAAAGAAAAGGAGGACTTGTGGCACCTTAGAGACTAACCAATTTATTTGAGCATGAGCTTTCGTGAGCTACAGCTCACTTCATCAGATGCATACCGTGGAAACTGCACTATCAGATGCATGCCGTGGAAACTGCACTATGCCCTAGGGGGCCATTTGTACATTTTAAATCTCTTTTATAAACGCTGTGGACCCAGTCCACTCACCTTCCTGTCTTTCACACCAAAACCACTAAGGTGCGCAGTTACAGTTGCAAAAAAACGTAACAGTGCTCACTTTAAACAGCCCGCCAATTATAAAAAGGCCTTATCCACACTTGCTTAAAAAGCAACCACCAATTAAAGCATATGTAGCACCCATAACAGCCACCCTACATATTGTAGTTAATTAAATAATAATTTGACCCTCACACAGCCCAAATGTGCACCAACAGCACCCCTTTATTCAAGGCTTGGTACAACTCCTTACAACAAACATCTCTCCCGTTTCATAAAAAAAAAAATTAAAAAAATTAACCCGTATGATACTAAAAAGCATGAAAGCTGGTACAAAAATATTAAATTCTGTAAACTTAATAGCATTAAAAAAACCAACGCTAGCGCAGAACAAGCTTTACACCGCATAATAATACATTACCCGATTAGTACAGACGGGGTAAATCCACGAAATCTACAATGGCACACTTAAAACCACATCAACCATACACTTTAGGCTCAATATGCCACTATGCAAAACACAGCTAATAAAACAGCTACAGCCGTATGGTGCTCTAAACAGTTGTAAGCCATTGTCCTAACAAATAAATAAATTAATTAAATTCAAGCCACAAACGTGTCTGCCTTAACCTCCCTTCTCAGCAAACATAAAAACAATCTTTTGCTCCCTTATGCTCCAAAATGGTATAAGCCGATAAAATCACACGTTACATGGCTTTTCCCTTCTCCCTCCCACTTCCCTGGTTCTTCTAACGCAGACAGAGAGCCACAAACCAGAAGTCCAAGATGCAGACAATTCAACGTTTATTGGGGGTATTTCCAGCAAGCATGATTCCGAAGCCCTTCGCACCAGTCGGGCTTCCCCAGCTCTGATGCCGCGGAGCATTTACCTCGTGTCCCCCTGTCACGGAGTGTGGGGGAGTCCAGGGCCTGCACCCCTCTTCCTGGGAATCACCGTGACTCTCAGCCAGCCAGTAAAACAGAAGGTTTATTGGACAACAGGAACACAGTCCAAAACAGAGCTTGTGGGTCCAACCAGGACCCCTCAGTCAAGTCCTTTCGGGGGAGCAGGGAGCTCAGACCCCCGCCTTGGGGTTCCCTGCATTCCTCCACCCAGCCCCAAACTGAAACCAAAACCCCCCCAGCAGGCTCCCTCCTGCAGCCTTTGTCCAGTTTCCCGGGCAGAGGTGTTACCTCCCCTCCCGCTCCTGGCTCAGGTGACAGGCTCTCAGGTCTCCCATCCCCAGGGAAACTCCCCTGCCACATCCCCAGGTCAACACTCCCCCCTCCCTGCTGCGTCAAACCCCCTTCCCAGCTCTGACGCCCCAGAGCCTTGCCTGTGTCCCTGTTCCCATTCCCCCCTCTTAGCAAAACATGATTCCAGTTTCCTCCCCCCACTTCCTGTTTGACCTCAGTCTATATGGTAAAACTTGAGTTCTGCTTAGCCAATCATTTTACTGAAATGTCACTAACCAATCCTAGCATATTGTAACATAATTCTCTGACCAACTATATCCCACTATCTTAATTGATTTATACCTAGCAAAATTAATTATACGGCAGACAGAAACAATTAAAGATCCAGACAGAGACCAGACAGACAAACAATAGAAAAGTGGGGACCATAAAGACAAAACAATAAAGAAATGAGGGTTTCACAACCACAACCGTTGATAAGTGAGTTCTTGGTAGGCAGAAAGCTCTCACACTGCGTTTTCTTTAAACCTTCTAGCATCTTGTCTTTCTCTGGAGGTGTTAGATGGGATCGCCTTCTTAACAGCAAAAAAAAAAAAAAAAAAAATTAAAAAGAGGAGCCCACGAAAGCTTAGGCCCAAATCAGCATATTAGTCTCTAAGGTGCTGCAAGGGCTCCTCATTGTTTTTGCTGATACAGACTCACACGGCTACTGCGTAACAGCCTAATTTTACCTTCTTTCAGCGTGACTGGTTTGGGATGTGAGGAGGTGACCGGTCGCTTCCCAGCTTAGGGCTGCCCCTGCTGCTTAGCCTAAGAACAAGGCCTCAGACTAGCGCAGTGAGAGAAGGCCCACACACAGGCAGACTGTGATATTGATTCTTTGGTTTTATACCCCTGTAACTAGCTAAGTGATAAAAATACACCTAAGGTCTTAAAGTTTAGGCCTTTACAGACAGGCCTGAATATCTATTTTCTAACAATACGTGCAAACAAATACCCTAACAAAACACATCACCATACGCAACGCGTTCAACCATCCACACACCTACACACCATGTGGTCTTTCCAACCCCTCCCAACTCTACCAAAAAAAAGGCAGAGAGTCCTGTGGCACCTGACAGACGTCTTGGAGCAGGAGCTCTCGTGGGTGAATGCCCCCTTCGTCGGCTGCATGGCATGTATTCACCCACGGAAGCTCCTGCTCCAATACGTCTGTTAGTCTATCAGGTGCCCCAGGACTCTCTGCCGCTTTTACAGATCCAGACTAACACGGCCGCCCCTCTGATTAAAAAAAAAAAAAAGCATATCTAAGCCCCAAAATTAATAAAAATATACACAAATAAACAAAATTATTAATCACCGTAACTATAAAAAATAAACTACCAGGCAATAAATATGCCCCACCTTGCCAATTTAAAAAAAAAAACCTTGCTCCATGCATAATAAAAAATTAGCAACATATTACTAAAACACGTTCAATAACAGCACCACCAAAATACATCATAAAAATATATTTAAATTATTAAATTAAAAAAAGATATAGCAAAAAATATCTACTCAAAAGCCACCTGTACAACAGTATATATGTAATATAACAATACAACAAACCCCTACCATAACTCATTATGGTTTCCAGTTCATAAAAATAAAAATATTAACCTAACAAATTTCAGCAATGCGATAAGTTTTCATTTCTCTTTGGGGTTAATTAAATTGCCTCATACCAATAGCTAGCAAAAACCAAAGAAATCAGTCAATTACCTGCAGCAACCCAAACATAAATACTAACACAAAGCCTCGCCATTCTGCCCCAGAAAATAAAATTCTAAAAGTATCCACACGACCCCAACAAATAATAATACACCATTGGTATAACATCTTCAAAGGCTGGTATTATATTATAATCAACCCTATAATTATTTTGTATTAATTAGCACGTTTGTTATAATGTGTTGTGTATGCTGTAAAATAAAAAAAAGTATCTTAAATTAAAGCCACAAGCCTAAATTGCTTCACAATACATGGCTTTAAAACAATTAAATAAAATGTGACCCATTTAATATATTAATATTAAAGGGTCAAATTAAAAACTCACGGTAGGCCCAAAAGCCTAGCAGGTTACAGCGGAAGCCCAAAGGCCTAACAAAAGTTGTTTTAAATACTAATTGCAATCATTACTGTAAATAATTACAAAGATGCTGTATTTTAAATTAGCCCAAAAAATTAATAATAAAACATTGTTCTAAGAAAGTGCATTTAGCTTTTGTTTGGCTCTGCTTGCTTCTGTAAAGAACTTTGCTCTGCAAAAAGTCTTGCTTTTAAAATTATTTACTTTTTATATAGATAAAGAAAAACACAGAATATGCTAACAAATAAAAAAAAAACCAAATAAACAAAGGAAATAAAAAAGCAAAAATTCAGAAAGCACCAACCGATCTATCAGGGTCATTCAAACAGTTAAAAAAAGCAAATTTACACCCTAAAGCAAAGGCATCCACCCCCCACCCCCCCATTAAGTAAAAATAAAGCCAAAAAGGCAAAATAAAAACTATGCAGCAAAAACTCCCGGCAACCCCCCAGCACAAAGCTAATTCAGAACAACCTTAATTACTTTCTAATTAACAACTCCAGGGTAACACAGCGAGGCCCCATAGACTTGCAGGGACACGTATTCCTATAAAAAGAAAAGGAGGACTAGTGGCACTGTAGAGACTAACCAATTTATTTGAGCATGAGCTTTTGTGAGCTACAGCTCACTTCATCAGATGCATTCCTGTAGCTCACGGAAGCTTATGCTCAAATAAATTGGTTAGTCTCTAAGGTGCCACAAGTCCTCCTGTTCTTTTTGTGGATACAGACTAACACGGCTGCTACTCTGAAATGTATTCCTATAAATATGTATCGCCATAAAACTTCCCATTCCTTCTGCATCAATGGCAAAGGGCCACCCCCCCCATTGAAATCCGCCCTTCCCCCATCCCAGCGAATACCGAGCAAACCCCGCCCTGCGCAGCCACAGACGGAGCGTGGGGAGCAGCCTGCAATGGGCTGGGGGGCAGGGGGAGAAGGGGCTCCTAGCCGGGACAGCGGAGATGAGGGGGGGACAGGTCAGTGCCAAGCAGCCCCCCCACACCCTGCCGCCAGCAGCCGAGAGAGGGGACAGCTCAGTGCATTGGGGTGGGGGGCCCCCGATACTCCCCACTGCCAAACAGCCCCCGCCTTCTCCCCCAGCCAGATGCTGAGGGGGATGGAAAGACACAGTGGGGGGGAGAGGGGCTCCCCCCCCTCAAATTTCATACCTCCCCACTGGCCTACTCTCTGCTCAGCCAATAGGAATGCAGAGCTGTATCTGGCAGAGTCAATAGCAGGGCTGGGAGCCTCTGCAGCATCTTTGCATCCCTGAAACAAGCCCACGCCGGGGCAGGATCCCAAGCTCTGGGCTTAGGTCAGAAGTCGCCTGGTGCAGATTTCATCCTGCTCTGACCCCACCTTCACATTGCGACATGTTCAACGGCAGGAACGAGCCCCTGGCTGGGACACCAGGGGACGCAGGCCTGCTCAGGCCTATCCAGGGGATAATTATCCCCACAGCCAGCCCAGCTTTGGAAGGATCCGGCTGCAAGAGCAGCGCTGCTGAATGACCCCCTGGAATCTTTCCTGCTGCGAGAAACAAGCCTGAGCGGCCCTGTCACTAAAAGCTGTGTAGCGTAGAGTAGACAAAACCTTAGTGCAGGGGTGGGCAAACTTTTTAGCCCAAGGGCCACATCTGGGTGGGGAAATTGCATGCAGGGCCATGAATGTAGGGTTGGGGCAGGGTGTTGGGGTGTGGCAGGGAGTGTGGGGTGTATGAGGGGGCTCAGGGCAGGGGGTTGGGGTGCAGGAGGGGTGCAGCAGGGGGTTGGGGTGCAGGGTGCAGGAGGGGTTCGGGGTGCAGGCTCCGGCCCGGCGCCACTTACCTGGAGTGGCTCCGGGGTGGCAATGGTGCGCAGCAGGGCTAACGCAGACTCCCTGCCTGCCCTGGCCCCATGCCACGACGCTCCCAGAAGTGGCCAGCACCACGTCCCTGCGGCCGCGGGGGCAGAGGGCTCCACGCGCTGCCCTCGCCTGCAGGTACCTCCCCCGAACTCCCATTGTCCGCGGTTCCCCATTCCCAGCCAATGGGAGCTGCAGGGGGGGTGGAAGGTACCCGCAGGCGAGGGCAGCATGCTGAGCCCTCTCCCCCCCCGCCACCGCCCTAGGGGCTGCAGGGACGTGGTGGCGGCTGCTTCTGGGAGCAGCTCGGGGCCCACAGCACCACAGGGGTGGCAATCCCACGGGTCAGATCCAAAGCCCTGATGGGCCGGATCCAGCCCGCAGGCTGTAGTTTGCCCACCCCTGTCTTCGTGTCTGTTGTATCAATGTTCTACCATATCCGAAATGATGCAGACAAGTGTGTCCTAATTCAGGCATCCAGCAAACACAAACAAAGCAAAACAACACACAAAGTTTTCGGAGGGGTAGCCGTCTTACTCTGTACCAGCAAAAACAACGCGGTGTCCTTGGGGCATCTTAGAGACTAACAAATTTATTTGGGCATAAGCTTTCGTGGGCTAAAACCCACTTCAGCAGATGCATGGAGTGGAAAATACAGAAGGAAGATATATATATACACAATGCATGAAAAGGTGGGAGTTGTCTTACCAAGTGGGGGGTCGAGACAATTCAATTAAAGTGGGCTATTATCAACAGGACAAAAAATCACTTTTGTAGTGGTAATCAGGGTGGCCCATTTCAAACTGTTGACAAGAAGGTGTGAGTAACACTAGGGGAAAATTAGCATGGGGAAATTAGTTTTTAATTCTTGTAGTGACCCATCCTCTCCAGTCTTTATTCCGGCCTAATTTGATGGTGTCCAGTTTGCAAATTAATTCCAGTTCTGCAGTTTCTCGTTGGAGTCTGTTTTTGAAGGTTTTTGTTGTTGAAGAATGGCCACTTCCAAGTCTGTTATTGAATGGCCAGGGAGGTTGAAGTGTTCTCCGACTGGTTTTTGAATGTTACAATTCTTGTTGTCTGATTTGTGTCCATTTATTCTTTTGCGGAGAGACTGTCTGGTCTGGCCAATGTACATGGCAGAGGGACCATGCCACAGTGTTCACCAGAGTTCAAAGCAGTTTCACTTTCTTCATCTTTTGTCATCACTTTGTACCAGACAAGCCAGAAGAGAGAACTCTGTTTACAGCATTCCCCTCACTGAGACCAAGTGCACAAAACCAAAGATGACTCCATTACAACATAAATGTGGAATGCTGTTAATTGTGTAACTAGAAACGCTCCTCTAAGGCAGAGAGGTGTCAAATAACTCCTGGAGACCCAAGCTTTCTATTTAAATAAAAAGCAAATCTCTAGCCCTTTGCCATGCAGAGAAACCTCAGAATGTTCTTCTGTTTATGTTCCATCAAAACTGAAGCAAATCAGAGAAGCCCTTGAAGTTAAGAGGTCACCATAGTTAGAATAGAAATTTGTTCAAATACTTTTTTGGGGGGAGGGCAGATCCTAGCTGGAGAACAGAGAGAGGAAGATATTTAAAAGTTCATTTTCCCATCCCACCGCCTGATCTTCCTCACCTCCACTCTCATCCCCTCCATTCTGAAAGCAGATTGCGCCATCTGGTATAGTTGAGCTGATTTTAACCTTAAAAACAATGAGGAGATGCATCTGAAGAAGTGGGCTTTTTTACTCATGAAAGCTTATGCCCAAATAAATCTGTTAGTCTTTAAGGTACCACCAGACTCCTGGTTGTTTTTGTGGATACAGACTAACATGGCTACCCCCGATACTTGATTTTAATCTTGACTCTTCTAAGCTCTAAAATCTGCACAGCTACACAGATTGCCTTGAAATATGGCGTGCCTCATGGGATTGTGGGGTAGGGGCAGTGGTCCAAATTTGGGGTCATTTGACCTTGAGGTTCAAGAGATACAGCTCCCTGAAAAAACTTCTAGACAGCTGTTAAGAAAGCCATATTTGAAATGGGAAAAATACATTACACATAACGTAATATGTGTGCAATAAACATGGCTAATAAGTAAAGTTCAGTTCAATCTATCAGGATATGATGTACTCCAGAGAGACTGAGAGGCTACCAGAGGATGTGCGGGGGGTGAGGGGGGCAGTCTGTATATTTATAAAAGAGGAACTTAGCTATGTTTAAATGGATGTGCAGAAACCAAGTTTTGAATATAATGCTATTGAAATTCCCGTGCAGAACAAAAATACTTATAAATAGATGTATAATGTTTATAATCCATATAAAAATTTGTTATTTTAGAACTAGAAAAATTAGTTAATTCATAATTTGTGGAGACTTTAACAGTCATAATGAGCTATAGGGAAGTAAGAAAGCTTGCATCTGATGAAGTGGGTTTTAGCCCACGAAAGCTTATGCCCAAATAAATTTGTTAGTCTTTAAGGTGCCACAAGGACTCCTTGTTGTTTTTGCTGATACAGACTAACACAGTTACCACTCTGAAACCTGACCTAAAAGGTAAATGCTTAGAACAATTTATTGATGTGCATATTGGTGGTATTGAATACAGGAGCACCTACTAGGGGACCTTTTCTGTTCTGGATTTAGGAATTGCAACAAATAACACAGTTAGTAAATGCAGCTGGGAAATTCACAAGGAAGAGGGAATGGGAAATGATCCCTTCCCTATGTTTATTGAGTAGGAAGGCCGGTGAAATGTGATGAATATTTATGCAGTAACTGTACAAGTGACAGCCTAGGAGAATTCTATAACATGATATACCCTGCTACTCGCTGCACCACTGCGACATTGCCCAGGGTACAATCTGGGGAGATGGACAGCTGTGTCCCCTCAATTCTCCAGTCTGGGGTGGCTTTTACGCTGCTTTGCTGTGAGAGCCACCACTCCTGGTCTGCTGTAAATCCCTTCCAGCTATAGCGTCTGAGTGCTATGGCCAGCCACTCAGGAATTACATGGCACCCGCAAACTCCCGGTCCCAGACGTTCCCCTGGAAATGTGCCTCTTGTACTGCCCAGCACCCTCCTGGACAACACAAGCTCGTATGAAGTCCGTCATTTCATTAACAGAAAATAATATGCAGAAATCCTGTTATCCCAAATGGAGTTTCTCAAACACTTCAGTCCAAACACACCGGTTTAGATCAAACAAATTTATTAACTACAAAAAAGGAAAAAAATTAAGTGATTACAAGTAATGAGGCATAAAAGTCAGAATTGGTTACAAGGAAAATAAAAGGTAGAAAACAACATCTAACTTAACGAGCTAAGTGAATTAAAAACAAAGGTCAGCCAGGGCCCCTCCCGCCATCCAGTGTTACTCTCCTTGTCATTCGGGTGTTGTTGATCCCATGAGCAGAGAGAAAGGGAAGAGTCTTTTGGGGGCATCTGTTCCCCTTTCTTATAGTTTTCCCTCCTCTTTGAGAATTGTCTCCAGCTGGGGTCCAGGTGACAGTCTGTTGGGACAGGAACCTCCAGCTGTTACTTTGCCAAGATGTAAATTTCTCACTCACACCCTTTTCCTGCTGAAGAATGGCCACTTAATCAGGTTATGGTCCATTTGATTGTTTTGACACCTGGCTGAGGGGTTGGCTAGCCTTTTGTCTCTGGGGAACTGGTTTGAAGCTGTTTCCCCAGACTTGAAATATATCTTTGTCACCGAGTGCATAGGTTTGGTGATCCAGAACCGCTCTGAATGATGTTCAGACAGGTCTCTCTTGCAGTGTGACAACCCCTCAGGGCTTATGCTCACTAGGGCAAGAAGCCCCCTTGGCTTCAGCGCCTCCCGGGTCTGACCTCAGAACTTTCAGCACCTTGTTTCATACCGTGAGCTCCCCACAGTGAGTCCACCTGGATAGGAAACCTGGGGAAGGCTTACATGCACCCCAAAGGCTCACACAGCCCAGCTCCACATCCAGTAGTGACTCTCAGCCAGCGTGGGACACAGACGGGTTATTAGTCGTCGGGACCCAGCGTAGAACAGAGCCTGTTAGCACAGAAATTAGGAACATTCAGCAAAGTCCATCTTTTGGGGGGGGATCCAGCACTCTCCACCCTAAGACCCAGGAGACTGACTGTCTTTCAGCAGCCCACCCTCAGTCATATCCTGTTGCCCCTTCTCCATCCTTTGTCTCTTTCCCGGGCAAACTGGTCAGCTGACGTCCACCTCTCTTTTTTCTCCAACTCCTCCAGCTGGCTCTTGCAGAGGATGGGCCCCAGCCATTAGCTGCCTGGAAACAGAGTGTCTGGCCATTGTCTGAGCCCAGGCAGCCAGCCGGCAGTCACACCTGCTCTCTAGGGATCTTTGCAAGGATCACACACCCTTGTCCCACCACCTAGATACTTGTGCAACACATCAGTGAAACTGCGGCACACGCAGAGCATTCATACAAAAGATTAAGATAATTCCCACTTTGTCACAGTCTCGTACAGTAGAATTTTATAACTTTACATACAATGATGCCACAGATATTTTACCAGGACAATAATGTTCAGCAGATTATACGTTTGTAAATGTTACTTAACAAGGCACGCTTAGTACAATATTTATCATAGTCTTGTGAAAGGGGTCAACATAGGAATACAGACTGTCACAGTAATGGGTATTTTCTTTGGTTTGTTTCCGAATGGCTGATTCAGAGAGTGAAGTTAGTCCTTTACTGTAACTGTAGTTGGGATGCGTAAATAAAATAAAATAGAGACATATCCTAGGAAAAGAGTGTGGGGTTAGAGTGTTACTGCTGCTGAATCCTGGGGAAGTGTTTGAATTATAAAATCAACTGAGCGTATAGTGCTTAATAGCAGGCCCCAAACAGCAACCCTCAGAGCAAACCAGACAAAAAGGCTCATTAAAGGGAACCCTACTCAGAGAAATAAACGGAAGAGACAGGGCTGTTCTAGCTGCTTCCGGCTTCCCATAAAGGCTGCAGCTTCAGCTGTGTGAGTAACCAGCTGCTTATCCCTTGGGAACAGCAAAAGCGCTGCATAGCGACGGCTGCCAGTGCAGCGTGTGCACTCCAGCTTCTATTCGAAGCCGCGAAAGACACTGACTAACATGAGAGCAGAAGCCTCGGGTGAGAGCCTCAGACGTAAGCGCTGCTCAGGTGCCCCCCGGCAGGACAGAGCTGAAACTGTCATTGGACATCACTGACCGGGCACTTCGGTGCTGGGAGTGACTGAACCAAGCGAGCTGTAGCTCACGAAAGCTTATGCTCTAATAAATTGGTTAGTCTCTAAATTGCCACAAGTCCTCCTGTTCTTTTTGCAAATACAGACTAACCCGGCTGTTACTCTGAAACCTGAACCACGTAAGATCAGCAAAGGAAAGCAGCAAAACCCTTTGGGGGCTCCACGGGGATCCCAGTACGAGTGTCTGCAGGAATGTCTATGAGAGGCCTGGATGATAATCAGACAGCCCTGCTTTTAAAGTGTGGTCCCCACCCCGTCCCCCCAAGAGATGTGTCACGCCTTAAGGAGCAAAGAGGACATAGAAGAAGGGAAAAGTGAGGTGGGGGAAAGGTGCTCCTTTTCTGGTGCAGTGGCAGGGGTGGTGGGGGGGGTGCGGGGGCTATAGCCACCCTAAAATTTGCCTTAGCCCTCCCGTAGCCACCCTTCCCTGCGCAAAGGTCAATGTTACGGGAAAGTGAAGGGGGCACGGTATCGGCATTGCCACCCTTACCTCTGCGCTGCTGCTGGCAACGGCGCTGCCTTCAGAGCCGAGCCGCCGGGGAGCAGCCGTCGCGGCCGGACCCCAGCTCGGAAGGCAGCGCTGCCGCCAGCAGGGCCGGATTAGCTCTTCTGGGGGCCCGGGGCCATTAGAGTGTGTGGGGGCCCCGGCCAATGGGAGCTGTGGGGGTGGAGCCTGCAGGCGAGGGCAGCGCGGGGACGGACTAGCTTCCCGGCACTCACGGCAACGCGGCTCCAGCCCAGGTGGGGAGGAACAGCAGCCTGCGGGGCCACCTCTCCCCCACCCGCGCCAGGCAGGTCTGAAACCCAGGGTCTTTAGTGGCTGCAGCCCAGGGCCTGGGGTAAGGGGGCCTCACAAAAAGATCCACACTTTGGGCCACCCGGAGGTCTTTCTGCGGTGGGCCCCTTAGCCCAGGCCCTGGGCTGCAGCCCCTGTGTTAATCCCGCCCTGGCCGCCAGCAGCGGTGCAGAAGTAAGGGTGGCGTACACATCGGACAACTTTGCTCACATTTAGTCGACGGTGCTGAATGCGTCCAGCCTTCGCGATCAGTGGTTTAATGGGATCTATGGGAGTTTTTTCAGCCTTTTGAAGGGAAACGCTTTGGTTTACCAGTGGCGGTGCTTGCATCATCCGGTGGAGCAACTTGACCACAAAGTGACGCAGCGATCCTCTGTGACGATGCTCGCCTAAACCAGATGAGGCTGCCTGCGAGGTCTGGCCGTAAAAAGCTTCCCCTTCTGAACCACCAACTAAAAATGATCTTCATAAGTTGGGGAGGTGGGGAGCATTCGCAATCGCCTGCCCCATAATAAGTTACTGAAAACAAAGCACCTCTGATTAAAGCCCTAATCTCCAGCATAAATCCTCTCAGGCAGTCACCCAGGCAAGGGAACCTGACAACTTACTGAGAAAAGACATAAGGGCAGAGACATTTGCATCATGTGATCAGGGTTATCCACCCATCCCGGCTACTTTGACTCCTGGCTACTGTAATAGCAGAGATGACCGTGTTTGGCAGAACTCAGTAAAGCAGTGTAGTCATTGTTACCTGGGGGGGGCAAACAGTTGTGCATATCTCTCTATCAGGAATACACAGGAAGGTTTTCAGGTAAACAAGGCAATTTGCAGCCAATTGTCCTGGTCAATGGGAGCCATCAAGTTCCTAATGCCCTATTGACAGTCCTCACCTGGTATGACTCCATCAGTAATAAGAAAAGGAGGACTTGTGGCACCTTAGAGACTAACCAATTTATTTGAGCATGAGCTTTCGTGAGCTACAGCTCACTTCATCGGATGCATAAAGTGGAAAATACAGTGGGGAGATTTTATATACACACAGACCATGCAAAAATGGTTGTTTATCATACACATTGCAAGGGGAGGTTTCAGAGTAGCAGCCGTGTTAGTCTGTATTCGCAAAAAGAAAAGGAGGCCTAGTGGCACCTTAGAGACTAACCAATTTATTTGTTAGTCTCTAAGGTGCCACAAGTCCTCCTTTTCTTATTGCAAGGAGAGTGATCACTTAAGATGAGCTGTTACCAGCAGGAGAGTGGGGTGGGGAGAGAGAAAATCTTTTGAAGTGATAATCAAGGTGGGCCATTTCCAGCACATTTCCAGGAGTTAACAAGAACGTCTGAGGAACAGTGGGAGGGAAGGGGAGGAATAAACAAGGGGAAATAGTTTTACTTTGTGTAATGACTCAACCACTCCCAGTCTCTATTCAAGCCTAAGTTAATTGTATCCAATTTGCAAATTAATTCCAATTCAGCAGTCTCTCGTTGGAGTCTGTTTTCAAAGTTTTTTTGTTGAAGAATTGCCACTTTTAGATCAGAAATCGAGTGACCAGAGAGATTGAAGTGTTCTCCGACTGGTTTATGAATGAGAACACTTCAATCTCTCTGGTCACTCGATTTCTGATCTAAAAGTGACCCCATTTTTTCATGGTCTGTGTGTATATAAATCTCCTTACTGTATTTTCCACTTTATGCATCTGATGAAGTGAGCTGTAGCTCACGAAAGCTTATGCTCAAATAAATTGGTTAGTCTCTAAGGTGCCACAAGTCCTCCTTTTCTTTTTGCGAATACAGACTAACACGGCTGCTACTCTGAAACCTGTCAAATACATCAGTAATACAAGTTCATATCTTATATTTCTAACTTCAGATATAAAAATGAGACATGCATACAAATAGGATGAACACATGCAGTAGATTCTAAGCTTTCTAATGATACCATACACGGGGTATTTAGCGTAACGAATATTCCAGTTATGTCATATTCATAAGCATATTTTCATAAAGCATATGGAGTGCAAAGTCACAACTACAACTGGTCAAAACTTTTCTGACGGACTCGACAGATCAGCACCTGCCACAGGAACATGTGAGTTTAGTCGAGGGGTCTCCCTCCACCTACTGGGTTGCCGTGTGTGTCTAGGGAATACATTAAAACCACGAGGAGTCTGGTGCCATCTTAAAAATGAACAGATTTATTTGGGCATAATAAATCTGTTAGTCTTTAAGGTGCCACCAGACTCCCCGTTGTTTCTGTGGATACAGACTAACATGGCTACCCCTCTGATACTGGGGAATACATTGTGTTTTAGGGACACTGAAACAGCAGCCCAGGCAGCTGGAACATTTAGATATTTCCAAAACAAAATGTATCAGACTTCTAGTCCCAGTACAAATTTCCAGTTTTTGGCTTTTGGTCCTGAGTCAGGACAGAACATTTTTCAAAAAGTCAAATTTTTTCCTGGGCTGGAAATTCTGTTTCCTGGCCAACTAACAAAACCATCCCAGCTTCCCCCGTGCTACTCACCTACTGGATACGGTGACCATTCTCTGTAGTGAGGGCAGGACTACAGGATTCATTGTGTGAAATGCACAGGCACAGAATTCAATGTATTAAGATTATGACAAATCGTCATTAGTGATTGAAACGCTCAGGGTCCAATTCAGTGTTGCCCTGCACCCGGTGTAGTCACTTACACCAGTGCAAGGTGGGTGTGAAACACGACCATTCTGACCGGCAGCATTTCACACCCACCTTAATTATGCACATTGTAGGGAGAATGGTCACTTTGGATGAGCTATTACCAGCAGGATAGTGAGTTTGTGTGTGTGGTTTTTGGGAGGGGGGTGAGGGGGTGAGAGAACCTGGATTTGTGCAGGAAATGGCCCAACTTTATTATCATGCACATTGTGTAAAGAGTTGTCACTTTGGATGGGCTATCACCAGCAGGAGAGTGAATTTGTGTGGGGGGGTGGAGGGTGAGAAAACCTGGATTTGTGCTGGAAATGGCCCACCTGATGATCACTTTAGATAAGCTATTACCAGCAGGACAGTGGGGTGGGAGGAGGTATTTTTTCATATTCTCTGTGTATAAATAAAGTCTGCTGCAGTTTCCACGACATGCATCCGATGAAGTGAGCTGTAGCTCACGAAAGCTCATGCTCAAATAAATTGGTTAGTCTCTAAGGTGCCACAAGTACTCCTTTTCTTTTTGCGAATACAGACTAACATGGCTGTTTCTCTGACACCCACTCTCAGCTCACTTCGCTCTTGTGTCTCCACAGCGTGCAGAGCTGCAGTGAATCAGGTCCCTTGTCCTCACCCTCCAGGCCCTGCTTGTTCTCTTCCCTGCCTACATCTCTCCTCACACTGTCTCCTAGTCCCCTCTTCTTACCGCTTCCTTCGTTCCTAACGGCTTAGATCCTGACTCTCCCCTGCCTGGTGCCTGCGTCATTTTTGACACCTGTGGGTTTAAAATGCTACCAGACCAGAGCGGAAGCGTTTCATACTCACTTTGTAGGGGTATCAGTGATGACACCACTGGAAAATCAGGCCGTGGTCTCCTACCCCAGTCTGCCTTATCCTGTCCAACCATCTCCTTCTCTCCCCCTTCAACTTTCTCCTTTAAATCCACTTCTTCCAGCAATCCTGCGCTGGCTGAGTTCACCAACAATTTCCCTTCACTGTTGCCCAGTGCTCTGTGTTTACACTAGACAGTGAGATCACTGACGTCCCCCAGTCATGTCAGTAGCATCAAAATGACACACAGAAGAGCGAAACTAGCCCTTTTGCCAGGCTTCTGCACGGACTAGTTACTGTTGGGAATCAGTTTCTGGGCCCTCAGTACGATGCACCTGAGTGTGTGTCAGGAAATGACACAGAACCACGCTCACAAACTCACATTTCCAGTGTGATGAACCAAACTCTCCTGGTTGGAGAGGTGTGAAGTCCGCAGCCAAGGAGAAGCGTTTGACTCTGCACCCTGGAGGATTTCAGTGTAACGCAAGTTATTTCTTGCAGGTGAGACACAGAGGAAAGTGTTTGGACGTTAAATCATGGCCAGGTCAGCTGACACCATTGAGATGTCGGCTCTGGGCCGCCCTTTCCAGCTGGGGATGCTGTACGACTGCCGCAGTGACGCCCTCATCCCAGGTAATTCCCCCCAGCTGTAACCCCTGAACTCAGGAGTGAGAGGAGGAAAGGGTCACAGTCCGAACCCCTTCATACCTGAGAATGAGCCAAGTGCACTGTGAGTGGTCTGGTTATGGGTATTATGGAAATGGCCCTGCACATTCCCCAGGGTCCGGGTCTGAAGTAACTGGATGGGGCAGGAGGTACCTGCGTTGGGCTGGTGACCTGCCATTTGTTCTAGGCCATGTAGAACTAAAACATCTCGTGAGCCTGATTAAATTAAACTACCCGCTGCCCACTTGGGAGGGTTTATTTTCTCCTGATCTTTTATCGTGTGGCTGTGCCTTAATATCTCCACTCACCAACCAAGAGACTCTAAACGTCCCCTCCCTGGCAGTTAGTAACCTAAGAACATAAGAATGGCCGCACTGGGTCAGACCAAAGGTCCACCTAGCCCAGTGTCGTGTCTTCTGACAATGGCCAATGCCAGGTGCCCCAGAGGGAATGAACAGAACTGAGCAATTATCAAGCGATCCATCCCTTGTCATCCAGTCCCAGCTTCTGGCAGTCAGAGGTTTAGGGACACCCAGAGCATGGGGTTGGATCCCTGACCATCTTGCCTAGTAGCCACTGATGGACCTGTCCTCCAGGAACTGATCTAATTCTTTTTTGCACCCAGTTATAACCTGTCTTGGGACGGACTCTTAACTGGTCACCCCCCATCTATCTTGAGGCCACCCCAGTTCCAGCCACCCAACAGCTGCTCTGTGCACAAGGAGGCTAATTTTGGGAGATCACAAATATCTTGGTGGTGTTTGACTCGGATGCCAGGCAGCCACTTTCTCCCTGACTCTTCTCCAGTGCCCCCGTCCCCTGAGGAGCTCTCCCACCCGACGGTGTACCCTACGGGACCTCCAGCAGGGGCGCTGGCTCTGCCCTATGCATGGCCACGTGCCGGCCTCCTCCCCAGTTCCTCGCAGGCCGAGCCTTTAGCAGAGCTCCCTTTGGCACGAGAGGAGTCACTAGTGCGGCTGAACAAACATCCAGCATCCCCGCTCCCACGTGGAACTGCAGTCCCAGTCCCTGGGCGGCTCCCACTCCACGTGGACCCAAGAGTTGAACTTGAGACTTTGGACGGTTCCCTAACTACTGAGTTTCAGCCAGTGTAGAGAACCAGCAGGGCAAGAGAGCAAACTCTTCTCTTCGTGCGCACACAGCATGTCCCTGCTGAAATCTATAACCCGCCTGTTGCTGTACTTGCAAAGTATTTGCACTAACAGAGCAGCGATGTAAGGTCCATGCAAAAGGAGGTTTCCTCTTTACCAGGAATTAATTTCTGCTCATTGTGTCATTTCTGGCTACGGTCCCATGAAGTGCTGTGTACAGGAGCTTAGAGAACCCGACCTTCAGGACGCGCTTGTGGGGAAAGCACAGTCAATGTGGAGGACTGAAGAGAGCCTGAATGTTGCACGCTCTTGGCTCTCTCCCTCTTTATGTTTGATCACTGAACACAGGCTCCAGGGGCCAGATTTTTAAAAGGATGTACCAGGCTTCTGAAAATCCCAGATCACAGAAATCCCCTTGGGAACTGCCAACTGATGTGCAAGACCACTTCTGCTCCTGCTTCCCTGCCCAGTCAGCTTAGGACTTCAGTGCCCTGCCTGGTTTGAGCCAGACCCGCTAGCCTGCTGCAAACCCAGACCCAGGTCTGAACCACGTCCCCTAACAGCTGTAGGCTTAACTGAAAGCAGCTTACAGAAGTGTTCCTGTCCTTGATGCTCAGAAGCCCAACTCCCAATGGGATCCAAACCCTGTTTTACCCTCTATAAAGCTTATCCAGGGTAAAGATAAAGACCTTCAAAAATCCAGCCCTACATGTCTTTGCTGACAGCAAATAGCTGCAAATCCCGCTGGCAGACATGTCTCTCCTTCCCCTCTGTGGCTGGTTCGATTTGCAGAAGTCAGTGGGAGCTGTGCTTTGTACATATGAAGTTCTATAAAACCACTAAAAGCACTGAAGAAAACTCAGGCCCTGGGCTTCTCAAGTCAGACACCCAAATGAGTGGATGTTTTGTCCTTACTCTCTGTGCCTCAGTTCCTCACCTGTAAAATAGGGATATTAACACCTCTCTGCCTCCCAGGGGTGCTGCGAAGAGAAGTGTGGGAATGTTTTTGAAGCACTTGGATATTATGGTGATGGGCACCCAGGAGGAAACAAACAGTTCTGTAGTCAGTGCAGAGTTTGAGGAGTGTCCAGTAACTAAAGCCTGGAGTCACACTTTGAAAACCTACCACAAAACAGATTTTTAATCTGAGTTATTTGCTTTCCTGACGTTTGACTGCTTGGCTTTGCAACCTTCACATTCTTAATGTAAAAGGTTTTTAAAAAGGGAGCTAGTCCAGCGGTTCTCAAACTGTGGGCTGGGACCCCAAAGTGGGGTCGCCAGGGCTGGCTTAGACTTGCTGGGGCCCAGGGAGGAAGCCCTGGGCACGGGGCTCAGGTTACAAGCCCCTGCCTGGACTTTGGCCCCCCTATCCGGTGCAGTGTGCCTCGGGCTTTGGCTTTGGCCCCTCCACCCAGGGCAGTGGGGCTCAGGCTTTGGTCCCCCCTTCCTGGGGGCATGTAGTAATTTTTATTGTCTTAAGGGGGTTGTGGTGCAATGAAGTTTGAGAACCCCTGAGCTAGTACAATCTGTTAGATACTTTGGGATCCATGAGGATGATGATATTGATCCAAGAATAAGTGCCCAGTCCAGAGCCTAAACCTCCTTTAAGGCCCCAGCTCAGGAAGGTCCTTACACATGCATGTGACCTTAAGCCTCACTGAAGTCAGTTACGACTTGTGCTGTGACTGAATGTGAACATGGTGACCCAGATGGGGATGCATCTTGCAGTCCCCAGCTCCAAAGGAGCCCTTTCTCCTTTAGGCACAGGGTCCTGTTATTTGTGTATCAGACTCTTCCAGACCGTGTATTTTTTGATACCTCATTTTATAAAATAACAAAGTTTGGTAGACAGAGCTACCAGAATGTAACTGTTGGTTCCTCGTGCAGGTTCTCTGCTGTCTGAGACACACCACAAAGGGGTGAGAGTTCTAGCATGTGTGTGTATTTCTCTGTGAGTTCATCAGGAAGAGAGAAAGGGATTGGTGATAAACAAAGCTAATGCCAAGTGCATCGCATGCCACACAGAACTAGCTGTCTGCAGAAATCTTACTGCATGTTACAGCAATAGGCAGACAAAAGAAGTGAGAGCGTGGGCATGTCTAGCTACAACGTAACCAAAACTAAGCTCAATTACAAACACAATTTAGTTTACCATAAACTTTTGAAATCTACAGTCAATCTGTGGAACTCTTTGCCAGAGGATGTTGTGAAGCCCAAGACTATAACAGGGTTCAAAAAAGAACTAGATAAATTCATGGAGGATAGATCCCTTAATGGCTGTTAGCCAGGATGGGCAGGGATGGTGTCCCTCGCCTCCGTTTGCCAGAAGCTGGGAATAAGCAACAGGGAAAGGATCACTTGATGATTCCTTGTTCTGCTCATTCCCTCTGGGGCACCTGGCACTGGCCACTGTCGGAAGACAGGACACTGGGCTCGATGGACCTTTGATCTGACCCAGTATGGCCGTTCTTATAAGTGCATGTACACGTAACAATCTCATTATCAGCTGCTGAAACTGCCCTAGGTGCAGCAGGCTAACATAAAAATGTCATTTTAATCATAACTTTGCATAGTCAGGGTGTGGGCGTTTATGTTAGACTTATCAATGAATGAATGCTAATCTATGTTTATTCTCACACAGACCCAGTGAGTGAAGCATGTTACCAGATCAGACACTTTGTTCGGGGCCATTCCGCTCTTATTTTAATGTGAGAAAATGTCTGGCAGTTACAGAACAGAAAGGTTTCTTACCCTCTCTGCCATTGACCATGTGTCTGTCTGTACTATTCTAGGCATCACTTTATGGGACCTGGAGACACTTCAAAATGATGTAGACGCAAAACCACAATCCAAGACTGAATTTCAGATTGTTGCATCTGACACCACGGAAGACAAGGCCTCTGCCCTCAGTGTCACAGCATCGCTGAAGGCCAGTTTCCTGCTTGGCCTGGTGGAAGTGGGTGGATCTGCAGAATATTTAAGTGATACCAAGACATCAAAACATCAAGCCCGTGTTTCTCTCCAGTACTCAACTACAACACAGTTTAAGCAGCTGACTATGAGCCATTTAGGGTACCATAATATCTCCTACCCTGACGTGTTTGACCAAGCCACGGCCACCCACGTGGTCACGGCTGTGCTGTACGGGGCACAGGCTTTCTTTGTCTTTGATCAGGACATTTCTTCATCTGAAAACATACAAGAGATACAGGGAAAACTCCAGGTTATCATAAAAAAGATACCCCAGGTTTCCATCGAAGGGGAAGGAGCTCTCAAAATGGATGACACAGAAAAAAAACAAGCTGAAAAACTTAGTTGTAAGTTTTATGGTGACTTTGCTCTTGAGAACAATCCATCTACTTACCAAGATGCCATGAAAACATACTCCACCCTCCCCAAGCTGCTGGGTGCCCAGGGGGAGAAGGCCGTGCCAGTGAGAGTCTGGCTGTACCCGCTGACCAAGCTGGATTCCAAAGCTGCTCAGCTGGTGCGTGAGATCAGCACAGAACTGATCTTTGACGTTCAAACCGCCCTGGAGCAACTGACAGAATTAGAGATGCGATGTAATGATGGGGGGAAGAATCCAATTGCCTCAACCTTCCCTGAAATCAAGAGGAAAATCCAGCAATTCAAAGATCTGTGTAAGCAACACAGACAGACTTTCCAGAAACAGCTAGCAGGAATCTTACCCTCCATCCGTGGAGGAGGAAAAGAGGAAGGGGCCCTGGTGGACATTTTAACCTACAAAAACCAATCACCATTCAACGCCCAGCAACTCAATGAATTTCTGGATAAAAAGGAACGAGAAATGACTTTCATCAATTCCTATCTTTCTGTCCTAGAGGATGTGGAAGTGGTGTCCTCCCGGAATAAACTGGATGAAATAGTACTTGACCCCATGAATGACTTTGTCGTCGCCTTTATGTTCACTTCATTACACGAAGAGGAGCCATATTTATCAGATTTAAAACTCTGCCTTCAGACCCAGTTTATGAAGAATACCCAAGATCCTGCATCAGCCAGTTCTGTCAGCGAGAAATCCAAACTGTGGTTTGAGGACAAAGAGAGAAACCAAAAAGCCCGAAAATCTGCAAAATCCATTTCAGACTTTGCCCGGGTCAATAAATCTCATGGGAAAACTCGATTCATTGTGGCCTCAGTCCCAGATGAGGACAATCCTGGAGCTTCAATTTACCTCTATGAAAATGGAGACCTGGTCAGCACTAACTATGAACTTCCATCGAAGCCTCTTTCTCTCCTGACAGATGGAGTCAGACATGACCATGTGCAGCTCACATTTAAACCAGCAGCCTTTGGGAGAAAGGAGATAACCGGCTATCGGGTGGAGCACAGAATGGTAGGGCAGGAGAACTGGATGGCTGTGGATACAAATGATAAAGAAGAGACATTCACAGTAACGGGACTCCGTCCAAACACCGAGTACCAGTTCCGATACGCTGCAGTGAGCAAACCAGGGCTCAGCGAGAGCAGTGACATGAGTGATCCTGTGAAGACTCTTCCCCCTACCAACCCCCCTGGAAAGCCAGTAACAGATACTTTAGAATCATCTGCCATCACCCTCACCTGGGAGTGTCCAAATATTACTGGAGATGGAGTTGTTATAAAGGAGTATAAGGTGGAATATAAAGAGCAGGCTGGCCGTACAAATCATAAGGAGAAAGTCAAATGGCTGGAACGAAGGACTGGAGAGAGAACAGAGTTCTGTACCATTGATGGATTGAGGCCTCAGACGCCCTACAGATTTCGAGTGTCGGCTGTGTGTGCAGATGGGGCTGTGAGCGACCCAAGTGAGGAGATGCTGATTTCAACACCAAAGGGGAAGGTATCAAAGAAGCAGCCACATCATTCCCTTAAGGAAAGTCCTGTGACAAGAGACAAGCAACCTCCAACATCACCAACAAAATCACAGACAATAACACACAATTTTGTGAAACGAGGGTCTCTGATAACAGAAGGGCCCCTGTCAATTTATACCCTTCCATTAGAGACGACACCATTAGGTCCTAATGCATCTTACATAAAGAACAGGATGGGAAAAGAAAACCTACAGATCACTAACAAAGTCATTATGGTTCTGGGAGCAACTGGGTCAGGAAAAACTACACTCATCAATGGAATGATCAACTATGTCCTGGGTGTGCAATGGGAAGAGGAATTCAGGTTCAAACTAATTCATGAAATTACAAACAGAAGCCAAGCCCAGAGCCAGACAACTGAAGTGACAGCCTACGAGATCAATTGCAAAGAGGACTTACGGGTCCCCTACTGCCTGACTATAATAGACACCCCGGGATTTGGCGACACCAGAGGGATAGATCAAGACAAAGAAATAACAAGGCAGATCCGAGAGTTTTTCTCCACCCCCGGGGCCATTGATCACATAGACGCCGTCTGCGTCATAGTTCAGGCCTCACTAGCTTGTTTGACACGTGCCCAGAGGTACGTGTTTGACTCCGTGCTCTCTATTTTTGGGAAGGATATAAAAGACAATATACAAATCCTGATCACCTTCGCGGACGGACAGACGCCCCCTGTTCTGGAGGCCATTAAGGAGTCTGATGTGCCATGTTCCCAAAATGCTGAGGGCATGCCCATTTATTTCAAATTCAATAACTCTGCTCTGTTTGCGAGCAATACTGGAGCTGATGAGGGCAGGTGTAATGTCGATGCAATGTTCTGGCACATGGGAGCCATGAGCATGAAGACATTTTTTGAGTCTCTAGGTAATTTAGAAACAAAAAGTTTAACATTGACAAAGGAAGTTCTCAGAGAGCGGAAGGAGCTGGAGACGGCCGTGCAAGGGCTGCAGCCGCAAATCAAAGCTGGCCTGACAAAGCTAGAAGAGCTAAGACAGACTGAGCGATCTCTGGAACAGCATCAGGGGGATATGGAGGCCAAAAAAGACTTTGAGTATGAGGTAGGGAAAACAGTGCCAGTGAAACTAGAGGTTGTTAAAGATTATTTAACAAACTGTCAGACTTGTCATTACACGTGCCACTATCCCTGTGGTCTTGCTGATGACAAACAGAAGAATAGGTGTTCTGCGATGGACAGGTCTGGACACTGCACTGTTTGCCCAGGTAAATGTCAGTGGAATGTTCACTTCAATCAAAAGTACAGGTGGGATTATAAGGTAGTAAAAGAGAAAGAGACCTATACACAACTGAAGGAAAAGTACGAGAAGGCATCGGGTGAGGTGATGACGACTGAAAAGATATTTGAGCAGCTTTTTCTGGACTACACAGAAGTAGAAGATATAGTGCTAGAGCTTATTGAGAGATCATCTCTCAGCCTCCAACGCCTGCAAGAAATTGCCTTAAAACCAAACCCACTGTCCACTCCGGACTACATTGACCGGATGATCATGTCAGAAGAACAGGAAGCAAAGCCTGGGTACCAGGAACGCATAAAATCACTGAGTAAAGTGAGAGAAACAGCTGTGATAAAAACCAAGACCGCCAATAACGAGGAATTGCTGCCCATAGAGTTGGAAATATATAGGAAGCGTAGTCAAAAGCGATCTAGATTTCAACGAATGTTTGATGCAGTAAAACACTTGTTTAAATAATAACGATGATAATATTTAGAGCTTATTACATTTTTCAGGCCTGATTCTCCATTGCATTGCACCTTGTGTTGTCACTTACAGATCTGCATAGTGGGTTCAAATTGTATGTCAACTGCAGCCAGGTCAGAATGGGATCCACTCTGCTCACATGTAAACACCACAAGGTGCAGGGTAAGGAGGAAATCAATCATTTCATCTTTAAATTGATACACAAACAGGAACTTTAAGAAACCTCAACCCAACCTTTAAATCTGAAATTCATATCTGAACCAGAAAGTGGATGCATTTTTTGGCCAAGGCCACAGAGCCAAGTTCATCCTTAGTGAATCTCCACTAAGTTAGGTTTCAGAGTAGCAGCCGTGTTAGTCTGTATTTGCAAAAAGAAAAGGACTTGTGGCACCTTAGAGACTAACTCATTGGTTAGTCTCTAAGGTGCCACAAGTCCTCCTTTTCTTTCCACTAAGTTAGAACAAGATCCATTTTCAGTTCTCCACTCATTCCCAGGATGAGTTCCAGCAGATCGAAGTCTCTTTTAAATGCTTGAAAAATGCAGCACTTCCAACAGCACCCATAGACGTTAATGGGAATAGCTGCCTCTCCCAACTTGAAAATCAGGCCACTCATTTTAAAACACTAGTCTGGGACTTGGGAGAACTGGGTTCAATTCCCAGCTCTGCAACAGATACCCTGTGTGACCTTGGGCAAGTTCCTTAGGCCCAGATCCTCAAAGGTATTTAGACTCCTAACTTCCATTGATTTCATGGTGACCATTGATTTCAGTGGAACTTAGGACCCAAATACTTTTGAGGATCTGAGCTTTAGTCTCTCTGTGCCTCAGTTCCCCACCTGTATAACAGAGATAATAGCACTTCTCTGCTTCACAGAGGTGTATTTATCCTCACCACATTAAAAACTGGGTGCTCAGATACTCTGGTGCTTAACTTTAGGCACCTACCTGTTTCAAAATCTTGGCCAATCTCTGTAACACAGATAGGCCCCCCACTTCTGACTTTGATGAGGGTTCCTTTGTTCCCTACAGAGTCCAGGCTTCCCTCTGGGTAAAGAAACAGGTTTTTATTTTCAAAAACTGTACGATAAGAGAAAGGTTTCTACGCAGAGGAAAATATTCGTGAACTGTCTTTGATTTAGCAAACCTGAAATATAGTTTGAGAGTTTTTCAGAATCTCAGAATATGTGACGGTCATTCCAGTGCAAGGCTCTGCCCCTCCAAGGCCCTGCTGGTTTCTCCCAATAGGTACCACTTTTTTTTTTAAACTACACACCTGCTCTCGTTCACCTTCTTTTTAGGATTTACCTTCCCTGACACTCCAAATCTTTCCTTATTTTTTGCTGGCTTCCTTTCTCTCTGTATCCTATGTCCTCCTGAATTTTGCAACATGTTCTTTTGTTTTCTCTTTCTCCTTTTTCTCACTTGTTTTCAGTTCCTCAGATCTGCTCCCTCCAACCTTGGCGTAGCCCAAAAAGATTTTTTAGGGGCCTCAAAGTTCTCTCCTGCTTCTAGTTCTTCCCTTCCAGCTGCCCCTGCAAAATCACTTCTGCTGTATTTGCGTCCCCAGTCTACATTTCTCCTCCCACCCACTCCCGTACAACTCTTTTGCCCTACTCCAGTCTAGGTCTCTTCCAGGGCCGGATTAACGCAGGGGCTTTAGGGGCTGCAGCCCAGGCCCTCAGGCTAAGGGTTTGGCCCACAAAAATAAAGGGCAGGCTGCCTGCATGCTGCGGCCACAAGCCGCACCTGGAAGCGACCGGCTGCTGGCACTTCTCAGTCTGCGCCCCCTGGCGGGGGGTAGGCGGCTCCACGTTCTGCCCCCACCCCCACCCCCAACACCATCCCCACAGCTCCCATTGGCTGGGAAGGGGGAAGGGGGCGGTGCTTGCCGGAACTGGCAATGCATGGAGACACACTGTCCCCCTTCCCCCAGGGACGCACACAGACGTGCCAGCAGCCGGCCACTTCCGGGAGTCGTGTGGGGCCATGGCATGCAGGCAGCCTGCCTGAGCCCTGCTGCACCGCCGGCCGGGAGCTGCCTGTGGTAAGCGCCCCCAGTCAGAGCCTGCACCTTGCACTCCCTCCCGCACCCCAACCCCCTGCCCCAGATCAGAACCCCCTCCTGCAGCCAAACTCCCTCCCAGACCCCACATGAGGGGATGAGTTGCTGCTGCCTTCTGGTGGCATGAAGAAGGTGCTGCAGTGTTTGTAAGGTGGCAATGCTAGACCTGGCAGCTGAGAAGGTGAACAGATGTCCAGAGCTTCTCTGGAAACCATGGAGAAAAACCTAGTGTCCTTAGGCACTTCAAACCAGGAAGGGCCTGGCAAGCCAGGGCACCTAGATGTGTCAGTCCTTCCTGTGCAGATGTGAACAGTGATTAATGTTTTTAATGTTTGCCCCAAAATAATCCCTAGAGCAGATCCTTTAGAAAAACATCCAACCTTGATTTAAAAATTGTCAGTGATGGAGAATCCACCACAACCCTTGGTAAATTGCTCCAGTGGTTAATTATCCTCACCATGAAACATTTACACCTTACTTCCAGTCTGAATTTGTCTCGCTTCAAATTCCAGCCATTGAATGTTAGACCTTTCTCTGCTTGATTGAAAAGCCTGTTGTCAAACATTTGTTCCCCATGTAGGTACTTACAGACTTTCGTTAAGTCACCCCTTCATCTTCTCTGTTAAACTGAATAGTTCTGAGTGTTGCTGCAGCCGTGTTGGTCCCAGGATATAGAGAGACAAGGTGGGGGAGGTGATGTCTTTTACTGGACCAACTTCTGTTGGTGAGAGACGAGCTTTCGAGCTTACACAGAGCTCTTCTTCTGGTCTCTCCAAAGAATGAACAGAGGCAGTGAAAGAAGATGTCAGTGGCACAGGTCTGTTTCTAACAAATGGCCGGAAGTGTCACTTCACATGTCAGAGGACTGGTGCATATGCTGATGATAACAACAAGTACCATTGTTCGGCTGTGAGCGGTTCTGGAAATTGCAGGGTTTGCCCTGGTAAATGTGTGTGTGGAACACTCGCTTCAACCAGAAGTACAAATTCAGATGTGAAGTCAGAAAAGAGCCGATGCAGAGCTGCAGGGAAAGTACAAAAAGGCCCTCTGGTGAGGGGAGGACGAGAGAGAAGGGTCTCGAGGGGCTGTGAGAGGAACACGCTGAAGTAGAAGTGACAATGCTAGAGCTTATTGAGAGACCAACTCTCAGCCTCCAACGCCTGCGAGAAATTGCCTTAAACCCAACCTGCTGCCCACTCCGGACTACACTGCCCTGCTGATCATGTCAGAAGAGCAGAAAGTGAAGCCTGGGTACCAGGAACGCGTAAAATCGCTGAAGGAGGAGACAGATCAGGCTGTGATGATAACCAAGATTGCCAATAAAGAGGACTTGCTGCCCGCAGAGATGGAAAAGCACAGGGAGCATGAAACACAAGAGACGGGAATTAGGAAAGGAAACGGGCACCTTAAAGAAGGGTGCGATGCGATAGCAAACTGGTGGCCTGATGGAAAATAGCCTACAGTGAATCCCCTCACACCTGAAACATGAAAGCCTGTAAAACAAACACACTTTTCAGCTTTTCTTCAGGAATGGGGACTTCTGCTATTTTTACAGTCCAGCTGTATAAATCTTTGGAAAATGGATCTTTATGTCATCGATTTTAAAGCCAGAAGTGCCCATTAGATCAGGGGTTCTCAAACTTTTTTTTTTTTTTAAACTGGGCCGCCCTTTGAAAATATTTCAGGCTGTGATGACTCCTCCCCCCGGCAACCGGCCGGCGCCACTCTCCGGCCACCCAGCTCCGAAGGCAGCCCTGCCTCCAGCAGCAGCACCGAAGGAAGGGTGGCCTGGTCTGGGACAACCTTCCGAGCAAGGTGCCCGGCCAGCAGCCACCGCTCTCACAGCCTCCCCCACGATAGCCTTGCAACCCCCACCCCCAGTCTGAGAAATGCTGCATTAGATCATCTACTCTGATTTCTGTATAAGATAGGCAGGAGAATCCCCCGCCCAGTTACTCTTGTACTGAGCCCAATAATTCGCATTTGACTAAAACATCTTCCAGAAAGGCGCCAGTCTGGACTTGGAGATGTCAAGAGATGGAGACTCCACCACTTCCCTAGGCAGCCTGTTCCCATGGTTAATCACCCTCCCTGTTGAACATTTGTGCCTTAATTGTAATGTGAATTGGTCTCACTTTAACTTCCACCCATTGATTCCTTTTCTGCCTTTCTCTGTTAGATTAAAGAGCCTTTAGCACCCCGTATTTTCCCTGTGAAGGTCCTTATATGCTGCAAACATCTCCCAGTTTTCTTTTTGGTAAACTAAACAGATCAGTCTCCTTAAGTGTCTCACTGTAATAAGGCATTTTTGAAATTCCTTTTGCAAAGCCCATGGCTTGGTCTACACTTAAAAGTTATGTCAGCATAGCTCTGTCGATGGGGGGAGGGGTGAAAAAACTCACACCCCTGACTAATATAGCCATGCTGACAAAACCCCCCATGCCGACGCAGTGATGTTGACAGAAGAGCACTTCTGTCGACCTAGCTAATGTTGATCGGAGAGGTGATGCTCCCACACTGACAGAAAAGCTCCCTCTCCTGGTGTAAGCTGTGTCTACACTAGAGGGCTATGCCAGAAGAGGCTCTGTAGTGTAGACATAGCCTGTGTCGTTTGCTTCAATTATCACGTCTCCCTTGAGGGGTACCTGTAAACCAGGGTACCTAGGAGGCTGGAGCTCTGGAAAAGAGTGTGCTTACACTCCTGGGAGTCTGGAGGAGCCAGTACAGTCCTAGTCTAAGGGCCTATGTCGTTGGATTGCCGAGTCTCAGCTCTCAGAAGAGGGCATTAGACAGAAACCCACAGCTAGAATCAGTGCTTGGACCTTGTTCAGACTCAGGAAGCTTAAAAACCCAGGAGTCCAGTGTGCAGGATCCAAATGAAGAACCTGGTGAGCGTCCAGCAGGGGCAGCTTGACCAGGGCTGTTACAACACCCAAATCCATTTCAGGGTCACAACCTTCCAGGATACAGTCCCCCTTTCTGTCGGTAGACACTGCATTATCTGTGCCTAGTAACATAGCTTTGCTTTTGGCTGTACGAAAACACATTTTGTTTGATTGGGCCCAGCTCTCCAAGAAATTCAGATCTCTCTGTACAACTTCCCTGTCCTCAGCATTATGTACCCCTTTGCCAATGTTTGTCATGGGCAGATTTTATCAGCAGTGATTTTATATTTGCTTCCAGATCATTGCTAAAAATATTAAATGGTGTCAGGCCTAAAACCAATCCCCTTTGGGACCTCACTAGAAACACCTCTCTTCAATAAAGATTCCACATTGACAACTTGCTTTTGTGGAGCTTGGAGTCTCCCACATCCTGAGTGGGTCCCCTAACCACTGGGCTAAATGATATAAGGAAGTCTTCCCCATTACCCCTGCTCCCTCCCCTGGCAGTTTTGTGCAGAATGTAGCACATACCTAACTCATTCTCACAAAACGTGGCTTAGGCACCAAGCCACCTTACTCTAGGAGAGGAGCTCCCAGGTTTGAATTGCTGGCCGAGATAGAGGTCTCCATGCAGCCTGGACTTAGCTGCCTATCTCTGTGAGAAGGGCAGGGCTCTTATCAGTGTAGCCAATTAGTTCATTTTATCATTCATTTATTGTGTGCTATGATTAACTCATATGTTATGTCATATACAATCACTGTATTCGAAATAGAGTTCAGTTGTCGGATCACAGAGGTATAAGACTGATAACTATTTAGACATAATAAATATGCATTAGGTATATAAGTAAAGCAAGGCTGAAATGCAAGACCTACAGGCTGAGGCTTGTAAGATATCAGCTTAGCCGTACTAGGCCATAGGCTTAAGAGATGCTTCACGTAAGCACATGATCAAAGAGTGACCCTGTGATGGGTTATCACCCCTGGGATGCAGTCTGGGAGCTGTGAGGACTGCGCCCCTCTAAGACACACAACAGGGTGGGGAACACAGCCAGCCGTACACAGGCCTTGTTATCACCCAATATAACAGCCAGTGGCACCACTCACCCAAACTGGGGTATCTGAGTGCAACCAGCAGACACCTGCCAATCTCCCAGCTCCACAGGCATGCGCACCCCCTTTGGGGTATAAACCCCAAACTGTACTGTCTTGCACTGCACAGAAATCTGAACAAAGTAAGCTCATAAAGTTCGCCCCTCCCTCAATGTGGAGAGGAAATGCCACAGCCTTGAGCCAAGATTTCCAAGCACTTCACTCCAGATTTGCTGGTTTAGATAAAGCGTAAAACAAGTTTATTAACTACAAAAAGATAGATTTTAAGTGATTATAAGTGATAGCAAACGGATCAAAGCAGATTACCTAGCAAATAAACAAACATGCAAACTAAGCCTAACATACTAGAAGGATGGGATTTGAATGAGCAATTCCTCACCCTGGCTGATGATACAGGCAGGCTTGCAGCTTCTCAAGGCACAAGTTGCATTTGTTTTGCAGCTTGGGATCCCTCCCCCCTTTCCAAGTCCTTTTTCTCTGGAGCTTCTCGCAAGTGTTTAGTTGTGGAGGAGTGAAGAACAACAGATGATGTTACTCCCTGCTTTATAGAGCCTTAGCCTATAGTGGGAACCCTTTGTTCTCTAAACAGTTCCCAGCCCAGTCTCTGGAAAACTACAGGCATTCAAGATGGAGTTTCGTGTCATGTGGCCTGGTCACATGCCCTTGCAGACCTTACTGAGTCATAGCAGCCATTACCCACAGGCTGTCTGAGCGTCCTCAGGAAGGCTCACTGGGTGGGGGCTAAGCTTCTCCTAAGTCCTACTGTTTTTCCTAATGGGCCATTACCCTGCATGAGCCCTTCACCACCAGCTATTTAGACTGGAAGCATCTTGCCTAGTGGGTGTCACCCAGCTGTGGCTACATGTGAAATACAGATACATAGTCAATATTCATGTCTTCAGATTCAAAAATGATACATGCATACAAATAGTATAATTATATTCAGCAAATCATAACTTTTCCAGTGACACCCTACATGTCCCATCTTATACAGACTGCATCATAATTATGTCATAATCATATTACTATGACAAATATGGGGTGTAGTGTCACAGACCCTAGGCCACAAGACTACTGGAGAGATGTGCCTACAGGTGATGTTGTGAAAAATTGATCGCAACGTACTGTTTGAGATCATGAGATACCTTGTTGTAACATCTTTTCAAACACAGGTCCTGACCGTAGGGTACGTGTTATGTGTAGATGCTAATGAAAATAAGAACTACAAACAACCTATGAAAAACAAAGCACCCCAATATTCATGGGGTGCAGAAATACAAAGAAGGAAAAAGAGGGTTGACATGTTTATGCACATGTGTTGAGTGTTAACTGTAGTCCAAATTACAATATAGAAGAGGGCTCCCAATTGGGTAAAATGGGTTACCTTATGGGAAAACTCCAGCAGCAACCATTCTTCTATTGATGTTCAATGGGTGAGGAATCCATCAGATGCTAAGACTAGCTTTAAGGATGTGACTGTGACTGTATTTATAACTTGGGCATGGGTACACTTGGGATTTATATATGCTTGAATAATTGTAACCTTGCTTGTGACTCTAAGAAAACGTGTGATACAGACTAAACATGGTGCTTGTGTGTGTGTGTGTCACTCTCCATGGTCTTCCTGTGCTCCGAGAGGCTCTAAATCTGAAGCAGGTAGCAGAGGTGACTGTCCCTCTGTTCAGCTTGACACTGTGGCAACCAGAGCCGGACCCAGGGTGATGTAATACCCCATTACTAAATTCAATTTAAATAAAATAAAAGGCTACATCAGCATCTCCCATTGGTTAGCTCAGGGGGCTCCCCGCCTAGCACACTGGCTTTTGTAGCTCTCACTCTTGGGCAGCTCTCTCTCGCTCTCCCCACCCATTATACAGTGCAATACTTTTTGTATTAGAAAATGATAATCTATAAATAGAAACTGATGATGTTTTACTCTGGCTGAATGAACCCTCTCAGGCAGCTCCTCTTTGGACAGGACCAGTTCCCCAGAGCAGTGTGACACAAAGCTTTGGAAAAACTTCCTTTCCTGGAGACTCAGGGGGCTGCAGTTTGTGTCCTGACACACTGGGTCCATGTGCTCTTAAGCATCCCATGGTCTGGGTAGGCTGCAGCTCTCTCTTTCTTTGCCTCTCTGGCACATTGTCTGTTACCTCTTCACAGAAATGGGGCCACATGGCCCAGCTGTCCAGGCACCCCACCCCCATCTTCCCAGTAACTTCAGCGCACCCTTTCCCAGAGCTCCAGCCTGGTGGGTGCTCAGTGTTCACAAGTCACCTCTCCAAAGACAGATGATAGTTGAAAGCAAAGAGACGCAGGCTTTGTGAGGGTTCCCAAAACACTCTCACTCTTTACTGTATCTAGCACAAGAACTACACAGATCTAGACAAAGTAATAAACACGTCTATACACACTTCCCTGCCTCAGCTTCCTCACCACTCTGGAGCAATTTTGAGCTTAGACCAGAGTCCTCTAAGGAGTCCAGGATCCTTCCTCTCCTCCTGCACATGGCTTCCCCTCTGGAGCAGGGAGTCTCTCAAGTCTCTTCTCTCTTTCAAATGGCCAGTGAGAGAGACTTTCTTTCATAACCTCCAGCCCCATTTGCCAGGTGACTCTCTGATCACCATAATTAGGTGATCAAAGCACCCCCCCACACACACACACACACTAAGTGATCTCTTGCTTAGGTTACCACCCTCCCCCGTCACACAGATAGCTACCACCCAGGGCAAGGCAGTCTTTCTAGTCTGAAGTTCGCACTTGAAAGACTGGCTTGCCCTGGGTGGTAGCTATCTGTGTAATGGGTCGAGACTCCTGGCATGTCATTTGAGCTGCTTAGACACCACTGAGCCTCCCTTCTCTGCCAGCCTGGGCCCCCCTATTACCTGGTCTTGCTGAGCCAGGCTCTCCAGCTTCCTCCAGCCAAGGACACAGGCAGGGCTGCATCCAGCTGCAGAAGTACAGACACTGAGAACAGATCTGGGATTTACTCCAGCACCTAGGCGTTTACCCCCCTTGGGGTACGAACCCAAATTTAAATGAAGTTTGCCTCTTTCCTCAATGTGAAAGAAGATCTACACGGCCTCTTGCCAGCCTCTAGGAAATTCACAGCTACAGTGCAGGCCGGCAGAGTTCACCCTGGCACGTCCTTCTTAAGGGGAGACTCTTTCACAGCATCACAGAAACATGGGGCTGGAAGGGCCCTCGAGGGGTCATCAGTCCTGCCCCTACGCTGAGGCAGGGCCAAGGTAACCCAAACCAGGCCTGACCAGGGTTTGTCCAACCTGTTCTTAAGCCCCTGCAGTGACAGGTGATGCTCTGGGGTTCACCCAGCCCAGTGAGGGGTTGTCACCCCGCCCTGTAACCCTGAGTGCGTCTGCACTGTGCAGCTTTGGCTCAGCGCCCTGGCACCAACAACCTGTTCACAGCACAGTGCCCTCACCCTGGCGTCTGCCAGCCTGGTTACTCCTGTCAGGGCGACACCGGCCGCCCTTCCAGCCCTGAGTCTCCCCAGCACGGTCTCTCCCGCAGAGTCCAAACCCCCTGCCTGGACCTCCCAGCAGTTCTCAGGCTGTCTGCCTCCAGAGAGAGCTGCTCCCCCACGCCGGCTGGCTGCGTTGGGGCTGGGGGGTTAACCCTGTAGTGTTTGCAATGAAACAAGGGCACCTGTATGAACAAAGAACAGACCCGTGAGCAATTTCAAGTGAGAGAGAAAGGGAGAGGAAAGATTACAAAGAAAACAAACCAAACACACTCTCTAGTGGCTAAAACTGCATTCTAGCAAGTTACAATCTTTGCCTCAGGAGGCTCACAGAGGTGTGAGCTGCTCCATTCCTATCCATGGATGTTCCCATCCCCTCCCCCGTATCAGTGCCGGAGTGCCTGTGCCATGCATCGAGTATGCCTGTTCTCAGCTCCCCACTCCCATCTCAGGGCTCAGTGCCTGGGGGATGCATCAGCCATACCTGTTCTTTGTGCCCAGTAAAGATCAGATCCATCATGCCTTCTGATGCTGGGCAGGAACTCAGTGAGTCTCTCCCAGTGGAGAACTGATTCATCAGTGCTGGGACACTGGTGTCTCTCTGGTGTCATTTTCAGTTTGGCAGCCAGTCCTTCCCAGGTCAGCCCAGCACCACACCATACCCCAGACAAAGCACTGCCCAGGAAAGGGTGCCAGGGTAGGAATTGGGAGGGGGGCTGCTGAATGGCTTTGGGGTACACATGTGGGGTGTTGAACTTCCTCAATATTGCACACGCGACTCCACTTTTTACTTTCAGCCTAAATCAGGATAAAGAGTTGAAATATCAAAACTTTTCACTGAATGAAAAGTTCAGCAAAGAAAGATAACAATCATCAGCTATGTTAAGGGTTGTTACAAAGAGCATGGTGATCAATTTTTCTCTTTCTACACTAAAGGTAGGAGAAGAAGCAAAGGGCTTAATCTCCAGCAACAGAGATTTAGGTTGGATATTAGGAAAAACTTTCTAACTATAAGGGTAGTTAAACTCTGGAACAGGCTTACAGGAGGCTGGAACAGGCTTTCACAGGAGGTTGTGAAATTCTGATCACTGGAGGCTTTTAAGAACAGCTCGGATAAACACCTGTTGGGGATGGTCTAGGTTTTCTTGGCCCTGCCTCAGCACAGGGGTGGGCTAGATGACCTCTCGAGGCCCCTTCCAGCTCTACATGTGTATGATTCTATAGCAATATCCCCAAGCTGAAATATTTTGGTTTGTTGAACTGATTCAAAAATGTGTCATTCTGAATCAGTTCCACATTAAATCACATTTGCCCCTGGAACTGCATGGGAGTTGTAGTCTGGATACCTCATGCCCCCATTCTCCCCAATGGATTGGTCTCCCTGGCCAGATTACATCATGGGAGATGTAGTCCGACTGTCTGCCCAGGAAGCCTGGCCATGGGTGCATGAAACACCAAAATGACAACTCCTATAAGGCAATATGGCCCCACAGGGATATGCCGCTTAATGGTGAACTGATTCACACAGCCAGGCCGAACAGCGACATCTACTTCCTGAGCAGATGGAAGACACAAAACATCATCTCCATGGACACACCATCTATAACCCCCTAGGCACTACAAACAGCTCTAAATATGCTGAATATCTCTGCAGGAGGACCTCAGAAAACCTGAGCAACCATCTAACTCTCAATTGCCCACTTCATTTTAAGTGGTCTCCTACTGCATGTGTGAACCTTTTATGCTTAACAATTAGGGCTGTCGATTAATCGCAGTTAACTCACACGATTAACTCAAAATATTAATCACAATTTTAAAAATTAATTGCAGTTAATCACAGTTTTAATCGCACTGTTAAATGATAGACTACCAATTGAAATTTATTAAATATTTGTGGATGTTTTTCTACATTTTCAAATATATTGATTTCAATTACAACAAACAATACAAAGTGTACAGTGCTCACTTTATATTATTATATTCTATTACAAATATTTACACTGTAAAAATGATAAAAGAAATAGTTTTTTTCAATTCACCTCATACAAGTACTATAGTGCAATCTTTTTATTGTGAAAGTGCAACTTACAAATGTAGATTTTTTTTGTTACATAACTGCACTCAAAAAAAAAAAACAATGTAAAACTTTAGAGCCCACAAGTCCACTCAGTCCTACTTCTTATTCAGCCAATTGCTCAGACAAACAAGTTTGTTTACATTTACAGGTCATAATGGCGCCCGCTTTTTATTTACAATGACAGGTTTCAGAGTAACAGCCGTGTTAATCTGTATTTGCAAAAAGAAAAGGAGTACTTGTGGCACCTTAGAGACTAACCAATTTATTTGAGCATAAGCTTTCGTGAGCTACAGCTCACTTCATCGGATGCATACCGTGAGCTGTAGCTCACAAAGCTCATGCTCAAATAAATTGATTAGTCTCTAAGGTGCCACAAGTACTCCTTTTCTTTTTATTTACAATGTCACCTGAAAGTGAGAACAGGTGTTCGCATGGCACTTTTGTAGCCAGCATTGCCAGGTATTTGTGTGCCAGATATGCTAAACATTCGTATGCCCCTTCATGCTTCGGCCACCATTCCAGAGAACATGCTTCCATGTTGATGATGCTTGTTAAGAGAATAATGTGTTAATTAAATTTATGACTGAACTCCTTGTGGGGAGAGTTGTATGTCTCCAGCTCTGTTTTACTTGCATTCTGCAATATATTTCATGTTATAGCAGTCTCAGATGATGACCCAGTATATGTTGTTCATTTTAACAACACTTTCATTGCAGATTTGACAAAACATAAAGAAGGTACCAATGTGAAATTTCTAAAGATAGCTACAGCAGTTGACCCAAGGTTTAAGAATATGAAGTGCCTTCCAAAATCTGAGTGGGACAAGATGTGGAGCATGCTTCCAGAAGTCTTAAAAGGGTAACACTCCAATGCGGAAACTACAGAACCCGAACAACCCAAAAAGCAAATCAAACTTCTGTTGGTGGCATCTGACTCAGATAATGAAAATGAACATGCGTCGGTTTGCACTGCTTTGGATCATTATCAAGCAGAACCCGTCATCAGCATGGACACTGGAATGGTGGCTGAAGAATGAATCATAAAATCATAGAACTGGAAGGGACCTTGAGAGATCATCTAGTCCAGTCCCCTGCACTTAAGGCAGGACTAAGTATTGTCTAGACCATCCCTGACAGGTGTTTGTCCAACCTGCTCTTAAAAATCTTCAGTGATGGAAATTCCACAACCTCCCTGGGCAATTCATTCCCGTGCTTAACCACTCTGACAGTTAGGAAGTTTTTCCTAATGTCAAACCTAAACCGCCCTGGCTGCAATTTAAGCCCATTGCTTCTTGTCCTGTCCTCAGAGGTTAAGAAGAACTATTTTTCTCCCTCCTCCTTGTAACAACCTTTTATGTACTTGAAAACTGTTATCATGTCCCCCCCTCAGTCTTCTCTTCTCCAGACTAAACAAACCCAATTTTTTCAATCTTCCCTCATAGGTCATGTTTTCTAGACCTTTAATCATTTTTGTTGCTCTTCTCTGGACTTTCTCCCAACTGTCCACATCTTTACTGAAATGTGGTGCCCAGAACTGGACACAGTACTCCAGGTGAGGCCTAATCAGTGCAGAGTAGAGCGAAAGAATTACTTCTCGTGTCTTGCTTACAATACTCATGCTAATGCATCCCAGAATTATGTTCCCTTTTTTTGCAACAGTGTTACACTGTTCACTCATATTTAACTTGTGATCCACTATGACCCCTAGATCCCTTTCCACAGTACTGCTTCCTAGGCAGTCATTTCCCATTTTGTATGTGTGCAACTGATCGTTCCTTCCTAAGTAGAGTACTTTGCATTTGTTCTTATTGAATTTCATCCTATTTACTTCAGAGCATTTCTCCAGTTTGTCCAGATCATTTTGAATTTTAATCCTATCCTTCAAAGCACTTGCAGCCCCTCCCAGCTTGGTATTGTCCACAAACTTTATAAGTGTACTCTCTATGCCATTATCTAAATCATTGATGAAGATATTGAACGGAACCGGACCCAGAACCAATCCCTCCGGGATCCCATTCATTATGCCCTTCCAACATGACTGTGAACCACTGATAACTACTCCCTGGGAACGATTTTCCAACCAGTTTTGCACCCACCTTATAGTAGCTCCATCTAGGTTGTATTTCCCTAGTTTGTTTATGAGAAGGTCATGAGAGACAGTATCAAAAGCCTTACTAAAGTCAAGATATACCACATCTACTGCTTCCCACCCCTCCATCCACAAGGCTTGTTACCCTGTAAAAGAAAGGTATCAGGTTGGTTTGACACGATTTGTTCTTGACAAATCCATGCTACTGTTGCTTATCACCTTATTATCTTCTAGGTGTTTGCAAATTGATTTCTTAATTATTTGCTCCATTATCTTTCCGGGTACAGAAGTTAAGCTGACTGGTCTGCAATTCCACGGGTTGTCCTTATTTCCCTTTTTATAGATGGGCACTATACTTGCCCTTTTCCTGTCTTCTGGAATGTCTCCCATCTTTCATGACTTTTCAAGGATAATTGCTAATGGCTTAGATATCTCCTCAGTCAGCTCCTTGAGTAGTCTAGGATGCATTTCATCAGGCCGTGGTGATTTGAAGACATCTAACTTGTCTAAGTAATTTTTGACTTGTTCTTTCCCTATTTTAGGGCATGGCTACACTGAAAACTTCAAAGCATTCCCAGCCTGTCCACACTAGCACTTTAAAGCACTCTGACTTGCTGTGCTCAGGGGGATGATTTTTCACCCCCCTGAGCCAGCAAGTTAGAGCGCTATAAAATGTAAGTGTAGCCAAGCCCTTAGACTCTAATCCTACCTCATTTTCACTGGCATTCACTATGTTAGATGTCCAATCACCACCAACCTTCTTGGTGAAAACCAAAACAAAGAAGTTATTAAGCACCTCTGCCATTTCCACATTTTTTGTTATTGTCTTTTCCCCCTCATTGAGTAACGAGTCTACTCTGTCCTTGGTGTTCCTCTTGCTTCTAATGTATTTGTAGAATGTTTTCTTGTTTCCTTTTATGTCCCTAGCTAGTTTGATTTTGATTTGTGCCTTGGCTTTTCTAATTTTGTCCCTACATGAAGGAACATATGAATCTTTAGTGCATCTGGCATGTAAATATCTTGTGACGCTGGCTACAACATTGCCATGCAAATGCCTGTTCTCACTTTCAGGTGATATTGTAAACAAGAAGTGGGCAACATCATCTCCTGCAAATATAAACAAACTTGTTTGTCTGAGTGATTGGCTGAACAAGAAGTAGGACTGAGTGGACTTGTAGGCTCTAAAGATTTACATTGTTTTATTTTTAGTGCAGTTATATTTTGTACGTAATTCTACATTTGTAAGTTCAACTTTCATGATAAAGAGGTTGCACTACTGTACTTCTATCAGGTGAACTGAAAAATACCATTTCTTTTGTTTTTTACAGTGCAAATATTTGTAATAAAAATAAATATGAAGTGAGCACTGAACACTTTGTATTCTGTGTTGTAATTGAAATCAGTATATTTGAAAATTTAGAAAACATCCAAAAATATTTAAATACATGGTATTCTATTATTGTTTAACAGCACGATTAATTTTTTTAATCACTTGACAGCCCTATTAACAATCTGTCCCTACTTGTATTTAGCTTAGACACTCTTGTTACTTTCCCCAGACAGGAAGTAGAGCTCTGTGAAGCCTGAAAGCTGCTCTCTTTCACCAACTTCCAATAAAAGATATTACCTCACCACGGTGTCTCTCTAATCTCCTCGGACTGACACAGCTCCATCTACACTGCATACAACTATGGTAAGTATTTTGGATCAGTTCAACACAAGTTATTTTAGGGGGGCCTATGTCTTAGGAACAACTTGCTCAAATGACCGCAAATCTGGCTCATTAAATCTACCCCAGTGAATCACACACATTTTCAAGGCTTTATGGGTTTCCATATGGATTGTAGAACACTTAGAAAAAATCAATTGTTAAACAATAAGCTTGTCTCAACCTTAATTACTGTGGTGCACCACACCACTGTCATAATGATAGTTTTATAGATGCCAGGATAGAGTATGCAAATGAGTCTTTTATGATATATTTACATAACATTGTTATAAACTTTGTTTAGTGACAGATAAGATTGCATTCGCTCCAGCAGCATAGATGTGGAGAAGAGTGTTAAACCAGCAGGTCGGCAGGGTAAAGGACGGGAAGGGAGATGGGAAAGGGCCTTGGTGTGGATTTGTGTGGCCCAAACCAAAGGTTTATGGCATCGTATCAAAGAGGGGAATCATGTGACCATTTCTATACTGTATGATCCTCTTAGACACAGGGCCCTGCGGGGGAGGCTGCCCCACTATAGCAAGGTCCCTTTGTCCGTATCTGAGCACGCGATGTCTCTGCACACTCAGGCCATGCCTCCACTCCAAACTCTGGTTGAGGCAAGTTACGTCAGTGTGCAGCCAGCCAAGTTTGTATATTGCTTGGGCGCGTATGTAACCCACACATCTCCTGGGTTCTGTCCCAGCTCGTGGCACTGAGACCACTTAGAGAGAGAGAGAAAATGAGTCTGCTCTCCAGCCTGAGCTAGCAGCCAGCTGGCTTTTAGCTCATGCTGTAGAGGCTCATGCACCAAGGTCACCAGTTCGATCCCGCCCAACGATGACCGGGGTCTGTCGGAGTTATACGTACGTACTTGGCTGCTTGCGTCAGCGCTGTGCGCATTCAGCAGGGGTGCTTTTGTCACTAAGAAGTGAGATGCACCACGGTATCCCAATGTGCCCCATGGTGCCATCCGGCACAACGATTTTGGGGAAATGTTTGCAATGTGTTGTGGGTAGAAATGACTCGCACGGAGATCTCTGGGATCTAGGCATCATCTTCCCAGCATGCAACTTTCTCCATCCCATAATTTTTGTGCTTTTTAAAAAAGAAATCCCACAAATCTGTGTGGCACTTTGCAGTGCCTGCCGTCTCGGACGGAAGCGTGGAGCGTACTGTCATGCGCACTGCAAGCTCAGGGTGCACCATCCACCAGTATTTTCAGACTTGCAGGAAGAAGAGCAACAACTGGGGACATAGTGATTTCCTGGAGGACGGTTTGCCGAGGGTCACGGCGAGAACCAATTCAAGGTTGTTAGTGGCATTCACAGAGCAGCTGCAGACATTCGAGTGCTGCTTCTGGGCCCATGAAACAAGCACTGACTGGTGGGGTCACGTCGTAATGCAGGATTGGGAAGACTAGCAGGGGCTGCAGGACTTTTGGATGCACAAGGTGAAGACCACACTCCCGGATCCGTGCACTGAGCTCCCCCCAGCCCTCCAGGCAGGGACACCAGAGTGAAAGCTGCACTGACAACGGAGAAGTGAGCAGCGATCACACTGGAAGCTTGCAATGCCAAATTGCTACTGCTCAGTGGGACATCAGTTTGGAGTTGGAAAATCCACAGTGGGGGCTGTTGTCATGCCAGTGTGCAGGGCCATTAACCATCTCCTGCTAGGCAGGACAGTGACTCTCGGCAATGAGCAGGAGTTGCAGCAATGGAGTTCCTGAACTGTGGTGGGGCAGCAGATGGCACGTATATCCCCATTTTGGCCTCAGTCCACCTTGCCAAAGTGCACATCAACAGCAAGGGCTGCTTCTCCAGGGTTATGCAAGCACTGGTGGATCACCAGGGACACTTCACTGACATCAGTGCGGGCTGGTCAGGGAAAGTGAATGACACTCACATCTCTAAGAACACAGGACTGTTCAGAAAGCTGCAAGCAGGGACTTTCTTTCTCGAATGGCGGGTTACCACTGGCGATGTTGAAATGCCAGTAGTGATCCAGCCTTCCCCGCCCCTGGCTCATGAAGCCGTACACCGGCCACCTCAACAGTGCCAAGGGAAGATTCAGCTCCTGGCTCAGCAGGTGCAGCAGGACGCTTGAATGCGCCTTTGTAGCGTGACAGGCACCTGAGGGTGTTTACTCGCAGACGATGCAAGGCATGCCTTTTACAAACCACACCGTACTCCTGTAACAGTGATGAATATGTGCGTACAGGGTGTAACATGGGATACAGTATGTCACAGTGTCACATTAGCTACCCTCCAGTCATCTGCTACAGAACCTGATTTAAGTGATCGGTTACATACCCCAGTTAGTAGTTCTGCAATTTCACATTTGAGTTCCTGCAGAACTCTCGGGTGAATCCCATCTGGTCCTGGTGACTTATTATGGTTTAATTTATCAATTTGTTCTAAAACCTCCACTATCAATACCTCAATCTGGGACAGTTCCTCAGATTTGTCACCTGAAAAGAATGGCTTAAGTGTAGGACCTTTCCTCACATCCTCTGCAGTGAAGACCAATGCAAAGAATTCATTCAGCTTCTCCTCAAAGACCTTGTCTTCCATGAGCGCTTCTTTCACACCTTGATTGTCCAGTGGCCCCACAGATTGTTTGCCAGGCTTCCTGCTTCTGATGTACTGAAAACAAAACTTCGCTGTTAGTTTTTGAGCCTTTGGCTGGCTGCTCTTCAAATTCTTTTTGCAGAGCAGCACAACGCCATTCAGGGAGGCGATTTTACTGTGTCACTATAATAAGGCACTTGTGTTGCCCAAAGACCAGACTGAGTATAGACACATGCACATATAGGTCGATGGAAGGCAACTTAACTCGACCTACCTTTGTAGTGCAGACCAGCCCTGAAGCAACATCATGTCGTGGAACAGAGAAATGTTTCAGTGTATTTGTCCATAGGGTCGGAGAGAAGCAGCCTCCAGGCGCTGTACCAGCCATATCACCCTTTGATTGGAGCGGCAGGCAGGTAGATAGCACACGCATACAGAGCTCTTTTTGCCTTAATAACCTGTCAACAGCAGCCTCAAGGGCTCGTCGTTCTGTGACACTTGGGGCGAGTGGCCACCCTGAGGGGGAAGCGCAGGAAGGGGAGTGAAGACGGCAGCCATTGATAAAGAGGGCGGTTCCACGGGGAATCCTCGAGTAGAACATTTTGCATCCTTACCTGCTGAAGGCAGAACTTTCTGTCCTGAAGAATAACAGCCAAAAATAACTATTAATTCCAACAAACTGTCTTCAGACACAGCCTCCGCCCAGGATTTCACTGAGTTTTAAGGATAAGGGGAGTTTGAAACATCCATGTTATTCTGTTACTGAGATCATTTTTAAGTAATTTTATTTCAATTTTTAACTTTTATGGCCACAGTCACTGGTGTGCCATGCCGGAGCAGTGCAAAACAGTGCACGCAGGCTGCCCGGTTACCTGCTTTGCAACACAGGAGCAATGCAAGGCAACCGGAGTGTACACCCCAGTTACCCTCTGCCCCCTTCCTCCACATTCCCACCTGCCTCTTCTACCTCTCTGCATTCCTCTGTGCACGCTCCCCAAATCCCGTCTCCCTTCTGTGCTTCACTTTCCTCTGCATCCATCCCCGGAGATCCCCCTCCCTTCTGCACCCCCGACAATCCCCTATACTCTTTCCACCTCCCACCCGTCCCCTCGTTTCCCACCTCCCTGCTCTTTGGAGTAGATCTCACTCAACGAGTTGCTTTGGAAAGGGAATATTGAGGGCCAGCGGTCAGGCAGCCTCAAGGCACTTGGGGAGCGTGGCTGCCCGCATGGGGCAGTGCAGGAAGGGGAGTGAGCTCCAGAGTGAACTGTACCTCCGCCCTGCTGAGAACAGGGGAAGACGGCAGCCATTGGTAAAGAGGGCAGTTCTATGGCGAATCTTAAGTCCGGGGGCCAGGTTCAATTTTCTAGGGGCTCCTTCTGAAAACTGAAATAGCACCAGTGCGAGACCCCACCTGGCAATCTGGGAAACTATAGACCCCACCCTGAGTGCCCTGGCTGGCCAAAATTTCCCCATTTGCAGGTACCAAGTCAAGGGGTTTAAACAAAGAGAATATGATTGGGGAGCAGAATGGGGTGGGGGAGAACAGAATAAATTTGGGGAAACCAGCAATTAATGAATTCACAATATTAGGTCAGACTTTCACCCCCCGGGGCATCTTAACAATAGTTCCAGCTTCCGGCCTCCTCTGGGAGTTGTGAGCGGCTGGTGCATCCTGGCCCCTTCCCCTCCCACAGCTCCCCCACTCACAGCTTGTCGTCCTGCAGTGGGGAAGCCCCAGGGCTCTGGCAGGTCCCTGTTGCCTGGGCAGCTCCAGGGGCTTTACCACCCGACCCAGCTGGGGTAGTTTCAGCTTTAATGACTGGGTGGGGGGGCCTGGACGGGAGTCCTTTGGGTAGGCTGCTGCTCTGTGCAGCTTCAGCCCAAGCTACCTCCCCACCAGGGCTTGTGTTCATGCCACTCGGTGCTGTCACCTCAAAGCCACCGCCTCAGCTCTGCACTGCCCACTCTTTGTCATCCTCAGCTCAGCTCTTTGGAGAGGAACCAGCAGGATACAGGGCCTTTAACAGAGTCCTCACCACCACACAGGCCCTGCCAGCAGAAGGTAAGAGCCTCTTTCTGAAACCACGACCTACCATATCTACTGCGTCCCCGCAGCCGCGTGGCCAGTAACACTGTCACAGAAGGAAATTCGGTTGGTCTGGCATGATTTGTTCTTGACAGATCCATGCTGGCTATTCTGTGTAACCCTGTTATCTTCCAGATGCTCACAAGCTGATTGGTTAACCATTTGTTCCAGTATCTTTCCAGATATTGAAGTTAGGCTGCCTGGTTTATAATTCCCCAGGTCCTCTTTGTTCCCCCTTTTAACAAGAGAGACTATGTTTGCCCTTCTCCAGTTGAACCCAGTTCTCTAGGACCTCACCTGTCCTCCATGAGTTGTCAAAGATAATCGCTAATGGTTCCAAGACGGCTTCAGCTAGTTCCTGAAATACCCTAGGGTGAATTTCATCAGGCCCTGCTGACTTGAATACATCTAATTTAGCTAAATATTCTTTCATCTGTTCTTTCGCTATTTTGGTTTTCATTCCTTCCCCCTCCTTGTTAATATTAATTGTGTTAAGTATCTGGCCACACTTTACCTTTTTAGTGATGACTGAAACAAAATAGGCATTAAACAGTTCAGCCTTCTTGGTGTCATCCATTACTAGCTCTCCCCATGGCTGGATTACCCAATAGGCAGACTAAGCACGTGCTTAGGGCACGAGCAAAGCAGGGGGCACCAAAAAAAAGGAGATTTTTTTTTTAAATTGATATTTGGAGAATGGAAATTTCTTGGGATTGTTGGAGCTTGTGGCTCAGTTTGACCCATTTTTAGCAGGCCATATCTCAGAATACGGGAATGCTGTCAAAGGTCACCCATCATACTTATCCAAGACAATATGTGATGAACTCATTGGTCTAATGAGTGACAAAGTTCGTTCAGCTATTGTGGATGAAATAAGTACTGCTGGGTACTTCAGTTTATCTGTCGACTCTACACCTGATCTTTCACATATTGATCAATTTAGTACTGTACTAAGATATGTGTTTCCCACAGATGGAAAACCAGTTGAACGATTTATAACATTCCTCAATTTGAAAAGCCACACTGGTGGAGAAATGGCAAATCAAGTACTGCATTATCTATGCCAAGTTTGCAAAATAGATTTCTCAAAGTGCAGAGGTCAATCTTACGTCAACGCTGCCAACATGTCAGGGCGTTAGCAAGGAATGCAGAAGAAGCTTTTAGAACCGAACAAATATATCATATTCACACCACGTGCTGCACACTCGCTCAGTCTTGTTGGCCGCGGCGCTGTTGATCGCTGTCCGGTGGCTGTAAGGTTTTTCTCAACAGTCCAGTTACTTTATACATTTTTCTCTGCCTCAACACACCGATGGGCAGTTCTTAAAACATATGTGGGCCATGATCGTGTGCTGAAATCTCTTTCTAATACTCGCTGGCAGGCACAAGCATTGGCAACAAGTGCAATTCTGGAGTCCTCCTCAAAGACTGTGGATGCATTAGAAAGTCGAGCTGAAGACCAACCACAAAAGGGAGAAACTATACGAGAGGCAGCAAACATTGCAAACAAGATGCAAGAACTAGAGTTTGTATTCATGTTGACCATGTGGAATGACATTTTACAACACTTTTACCACACAAGTCAAGCTCTCCAAGAACAAGAATTGGATTTGAAAACATGTGCAGGCCTCTGTCAATCATTAGCAGACCACTTACACACTTTGAGGAATGATTTCAAAAGATTTGAAGACATATCAAAAGATATCTTGCCTGATGCTAACTACAAAAAGCCCAGTCCTGCAAGTGAATCAGGAAAAAGCAAGCAAATGATAGCAGTGCAAGGCAGAAACAGCATTGAATCCTAGAGACAAATTTCGTGTATCTACTTACTACGCTATAATTGATACACGTGAAGCTCATATGAAGAGGAGAGGTGAAGTGTACAAAGAAGTATCAAGTAGATTTTCTTTTCTAAATGATATGGACTTATCTGATGAACAGTATTCACTAGGTTCCCAAAAGCTCGTTGGCTCATACCCTGTTGACTTGAACATGAATCTCTGTGGAGAAGTCCGGCAGTTCCACTGTTATAGGTGCGCAACGTTTAATGCAACAGGAAAAATGAAATTCAGTCACACTGATCTTCATGACACAATACTGAAAAGCGGAATACGACGTGTATTTCCAAATGTGGAGATCGCACGACGGATTTTTCTAACACTGATGATTACTAAGTGCTCCACAGAATGCTCTTTTTCTCAGCTGAAAATAATAAAAAACCCGCAGAGAACAACAATGTGTCAGGACAGACTTGATTCACTTTCCCGATTGTGTATGGAAGCGGACCTGCTTCGTCGAGTCAGCTTTGATGAACTTATCCAGAATTTTGCAATCAGAAAATCTAGAAAGAAGCTATTTTAATTTCAGTATGCATGTCAGTTTTGTGTCATTTCAAAAAATAAAATTTTATTTTACAGTATAGTGTTGTTTTTATAATCTCTTCAGTGCTTAGGGCCTCTAAAGGTCTTAATCCGGCCCTGGCTCTCCCTCCCCACTAAATAGTGGGTCTAAACTTTCCTTTATCTTTCTCTTGCTGCGAATGTACTTATAGAACCTCTTCGAGTTCCTTTCATCTCCCCTGCTAGGTGTAACTCATTTTGTGCCTTTGCTTTTCTGATTTTGTCCCTACCTGCTTGCACTATTCTTTTGTACTCCTCCTTCGCAATTTGTCCATTTCCACTTTTTGCAGGAGGCCTTTTTGATTTTCAGGTAATTAAAGAGCTAATTAAATTCCTCTCTTTCGGCATAGAATAGGTGCTGCATAGGCAGCGACATTGCAAATCACCCCCCACCCCCGCCGAACCCGCACCAGATAACAGCAGGTCTCAGCCCTGACCACAGAGCCAGCATCAGAGCAGAGGGCAGTCCCCATGGCACAGCCAGGCCCTGGAGCCAGCTGTCATGGCGGCTCTGTGAGACCAAATCTCCCGCTGTGTATGGCGCTGTGGGGCCACCCGAAGGGTGATGCTGAGTGCCAGGGTGCTCAGCTAGGCCATGCGGCTCAAGGAGGAGCATTGCATGCTGGGAGCTGTAGTCTCCACAGCAGGTACCTGTAAATTAAAGTTACTATGTGAACCCCCCCCGCCCCCCCCGCCATTGGCTCATGCACCATGGGGCTCTCTGGCCCCCCACTCCTCAGCAGACAACACCAGGAGTAAATGAGATGGAGAAAAGGAGCCAGCGAAGCGCTGGGCAGAGTCGTGCGGCTGTAGCTTGGGAGTCCCAACAGGAACAGGTCACACAGAGCGAGTGTATTTGTGTTTATTTGCACTCTTGGCTCACGTTCCCCTCAGGTATACACGGGCGCAGTTCCACACAGTGCAGCAGAGCTGGACCCACGAACACCCCAGGGAATTCAGCCCTTTATCTGTAGCTTTAATTTCGTTTAAATCTATCTGCCTCTGCACCGCGCCTTGGGAGGCCGGAGGGCCCCACGGGACAGGCCGTTCTGGTTCCCGTGCGGCCCGCGCTCCCCTTGTCTATTCCTGGGAACGAGGCAGGGGAGGGTGGGGATTGTGGGTTTGCAGGACTCAGAGAAAGGGGCCTTGGTTCCATCCCAGCTCCGCAGCAGGAGAAGCAGGGTGCATTTGTGCCAGCTGGAGGGGGGAGGGGGGTTGGGATCCAGATTCTGTGTAACTGATCTCAGGGGTGTGGAGGGGAGGGGTGGGCTGCTGTCTAGCTACACAAGGGATGTGAGGCCTGGAAGGACTCCACCTCAGGTGGGTGCGGTAGCTAATCTCTGCTTGATCCTCCGTCCGCCTCCTCTCTCACGGGGGCAGGCTGGTCCCGCAGCGTGAGGCTGGAATAGCAGCCAGCACAGTAGAGCCCGTCTCTTGCTCTCTGCTTGGCTTTACGCTTTGCCGCCATGGGCCTTTCGTCTTCTCTCCTGGGCCTGGGGCTCAGGATCCCCTCAGCAGAGCGCCCCTCCTGCACGAGACAGACATGGGTCACCTACAGCTTCCTCTCCGTCCGCTGCTCCTTGCCACCGTAGGACAGGGTGGCGAGGGATCCCAGAGGAGCTAGGCAGGGCCTGGCACACGCAACCACCGCCCTTCAGGCAGATGAGCAGAGTGGGGGGCGGGGTGCTCTGACAAGCAACCGATGGCTGAGGAACCAGGCACTCCTGACTTCTAATCTTGGCTCCATCATGGACTCACCATGTGATCGTTAACCTCTCCATGCCTCAGTTTCCCCAGCCGTCTAACGGTGATAATACTGACCCACCTCCTGCAGGGGGGCTGGGAGGATTCACTATAAGGATGCACTATAAGGTGGGTAGAAAGCTGGCTAGATTGTCGGGCTCAACGGGTAGTGATCAATGGCTCCATGTCTAGTTGGCAGCCGGTATCAAGTGGAGTGCCCCAAGGGTCGGTCCTGGGGCCGGTTTTGTTCAATATCTTCATAAATGATCTGGAGGATGGTGTGGATTGCACTCTCAGCAAATTTGCGGATGATACTAAACTGGGAGGAGTGGTAGATACGCTGGAGGGGAGGGATAGGATACAGAAGGACCTAGACAAATTGGAGGATTGGGCCAAAAGAAATCTGATGAGGTTCAATAGGGATAAGTGCAGGGTCCTGCACTTAGGACGGAAGAACCCAATGCACCGCTACAGACTAGGGACCGAATGGCTCGGCAGCAGTTCTGCGGAAAAGGACCTAGGGGTGACAGTGGACGAGAAGCTGGATATGAGTCAGCAGTGTGCCCTTGTTGCCAAGAAGGCCAATGGCATTTTGGGATGTATAAGTAGGGGCATAGCCAGCAGATCGAGGGATGTGATCGTTCCCCTCTATTCGACATTGGTGAGGCCTCATCTGGAGTACTGTGTCCAGTTTTGGGCCCCACACTTCAAGAAGGATGTGGATAAATTGGAGAGAGTCCAGTGAAGGGCAACAAAAATGATTAGGGGTCTGGAACACATGACTTATGAGGAGAGGCTGAGGGAGCTGGGATTGTTTAGCCTGCAGAAGAGAAGAATGAGGGGGGATTTGATAGCTGCTTTCAACTACCTGAAAGGGGGTTCCAAAGAGGATGGCTCTAGACTGTTCTCAATGGTAGCAGATGACAGAACGAGGAGTAATGGTCTAAAGTTGCAGTGGGGGAGGTTTAGGTTGGATATTAGGAAAAACTTTTTCACTAGGAGGGTGGTGAAGCACTGGAATGCGTTACCTAGGGAGGTGGTAGAATCTCCTTCCTTAGAGGTTTTTAAGGTCAGGCTTGACAAAGCCCTGGCTGGGATGATTTAACTGGGAATTGGTCCTGCTTCGAGCAGGGGGTTGGACTAGATGACCTTCTGGGGTCCCTTCCAACCCTGATATTCTATGATTCCATGATTCTATGATTCATCCATTACTGTCTGTAACGTGCTTAGAGCCCAGACAGCACCAGCAGCTATTGGGCAGGGAAGCATTCCCTTCAGCCCTGACTGAGCAGGGCAGGACTGAGCCAAGCTCTGCTTGCCATCCAGGGATTCGGTCGCTGTCTCTCAGCAGCAGGTGATTCTGTGATAGGTGGCCAGGGAGAGCAGAGCAATCTCGGCTCTGCCGCATATTTCCCCAGAGCCCTCCCACCAGGGCATCTCCCCGAGAGTCCCAGCCGGAGGTGGGGGCTGTGACGGGACTTTCAGAGCCTCTATGGAGAGAGGCATCAGCAGGTACCGTCTCCCCCTTCACTATGCCCTCCCACTCCTGTCCCATCATTCCCTGACCCAACTGTGGCAGGTTTCACTGTGTTTGACAGGAAGAGGAACAGAGCTGGAAGGCGTCCCCGGCTCAGACTCCTGCCCTCTCTGGAGCCCCTGGGTTGCCTCGTGCTGTTCCCCCCTGAGGCTACCTCTCACCTGGCCGGGGGCTACAGAGCCATGGCAGCTGGGACAGGGGAGCTTGGGGGCGGCGAGCTTGTCTTTGACTTCCTCAGGAGGGCTCTGCAGGAGGAGAGGAGAGGGTTAGGGACGAGTCACTGGGAGGCTGGGGCTTATGGGGTGAGGCCGGGGGGATGCATGCAAGCGGTTAGCGCCCTGCTGCCCCTGCAGCAACGGTGAGCCATCGTCCCTGGGCTGCACTGGGGCCGGCCCGCGAGGGCCCTGGTGGATTCGCTGGGGATCTAAGGGTCTGTCCATGCTACAGCTGGGGAGACAGACTCACGCTAGCTCCGCTCAGGAAAATGCACTAAAAATAGCAGCGTGGCCGTTGCAGCGAGGGTGGCAGCTCAGGCCCGGGGGCTGGGGGTGGGCTTGGATGCGGAGGGCTAGCCTGAGCCGCCATCCAGCGGAGACACACCCCTGGGGGGAGGCTTCTCCCCCTGCTGCCACAGCCACGCAGAGGTCTCAGCACCGGGCCCAGCTCCTGCAGCTTCCATTCCGCCATGAAGGATCAGGAGGAGGCGGGTTTGCTCCATGGCTGTGGAGCATGGAGTTCTCCCCGGCCCGTTCTTTCTGGGCCAGCATTTCCCCTCCTTCAGTCCCCTCCCCTCTCCCGGAGCATGCGCTCTGGCTGCGCCCTGGCTGATGCGGCCTCCCAAGAGCAGCCAGCACATCGGCCCCCCTTGTGCCCCATTGATTAAAGGACAGGCTTTTGTTGCCCATTAGTTAATCTGGAGTTCATGGCTTCCACCCTCTTCGCCTCTTACTGTACCCAGCCTATGATGGACCCAGAGCCAGGTCTCCAAGTTGGTTTCCTTGTGGGTCTGGCTTGCTGCGGTTTCCTGCCTTCCCTCTTAACTCTCCCTTGTTGATGGTTGTCCTGCAGGAGAGAGCAGCGCATCAGGGACTGCTGCAAGGCAGGAGCTGGGCGGGAGAGGGGTGAATGTCAACCTCTGCTGGCTGGGCACAGTCTACAGAGGGGATAAAGCTCCTACGACTGCAGACAGCCACTGAAGGTCTCCTTTAGCTCACGTGGGAGAGCAGGGATTTCCCCAGACCTCCTCTGGGGGGGTGTACACCTCCCCCCACGCCCCGAATTTCCCCAGCACCTCTGCAGTTACATGCAGTGTTGCCAATTTAGTCGTCGATTGGAAATTAAATTGAAATTGAAACATGAATACACACTTTAAAAGAATATACAGTGTCTGATAAAATACTTGTACCTGAGAAAGGAGAATGGGTTTGAAAAGTCTGAACAGAGACTAGCTTCCTCAGAGAGCTGCTGTTATTTATGACAATGTCGGCGCATTGGTGTCGGCGATGTTGGCCTACCTTATCCTTTCAAATTATGATTTGTAGGCCAGGTCTGACTGAGCTCTGCTCTGGCAGCTCGTGATGAGCCGGGGTGGGGGGAAAGGCTTCAGGACCAGACTGTATTGACATGAACTCACCTACTCTGCCGAGGTATCCAGCAGACAGAGCTGCGTTGCCCAAGGGATCGATTTTGGCTGGTGTTAGGTTACAAATCACTGAAGTATTAAATGTGGGGGTCATGAAATGTTGTTGTCCTCATTGTAGGAGTAAAGGGCAGCAGAACTGGGCTTAGCCTGACTGAATGAGGGGGTCTCCCTCCGTGCTTAATTTGTGCCAGGGCTGTGCCCCGGCACCTCCAGGCTCGGCCATTCAGAGCCCGGGGACCTCTGGGCTTGTCACATCAGTTGTGAAAGTAACAAACTTGCGTGAGCCTGGAACTTCTTTCCTTACAAACTAAGCCCCAGTCACCCTCAGCGGAACGGCACTCCCCAAGCAGGGGGGTTGGATGCCAGATCCCAGTGGAGAGACAGAGGGTGGGGACAGGGGTTTTGGTTGGTGGGGTGGGCCCTGCCTAAGAGTCACAGGCACTATCTGACCTGCCCCCCTCTCCTGTTTAGAGACAGAGCTGATTAGGCTCCACAGAGAGTCTTTTGGTTTGTTAAGTGACCACTAGAGCTGAAATCGCTGAGAATCAGGTCTAAGTGCTCAGACCGGCTGCGGGACAGCATTTCTGTGGAAGCGACGGCCCAGCCTGCACAGCAGCGAGGTTCCCCCACTGAGAGCTGAAATCACCGAGGGCTGGAGGAACCTCCAGAGACCGACTCGCAGAGGTCACAGTGGCAGGTGGCAGCAGAAGGTGACAGTGCAGGGCCATTGGGGACGGAGCGATAGAGTGAACGGTGGCACGACAAACAACAGCAGCCAGAGCATTTGTTTATTGGACTATGTGTTAGTGATTTCACTCCAGAATGCTAGATTTGTGACTGGGAAACTTATAAAAATATACGTTTCCTAGTAGGCCAAGATTTTTAAAATGCATTATTTGCCCAGGTCGTTATCTCACATCATCGCTATCTCAAGAGGTCATTATCTTGGGGAGTTTCTGTACTAAACTTTTTTATTATAATAATTAATTTTTATATAAGAACGGCCATATTGGGTCAGACCAATGGTCCATCTACCCCAGTATCCTGTCTTCCAGAGGTAGCTATTTCAGGTGTGTCAGAGGGAATGAACAGAACAGGGAATCATCAAATGATCCATCCCCTGTCATCCACTCCCAGCTTCTGGCAAACAGAGGCTAGGGACACTAGGATCATGGTATTGCAAGCCAGCCCATCCTGGCTAATAGCCATTGATGGACCTATCCTCCATGAACTTATCTAGTTCTTTTTTTAACCCTGTTATAATTCTGGCCTTCACAACATCCTCTGGCAAGGAGTACCATGGGTGACTGTGTGTTGTGTGAAGAAATACTTCCTTTTGTTTGTTTTAAACTTGCTGCCTATTAATTTCATTGGGTGACCCCTGGTTCTTGTGTTACGTGAAGGGGTAAATAACACTTCCTCATTCACTTTCTCCACACCAGTCAAGATTTTATACGCCTCTATCATATCCCCTCTTAGTCGTCTCTTTTCCAAGCTGAACAGTTCCAGTCTTTTTAATCTCTCCTCATATGGAATCTGTTCCATACCCCTGTTCGTTTTTGTTGCCCTTCTCTGAACCTTTTCCAATTCCAATATATCTTTTTTGAGATGGGGTGACCAGAACTGCATGTAGTATTCAAGATGTGGGCATATCGTGTATTTATATAATAAAAGTGGAGGAGCTTGGTTTGCCAGACTGATCAGCTAAGCCAATACTGACAACCTATGTGAAAAGGCTGCAAAACACCAAGCCTCTGGACTGCACCAACATGCAGAAAGCCTTATAAGTCCGTCACTGTCAAAGCCAATTTTAGAAGAATTTAATGGAGGCTGTTAAGAATACTGGAAACACAACTCAGTTTATGTGAACCAACACGGCTATTGCATCATACTTTCTCTTTAAGCAAGAGATACCACACACTACAAACTGGAGGCCAATGTTAAGTGCATTGTCACTTGTTAATCCTGAAGTTGGACACTAGTTTCGAACAAGACCAGCAAATGCTCACTGTCTTTCTGGGGGAAAAACTCAGCTGACTCTCTTGAAGCATGTGGTGCTACAGTGAAAGACTCAGCAGCTGAAAAAGTGAAGAACTCTCTCACCGCATTCAAAATATGTGCATGCATGGCTGATGAAGGCACCAATGCAACTAGGCACCAAGTATTAAGTCAGTGTGTATGTTATCCTGATGCCCATGATAGGCCACGAGGTGCATTCTAGATGTTCAGGTTATAGAAGACACATCAGCTGCATCTGTGACATCTTAGAAGGGTTAAATGCTTGTAAATTGAACCCCAAACAGGTGGCTGCTTGTGCATTTGATGGAGCTGCAAACGTCTCTGGAAGACATAGTGGAGTACAAGCTTTTCTCAGAGAAAAGTGTAACTCTTATCTCTCCTATACACACTGCAGAGGCCATCTACTCCAGCTAGCGCTAGTACAAGCTGAAGAATCTTCAAAAGACATTAAAAAGCCATAAATTTAATGGCTTTGTTATACTCTTTTTTCAGCAAGAGTCCAAAAGGACTGAACATCTTGGAAACAGAAGATACACTGGGTCTGAAGTTCAAATTAGTCCAACCTGGGAAAACCTGCTGGCTTTCTCATGAGTGATTCTTGGCTGTTGTCTTAAAATTACTGTAACTATTATTACTGGCTTTGGAAAGTATCCAACAAGATGGGACAGATCTAAGTAGTGAGGCTGGTGGACTACTTTTGTTTCTAAGTCCAGAGAAGACTATCGCCATTCTCTCTCTTGTAAGTCTACTGTTGAAACCACTTGTCATTCAAAATGTCATCCAGGCATCGGCTACAACAGTAGTAGATCTTTGTCCAGCAACAAAAGCTACCCTTGGATCAATCAGAGAGACATCCATTGAAAATGTACTGGAAGAAACAAAGACTTCAGTCCAGAAGCTGACTAATGAAGGCACTTATACTGACTTCTTAAGTGAAGAGGACAAGAAGTGTTTGTTGAGACAGCTGAAAAAGTACACAGACTTGATTCTTACAAATCTACAGTAACAATTTCTGGATTCTACTCAACCTCCACGTAACTTTTACAGGCGCCTGTCTTATAAAACACCGACAGTTGAGTGGAGTGAGGCACTACCAGCAATAGGGCTGCCATGTGATCAGGACAGAATAGAAAATTTTGAAAACAGTGGAATATCATACGATGAACTAATGAAGATTTAACTTTAACTTCTTCTTTATCATCACTAATGGTTCGACCCAATTTTTGTGCTAAGTTTCCTGGGCTGAAAGAAGTAGGAATTCATCTCTTGCTACTCCCAGTCACAAGAGCTACAGTTAAGCATTCTTTTTCCTCATTGAATAGAATTTTGTGTTCTGAAAGAAGTCGCCTTCTGCCTGATCATGAGCATATCATGAAGGACTGGAAGTAACAGACACATGAGAAGCTACCAAAAATGAATGCACTGCATTTGAGAAGTTCATTAACAGTGTTGTGCAAAATAACAACCAGAAAGATGTAGATATAGTAGGCTTGTATAGCCAACTTTAATTTGTGTGATGATTTAAAAACATGAGTTAAATCTAACAAAATTGTCATGAAACATTTTTCAGTTTTTATTATGGTGCCTGTGGTGGGGCGGTGCCCCACCCCCTGAGAAAAAGGGCTGAACCAGGCCTGAAAGGCTGTGCAGACCTGCAGCCAATCAGAGAAGGCCTGGGGAGAGCCAATCAGAGCAGGGAAAGAGTCAGCCAATCAGGGCCAGGCTAGGCCCTATATAAAGGCTGCCCAGGACCAAAGCACTCAGTCTATCCCAGACCTTCAGAGGGGAAGGGCTGTCTCCTGAGCTAAGGAGCAGAGGAGAGCTCCAGCCTGATACCTGTCAGATTGCGGGCCCTGACCAGAAGGGCCTAGATGGTGCAAGGGGTCAGAGGGGAAGTGACCCAGGGAGGACGGATAGACGAGGGGAGAGAAGGAGGGTGGAGAGGCTGCCACTAGAGGGTCCCTGGGTTGAGACCTAGAGTAGTGGGTGGGCCTGGGTCCCCCCCCCCATGCTGCCACTTTGCCCTTGTACAGCACCTGGCTGTGGAAGAGTGGCTGTGATAGACTGCAGCCAGCCCTAGACATTTGGGGGTTGTGGTTGGCCACTGCGGCAGGAGCGAACTGGAAAGACTGCTGTTAACCACACACACACACCCCGGAAGGGGGGTGAGGATGGATTAAGGGGCACTGTCGGAAGGTGGTGACTAGAAGCAGACATCTTGAGCAGGGAGCAATGCGGGTCTGGATACCAAAGGGGAAGCAGATGACAAATGGGACACCACCGGCAGAGGGTGCCCCACAGAGGATAGAGCTAATTCCCAGATTTGGCAGTGGGAGGCGCTGCGGTGGTGAGTCCCAACCCCTTTACAGTGCCATACAGCCCACCATCGACCTCACGGTCTCACTCCACGTCAGCCTTTCCCCTCCCCCCCGTATATTCGAATACCACCATCCCCATTTCAATTCCTGGAGAAAACACTGTGGGAGAGGCTTCACAAAGGTCCAAATGGGCACAGGGAGAGAAGCTAATGGGGAAGGTGGAGAGAGGTAGTTGGAGGAGGAGTGAAGAAACAGCAGCTGGTGGGGCCGGATGCAATGCACCCAAGGGTGCTGAGGGAATTGGCTCATGTAATTGCAGAGCTATTGGCCACTATCTTTGAAAACTCATGGTGATCGGGGAAGGTCCCGGATGATTGGAAAAAGGCAAATATAGTGCCCATCTTTAAAAAAGGGAAGAAGGAGAACCTGGGGAACTACAGACCAATCAGCCTCACCTCAGTCCCCGGCAAAATCATGCAGCAGGTCCTCAAGGAAACCATTCTGAAGCACTTGGAGGAGAGGAAGATGATCAGGAACAGACAACATGGATTCACCAAGGGCAAGTCATGCCTGACCAACCTGATTGCCTTCAATGATGAGATAACTGGCTCTATGGATATGGGGAAAGCGGTGGATGTGATATCTTGACTTTAGCAAAGCTTTTGATATGGTCTCCCACAGTATTCTTGCCAGCAAGGTAAAGAAGTATGGATTGAATGAAGGGACTATAAGTTGGATAGAAAGCTGGCTACATCATCAGGCTCAATGGGTAGTGATCAACCTCTCGATGTCTAGTTGGCAGCCGGTATCAAGCGGAGTGCCCCAGGGGTCGGTTTTCTTCAACATATTCATTAATGATCTGGAGGATGGCGTGGATTGCACCCTCAGCAAGTTCGCGGATGACACTAAACTGAGGGGAGAGGTAGATACGCTGGAGGGTAGGGATAGGGTCCAGAGTGACCTCGACAAATTGGAAGATTGGGCCAAAAGAAATCTGATGAGGTTCAACAAGGACAAGTGCAGAGTTCTGCACTGAGGATGGAAGGATCCCATGCACCGCTACAGGCTGGGGACCGACTGGCTAAGCGACAGTTCTGCAGAAAAGGACCTGGGGATTACAGTGGACGAGAAGCTGGATATGATTCAACAATGTGCCCTTGTTGCCAAGAAGGCTAACGGCATATTGGGCTGCATTAGCAGGAGCATTGCCAGCAGTTCAAGGGAAGTGATTATTCCCCTCTATTCAGCACTGTTAAGGCCACATCTGGAGTATTGCGTCCAGTTTTGGGCCCCCCAGTACAAAAAGGATGTGGACAAATTGGAGAGAGTCCAGAGGAGGGCAACAAAAATGGTCAGGTGGCTGGGGCCCAGGATTTATGAGGAGAGGCTGAGGGAACTGGGGTTATTTAGTCTGCAGAAGTGAAGAGTGAGGGGGGATTTGATAGCAGCCTTCAACTACCTGAAAGGGGGTTCCAAAGAGGATGGCTCTAGACTGTTCTCAGTGGTAGCAGATGACAGAACAAGGAGTAATGGTCTCAAGTTGCAGTGGGGGAGGTTTAGGTTGGATATTAGGAAAAACTTTTTCACTAGGAGGGTGGTGAAACACTGGAATGCGTTACCTAGGGAGGTGATGGAATCTCCTTCCTTAGAAGTTTTTAAGGTCAGGCTTGACAAAGCCCTGGCTGGGATGATTTAATTGGGGATCGGTCCTGCTTTGAGCAGGGGGTTGGACTAGATGACCTCCTGAGGTCACTTCCAACCCTAATATTCTATGATTGTATGGTGAGGGAGAAGAAAAATAAAATATCAGACAGGCTTACACTGCCCCTCCCCATCAAAGTGCCCTCTCAGCAGCACTTTGAGGGCCTCCGGGGTGTCCAAACCCAAGACTGGCACCTCAGGAACTGGGCACTGTTAGTTTTTATGCTTGAGTGAATTGAAACTGTCAGGTCACAACCTGCTGCTAACAGAGCCAGCAACGGGGAGGCTGCTGGAAAAGGGACTGTGTAGTCTGAGAGGATTTTGAAAGAAGGAAAAAGTTAGGAATAAATATCTGTTCCAAACAGAAAGGTGATGACAACCTTTCCCCTACTACCTGTGTGAGCAGGGTCTGAATGACTTCTCCCCCGACATCCAGTGAGGAGCTGGCGGGGAAAGACTTCAGGAGCCGACTGTGTTTGCAGAGACACGCCCACTCTGCCAAAGTGAGCAGCATGATGGAGCTGCTTTGCCAAAGTGATCACTTTTGGCTGGTGCTGGGTTACAAATCCCGCTTAGTATAATCTCTTACGAGTGATGTGCCTGAATATTTGGATGCTAATATCTAAACTGTATCATTAATTTATTAACCTGAATTTGGGATATTGCAGATTATGTACTATATGTATTGTATGACTTTTAAACCAAACTTTGTATAATTAAGCATTGTACCCAGATGTATAGGCACTCTTTCCTTAACCTGTGTATGAGATAATTTTCACATTAGCTTGAATGCAAGGATAATGAAATGTGGTTATCCTTATTGTATGAGTAAAGGGCAGCAGAACAGTACTTAGCCTGCATGATTGAGGGGTTCCCTTAAATTGAACCTCATTTGCTAAGCAGGGGGTAGAGATGCCAAATCCCAGGTACTATCTGATCTTCTCCTCTCTTCTGTTTGAAGACAGAGCTGATTAGACTCAATCGAGAGTCCTTGTTTTGTCTAATCATGGCTAGAGCTAAAATCCCGGATACCCAGGTGCTGAGCCTTCGGCCTGGTGTGGGACAGTGTTGTCCTGAAAGAGAAGTTTCCTGCTACCCACTGAGGGCTGGGTTATGTGCTGGGACCTCAGAGCATGACCTGGCAGCAGCTAATTGCAGAGGCAGTGCAGCGGCTCGGGTATGGCTTGATGTCCCCTCCCCGGGGTGCGAGGTGAACTCACATAATGGCAGGGCTGAACTCTGGGTCTCCGCTGGCCAAGCCCAGTAGCTGCAAGTGGGGTGCGGTGGAGGGAGAGGGGAGCGATGGGTTAAAGGAGCATGTGTATCACACTGCAAGCAGAGAAACTGAGGCAAAGGACACTGCCCAGCGTACTCTGGGGTGGGTGTTTGCTCGTGGTCACGTGCCTTCAGATTGTGGTTGAGGTGTTTTCCCAAATTAATGCCGGGTTCCTTTCCCCTTTTATTAAAAGTTTTCTTTGCTATCCACAGACTTAGTGCTTGCGAGAGGGGACGTATTGCCTCTCAGAGGCACCCAGGGCAGGGGTTAAATTTTCCCAGGTTACTGGGCAGGGGCTTGAGCCGGTTGTGATTTGTATTGTTAAGAGGAACACCTAGACATTGACCCCAGCCCTTGATGCTGCTGACTCCACCTGGCAGAAGGGGTTACGCTTGCATTTATCTTTCCACTTTGGACTACTTTTTTGTAGTGGAAGTATACACACAAAACAACCAGTGTGCCTAAGCTGTGCCCTGCTAGCAGTGGGCACCGTCAGGGTGTGCATTAGTTGGCTGCTGGGCCACTTATCCGGTGGCCTTTCCAGTACGTATGTCACCACCGCCTGACCCTTTGCTGTCACTTAGCCAAGAGATGCCTACTTAACCCCTTTTGTCTCTCCTCCTAATGCCTCACTAGGGCAAGGCTCAGGGACACTAACCCACCTCAGTCTAGCATCTTCCCCACCCCGGCATTGCTGCTTGTAAGCAGAGGAGACAGAGTATGAAAGGTGAAAAAAGTTTGGTGTCATCACATTCCTCTGGCCTGACCAGAGTGTCTGTCCCCTGGAGCCTGCTCCTGCGATTTCAGGGACGTCAGGGTCTCAGATGCTCTTAGGGTTGGGTTTGCTAGATTGTCAGCTCCCTAGGGCAGGGGCTGCTTTTGCTTGGGTCTTGTACAGCACTGCTCGCCTCGTTGGCACGTAACACTTAGCACCAGAGTCTGGTCCCCTCACTCTCACTGACCAGTTACTCTCACCTCCAGTGGACCCCATAGGGCCACTCCTGGAATGAAGTGCTACCCTACAGAACCCAGCCCATAATGCAGAGCTCTCACACCAACCCCAGTGTTCCCAGCACTCATGTTGTAGCCTATCTGATCACATATGCAAATCTCTGCCTCCCGATTGGATCACGAGAGACAAAGAATAGCTTTTCCTGGACCTCTAACTCCACCCACGTCTCTGGTCTAGACTGTAAATGTTTATTGGGGTGGGCTGGGGGGATGATTTGGGTCTCATAGTCCCGAGTCCCTAGACATACCCAGATACGTGTGTTGGAGACATTAAGGATGATGTAACTGTTGACACGGACTCCAGGGTTCAGCAAACAGCAAGACTTGTTGTGCCTGCAGGTAATTATTAACACTGACTTCATGCTGGTCAATATTTACAGTACGTCTCAGGTCAATGACGTTGATGTTCACCTGGGAAGCCAGTGGGCCAGCTTCAGAGCTTCGGGTCATTGGGCGGGGGCCGTGTTTGCACTACCTTTGGTTTTTAATTAAGTGCCCTGCATTACAAAGCTGTAAAGTTGCAAAGATGTAAATCTAGGGTAACTCCACTTAATCCAATGGTGACTCCAGATTTACCCTGCGGTAACGAAAGTCACTCATACTAATAGAGGTACTCCGGATTGACACCAGTATAACTGGGATTATAGTCTGGCCCCCTATGGGCTTGATATCTGTCGAAATGAAGACTCGCTGAGCTATCTTCCCCTCTGCGGCCCTGCAGTGCTGCCCCAGAGGGAACTGGGGTTTATCTGTTTAGTTAGCTATCTCTTTATTTATTCCCTTCTCTAGAAGGGAAGAAGGCGGGTTCGTGCAGCTCCGTCCGGGGAACCCGGTGCACCTGGAACTGGGACTGAAGCCAGTGGGATCCAGAAAAGGCAGCATTTCTTAGCACTGCACCTAAAGGAGACTCTCCGTCATAAGCTGGGTCTAGGTTGTGCTTACGTGCCCCGAATCAGCCCTCCAGCCCCTGTTCCAGCTGTCTCGCTGGCAGAGGGGACCACAATGCAGCTTGTGCTCTCAGGAGGGACAGCAGGGATGGCCAATAGGAAGCCCCCTGGTAAAATGCAGCCTAGGGCCAATGGAGGCTACAGGTCCCAGCCTGCAATGCTCCGGCGTGATCTGTGCAGCCGTAGCCTAGATCCGTCGGCTGAGTCCTGTAGCTCCTGGGGAGTTCCCGGCCCTCAGTCTGAGTGACGCTGAGTCCGAGAATCACCCGGCTGGTCTCTGCCTCTCCCCTCCCTGCCTCTTACCTTGAGGGACTCTAGAGGGCTGTAGCAGCCCGAGCAGGGCAGCCGGGGTCGCTTGGGTTTTAGTGTGCGCGTCTGAGTTCCTTCAACTGCCCTCCTGCCTCGCCCTGGTAGAGCAGGCCCCTGTGCGAGGAGAGAGTCGGCATGGGGCCTCGTTCTCGCCGCGTCGGGCCCCGCTGCCAGTGAGAAGCGCAGACGGGGCACATCTCCCCCGGGCTGGCCTAGCCACGCAGAGCTCCCAGCTTCCCGGGGGGCATCATGCGCTGCCGTGGGAGACTCACTAACGCCAGTGCTGAGACCGCAGAACAGAAGGGAGCTGTGGGCTGGGAGTGCTGCAGGGAGGTGACGGGCTGTAACGCACCATGGGCGGCAGGTATCCATGGGCAGGGCGGCTAAGCCTCCCCTGTTCTGCCCCAAGGCCCTGCCTCCCTCCCTCTTTCCCCTGAAGCTGGTGGGGGCTCAGCTTCAGCCAGGGGCCTGGAGCTCAGGCCCACCAGCAGCCAGGGCCTGGGGCCGCCCTGGGAAGCTCGGGCCAGCCTGGGGGTCAGGCCAGAGGCCCCGGGGCAGCACTTGGGCCATCCCAGAGGTCAGGCCAGTGGCTTGGCCCGGTGCTCGGGCCAGCGGCTCAGCCCAGGGATCGGGCCAACAGCTCAGCCCGGTGATGGGGAGGGCTGGCACGGCTCGGGCGGGCTGGCCAGCAGCTCAGGGCAGGCAGGGCGTGGGGCTCCTCTGGCGGCAGGGGGGGTTTTGGGGCTCCAGTCGCTGGGGGGTGCTCAAGGCTCCTCCGGCCACAGGGAGGGTGCAGGTGGAAGGGGTGGGGCCAGCAGGTTAGCCTCCCCGAAACGGGGGTTCACCCGCCCATGTAACGCACTAATGAAAACCCGCAGCAGGCAGGGGCACAGGGACCTTGCAAGCCCTGGTTTGTACGGGTGCAGAGGCAGGGGCTGGCTGGTGATCAGCAATGGAGCCTCTGGCATCTAAGGGCATGGCTACCCAGCAGCTAAACACCCATGGCTGGCACGTGCCAGCTGACTCGGGCTTGTAGGACTCGGGCTGCAGGGCTTTTTCACTGCTGTGTAGACGTCTGGGCGGGTTCCCGAGCTTGGGCTGCAGCCTGAGCCCAGATGTCTACACAGCAATGAAACAGCCCAAGCCCCGTGAGCCCAAATCAGCTGGCACGGGCCAGCTGCAGGTGTTTCTTTGCTGTGTAGACATACTCTAAGCTGAGCATGCCCTCTGCAGGGTGTTGTGCCCTTCCTTCCGAACCTCCCTTTCCCCTCAGTAATGCCCTTCCCCTCTCCCTGAGCATGGGCGCTGGCTGCCCCAGCCTCCCAAGGACAACCAATACATCAGCTCCCCCTGGGCCCTCTTGCTCAGGCCGTGGAGTTTCATTGCTTGTTAGCCGGGCCGTGGGTAAATCACAATTCTTTTAGAAAATTCATGACAGCGTAAAAGGCAAAATATTGAATTCCCCCGAGTTTGCACACAATGAATTTCACAACCAAATTCAGAGAGACAAGGTGGGGGAGGTGATATCTTTTCCTGGACCAATTTCTGTCAGTGAGAGATACGAGCTTTCCACCTTAAACAGAGCTCTTAGCGCTTCTCTCTTGTTTACACAGAGCTCACGCAACAGAAGTTGGTCCAGAAAAGATACCACTTCACTCACCTTGTCTCTCTAACACCCAGGTCCAGCATGGCTACAACAGCTGAATTAAGTCAGTCTCAAGGCTGGAGTGAATTTCACAAGTAACGTTGGTCAGTTTTGAGTCCCCTTACTAGTAAAACTAATTCCAGCCTTGAAATTGACTAGCTAAGAGAACTGTTTGTATTAAGGACTCTGTGGTAGACATTTTCTTTAAAAAAAAGTATTGGAAAGATCACTGCCTGGGGACATGGCCACGATTTCTGGGCCCTCCGTGACATGGTGATTTGCACAGGGCCCTGCTCATTAGTTAACATGAAGCTCACAGCTTCCACCCTCCTCTCCTCTTACTGTACCTGGAGGCTCACATTGGAGGGTGAAGCAAGAAGAGTCATATAGCCGTAGTTGTAAGGTGAGTGCCCTGGAGGATTTGATCTGGATCTGGGTCGCGGCTGCGAACGTCTCTCAGCTTCCCTCCTGGTTCTCACTTCTGAATCCTGGTCCTGCAGAAGGACAGTGTTAGCACCACACTGCAGTGTGATCTCCGGGTAACGGGGGGCCCATGGGACAGCACAGGTCTGGGTGGGGCGCTGAGCTCTGCTTCGGGCAGCAGGCCCCCCGCTGAGTTCATTTCAGGCTGCAGAAGTGTCCCACTGGCAGGAACTCAGTTGGTAACACAGAGCTCGGGCCCCATCGCGGGATGGCTAAGGGCTGAGTTTGCCATTAAATCTCCACTGGTGCCTGAATGGGGCTTTCCCTTCCCTGTGCTGACGCTCCCGACCTCTCAGCAGCGCGCCAGGAGCTGAGAGCAGTGATGGAGACACCTCTCCCCTCTGCTCTGGGAGCTCGCCTGGGACCTCAACATCAGCTCCAGCTTCCCACAGTGTCCTGCAGTGGTCCTTTCCGTGGCTTCCCGGTGAGCTGTACCCTTGGCTAACACTGCCAGTGGGGCAGAGAGCAAACAGAAGGAAGTGGGGATGCTGTCTAACAGGTGGCCAGCAGACCAAGGCCCAGTGAAGTGAGCTGTAGCTCACGCAAGCTTATGCTCAGATAAATTGGTTAGTCTCTCAGGTGCCACAAGTACTCCTTTTCTCAAGGCAGCAGGCTAATTCACTCGCGTGTTAATTTAGTTCAAAGGTCACGGAAATGATATTGTCTTCACTTATCTGTAACCTGTCGAATGCTATCAGTTTACATTAGGTTTGACCCTAGATCAAAGGCTGTATTAGCATTTAGATGAGAATGTACTTGGTGTGTCAACTTTCTGAAAAACCAGTGAATGTTACCTGTATGGCTTTCTCATATCTATTTTTATTATAATGTGACAATTTCCTTATGTATATCACTAACCAAATTACTCCTCAAAGGAATCTTTTGAATGCTGAGAAAGGGTTTAAGGACTTTAACAAGCAAATGCTAATGTCAAAGCAAGTGGTCATTGATGTGGCGACCTGAGGTCATAGACTCCATCTGCGTTCTTCATCAAAGGAAGCGCCCACGTGGGTGAAAAGCCAGCGTGTCTTCTGTGAGCAGGATCTATAAATACTGATTCAAGGGCATGATTCGGCATCTCTGGACAAATGGATTCTGATAGAGGGAATCCTGAGTGATTGGACAGAGGTCCCCAAAAACCAATTTGGGTAACCCTGAGAGACTTAAGGTGAACTAGCAGAGATCTCTGCTACCATTTGGACTTACAAACACTGACTCAGCAGTTATGTATTTTACCTGCTTTACCCTCTCAGTAACTCTCATTCCTTTTCTTAGCTAATAAATATTTAATTTACTAGAGAAATTAGCGACAAAATTGTCTTTGGTGTGAGATCCTGAGCATCCATTGACCGGGGTGAGTGACTGGCCTTTGGGATCGGGACGGAAGTGACCTGATGCATGGTGATTTTTGGTTTATGTGACCTTTATCACTAAGTCCAGTTTGTCTGGGTAGTAAGGTTGGCTGGAGAGCCTAAAAGGGCCTGTCTATGGCTCCAAGGGAAGATTAATAGTGTGATCCATGAGCCCATGTCGGTTGCTGGCTTGGTGACTTCTAATTATAGAACACACCACCAGTTTGGGGTGTCTGCCCCGTCTTCTGACAGTCTGACCTGAGACTGGCACTCACAGCTGTGAGCCCCTCCAGACAGCGTGGCAGAAGTGACAGGGCCAGGGTCTGTGGAAGGACAGGATGGGGGCTGTCATGCATGACGGGAACTAGGAGCTTGCAAGGCCTGGTGGAGATGGAGCTGGCTAGCGATCGGCTACGGCGCATCCTGGTGCCTGTGACTAAGCGCTCCCTCCGCATCCTGGCCTGGCCTCAGTCAGGCTGCACCACTAACTTGACTCCGTTTCCCTGTCGCACTCCACGAAATATCAGGATCGTGCTTGGTTTGCTCCATGGTGATGGAGCTGTGCCCTGTGCCCTTCCTGCCGAGCCACCATTTCGCCTCCGTAACTCCCCACCCCTCTCCCGGAGTGCGGGCTGGACAGCTGGGGTTCATCCCTCCTTTCTTAATCTGGTGCTCCTGGGTCCAGCTTCTCCCCCACCAAGGGTTGCCAGGTATCCGGTTTTCGACCAGAACGTCTGGTTGAAAAGGGAAACTGGCAGCCTCCAGTCAGCACAGCAGAGCGGATGCTAAAGGTCTGGTAACCTGCAGGAACGGGCTGCTGCCACCCAGGGACGGGAAGAGCAGCGGCTGCTTCTGGAGCCTGGAGGAGCAGCTCTGCTTAGCAGCCTCTTCCTGCCCCGCCAGCCTGATGGAGAGAACTGGCTGCTCCAGGACCAGGCTCCAAAGTAGGTACCAGAGCTGTCCAGGGGGGCAGGGGAGTAACTTGTCTGGCCCCCACCCCACTGTGCCCCAATTTCCCCACCCCAGCCCCTCACTCCAGGGACCAACCCATCCGCCTCACTGTGCCCCGATTGCCCCACCCCAGCCCCTCACTCCAGGGACCGACCCATCCGCCTCACTGTGCCCCGATTGCCCCAGCCCCTCACTCCAGGGACTGACCCATCCGCCTCACTGTGCCCCAATTGCCCCACCCCAGCCCCTCAGTCCAGGGACCGACCCATCCGCCTCACTGTGCCCTGATTGCCCCACCCCAGCCCCTCAGTCCAGGGACCGACCCATCCGCCTCACTGTGCCCCGATTGCCCCACCATAGCCCCTCACTCCAGGGACCGACCCATCCGCCTCACTGTGCCCCGACTTCCCCACCCCAGCCCCTCAGTCCAGGGACCGACCCATCCGCCTCACTGTGCCCTGATTGCCCCACCCCAGCCCCTCACTCCAGGGACTGACCCATCCGCCTCACTGTGCCCCAATTGCCCCACCCCAGCCCCTCAGTCCAGGGACCGACCCATCCGCCTCACTGTGCCCCGATTGCCCCACCATAGCCCCTCACTCCAGGGACCGACCCATCCACCTCACTGTGCCCCGACTTCCCCACCCCAGCCCCTCACTCCAGGGACCGACCCATCCGCCTCACTGTGCCCCGATTGCCCCAGCCCCTCACTCCAGGGACTGACCCATCCGCCTCACTGTGCCCCAATTGCCCCACCCCAGCCCCTCAGTCCAGGGACCGACCCATCCGCCTCACTGTGCCCTGATTGCCCCACCCCAGCCCCTCACTCCAGGGACCGACCCCTGCCGTGCCTTGCTTGCCCCACCCCAGCCCCTCACTCCAGGGACCGACCCCTGCCGTGCCCTGCTTGCCCCACCCCAGCCCCTCACTCCAGGGACCGACCCCTGCCGTGCCCCGCTGTACCCCAATTGGTCAAACTCCACGTCAGCTCCTCCCAACCCAGCTCTGCAGGTAGCAGGTGAGCCCCAGGGGGTGGGGGAGCAACCGGCGGGGGTGGAGAGCAAGCGAGGGGGGGGGAGACGTGAGACAGGGGGCGGGGCCTCAGAGGAAGAGGCAGACAGGGGTGGGGCCTTGGGGGAAGACGTGGGGCAGGGGCGTTCGGTTTTCAGGGATCAGAAAGTTGGCAACCCTACCTCCCCCTTGACAGGCATTAGAAAAGTCATTTCCTCGTGTAGAGGAACCATGACGCCTGGTCTCCAGGTAGGTCTGGGTCTGGGTCTGGGTCTGGGTCGCCGCTGCTTCTCCACTTGTCTCCTGGCTCTCACTGGTGTATCTGGCTGCAGAGAGAGGATGGGAGCTGAGAGCCGGCTCTGGGCTCGGCGGCAGTATGCATTGCCTCAGCACCAGCGTCAGGACCTGCCTGGGCAGGCCGGGGCCAGGGCTGGGGGCCGGGGCCTGTGGAGGGCAGAGAGGTCCCTGAGCAGCTCAGAGATGAAGGACGTTGAAGCTGAGCGAGCGATGCTGGACACACGCAGGTCAGTTCCCTCGGGGGGCAGCTGGGCTCTCTGCAGCCTGACCGGGGAAGGCCCTTCCCCGTGCTCCCGCTGACACCGGCTAGGAAGGGGCGGGTGGATCAAAGCACCCATGCAGCCAGTCAGTGTGCGGCAGGCTAATGCGCTGTGAATTCACACCCCGGCGTGCCACACACTGGCTCGCCGTGTCGACAAGCCCTGAGTCAAGGGGCAGATGCAGCTTCCCCCTGGTGATGCAGCCGCACTGGGGTTGTGACAATCTATCGCGCTGTCTCCCTGAGTCCTGCCATGGCTTCTGGCCCTTGGTGCTCCGCACGCCGCACGGGCACCCATGGGAGAGCCCCCCGTGACAGTCGGGAATAGAGAAGGTGGGGACGAGCAGCACAGGTGGGAATGGGCAGGGCCGGATTAACGCAGGGGCTTTAGGGGCTACAACCCAGGGCCTCGGGCTAAGGGGGGCCCCACAAAAATAAATCCACAATTATATACAATTCAGTGGTCACCAACCCATCGATTGCGATCAGCTGGTCGATCCTGGAGCCTCTGCCAGTCGATCGCGATCTCCGGGCTGCTAAAAGTCCAGCGGCGCAGCAGGGCTCAGGCAGGCTGCCTGCATGCCGTGGCCCCATGCTGCTCCCGGAAGCAGCCGGCTACTGGTGTGTCTCTGCAGCCCCTGGCGGGTGGGGGAGGCTTCGCGCGCTGCCCCCACCCCCAACACCATCCCCACAGTTCCAGCCAAAGGGAGCTCTGGGGGCCCCTCCCCCAGGGGCGCGCAGAGACATGCCAGAAGCCAGCCGTTTCCGGGAGCGACGTGGGGCTATGGCATGCAGCCGGCCTGCCTGAGTCCTGCTGCACCACAGGCCATGAATTGCCTGTGGTAAGCACCTCCTGGCCAGAGCCTGCACTTCTCACCCCCTTCCTCACACCAACCCCCTGCCCCAGGTCAGAACCCCCTCCTGCACCCAAACTCCCTCCCAGAGCCCACACCCCCTCCTGCAGCCCAACCCCCTGCCCCAGGTCAGAACCCCCTCCTGCATCCAAACTCCCTCCCAGAGCCCACACCCCCTCCTGCAGCCCAACCCCCTGCCCCAGGTCAGAACCCCCTCCTGCATCCAAACTCCCTCCCAGAGCCCACACCCCCTCCTACACTCAACTCCCTCCCAGAGCCCACACCCCCTGCCTCACCCCAACCACCTGCTCCAGATCAGAACCCTCTTCTGCACCCAAACTCCCTCCCAGAGCCCATACCGCTTCCCGCTCCCCAACCCCCTGCCCCAGGTCAGAACCCCCTCCTGCATCCAAACTCCCTCCCAGACCCCACACCCTCTCCTCCACCCCAACCCCCTGCCCCAGCCTGGAGCTCCCTCCAGCACCCAAACTCCCTCCCAGAAAGAAACTAGTATAACAGTGGTTCTAAGGTAAGAAGTAGGCTATTTTGAATTAACTTAACTATATTCTACATGTTTTCAGACTGAAATGTAACCACAGAATGGCTTTATGTTAATTAAAAGGCAAGTTTAGTATAGCATTAATAGCCTCGATGCCAAAATTGTGATCATTTTGTTTTAAATTAGGAAAAAGACTTGTATATAGGGGCCCCACAAAATCCAATAGCCCCAGGCCCACAGGAGAGTTAATCCGGCCCTGGGAATGGGGGATTACAGTCAAGCCTTTCCACCTTAACTCTGACCTTGGGACACTGAACTATGCAGTCCCCTTGTTCTCCATGTAAATTGTGTTTTGTACGGAAATGCTGCAATTACAACAACAATTGCAGCCCGCAAACACTCAACGTCTGCTTGGCCCTTCCTCGAGATGGTCTGGGAAGGGCTGGCTGGGTTGCTGGGCTGGACAGTGGAGACTGGCCATTGCTGGCTGATTCTTCTGTCTTGCACCCCAGGTTCAGGCAGATTCCCCAGCTCATTCTCCTGCTCTGACAGCACCAGGATGCAGTCTGGGCCATTCCCAGTTAGATCCCTGTGTTTTATTACATGACTGTTAATCTGCAGCAGTGCTTCCCCATCCTCATCTGCCTTCTCTGGCCCAGCTGCTGTCTCTTACTAACCCATCTCTGGTGCAGAACCTCTGGGGCACATGTCTCCTGGTGCCACCGTTGTTCCCTGCTCACCTTGGTCAGAGGAGAATAGCAGCCAGGACAGGGTTTGGAAGGTGGGGGTGTGCGTTTTCTGTCCTCCCTCCTGACTCGCAGCAGATCCTGTGGGTGGAGAGAATTCGGCCGTTAGGGCCACGTCTCGTTGCCAGAGTCTGCATTTTGCACCAGCTCCCTGCCCAGTCTCAGGGAACGCTCCGAGCAGGATCAGCTCCGTAGGGGCAGGGCTGGGGTGCATTCGCTGAGCTGGCTGGGCGCCCGAGGCTGGCATTGGCACCGCGGGGAGGTGGCAGAGCAGGAGGAGAGCACAGGGTGCCAGATGGTAGAAATGGAGAGCATGTAGTCCGTCCCCAGACACCAAGGCAGGGGTATTCTCTGCAGTCCCTGGCGCCTGTCTGAGTTACGGCAGCATGCCCGGGCTGCCCCATGGCCCACACGCCACCTGCAATCTTGCCGTGCTGCATACTGAGGCTCTGCCTCTGTGCGTCTCCTAGGCCAGGCTTTGCAAGGGCATCCTCAGAAGACAGCATTATGGCTGTCTCCCACAGGGCCTGCCTGGGGAAATCCTTCCCTGGGTGCACAGGGGCTAGGAGGGCCCCTTTATCGCACCACACGGCGAGCCTCTCACCTCCGCTCTGTACGCTAGGGGGCCTGTTGATCTTGGCCAGGTGACGTGTCCATGTCACTAGCTTTGGGGATTTTAATTTTATTTTCAAGTGTGGAGTTTGGGTTTCTGCTTTTCGGAAGAAATCCTCCCCAGCAGTGACAAAGAACAGGAGAAGGGGCGTGGAGTTCTCGGCCCTCTGGCCACCCACCCAGACCAAGATATTTGCAGAGAGAGGTCTGGGGAGAAGACCCTGTTCTAGCTCCCTGCTAGGGGACAGGAAATTTGTCTACCCACACCGCGGTGCTCACAGGCCTGCCGCACACCGTGAGATACAGGATAGTGGCTGGTTGGCTCAGTGGTTATGGAGCTTGGAGCTCTCTCACTCCCCTTCCTTCTGAGACACCATTTCCCCTCAGTAACTCCCCTCCCCTCTCCCAGAGAATGGGCTGGGGTGCTGGGCATGTGACATCGCCTCTTTCTCTTGCGCTCACGCCTTGCAGCCTCACCACTTCCTTGCTTAGAGCAACCATGAAGCCTGGTCTCCAGGTAGGTCTGGGTCTGGGTCTGGGTCGCCGCTGCTTCTCCACTTGTCTCCTGGCTCTCACTGGTGTATCTGGCTGCAGAGAGAGGATGGGAGCTGAGAGCCGGCTCTGGGCTCGGCGGCAGTATTCATTGCCTCAGCACCAGCGTCAGGACCTGCCCGGGCAGGCCGGGGCCAGGGCTGGGGGCCGGGGCCTGTGGAGGGCAGAGAGGTCCCTGAGCAGCTCGGAGTTGAAGGACAGTGAAGCTGAGCGAGCGATGCTGGACACACGCAGGTCAGTCCCCTCGAGGGGCAGCTGGGCTCTCTGCAGCCTGACCGGGGAAGGCCCTTCCCCGTGCTCCCGCTGACACCGGCTAGGAAGGGGCGGGCGGATCAAAGCACCCACGCAGCCAGTCAGTGTGCGGCAGGCTAATGCGCTGTGAATTCACACCCCGGCGTGCCACACACTGGCTCGCCGTGTGGACAAGCCCTGAGTCAAGGTGTTGGGGAAACTGGGGCATGGCCACTAGGTAACTGGAGGGGATGGAAGACCACGAGTGTCGATGAAGCCCCCTCGCACTAGGCCCAAGTGTCCTTGGCCCCCCCGCCTGGAGGCACACACAGTGGTTATGCTGAGAATCTGCAACAATATGTTGCAGAGTCAGACTGCCTGAAACTAAGCAAGGCCACACAGGGCAGATATGCAAGAACAATGCTGAATAAAGCAGCTTTATGTATAGTTTAACAAATGATACAGAGAATCAGGGAACTAGCTGGGAACTGGATTGGCTGGCTATATGGATACTTGGGGCAGCTTGCTATTGGATAAGTATGCTGGGAAAAAGGATGTATAAAAGCCTGTGTAACTTCCTGCTCTGTGTGCAGGATTTGAGATTTTATTTTCCCTGTACCTTTTCGCAGCTGCAAATAAACTTTTCTGCTTCTCCGTTCTGATTATTGGGTGTAGCACACCGGGTAACGAACCAACTCAAGCTGTTGTTCAGCCTCTCGGCACTGGGTGCCGGCAACAGCGGGGCAGATGCAGCTTCCCCCTGGTGATGCAGCCGCACTGGGGTTGTGACAATCTATTGCGCTGTCTCCCTGAGCCCTGCCGTGGCTTCTGGCCCTTGGCCCTCCGCACGCCGCACGGGCACCCATGGGAGAGCTCCCCATGACAGTCGGGAGAGGCGAGCACAGAGAGAAGGACAAAAAGTGACACCCTAGAGAGCCCTGCAGAAGGGGAGGAGCCCGCAGTGCTCTGCAGGGGAATAGAGGGGATGGGGATGAGCAGCACAGGTGGGAATGGGAGATTAGAGTAAGGCCTTTCCACCTTAACTCTGACCTCGGGTCACTGAACTTTGCGGCCCCCTTGTTCATAGAATCACAGACCATCAGGGTTGGAAGGGAGCTCAGGAGGTCATCTAGTCCAACGCCCTGCTCAAAGCAGGACCAATCCCCAATATTTTCCCCATATCCCTAAATGGCCCCCTCAAGGATTGAACTCACAACCCTGAGTTTAGCAGGCCAAAGCTCAAACCACTGAGCTATCCCTCCCCCCAGTTTACATGTTCTCCATGTAAATTGTGTTTTGTATGGAAACACTGTAAGTACAACAACAATCCCAGCCCGCAAACACCCAACATCCAATGGGCCCTTCCTATGCAGTCTGGGCCGTTCCCAGTTAGATCCCTGTGTTTTATTCCACGATTGTTAACCTGCAGCTGTGGCTTCCCCATCCTCATCTGCCTTCCCTGGCCCAGCTGCTGTCTCTTACTAACCCATCTCTGGTGCAGAACCTCTGGGGCCCATGTCTCCTGGTGCCACGGTTGTTCCCTGCTCACCTTGCTCACAGGAGAATAGCAGCCGGGAGAGGGTTTGGAAGGTGGTGGCGGGGGGTTTTGTCAGTGGTAAGCTGGAGCCGGTTCGCTAGAACCGGTTGTTAAATTTAGAAGCCCTTTTAGCACCGGTTGTTCCGCGAGGGGAAAAGTTTGGTGGGTGCAGAGCCCCCACCGGCAGCCCCAGCTCACCTCCGCCTCTGCCCCTGAACGCGCCGCTCTGCTCCGCTTCTCTCCCCCCCGCCCCCCGGCTTCCCGGGAATCAGCCATTCGCGCGGGAAGCCGGGGGGCTGAGAAGCAGGCGGCAGCTCCGGGCTCAGGCCCAGGGAGGCGGAGCCGAGCTGAGCTGGGGCGCGGGGGTGCGAGGAGGGCCGCTTGCCCGCAGCAGGTAACCAGGGGCGGGCGGGCGCGGAGAAGCAGAGCAAGGCGGGGCGTTCAGGGGAGGAGACGGAGGCAGAGGTGAGGTGAGCTAGGGCCGTGCGCGGGGTGGGGACCTGCTGTGGGTGCTCTGCACCCACCAATTTTCCCCATGGGTGCTCCAGCCCTGGACCACCCAGGGAGTCGGCACCTAAGGTGCCACTTTTGATGTGATCAGTGGGGGGAGCAGCCGCTCCCCCGCTCCCCCCCAGCTGTGCCCCTCCGCCCCTAGGAGCCAGAGGGACCTGCCGGATGCTTCCTGGGAGCTGCCCCAGGTAAGCACCTCCGGGACTTCCCACCTCGCCCCCCAGCAGGTGCCTCTGGCTCTTAGGGGCAGGGTGGGCACCCACTACGGTGGCCCACGAGACCCTCCTGCCCAGTTCTGGGGGCAGTCAGGGGACAGGGGAGGGGGGTGGATGGGGCAGAAGTCCCGGGGGGCAGGGGTGGGCAACAACCCCCTCATGGGATAAGGAGGGAACCCGTTGTTAAGACTTTGGCAGCTCATCACTGGTTATTGTCCTCCCTCCTGACTCGCAGCAGATCCTGTGGGTGGAGAGAATTCGGCCGTTAGGGCCACGTCTCGTTGCCAGAGTCTGCGTTTTGCACCAGCTCCCTGCCCAGTCTCAGGGAGTGCTCCGAGCAGGATCAGCTCCGTAGGGGCAGGGCTGGGGTGCATTCGCTGAGCTGGCCGGGCGCCCGAGGCTGGCCTTGGCACAGCGGGGAGGTGGCAGAGCAGGAGGAGAGCACAGGGTGCCAGATGGTAGAAATGGAGAGCATGTAGTCCATCCCCAGACACCAAGGCAGGGTTAGTCTCTGCAGTCCCTGGCACCTGTCTGAGTTACGGCAGCATGCCTGGGCTTCCCCATGGCCCACACGCCACCTGCAATCTTGCCGTCTTGCATACTGAGGCTCTGCCTCTGTGCGTCTCCTAGGCCAGGCTTTGCAAGGGCATCCTCAGAAGACAGTATTATGGCTGTCTCCCACAGGGCCTGCCTGGGGAAATCCTTCCCTGGGTGCACAGCGGCTAGGAGGGCCCTTCGCACGGCGAGCCTCTCACCTCCGCTCTGTACGCTAGGGGGCCTGTTGATCTTGGCCGAGTGACGTGTCCATGTCACTAGCTTTGGGGATTTTAATTTTATTTTCAAGTGTGGAGTTTGGGTTTCTGCTTTTCGGAAGCAGGAGGAGAGCACAGGGTGACAGACGGTGGGAATGGAGAGCACGTAGTCCGTCCCCAGACACCAAGGCAGGGGTATTCTCTGCAGTGCTTTGTCCAGTCCCCTTTTAAATAGCAACCAGCCCCCCTTAGGGGACAAGTGCACAGTCTGAGAGCCCTCATGGCTAGGAGACCTTTCCTCCTGCTCCGCCGGGATCTACCTCTGTCCACTTTTCTCTCTTTACTCCAGGCTACCCTTGGCCCACTCCATGAGTCCTCTCCCTGCTTGATGTTCTTCCCTCGAAATGGCCACACACGATTAGTCCCCCTTTGATGTCACCTAGACAAGCTAGCCCCGTATGACACTTAACGCTCTCTCGCTGTGGGGGAGGGGAAAGGACTACGTGGCCTCCTGAGGGCCCGTCTAGCCCTACCTTTCTATGAGTCTGTGACATATTTTGTCATTTTCATCATTCCTCATAAACCCGTCCCTGCAGCCCCTCAAGCCCTTCTCTGGCTTTTCGCTGAATTCTTCCCAGTTTGGTGAGGTCCTTTTGGTCCTAAGGGACCCAGAACTGGACTCAGTACCCCTAGGGCCCTCTCACCAGCACTGTACTGACATCGCCTCATTGCTGTATGACACAATGCATCAGTGGACGCAACTCCTAGCCCACATCCTCTATGGTGGCCATCTGACAAGGCAGACCCATAGCCCAGCTGCTCTGCCCTAGTCTCCCCCCTAGGTCTCTGGCTACAGCTGTTTCTCCAGTCTTTCCCGCTATGTTTTGAGTTGTCACACCCCCCCATGTCTTCACTTCCACTTTTCCAGGCTGAATTCCATTGTGTTATTTCTTGCCCTTGTTTTGAATTTCTCTCAGTAACTTTCTGTCATTTCTCTCTCCTCGTTAGTATTTGCGACTCCTTCCAATTTAGTGTCCCATGGCAATGTCGTGAACGGACTGGTCACACACCTTTCCAGGGCACTCAGCTGGCTCTTCAGTCAGACTGGACCTAACCCCGAACCCCGCCATGCCCACGAGATGCCTCTCCAACCCTTAGTACACCCGCCCTATGTCGTTACCCTCGATTTATGGCCTGCTCAGCTGATTTTCTGTCTATCAGATGCGTTACAGAAACTCGGAGAGAATTCATTTGACGCATTCCCTTCGTTCACTAGTGATGGATTTGATCTAGAACAGCAATCATCAGCCTACGTTGCTATGGCTTCTTCAGAAACCCCTCTGGCTCCACTGCCCCCCCCAGATACCTGCTGTCAGGGTTTGCAAGGTCTGGGCTATGCCCCAGCCACTGAGCCGTCCCTGGCAGTACCCCAGCTTAGTGTGCCAGACCCCCCAGGGTCACACTTTCCCACCAGGGCAAGGCCACGCCGCCTCAGCACCTCCTGCAGGGGCCCTCGGGCTCCATCAGCTCCTGTTTCTCCCCACGGCTCTCCACCGCCAGTCCAACCGAGAGCAAAGCCCTGAGAGAGGCTGTTCCTCAGAGGGGAGCAATGCAACCGGGGGCACCTGCAGTGAGGTCAGGCAGCCTTTTCCAAACAAGGTTATTTTTATTAGTTCCCTGGCGCACAGCTGAGGGGAAGGTAAATTCCAGACAAAGTCCATGTGGGTGGGAGCCAGAGCCCAAAACCCGCCCTCTCCTCGGAGCCTGGTTCCCTCTTCTTGGCCCTCTGTGCCTGCTCTCGTAAGACAATGTCCCCTGCCTGCTCTCCAGCCAGGACCGTGCACTCCACTTCCCCGCAGGGAGCTGGGGAGAAGTAACTGGCTCTAGGAGTTCACGTGGGTCATTGAGGCTTCCATTGTCTCTGTAGGGTTTTCCATTCTGCTCAGCTGAGTCCAGGCCAGCCAGCCCTAGAGGCCCTATGTCTCAGACCCCTAGCCCTGATCTCCCACAGCCCAGGGAGAGCAGTAACTCCTTCCCCTGAAGGACGCAACCATGCAAAGCGGCTAGTCCAGAGTCACACCGATAGTTCATAAAAACATTACAGCAAATTCCCACCCTGAGCTCCCTGCCTCGCTTTCCTCTCAGTGGCAGCGCAGTGTGGAGACCCAGGCAGCAGCTGAGGACGGATGTGAATTAGCAGAGCTGGGTGGGGAGACAGGGGGGTCACTCGCCAGCTGGCGTGTGGCCCTGGCCTGGACTAGCAGGGGGGCTGCAGGTGAGGGCTGAGGTATGTGAGCTGTGGGTAAAACCTGGGAGTGTAAAAAGCCATTTGGGGAGCGGGAAAGAAGCTCCCTCAATCTCATTTTCCCCTCCCGCCGCTATCCGCCCTTCGCCAAGTCCCTGATGAAATGTTTGCCCATTGCACAAGCCCTGACCTGAGCAAGGGGGAGCTGCGATCTGCACAGTGCAGACTCCCGCAGTCACAAAAACATGTTTTCAGCAGGGCCTCCCCAGCTCAGCCAAGAGAGGGCGGTGGGGGGGGGCCATCAGCCAGGCAGTGGGTGAAGCACGTGGCTAACCCTTGATCGGGATGTTCTGTCCCACAGACGCTGTCAGCTCCATCCCTCCCCACCCCTGCACACCCGCCCGGCTCCATCCCTCGAGGGCCTGACTCGGTGGGCCCGGGCCGCCAGGGACCAGTCTGCACCCGCACTCGACATGCCGCGGTGGCACAGCGGTAGGGTCGACACTACAATGACGGGAGGGGTTCTTCCCTCGCGGCAGGAAATCCACCGCTCTGGGAGCTGGGAGCGGGGTCAACGCACCAATTCTTCTGTCAGCCTGGTGCTGCCTACCTCGGGGCTGTCCCCTTAATTCTGCCATACGGGGCAGGGCATGTTACACCGCTGTGAGCAATACCGTTCGGTCAAGCTAACTTTGTAGTGGAGACTAGCCCTAAAACCTGCTTCCAAGGCATGGGCAGCGAGTCCCTCCCCTCACAGGGCCGTCTGGACAGATAGGGACCATGTGGGTCTCTCCCAAGGCCCGTGGGCATTACGGTGGTTATTCGTTTAATCTGTGGTGCTTACAGCTCTGCCAGGCACTGCACAGAAAACTCCTAAGACACAGGCCCTGCTCCAAGGAGTGTCCCGTCTATGCCAAGGGCTCCCACACAAGGCCAGAATCCATACAGCTCTCCCACCTTCAGTGAAGCTGGGTCGGTTTACAGCAGCGGAGGATTTGGCCGGTCCTCTCATGGATTTGGCCGGTCCTTTTCAGCTGTGCACTTTCTCAGCTGGAATAGGCAGCAGCCTGTGACCCACACAAAGCCAGGGAGCCGCAAACCACTGCCCGAGAACCACTAAGCCGGGGGGGGGGGGGGGGACAGTGCCTAAGTGAGGGTGTAACAGTGTGAGAAGGGGAAGGGGGTAGGTCCGGGGGTCCTCGGGTGAGGCAGACAGGGCTCCTGCTGGGTCCCACGTTTCTCTTACAGTGCAGGGGGAGCATGCTCCCTCTTTGCAAGGGCTGCTCATGGGAGTGACGCAAGCGAGGAGAAGGGCTTCGCGACCAGGCTGTGGGAGGACACTGGAAGGCCGGGGGAAGCATGGAGTGAGGGGTGAGAGAGGTCTCTGGAGGGCACTGTCACTGGCTGACCGGACAAGACGGGGCAATTCCAGCCAAGACAAGGCCAGAGACACAGGCAGGGCTGTGTGGGGAGCAATGGGACAACCATGGAAGAGACTCACGGCAAGGGGGAGCTGCAGGAGTGTGAGGCTTTGGCCGCCACGTTTTTGGGGAGCTGGAAGGGGCAGGGGTAGCGTCTGAAGGTCTCCAAGAGGAGGTGCCTTATTCTTTTCTTTTATAACTTAAGCAGTTGAGCTGCTCCAATCAAATGCCTCCCAATGTCACCCCCTTCGTCCCTGCTTCTCTCCCCCACGCTGACATCAGCTGCCCCGTTCCTACTTTTACAAACGGCATTTTGCAGCGTGCTCCCTCACCATCCCAGATCCCAGCTTGCACTCAGACCGGGAGCTCAGCAGGAAAGTGATGGACACAACCATCGGACCTTAGAGGATGTTGTCTGCAGTGCTGGGGTAGCCGTGTGGGTCCCAGGCTCAGAGAGAGACAAGGTGGGGCAGGTAACAGCTTTTACTGGGCCAGCTTCTGCTGGTCAGAGACAAGCTTTCGAGCCACACAGAGAGCTGTTCTGCAGGTCTGCACCCAGAGCTCTGAGCGGCTCAAAAGCTTCTCTCACCGACAGAAGCTGGCCCAATAAGAGCCATCACCTCGCCCACCTTGTCTCTCTGAAACCCTACAATAGAGAAGCAAATCACATAGTTAGTGACCAGGAAGGAGAAAGAGACACACAAACACACACACAACAGCACCAAACACACACACACGCACACGAACTGCCAGTGGAATTATGGTGGGAGGTGACGGACGGCTTGATTGCCTTCCTGTGATGCTTCAAGTACTGCCCATTGCCACAGGCAGGACATTGGAGCAGCTGGATTAATTGTCTGAGCTGGTACAGCAAACCCAGTGTTCCTGGGGGGGCAGCATAAAGTCCTTTGGTTCAGGGAGGTCACAGTGCCGGTGAGAAGCGGGTGCCTGCGGGCTCAGGCCTGGGAGCACGGCTGCCTCTCGCTGGTTCCGAAGACAACCAGCACTGCGATCCAGGCCGTGTCTCGCCGCACCCAGAACCGCCACTTCTTTTGAATAATGTCAAACCCAAATCCTCTGCGGGTCAATGGGTGTGGTTCCTGGTCCCCCTCTCCCACTGTCCCCCCGCCGCCCCCGTCTCATTGCTCAGGCCTGCCCCTCCTCCACACTCTAGAAACCCCTTTCTCTCCTACCGCATCTTCCAGCTCCCTCGCGTCCCCCAGGTCGGCCCCAGCCACCGCCACGAGGGCGAGCACAGCCACTAAACCGGCCAGCAGCCAGAGCCTCATCCTGCACCGGGCTTGGTCCGCCTGCAGCTGCGGCTTCTCCTACGGCCTCACAGACTGTCCTGCTGGAGGGCAATGAGCTGTCGCCAATCCCCGCATAGACCTTGACTGTTGGATCCTAGCTCCCAGCAGCCAGCTCCCAGGCAAGCTGCCAAACAGCTTGGGCTCCTGCCTGTCATTACACAATTACCTTCCTGCTCGGATAGGCCGCTGGCTCATCCGGCCAGCTCCCCGGCTAAGGGAGAGCCATTCCTGTGAGCGAGCCAGGGCAGAGCTGACTGAACAAACAGCCCGTTTCGGGAGAGAGGTGGAAACAGAGTCAGCAGCTCCCCCAGGGCAGGGTGCGTGCAGGGAGCTGGCGATGTGGGGAATGGGCAGCCCTTCACTTCAGCCGGAGCTGTCCAGAGCAGAGCTCTGGTAAATATTCCAAACTCGCAGGGCCAAAGTCCCAAGCCCTGGCACCTCCTGCAGGGCTGAAGCCCTGAGACCCCCCTCCCCACAGATGAATCCCAGAGCCCTGAGCTCCGCCACCCCACCTCAAAGCAGAAGCCCTGAGTTCCTCCCTCCAAGCCTAGCAGCTGAAGCCTGGAGCCCCCCCAGCCCCACTGGACTCTGGAGTTTGTATAGTATTGGTGGGAGGGGGCTCTGGGAAATACTCTATGACAGAGGTTCTCAAACTTTTTTTTCCACTGGCCACTTGAAAATTGCTGAGGGTCTCAGCGGACCACTTCATGATCTTTCCAACTATTGTTTGTACCATGAGCTAACTATTGTAAAGCGCTTTGGATAAAAGCGCTATATAAAAAAAAATTAACGTTTTTTTGTTCTACAAATAAAAACACACAACTCATATTTTAATATCAGTAGTCTTACCTTTCTAATGCGATGGATGTGCCCTCTCTTCCCTGCCACGGCAGCTGCTGAGCTGGGGCTGGGAAGGAGGGGGGTCTCTCCCCCACTGCGGCAGCCCCCGAGCTGGGGCGGGAAGGAGGGCTGTCTCTCCTCGGCAACCACAGCCCTGGAGCTGGGGAAAGTCACCTCTTTCTCTGGCTGCCACAGCCCTGCACATCACAAATTGCCCCCACCCCCTCTTCTCACCCCACTGCCCCCTCCCACCTACCCCCTATTCCGCCCAAGGCCACCACCTCACTTTACATCTGCATCTTCTCCAGGGTCCAGGCACCTAACTAGTGGAGCCAAGCCTGCACGCTCCACTAATTAGGGGGGTGGCCCTTCGTTTTCTTGTGTGCAGACGCCCAGACGCGCACCTTCGAGGGAACTATCCGTGGATCACCTGGATGGAGCTCGCGGACCACTGGTGGTCCCCGGACCACAGTTTGAGAACCTCCGCTCTATGAGAATTTGCGCCCTGAGAGTGGGGCTCAGCTAGGCCCACAGCTCTGGGTTCTGGAGAAGGGCATGTGCTGGCCATTGACACTCAGCGAGTGGGGTGGGAGGACAGGTCTGCGACGGGAATGTGGGCGAGAGTGCGGGGGATGAGGAAAGCCCTGCGGCTTTGGAGTGGGGCGCGCAGAGGCGGAAAGGAGGCATGGGGGCTCCACTCTCCAGCAGAGTCGCCTTCATTTCCACAGGCTCTTGCTACAGGTGATGGGACAGTCTGGAGCTTGCCCTTGTCTCTACCGGACAGCGGGTAACTTGGCGTCTTCCCCACAGACGGGCCCCAAGCTCTTTGCAAACAGATGGGCCTGTTACGGTCACACGCTGTCCTGGCAGAGACAACCCAGGGGAGGCTGAATTTCTGCAGCATCTCCTGCTTCTGCTCTCAGAGGGCCGAGCCCTGGGATGCCATGGCAGGGGAGATGCAGCCTCGGGGGGGAGGGGAAGCAGGGCCTGCATCTGTGTGGAGTCAGTGCTCCCTCCTCCCGCAAGACAAACGGCCTCCCCTGTGCTAACCAAGCCAGCAGCATCCTCTGGCTGGGACTGCAGCGGGATGCCGGAGACCCACATCCGGCCCAGAATAGCGCTCAGCTCGGGAGGCCTGAGACTGCACCACGCTGCCCGTGGAACGGGCCCCGGTCTGCTCGGTGTCACGCCGAAGGCAATGGAGTTACAGCAGGCGCGGGGTGGGGGAGGAAGGCAGGGACTCCAGGAGGCCGGGGTTTATGCCAAAAGGAAAGGGCAGGGTTTGAAAAGGAAGGCAAACAGGTAGCCTCGTAACAAGAGGTTTGGCAAAGGTGCTCAGCGAATGTCTGTAAACATGAGGTGCTCTGAAGAGGAAAGCGCAGGTGCCTACACGGAAGGAAGGTCACAGAGGAGGGCACAGAGTCGGGGCCAACTCAGAAAAGTGGGAGTGGGAGAAACCTGCACACCAGCACGTGGTCTCCTCCCCTTGGGCCCAGCAGTGTTCGCGGCACAAGTCCCGTGGGTCTCTCCCCGAGTATCCGTAGCACCGGAGAGTGCGGGGTGCCTGCCAGAAGGGGAGCAGGGGCTGAGCAGAGAAGAGGGACACGCCTGCATGGTGACACAAGTTCACGGGGTGTGTGTGGGGTGGGGTGACTCATCTCACCCCCTCCGGGGAGTTGCTATGTGGTGCCAATTTACCACCGATTGACTTCCCATGGCTGTCTTTTCTGGTGTGTGTCCCAGTTCCCAGTGTCAGTCTTTTCCTGCCTCTCCTGAATTCCCTTCGGGCCCCCCACGCTGTGGGGCTGCAGGGCGAGTTAATATAGTATCACATGGCTCAGTGACACAGGAGGAATTCCTGGTGGTTGCTGAGTTGGGGGGCTGAGCGTGAGGCCATCCTGCGCCTTGTGGACAACCTGAACCAGAGCAAAGCTGCCTTGCTCTTTGGAGCTGGGAAGGCCCCTCTGCAGAGGATCTGAATTCAGGTGTGTGTGGGGGCAGGGAGCTGCTCCCCTCCCCCAGCTGCTGCTTCTCACAGGCAAGAAAATAATGAAGCTGGCTGTGATGGGCCCCTAACTGTGAGCTGGGCATGAAAGGGCCAGTGCAAATCCCTGCCCTTCCCAAATCAGACCCACCCCTTTGTTCAGAATCCCAAACTGCCTCATTGGTGGGCAGTACAACACCTGTGCCCCAAAGTGCCAGCATACAGGTAATGCATTCCATCTCCAAGGAAAAGTCAGTTACATCAGATCCCAGCTCTTGGGTTTCTCCAAACAGGGACCAGTCCAGCACATGGTAGAAAGTGGGTCAAAAGACAACTTGCACGGTTGCCATTTGCTAGAAGATTAAAGCGAATGGTGACAGACCTCAATTAATGAGATTGCAAAAATTTTATTCAACCTGTCAGTGCCCTGCTATTTCCTCAACAGTTTGTATTTTTCTCGCTCGTCTGGGAAGCTGCTACAACAAATTTTCCCCTTGTGCCCTGATAATCCCTGACACACAGCTCTTCCCTGGATAAAATATCCAGTCTGGAAACTGGGCTCTCTGTTGATGGGAAAGAGGAGGACAAATTGCACTCACAGCCTGCTCTGTAGTCAGTTGTGAACTAGTTTCACACTGGAGGTTTTTCTCTTGTGCCACAGGTGTTGTGTATTCCTATTGCTGATGCTCCCACGCTGTCCCATGAAATCCCCATTCCCCCAGTAAGGAGTCGAGGCGGATGAAATGCTGACAGCATGAAGGCGCTGGACCAGCATCCATGATGCCAGGTTCCCCAGTGGGAAAGCCACTGCAGACATTCTAGGAGCGAGATTGACAGGGTCAGAGTGGTGGGAAGGGAAGATATTTGGGATGGACGGGCCTGGGGAAGGATGGACTTTAAGTGTAATTTATTTAATAAAGATTAACTGGGAACATTTACAGCCGCCTTAGGGAATCAGTTCAAAACTACCTGGTGTGACGAAGCGGGACTGTTCTTCATGTTTTCTCTGAATCGTGTGGGGGTGCCTCAGTTTTCCCTGTGCAGATCTTAAGTATCTAGGGGGTGGGATAAGGGTGTATGATCCTTGCAGAGCCCTTGAGGGCAGATGTGTGCAGGGGTCTGGACACAGAGAATGGCTGACACCCTGTTTCCTAGCAACTGATGGCCTGGGCCCCTCCCCCCTGCAAGGTGAGAGCTAAAGGGTGGGAGAACAAAGGAATCAGGTGCCCTCCTGGCCCAGCAAAGGGACAAAGCACAGAGGAGGAGGGGCTGGAGGGGGAGTCAGTTTGGGGCTGGCTGGGGACATGGAGTGAAGTGCAGACGTGGTTGTCTGGCTCACTGCCCCCCAAAATGGACCCGGCTGAGGGGTCCTGTTCTCTGCACCTACAAGCTCTGTTTTAGACCATGTTCCTGTCATTTAATAAACCTTCTGTTTTACTGGCTGGCTGAGAGTCACGTCTGACTGCGGAGTTGCGGGGCAGGACCCTCTGGCTTCCCCAAGACCCCGCCTGGGCGGATTCGCTGTGGGAAGCGCAGGGAGGGGCAGAGGAGGCTGAATGCTCCGAGGTCAGACCCAGGAAGGTGCAAGCTGTGTGAGCTGTGTGTCCTGCAGACAGGATGCTCAGAGAGAGGAGACTTCCCCAGAGTCCTGCCTGGCTTTGTGGGGAGCAGATCCAGAGCATCGCCCGGGGACTCCAGGACACCTGGGCCTTACGATTTTTTTAACCAGTTTCAGAAACTTATTTTAAAAGTTGCTTGTTCCTGGAACTGCTCTCGGAGGGCTCTTGAAATCGGTGAAAGGCTGTTACTGATTTCTAGCAGCTTTGGAGCAGGCCCCCAGTCAACTGCTCTAACGAGGGAACAACAGGGTTAAAGTCACTGTATGGGATGAAACAAAGACTATCAGGAATCCCAGATCCATTGTTCCGTTGAGTTCCCACATTGAGTCACCGCGTTCTGCAGTCACCTGTGGCGGCCGCACCCGAGGCTCAGCCAGGAGGGAGGCTTTAAGGAAACCACAAACATCATGAAACTTGTGATAAAATTGCAAGAGTTGACAACACTGCGTTTGCAGCAACATAAAACCTGCTCGTGCTGAAAGATGCACAAGCATTCTTGTGACCACCGGTGTAGCAGGCAGCTGACAGGTCCAGCACTTTAATCATTGGAAACTTGTCCTTTCTCCTTAGCCATAAGGAGTTTATCTAACAGTCCTCATAGACTCATAGACTTTAAGGTCAGACCATCGTGATCAGCTAGGGTGACCTCCTGCACACTGCAGGCCACAGAAGCTCACCCACCCACTCCTGCCAGAATCCATCTCCTGATCTGAAACCTGATTGTATCGGTCCCCAGATTTTGGAATGGGTCAAATGTTATCAGAGTTGGTTGCAGCTCAGGAAGGATTGCTTAGAAATTGGACACATGGAAGGACCAGTTTAGTGTGTTTTTGGAAAGGCAATAATTAATCAACTGGGCTGACATGGCCATTTCAACAACTTTTAACAGTATTTTTTGTTGCGGTTGCATTTACATACATATTCAAGTCAAGCGTGTTCGTCTAAATGTCTTAACTGTAGTAAGAGGAGGCCCTGAAACATAAATGCTTGTATCAGAGGCCCAGTCTGAGGCCTGAAGCCTGAACCAAAGTAAAGCCTGAACCAAAGTACTTCCAGGCAGTGATAAGCACAGCTGGGCTGCGAGCCAGAGGCAGGTCCCACTCACAGAAGTTGGCAAGAAAAGGTAGTTAGAGGCACGTGCGCACACACACATAAGGGCTAATGAGAGGAACTTGTGCCAAGACGACATCAGAACACTCCACAGACATAACAAGGAACAGGCAGGTGCATCTTAAAGACAGGGTCAAAAGGACAACGTGATGGATAGATTCGTTTGAACTATGATGAGTAATCTGTCCTGCAACGGTATAAAAGTAGGTCCCGGAGCGCACATCTTTGGCCAGCCTAGGAGGCAGAGTGTCCCGCCACTGACTGAGCTGTGTCCATTGCCAGGGAGCACAGTTCGTAGTGTGCCCTGTAGAGTCTACAGGGAACTATTACGGTGCTTCATTTGACAATAAACCTGGCTCGGGTTCCTTCGTACCTTACTAGAGTCTGTGGTTTTTGGGGGGTTCTCTCGGGGTCTGCTGGTCAGTGATCTGCGCAGAGCTGGGGCAGCACACAGAGGGAACACGCACGCAGCCGACTGTTATTGTTAGGATCTAGATATTCAGGCCTGTCTGTAAAGGCCTAGACTCTAAGAATTTAGGTGTATTCTTATCACTTAGCTAGTTATACAGGTATAAACAATCAAAATCACTGTCTGCCGGTGTAAGGGCCTTCTCCTACTGTGACAGTCGGAGGCCCTGTGCTAAGGCTAAGGCCTTTGGCTAAGCAGCAGAGGCAGCCATAAGCTTGGAAGCCACCAGTCACCTCCTCACATCCCAAACTAGTCACACTGAAATCAGGTGCTATTGGGCTGTTAGGATACAATCCTATCCTGATAGTGCCCATTGCATCCAGAAAAAGGGAAGTGCCTAGAAGATGTAAAAGGAAACTTAGTTTGATAGCATCCTGTCTGGCAAGAACTCACTTATCAATAGCTGGGGTGTGAAATCCTCATTTATTTGTTGTTCTATCACTGTAATCCCCATTTCCCTATTGTTTGTCTGCATAATCTCTGTCTGGTTCTGTGACTGTTCCTGTCTGCTGTATAATTAATTTTGCTGGGTGTAAACTAATTGAGGTGGTGGGATATAATTGGTTACATAATCATGTTACAATATGTTAGGATTGGTTAGTTAAATTTCAGGAGAATGATTGGTTAAGGTATAGCAAAGCGGAACTCAAGTTTTACTATATAGTCTGCAGTCAATCAGGAAGTGAGTGGGTGGGGGAAATGGGAACAGGGAATGGAGGGTGGGGGAAATGGGAACAGGGAATGGGGATGGGGAAATTGGAATCATGTTTTGCTAAAGGGGGAAATGGGAACAGGGAATGGGGGTGGGGAAATTGGAATCATGTTTTGCTAAAGGGGGAAATGGGAACAGGGAATGGGGGTGGGGAAATTGGAATCATGTTTAGCTAAGGGCAGGAATGGGAACAGGGACACAGGTAAGGCTCTGTGGTGTCAGAGCTGGGAAGAAAAGGAGTACTTGTGGCACCTTAGAGACTAACCAATTTATTTAAGCATAAGCTTTCGTGAGCTTATGTACATCAGCCACACTATCAGAGGCTCGTTCACCTGCACATCCACCAATGTGATATATGCCATCATGTGCCAACAATGCCCCTCTGCCATGTACATTGGTCAAACTGGACAGTCTCTACGTAAAAGAATAAATGGACACAAATCAGATGTCAAGAATTATAACATTCATAAACCAGTTGGAGAACACTTCAATCTGTCTGGTCACGCGATTACAGACATGAAAGTTGCAATTCTTCAACAAAAAAACTTCAAATCCAGACTCCAGCGAGAAACTGTTGAATTGGAATTCATTTGCAAATTGGATACAATTAACTTAGGCTTGAATAGAGACTGGGAGTGGCTAAGTCATTATGCAAGGTAACCTATTTCCCCTTGTTTTTCTTAACCCCCCCCCCCGACATTCTTGTTAAACCCTAGATTTGTGCTGGAAATGGCCCACCTTGATTATCATACACATTGTAAGGAGAGTGGTCACTTTAGATAAGCTATTACCAGCAGGAGAGTGGGTTTGTGGGGGAGGGGGCGGGGGTGAGAAAACCTAGATTTGTGCTAGAAATGGCCCAACTTGATTATCATACACATTGTAAGTGATCACTTTAGATAAGCTATTGCCAGCAGGAGAGTGGGGTGGGGGGGGAGGTATTTTTTTCATGCTTTGTGTGTATAAAAGATCTTCTACACTTTCCACAGTATGCATCCGATGAAGTGAGCTGTAGCTCACGAAAGCTCATGCTCAAATAAATTGGTTAGTCTCTAAGGTGCCACAAGTCCTCCTTTTCTTTTTGCAAATACAGATTAACACGGCTGTTACTCTGAGAGCTGGGAAGGGGGACACTAAGGAAGAAAACTGGACTCATGCTTGCTGGAAGTTCACCCCAATAAACATCGAATTGTTTCCACCTTTGGACTTCGGGTATTGTTGCTCTCTGTTCATGCGAGAAGGACCAGGGAAGTAAGTGGGTGAAGGACTAAGCCCCCTAACAGTTATCATCATCGAACAAGAGCGGAGCACCACACCGGTAGCTACCAACAACATTAACCATTCAATAGCTGAGGGAAAAGCATTGTGCAAGGCCATGAGGGAACCAGGCAGCCCTTCCCGATGGCTGCAGCCTGCAAAGATATGATCTATGTGTTCTCACTGGCCACAGGGGCAAAGAGAACAGTCATTGCTGCTCCTCTCAGAGGCATTCGTCACATCAGCACATTCTTTAATCGTGAGGGGAATTGTCTGTTGGAATATGGGATATCTTGGGATATGGTGGATTCTCTGTCACCTGAAGATCGTAACTCAAGACTGGCTAGCTTTCTAAAAGATCTGCACTAGCTCAGACAACTGGGGTGGACTCGATGCAGAAATTACGGGATCAATTCATTAATGGAATTAATGAATTGTATTCAAATGAATTGTATTCATTAAATTGTATTTAATGAATTGTAACTACTGGAGATACTTTGCAGTGTCATCTGAGGATCTCAAAGAGATCGGAAACGAACTGAGACGCCTCTTACTGTGCCTTGAAGGATGGGGCTGTCACCAAGCGGAGCCGTACTGTCAGGCCCATCTGCTGGGGAGCTCAGAGCGCTCGCTGTCTGGCTTGGGTAGAGGAACTTTGATTAAACCACACAAACCCCTGCTAAGAAGGCGAGAAATTTGGGTTTCCACACAATCAGTCAGTGCTGGAGTTGGGCATAGAACCCAGGAGTCCTGACTCTAGGACCCCTGCTCTGATCAGGGGGAATTCAACTGAGAGTGCTGGCATTTGCATGGCTTACGTCACTGGGTTTAATCCAGCTGGTAGAGGTAACTAGCTGTCAGTTAACTTGAGTCCCAGGTGCACAGTTACACACATGTGGAGCCTGGCTCAAAGCAGGCAGCTCTGCATAGGTTATAAATCCCCGTGTCCAACCAATTAAGGAAAAAGACTCGATCCGGGGATTCAGAGACATCCAAGGTGCCAAGCTGGTGTCATCAGCACTGGGTTAGTCACAGCCAAGGGAAGCGACCAGGCGGCCATGTCTGTGACTAAAAAGCCGCAGCACCCTCGCGCCCCAGCTCAGCCTGTAATAAATGGGGTGCTGCTGAGCACGCCTCTTTTCTTCCTGACCCCCCGCCCCTCCCCCAGCGTACACACCCCTGTTGGAAAGTGTCAATCATGGATCCTCCCCGACTGACTGGAAAAGTTCGGCTCAGTCGCCGGCAGGGAGCAGTGACGCAGCTCTGAGCACCCACAGCCCCATCACCAAACGAGAGGCTCAGCTCCTCCCCAGGATGTGGGAACGAGCCGAGTGTCATTACTGCCTGGGAGGTGTCCCTGCCGAGCGTCCGTCCGGGGCGACTCTCCCTGAGCAGAGCGGTTCTGTGTGTGGGGAAGGGCCGCTCTCCAGTAGTGAGGGGGATGGTGGACACTTGGGGTCTCTGAAGCCAGCTGGGGCCGGCTTGGTGAGGACTCTTAGGGTCTGTCTACACCACAGTGTAAGTCCAGGGTTAGGAGAACTCAAGTTAGCAAATCCTGGGTTTGCTACCCTAGGGCTTGAGCGTCTACACTCATTTGTAACCCCAGGTTAGGAATTGTTGCACTCAGGTCCCCCGGGGACTCCAGTGTCCAACCACCCTTATCCCGGACTTCCTAGCACCCTCCCAACTCCTTTGTTCGTGGTGCAGTGTGAGAAAATGTGACTGTCCACAGGACAAAGAAAGCTGACCCAGGGGATTGTGGGATACTTTTGGCAGCCTCACAGAGCACGAGTCCGGTGCAGAGCAATAGCTTGACTCAGGCTCAGACCCTCCACCTCTGTGGGGTCCTGGAGCCGAGCCCTGGGTTAGCACAGTTTGTGTGTAGACGGAAGGGGGTTAGGCCTGAGCCCGTGTTCGAACCCTGGGCTTACACTGCAGTGTGGACATACCCTTACCTTGTTGACAGATGAGACGTGATTATGGGAAAATCTCCCCTCCAAGGAGAAATGGGGCAGAACTGATCGCCCCCACAAAGCTGCCAATGTAAAGGCCTCTGAGCAGTCGGAAGGAAGTGACTCGCTGGGAGAGCTCACGCCCCTGGTTAGTCTGAGTAGCACAAGCTGAGACTTGTGCAAGGCGCCGGGAACGTGGCCCTGCAGCTGTGAGGGTGGATCGGGGGGGGGGCTGCAGAAACAATGGGGTTTCTGGGCACTGCTCATCAGGAGCGAGCTCTGACAACCAGGATCTTCTGCATTAACAGGTGATAGTGAAATTACCCTATGATCCAGGGGAGTGTGCATGATACCAGGGTATTCCTATGCTGGGGGCAGGGGGCAGGGAGCTGCCATGGGATAACCAGACAGGGAGGGAGGGGAATGGCCCACCTGTGTGTGGACAACTGCATGGAGAGGGGACAGACAGTGACAGACGAGGAGGAGCTGGCAGATTTGATTCCTCTTAAGTACGCAGCTTTCAGCAGAGGGGATGGAATGCCCCCTTGTGGGAAAAGACCCACGTCCGTGCTTATGCAGCTGTGAGATGCAGGAGCGCCACAAATAACCCACTTTTCCCCGGCACTTCTCGTGATTTCCCAAGCACCGGGGGGATGACCCCCTTCCTCAGCCCCCCACTGCGCCCCCAGGGCTGGGATTGAGGCACCACCACCACCTTCTGCCCCATCGCCTCCCTCTCACTGACCCCCTGCCACCAACGCTGGGGCCGCAATGTGCCAGCTGCCTCCTAAGGTGGGGCTGTGCCTACAAGGAGGGTCCCCCCCCCCCGGAACAGTCCGCCTCTTCCCCAGTTCTCTGAGCGTCTCGGTTCTCGTTCCCCAGGAGCTGAGCTCTGGTCTCTGGCCAGCGTGGGCAGGGAAGTGGTGATGCTTTTGGCCGGGCAATGCAAAGGGGTGATGTAGGACTGCCCTGGGGACCCTTGGACAGGCCAGTGCAATGGGGCTGCAGGGCAGTGTAAACCCAGCGGAGGAAAGTCCCTGCACAGGGGACCTCGACCCCCAGTCACAGAACCCCAGCCCTGTGCTGCCCCCCAGCCTCCCCAGAGCAGGGGGCATTCTGGGGTGGGGAAAGACAGGCTAATGGCAGGGTGTCTGTGCAGAGCCCCACAGGGGCCCCTGACACAGGAGCCAAATTTAGACCAGTGCTTGGGGCTGCTGAGCCAATGCCAGGGGCACACCGGCCCCCGCAGCCTCTGAATGGAGAAAGCACAAACTGCCTCCCCCCGCCCCTGCCTGGGAAATGGGCCCGTCTCCCCCTTGGTCGCTGGGTGACGCGGCTGGGAAGGGGAGAAGGGAAATCCCTGTCTCTGGGAGATTCTGTCCCTGGAGGATGTGTGGGGAGGAAACCCCTGTGTGCCTGGCCAAATGTGTGGGGAGGAAACCCCTGTGTGCCTGGCCAATGTGTGGGGAGGAAACCCCTGTGTGCCTGGCCAATGGGAGGGGGGAACCCCTGTGTGCCTGGCAGATGGGTCAGGGGGAGGAGACCCCTGTGTGCCTGGCCGAGAGTGTGGGCATTAATCCCACAGCACCTGGCATAGGCAATATCTGGCCACCCCTGGCGCACTCGGGGGGGGAAGAGCCCTCCCTCTCCAGCCAACTCTGGGACTCAGGCAGGTGGCGGGAATCCTGTGCCTGGCAAACTCCGGGCCTGGGGGAAACTCCCTGTCCTTGGGGTGCAGCGTAAACACTCCCCCCTCCAGCAGACCCAGGGAGGACCCGCAGGAAGCTCTGGATCCGGCCACCGGACTGATCCTTCCCCTTCCCGCACATCCCCACCCCGGGCTGGCACGCCCATGGCCCCGGGGCCTCCAGGTTCTGGCCCATTTACAAACCCTGCTGTCTCCACCTGGCTTCCCTCTCTCCCTAGTTTTTCATTCATAAATCTTTGGGAGCAATTCTCCCCCTCCCCCCTCCCTGCCCACCCCAGTTGCACTCAGGACAGCCCCCAGCCCCTACCCCGACCCCTCATGGTGCGGTTTCTCTCCCATCAACTGTCATTCCCAACTGCCACAGGCCCGGCCAACACCCCCTCCCAAAGCAAAGGGGCTGTCCCCCCTCACCCCCTGCAGAACATGCTTCCCCAGCAATGTCCACCAGCCCCACAGGAACAGGCCACCACACAAAGGCTGCCACCTCCTAACTCACCCGCACTGCTGGACTCGCAGGCGGACTCCTACAGCTCAGCAATTTCAGCAGCGCAGCGGAATTGCCCCAAGGCTACGGCTACATGGCAATAAAAGACCCACAGCAGAGCCCAGGTCAACTGACTCCGGCTCACTGGGCTCGGGCTGCGGGGCTGAAGCAGGGACTCTGAGACCCTCCCCCATCACTGGGTTTCAGAGCCCGGGCTCCAGGCTGAGCCCGAACATCTACACGGCCCAGATGTTTGTGTGCTAGAAAATCTGTGGAAAGCGAACACAAAATAGACACAAGGTCAACGGTGACTGGATACTCAACACAATTAATATTAACAACCAGGGGGAAGGAACACAAGCCGAAACAGGGAAAGAACAGGTTAAAGAATATTTGGGTAAGTGAGATGTATTCAAGTCAGCAGGGCCTGATGCAATTTCTCCTAGGGTACCTGGGGAATTAGTTGAAGCTGTCTCGGAACTGTTAGCAACTATCTTGGAGAAGTCCTGGCGGACGGGTGAGGTCCCAGAGGTCTGGAGAAGGGCAGACATAGCACCTACCTTTCAAAAGACTACGTGGCTCTGGGAAGACTTCATGGCTCTGGGAAGGAGGATAAAGGAGAATGAGGCGCAAGTGGTGTTCTCGTCCATCCTCCCCATGGAAGGAAAAGGCCGGGGTAGGGATCGTCGAATCGTGGAAGTCAATGAATGGCTACGCAGGTGGTGTCGGAGAGAAGGCTTTGGATTCTTCGACCATGGGATGGTGTTCCAAGAAGGAGGATTGCTAGGCAGAGACAGGCTCCACTTAACGAAGAGAGGGAAGAGCATCTTCGCGAGCAGGCTGGCTAACCTAGTGAGGAGGGCTTTAAACTAGGTTCACCGGGGGAAGGAGACCAAAGCTCTGAGGTAAGTGGGGAAGCGGGATACCGGGAGGAAGCACGAGCAGGAGCGTGTAAGAGGGGAGGGCTCCTGCCTCATACTGAGAACAAGGGACGATCAGCGGGTTATCTCAAGTGCCTATACACAAATGTAAGAAGCCTGGGAAACAAGCAGGGAGAACTGGAAGTCCTGGCAAAGTCAGGGAATTATGATGTGATTGGAATAACGGAGACTTGGTGGGATAACTCGCATGACTGGAGTACTGTCATGGATGGGTATAAACTGTTCAGGAAGGACAGGGAGGCCAGAAAAGGTGGGGGAGTTGCACTGTATGTAAAGGAACAGTATGACTGCTCAGAGCTCAAGTATGAAACTGCAGAAAAACCTGAGAGTCTCTGGATTAAGTTTAGAAGTGTGAGCAACAAGGGTGATGTCGTGGTGGGAGTCTGCTATAGACCACCGGACCAGGGGGATGAGGTGGACGAGGCTTTCTTCCGGCAAGTTGCAGAAGCTACTAGATCGCAGGCCCTGGTTCTCATGGGTGACTTCAGTCATCCTGATATCTGCTGGGAGAGCAATACAGCGGTGCACAGACAATCCAGGAAGTTTTTGGAAAATGTAGGGGGCAATTTCCTGGTGCAAGTGCTGGAGGAACCAACTAGGGGCAGAGCTCTTCTTGACCTGCTGCTCACAAACAGCGAAGAAACAGTAGGGGAAGCAAAAGTGGATGGGAACCTGGGAGGCAGTGACCATGAGATGGTCGAGTTCAGGATCCTGACACAAGGAAGAAAGGAAAGCAGCAGAATACGGACCCTGGACTTCAGAAAAGCAGACTATGACTCCCTCAGGGAACTGATGGGCAGGATCCCCTGGGAGAATAACATGAGGGGGAAAGGAGTCCAGGAGAGCTGGCTGTATTTTAAAGAATCCTTATTGTGGTTACAGGGACAAACCATCCCGATGTGTAGAAAGAATAGTAAATATGGCAGGCGACCAGCTTGGCTTAACAGTGAAATCCTTGCTGATCTTAAACACAAAGAAGAAGCTTACAAGAAGTGGAAGATTGGACAAATGACCAGGGATAAGTATATAAATATTGCTCGGGCATGTAGGAATGAAATCAGGAAGGCTAAATCACACCTGGAGTTGCAGCTAGCGAGGGATGTTAAGAGTAACAAGAAGGGTTTCTTCAGGTATGTTGGCAATAAGAAGAAAGCCAAGGAAAGTGTAGGCCCCTTACTAAATGAGGGAGGCAACCTAGTGACAGAGGATGTGGAAAAAGCTAATGTACTCAATGCTTTCTTTGCCTCTGTCTTCACGAACAAGGTCAGCTCCCAGACTACTGCACTGGGTAGCACAGCATGGGGAGGAGGTGGCCAGCCTTCTGTGAAGGAAGAAGTGGTTCGGGACTATTTAGAAAAACTGGACGTACACAAGTCCATGGGACCGGATGCGTTGCATCCGAGAGTGCTAAAGGAGTTGGCGGATGTGATTGCGGAGCCATTGGCCATTATCTTTGAAAACTCATGGCGATCGTGGGAAGTCCCAGAAGATTGGAAAAAGGCTAACGTAGTGCCCATCTTTAAAAAAGGGAAGAAGGATGATCCTGGGAACTACAGGCCAGTCACCCTCACCTCAGTCCCCAGAAAAATCATGGAGCATGTCCTCAAGGAATCAATTCTGAAGCCCTTAGAGGAGAGGAAAGTGATCAGGAACAGTCAGCATGGATTCACCAAGGGAAAGTCATGCCTGACTAATCTAATTGCCTTCTATGATGAGATAACTGGTTCTGTGGATGAAGGGGAAGCAGTGGACGTGTTATTCCTCGACTTTAGCAAAGCTTTTGACACAGTCTCCCACAGTATTCTTGTCAACAAGTTAAAGAAGTATGGGCTGGATGAATGGACTATAAGGTGGATAGAAAGTTGGCTAGATTGTCGGGCTCAACGGGTAGTGATCAATGGATCCATGTCTAGTTGGCAGCCGGTAACTAGCGGAGTGCCCCAAGGGTCGGTCCTGGGGCCGGTTTTGTTCAATATCTTCATTAATGATCTGGAGGATGGTGTGGACTGCACCCTCAGCAAGTTTGCGGATGACACTAAACTGGGAGGAGTGGTAGATACGTTGGAGGGTAGGGATAGGATACAGAGGGACCTAGACAAATTGGAGGATTGGGCCAAAAGAAATCTGATGAGGTTCAACAAGCACAAGTGCAGAGTCCTGCACTTAGGACGGAAGAATCCCATGCACCGCTACAGACTAGGGACCGAATGGCTAGGCAGCAGTTCTGCAGAAAAGGACCTAGGGGTGACAGTGGACGAGAAGCAGGATATGAGTCGACAGTGTGCCCTTGTTGCCAAGAAGGCCAATGGCATTTTGGGGTGTATAAGTAGGGGCATTGCCAGCAGATCGAGGGATGTGACTGTTCCCCTCTATTGGTGAGGCCTCATCTGGAGTACTGTGTCCAGTTTTGGGCCCCACACTACAAGAAGGATGTGGAAAAATTGGAGAGAGTCCAGCGAAGGGCAACAAAAATGATTAGGGGACTGGAATACATGAGTTATGAGGAGAGGCTGAGGGAACCGGGATTGTTTAGTCTACGGAAGAGAAGAGTGAGGGGGGATTTGATAGCTGCTTTTAACTACCTGAAAGGTGGATCCAAAGAAGATGGATCTAGACTATTCTCAGTGATAGCAGATGACAGGACAAGGAGTAATGGTATCAAATTGCAGTGGGGGAGGTTTAGGTTGGATATTAGGAAAAAAATTTTCACTAGGAGGGTGGTGAAACACTGGAATGCGTTACCTAGGGAGGTGGTGGAATCCCCTTCCTTAGAAGTTTTTAAGGTCAGGCTTGACAAAGCCCTGGCTGGGATGATTTAGTTGGGATTGGTCCTGCTCTGGGCAGGGGGTTGGACTAGATGGCCTCCAGAGGTCCCTTCCAACTCTGTTATTCTATGATTCTATGAAAAGGGGAACAAAGGGGACCAGGGAATAAGATATCAGTCAGACAAATTTCGATACTGGAACAAACTATTAAACAATCCGTTTGTAAGCATGGGGAGGATACCAGTTACAAGGAATAGTCAGCATGGATTTATCAAGAACAAAACATGCCAAACCAACCTAATTTCCTTCTTTGACAGTGTTACTGGCCTAGTGGAGGGGGGAAGCAGTAGATGTGATATACCTTGATGTTAGTAAGGCTTTTGACACAGTCCTACTTGACATTCTCATATGCAAACTATGGAAATGTGATCTAGATGAAATTACTATAAGGTGGGTGCACAACTGGTTAAAAGACTGTACTCAAAGAGCAGTTATCAATGACTCACTATTAAACTGAGAGGACGGATCTAGTGCGGTCCCACAGGGGTTCCACAGTGGTTCTGATGCTATTCAATATTGTCATTAATGACTTGGATAATGGAGTGGAGAGTATATAAAATATAAAATATGCAAATGACACCAAGCTGGGAGGGGTTGCAAGCACTTTGGAGAAGAGGATCAGAATTCAAAACTGGCCTTGATAAATTGGAAAATTGGTCTGAATTCAACAAGATGAAATTCAATACAGACAAGTGTAAAGTACTTCACTTAGGAAAAATCAAAAGCACAGCTACAAAATGGGGAATAACTGGCAAGGTGAGAAGGAGCTGGGGGTTACAGGGGATCACACATTGACTATAAGTCAACAATATAACACAGCTGCAAAAAGGCTAATATCATTCTGGGGTGTATTAACAGGAGTGTCATAGGTAAGACACGGGAGGTCATTGTCCCACTCTGCTTGGCGCAGGTGAGGCCTCAGCTGGAGAACTGCATCCAATTCTGGGTCCCACACTTTAGGAAAGATGTGGACAAATAGGAGAGTCAAGAGGAGAGCAACAAAAATGATAAAGGGTTTAGAAACCTGCCCTATGAGGAAAGGTTAACAAACTGGGCATGTTTAGTCTTGAGATAATAACACTGACACAGGGGACCTGATAACAGTCTTCAGGGGGGGAGGGATAGCTCAGTGGTTTGAGCATTGGCCTGCTAAACCCAGGGTTGTGAGTTCAATCCTTGAGGGGGCCATTTAGGGATCTGGGGCAAAAATTGGGGATTGGTCCTGCTTTGAGCAGGGGGTTGGACTAGATGACCTCCTGAGGTCCCTTCCAACCCTGATATTCTATGATTCTATGTGTTAAGGGCTGTTATAAAGAGGACAGTGTTCGATTGTTCTCTGTGCCCGCTGAAGGTAGGACAAGAAGTCATGGGTTTAATCTGCAGCAAGGGAGATTTAGGTTTGATATTAGGAAAATCTTTCTAACTATAAAGACAGTTAAGCTCTGCTGTGGGCATCCAACGGGGGTTGTGGAATCCCCGTCACTGTTGGTTTTTAAAAACAGGTTGGACAAACACCTGCCAAGGATGGTCCTGCCACAGCACCGCTGGGGACTGGACTTGATGACTTCTCGAGGTCCCTTCCAGCCCCACATTCCTAGGGAATGTACGGCAAAAAGCAAATGAACTGGTAACTGGTTCCAAATTTTTTTCCAACTTTCTTTTAATTGATATTCAGGCAACTGCCAACAATGAACAAAGCGCCACCAGGGAGTGGCTCAAACCTGATGTACAATCCTAGGTGAAAACAGGCATCCCTCATATAAGAAAGAGAAACATGCTCCTGCTCTCACTGCCCTGGTTGTGTGGATAGGGTTAAGACACCCCCCACCCGTACTGGGAGATGGCTGAATTCATATTATTCATTTGGACTGAGGTCAAAACATGCCTTTATACCAGGTAACCTTGGTGCAGGGCAATGGGAAAACCCAGCCACCACGCAAGAGTAAACAGAGGGAATGTTAGAGCTAGTCTATAAAATGAACTGGGAAGAAACAGCCATTGAAATACTAGAGGCTGACAGAGCCGTTCTCAGCTCAGACCCCTGCAGCACCCACACCATGCCCAAGAGAGTCTGTCGCTGGCAGTCCTGGCTGACACTTGCCCTTCCCCCACATCCCCAGAACCACTTTTGGATTGACCCACAAAATAGGCATCTACCTACATCCCCCAGCTCCCCTCCCAGCTCCCGCTATTGTTCCATGTCTTTTCAGAGTAGAAAAGTCAAACTCCCCAGTACTGAATCCCAGAATATCCCTGGACTGATATTCCCTGTAACCGCCCTGTACTGAACTACAAGCTATAAACTTCTAACACACAAAGAAACTGGCAAAAGTCCCTCATGCAGTCAGTGCTCCCTGGTCAGCTGCAGAAAGGATTGGGCAATGCAGACTCTGCGTTCCAGGGACTCCCTGCGATGCGGGAGGCTGTCCCGTTTCTAGGGGCTGAGCCGTGGGTGGGTTGCCTGGTGTCGTACCAGAGCATGCTTGAGCCGGAAGCTTTTCCCGCATTCAAGACAGGGGTGGGGCCTCTCTCCTGTGTGGACACTCTGATGTCTGTTCAGATCCTTCTTCTGCCGGAAGCTCTTCTCACAGTGGCTGCAGGCAAAGGGGCTTTCTCCCGTGTGGATCCTCCCATGTCGCAGAAGATCCTGCCTCTTGCGGAAACTTTTCCCACACTCCTTGCAGGTGTGGGGCCTGGTGCCCGTGTGCACCTTCCAGTGGGCATTGAGGTTTGACACGTGGTTGAAGCATTTCCCACACTCAGTGCAGGGGTAAGGTCGCTCTCCCGTGTGGGTGCGCTGGTGCTTTCTGAGGTCTTGGCTCTGCTTGAAGCATTTCTCACAGGTCCCACAGGGGTAGGGCCTCTCCGCCGCATGGGTTCTCTGGTGCGCGGTGAGATGTGCCAGCTGGCTAAATCGCTTCTCGCACTGGGAGCACAGGAAGGGTCGCTCTCCCGTGTGGGTTCTCTGGTGGCTCGTAAGCTCCTGTCTCAGGCAAAAGCTTTTCCCGCAGTCCATGCAAGGAAAGGGCCGATCCCCCGAGTGCGTCTTCTGGTGTCTCGTAAGCCCTGCCATTTGGCTGAAGCTTCTCCTGCAGTCCAGGCAGCTGTAGAATCTGTCTCCGGTATGAACTCCCTGGTGTCTGGCCAGATCCTTCTTCCGCAGGAAGCATTTCCCACATTTCCAACATTCATGCGGCTTCTTCTGACCATAAAACCTGCCCAGACTTTGAAAGAAGATCTTCCCCTTCAAGCTCTGCTCACAGGCCGAGCAACTGGGCACCTTTCCACAGGCCTTGGCTCCTACCTCTGAAGAGGACTCCACGTGCTTCCTGGAGCCCTTTTCGCTCTCCCTTGGACTGTCCGGCCCCTTCTCTGCTGGGATTCTCTTGGGTGTTTGCAACCTGCGCCGCCTCTTGTAGGTTCTTCCCTGGCTTGGGCTCTGGAAAACTGTCTCTTCACCACCTCCCAGTGGGATTGTTTGCGGCTCCAGGGTCTCAGACCCTTCCTCCAGGTGCTGCTCCTCAGCTCCGTTCATGTTCCCTCTGCTGTATTTCCCAGGGGTGGTTTTCTCTCACCCCCCCTCCTTTTTCACCGTCTCTCCTAAGCAGGATGGGAACCCAATAAGACAGCGTGAACCAAACTCCCACAGCCAATGCAAGAGGAAGAAAATTCTTCTAATAAAAAGAGTTAAAAAAACACCAACACAACCGCCTGGAAGTGACCTCCTGGGTAGCTGGGTGGGAGACAACGGGTAACAGAAACTAGCGGACACCTTCAATTGCAAGGGTGTCAGGGCACTTTGCAATAGAAAGGAAGACTCAGAATCTGGGCTGGGCAAAGTAAGCAGAAGATCGCTGTGGTGCGGTGAGACAGCTGGAGACCCAGCTGCACCAGCCCAGCGAAGGCCGGGTTCTTTCAATCCCTCGACACCAGGGAGAAGGGTACCTTGGAAATTCTAGTAATAAAATCAGGAGTAACAACAATCGGTTCTCACCCTGGGCTGGGGAGCTGAGCACTAGTTTAAAGAGAACAGATTTATATTTCCCAGGACAGCAGCACAACAGACCCTGCTGCACAGTTTGACTCACCTGGATCTCCTAGCAGAAAACCCAAGGAAAGACTTACGGACCCGGAAACACTAAGGGGAGATCAGAAGTTTGCAGAGTACCCTGGGAGTTACCAAGTTGGAACAGGAATCTGGAAAGAAAAAGGCTTTGGTAAGACAAATACTTCATCTGAGCTTCCTGCCCCATCACACCATAGCCCCAAACCCCAGGAGGGGCTGCAGGCTTAGAGGGGAGCCTTCCTACTCACAAGCTGTGGAAAGCTGCTGCATTTGAGGGAGAAGATCTCATGCAGTTCTATGGATGGCTGTGGAGATGAACAGAGTGAGGGGGCTAAGCAGGTAACTTACCCATAATTTCACCAGTATGACGAAGCTCCAGAATTCAGCCCAAGAAAAGAGACTGAGTTAGCCAGACTTGGTGAAAGCCTGTGTCTTGGGATTTGGGATCATCCACAAACCAGAACCAGTCAGGGCCAAGCCAAGAGCAAGGAGCGGGAAAGAGAAATCACAAACCGAGCTCCCATAACGGAGGCACTGAGAAAGCTTGTGTGTCCGGCATATCCAAATGACAGCACAGACACCCAGAATACACTGGCAATGGGCCAGTCAAAGGCACCTCAGTAGATACAGGACTATCAAGTGCACCTGCCTCATCAGGGAACAGTTTTAGAGCAGAGAGGGGTGAATCTGTGAGCTCAGTTAATGACAGGACATCCCCGAGTAACAGGAAATTGCTGGTGAATTGGGAGGGCCCAGCACGGGAGGAATGATTAGCGACTGATGGGAAGACAGGAAAGTACAAGGTTCCCTGAAAAAAGAAAAGGAGTACTTGTGGTTCCTTGAAGATTCCCAGCAGAGGCGCAGTGCTGTGCCCTGTTACAGTCTCTCCATCTGATGAGGGCTCGGAGTGGGGAGAAGGAACTGGGAAGCTGAGAGTCTGAGTGTCTGGGGGCCCCGGGGTCGCAGCGATTTTCAATGTATTTTTAGCAGATTTTTGACAAAAATGACTGTTAAACTTTTCCCTGGCAGTCATAGGTGCTGAAACTCAGGGAGCTGGGGGTACTGCCACACCCCCTGGCTTGAAGTGGTTTCCACAATATTCCGGGTTTACAGTTTGGTTCAATGTCTCTTAGCACCCCCACTATAAAGATTGTTCCAGCAGAAGGGAGCTCCTGTGTGACCCAGAACAAACAGTGATTTAAACAGGCCAAGCCATTAGGCAGTTGCTTAAATCAGCAGCTCAGTGAACTGAGAAGTTTCAAACCATCCCTAGAGAACCTCCCTTAAAGCAGTGGTTTTCAAACTTTTTTTCTGGCGACCCAGTTGAAGAAAATTTTGATGCCCACGACCCAATGGAGCTGGGGATGAGGGGTTTGGGGTGTGGGAGGGGCTCAGGGCTGGGGCAGAGGGTTGGGGTGCAGGGCTGAGGGCTGCAGGGTGGGGCCAGGAATGAGGGGTTCAGGGTGTGGTCGGGGGCTCTGGGCTGGAGGTTGGGATGCGGGAGGGGGTCAGGGCTCTGTGCTCGGGGTGCAGGCTCTGGGATGGGGCTGGGGCAGGGGGTTGGCGTGCAGGAGGGGGTCAGGGCTCTGGGCTGGAGGTGCAGGCTTTGGGGTAGGGCTGGGGATGAGGGGTTTGGGGGGGGTCTCAGGGCTGGGGCAGTGGATTGGGGCGCAGGGTTGGGATGAGGCCTTACCTGGGGCGGCTCCCAGTCAGCGGCGCAGCGGAGGTGTTAAGGTAGGCTTCCTGCCTGTCCTGGCACCGCGGACCATGCTGCGCCCCGGCTCCTAGGCGGATTTTCAACGGCCCGGTTGGCAGTGCTGACCAGAGCCACCGCGACTCAGTGCCTGCCATCCCGTGACCCAGTACTGGGTCACGACCCACAGTTTGAAAACCACCTCCTTAAAGTGACTCAGAGCGGCCTGATTTTCACTGGCTGCTGCTGGGCCCTGAAGTCTCCATCCTGCCGGCCTCCAGCTGGGGAGAAGAGGGTGAATCCTCACTGAGGCCCCAACTCCGCTAGCAAAACCGCTGCGCCCCCGAGATGCAGGGCAGGGGTGGGAATCAGAGCCATTCGTCGCCCCAGTCCGTGCAGGCCAGGCCATGTAGGGTTTAAAGCACATCAGGGCTCAAGAGTCTGGGACAATGACTGTTCTGGCCATTGCAATCCTCTCCCTACTGGAGCCCGCAATAGCCCCTGTCCTGGCTGAAGATGCAGCCCCAGTGAGCCCTGGCAGCCCCCACCCTACCTGAAGAGACTGGCCTGGGCCAGGGCGGTTTCCAGGAGCCCCTCAGGAGATCCCCGTTCCTGCCGATCTCTGACCCGAGTGAATACACAGAGGGGGCCCTGAACTCGGGGTCGAGCGCAGCTCGTGCTCACTCTCCTGACGGAAAAGCGGAAGGCCGCACCCAGCCCAGCAGCTCGGCAGCAACAGAGGAGAAATCTCCCTCGAAAGTCCTGCTCCCGCACCGCGGCCCCACCATGGCCATTTCACAGCAGCCTCCGCTGGGCCTGGGAAGATGGCGGCTGCCTGCCGAGTTCTGCAGTGGCAGGGAAGTCAGGCTGCCCTCCCTGAAGATGGCCACCCCCAGCCAGGAGGCAGGGAAGGGGCACTGTGAGTGCAGGCAAATCTGGGGAGGACACGACAGCAGCCCGGTGAATATGGTGTGGGGCAGGGACGGACACTGCAAACATCGACATATGTATTCAAGCAGCTTTACACACTCGCACTGACCGGCACACAGGGGATTGGCCTTACACACACACAGGACCAGCCTTACACACACATACAGCCCTGCACACGTGGGACCAGCCTTGCACACTCACACAGACCTGCACAGGATCAGCTTTACACATTGGCACTGCCCTGCACACACGGATCAGCCTTACACACTCACACTCCCCTGCACACAAGACTAGCCTCACACACACAGGATCAGCCTTACACACACAGCCTGGCACACCCAGGACCAGCCTTACACACACACACTGCTCTGCACCCACTGGATCAGCCTTACACACTCACACTCCCCTGCACACAAGACTAGCCTCACACACACAGGATCAGCCTTACACACACAGCCTGGCACACCCAGGACCAGCCTTACACACTCACACTGCTCTGCACCCACTGGATCAGCCTTACACACTCACACTCCCCTGCACACACAGGATCAGACTTATACACACACAGGCCGGCACACACAAGACTAGCCTCACACACATAGGATCAGCCTTACACACACAGCCCGGCACACCCAGAACCAGCCTTACACACCGGCACTGGCCTGCACGCAGGCCCGCTGAGCCCCTCACCCCACATCCCCACTCACTCGCTGCGGGAGCCACGCCGCGGCTGAGCCCACACGTCAGCCGGAGGCCGCGGCTGCAGGCCCAGGCGGTGCCCCTCTCTCTGCCCCTCGGGGCCGGGCGGCGGGAGGGGACGGCGGGCAGAGCCAGCAGCTGCCTGCCGGCCAGGGGGCCCTGACTGCCAGCCCTGGGCCCTGAGCACTGACCCCTAATGGAGAGAGGGAAGCGCCGGGCCAGCAGAGACGCTCTGGGGCTGAGCTGCCAAACCCCGGCTGCTGCTGCTGCCCCCGGGCGCGTCACCCTCCCCGCTCTGCCCATGGTCTTGACGCCCACTTCGGCCAGCTGCTCTTCTAGGAGGGGGCACGTGCCTCGGGCAGGAACGGGTGCGGCCGCCGTGTTAATACGCCGGCCCTGCTACCGCACCACGCCTCTGGGTGCTGCCGCAGGGTCAGTAACGAAGGGGCCAGTGCCTGGCGGGGGGCGGGGGGCACCCCTCTGCAGGGCGCAGGAAGCCTGCGGAGACCAGGTCTGGTAGGGAAAAGCCCCTGTTTCTATGCTGTCACACAATGGCCCATTTTAGAGAGGGGAAAGGCCCAGGGAACATCCTGGGGGGTGCGTGGCAGACCCCCAAGCCTCCCCCGTTATGTGACTGTTACACACCCCACATGCAGAATGGATGCTGCTCCCCCAGCCAGGCCCCCAAGCTCACAGCAGGGCAGAACCCACTTCTCTGCTCGCTGATGCTTCTGCAGCAGCTTTGAATGAACTTCCCCCAGAGGCATTTCCTGCATCCAGTGTGGGAACAAAGCCCCAGATCACCCTGCCTTTGTGCAGGGAACACAGACCTGGGGAAGGGGGTAAGCTGGAGAATCAGGCAGCTGGGGAGAGTCTGCATCGAGCCCGGCAGAGCTTGATCTCCAGGCTCCAGCCATGCAGGGCTTGCCTGTGCGTGTCTACCTGTTCTGGGAAGCGCCCCTCCAGCTGCGGTGTAGACAGACCCTTAGGGCTTGAGGGCTGCCCCAAAGGAGCCAATCGGAATCAAATGGAGGTTCGGGTTCGCACTGGGCTCTTCACAGCTCAGCCAGAGCTCAGCGACAGAAGGAAAATTGCTATTTACCCAGCAAGAGCAGTGTCCCATAGTTCTCCAGCATCACATCCCGGTACAGCTCCTTCTGCCAGTATCTCCCACACCTCCTGGGAAAATCACCCGGCCCTGCAAACACAAGCGTTCCTCGCTCAGCCCCTGCTGCTCCCACCTCCCGCCACCCCAGACTCAGTAGGAAAAGGGCTCTGTGTGTGTGTCTCGCAGCAATCACACAGCCCATCAAGGCTAGCCTGGGGGCTTATCCGCTCCCTGCAAACAGCCACCTGAGCTGGGGCCGCTGCAGCCCTGGGTCCAAGCTGTAACCACGCAGTCAGGAGCCCAGCTCCTTCCCGCCAAGGCTGCGCGCACAGTAGGGTTACCATACGTCCGTATTTTCCCGGACATGTCCGGCTTTTTGGTTCTTAAATCGCCATCCGGGAGGAATTTTTAAATATCTAAAAACGTCCAGGATTTTGCCATTATTATTTTTCCCCAAAGAAGAGTTGATCCCAAGAAAGAGAGTGAATGTTGATCACTCGAGAGAGTGTCTGCTTTTCCCCCCTAGCTCCCAGCACTTGTGCCGCATAACAGCTGTTTTGCACGGCAGGGAAGGAGGGGGCAGGAGGGGGAATGCGGCGCGCTCAGGGAAGGAGGCAGGGCCAGGGCAGGGATTTGGGGAAGGGGTTCAATGGGGCAGGGAGGGGGCGGAGTTGGGGCAGGGACTTTGGGGAAGGGGTTGGAATGGGGGCAGGGAAGGGGTGGAGTTGGGGTGGGGCTGGAGGTGGGGGGGGCATGAGCAAATCCCCCCCGTGGTGTGTCCTCTTTTTTGAACGTTCAGATATGGTAACCCTAGCGCAGAGTTTCCCTTTCCCGGCAGGCGAGGCTCAGACCGGCTCTACAAAGACAAGCCAGGGCAGGGGATTTACCCCAGCGGGTTGCTGCTCAAACCTTCCAGAGAGGAGGGGGGACCTGGTCAAAATAGACACACTGGGGAATCGCCTTCGCCCGTGTCACTGAGAGCAGCAAACCGCGTCAGAGAGGAGACATTTGGAGAGGCTCCATTACTTTCCCTAGTGATGGGGTTGGCCCCTTTGCCTCACTCAGCTCAGGCGGCGAGTGTGGATGGGTTTGTGCCCCTCCCCCAGTTCCCTGCACTCGCTCAGGCCCGTGGGGTTTGGGCTCCCCACTCTGTGGGAGACATTAAACAGCAGCAAACAGCCTTTGCCCCTCTGCTCCCCCCACCCCCAGGGCACCAGAAGGGTCACTAAGAGACTCCCCCATGGAGCACCATCTCCCCTCCACGCAGGCCCGAGTGGTGAGGGTCACAGCTTTCCCCCTCCCGCACCCCGCCCCACACATCCCCCAGAGAGACACCTAGCCCCGTGACTGCTTAATGCCGGGGTCTCTGGAGAGGGGCTAAGGGCCCCAGAGCCAGTGAGAAAAGCCCCTCTGGGGAAAGTTACAGGAAAAACCCTTTAAAGAAAGGCTACTCTGAAGATTCAAAGGTCAGGGCCCTGAGGGGGGGCACACCCCCACACTTCCTCGCAGGCCTAACACAGAGCTCCCCTGGGCCAGGCCAGACGCCAAATCCTGCCCCTGCCTGGCAGTGCCCGGCTTGGCGTTTCTGGCAGGGCAGGCCATTAACCCCTTCCTGCCCTGGAGCTCGCACACCCCATGGCACCCCTCCTAACCTTGCGACGCAGGTGGAGGGCTCCTTCCCTCACTCCTGCCCCTTGCACCGTCTCCCTCCCCCTGTATCCCACAGCCGCCCTGTCCGACACCCCGTTCACCACCTCCCCAGCTTGCATTGCTTCTTGCCAGCTCAGGGTGCAGCCAGGCTTCAGTCATGCTAGAAAGTGTGGGAACCTGGGGCCACCTTTACTGGGGCAAATATCTCATCCCGCGGCAGAGACCGAAGAGAAGTGGCAATCATCTTAACCAAGGGCAAGCTGCAGCTTCGCTCCCATTGAGAACAATGGGAGATGGTGGCCATTTTGCATAAGGGCAAAAGTTGTCTAGATTCTGCCAGACAGCGAGCTAGGCTCTCTGTGGGCCTCCTCTCCCACCCGCCATGGATGGAGGCGAAGCCTCATCTCCCAAGCCTTGGGAACAATCCTGCATTGATCCTAGAGCCTAACAGGATTCGGGGCTTTTCCCCCATGGGAGTAGTCTGCCTCCTTCCCATGTCACTTCCCTTTCCCACAGGGAGGGAAACCCCAGCCCCACCTCGCACTGGGGGAGTCCTGGCTCAAGGGCTCTATCATCCTGCCTGTAGTGCCTCGGAGCAGGAGCCCTGTCATAAATATAAAGGGAAGGGTAAACCCCTTTGAAATCCCTCCTGGCCAGGGGAAAGCTCCTCTCACCTGTAAAGGGTTAAGAAGCTAAAGGTAACCTCGCTGGCACCTGACCAAAATGACCAATGAGGAGACAAGATACTTTCAAAAGCTGGGAGGAGGGAGAGAAACAAAGGGTCTGTGTCTGTCTATATGCTGGTTTCTGCCCGGGATAGACCAGGAATGGAGTCTTAGAACTTTTAGTAAGTAATCTAGCTAGGTATGTGTTAGATTATGATTTCTTTAAATGGCTGAGAAAGGAACTGTGCTGAATAGAATAACTATTTCTGTCTGTGTATCTTTTTTGTAACTTAAGGTTTTGCCTAGAGGGGTTCTCTATGTTTTTGAATCTAATTACCCTGTAAGATATCTACCATCCTGATTTTACAGGGGGGATTTCTTTATTTCTATTTACTTCTATTTTTTATTAAAAGTCTTCTTGTAAAACACTGAATGCTTTTTCATTGTTCTCAGATCCAAGGGTTTGCGTCTGTGGTCACCTATGCAAATTGGTGAGGCTTTTTACCAAACCTTGTCCAGGAAGTGGGGTGCAAGGTTTTGGGAAGTATTTTGGGGGGAAGGATGCGTCCAAACAGCTCTTCCCCAGTAACCAGTATTAGTTTGGTGGTGGTAGCGGCCAGTCCAAGGACAACGGGTGGAATATTTTGTACCTTGGGGAAGTTTTGACCTAAGCTGGTAAAGATAATCTTAGGAGGTTTTTCATGCAGGTCCCCACATCTGAACCCTAGAGTTCAGAGTGGGGGAGGAACTTTGACAAGCCCACTGTGCCAGGCACCGACCAGGCTGAACACAAAGTCAGTCCCTGCCCCGCCAGGCTCAGGCTCCTGCTAGGAAAGCACACGAAATGTAAGTAGGGGTGATCTGCTTTGCCACTGATGCGTATTGTATAGGTGGTGAGTGAGAGATTTTAAGGCCAGAAGGGGCTATTAGAACATGTAGTTTTATCTGCATGGCACAGGCTAGAGAATTTCACCCAGTTACCCCTGTATGGTCTATTTCTCTGTCTAACATATTCCCCAGTCCTATGAGCCGATACACCTGTGCAAGTGGACCTGCTGGACTAGGGCCTTAGATTGTTAAATTCCTTGAATCTTGGCTTCCCTCCTGTACCGACCTCAAGCGAGAGCCATGCTGTTTGCTCTCAGTAAGTAACGGTGGTGGTTTTAGGAATAAACTCTATTTAAGACTCTTACCGTAGAAAACAAAAAGGTGCAAAAATGGTCAGCCTGTGAAATAAGCAAAGTTCGCTGGGTCATCCACTCATTTAAATCTTTTTGACGTTTTCCTTTTTTTGAAAACTCAGGCCAAAAGAAACAAACCACAAATGTACAGGGGGAACAGCTCTCATCTGACATACAGTGCCACATATATTGTACCTCAACTTGCCCCGGGCAACACAAGTCCGTGGCTCAAGAATAGATATAAGAATTACATGCAAAACAAACTGTTAAAAGAACATTTATGGTTGCAAAGTCAAGCACTGAAGTCAGGAAATGCCAAAATGACGGTGATCCAGCAACCTTAATTCTGTCTCCTCCTCTCTATTGCAGTCAGGCCCTTTCCTTCTCCTCTGTACTAGAAAGGGTCTTGTCCGGTGCTCATCACCATGGTATCTGAACGCCTCCACGCTGCCTGGGCACCAGCATGTCACTGAGAGCGAGCACAGGGCAGCCTCCCTGCTCTCCCTTCCTTGCCGCTGGGAGGAACAACTCCAGGGAAAGTCCTGCTCAGAGCAGACAGAATCTTGGAAGAATTTAGCTGTCACGCTCTCAAGTGCTTGTGCGACATATGGATATTTTGGATGCTTATAACTTGGCCAAGTTTGGGTGGTTTTTCAAGGGAACAGCAAAAGGCATATCCTGTGCCGAACTTCAAGTCTCTGCTCCAAAGTATGAAGGCACTAGAGCGTCTCACTGAAAAGGCTATACGAATATTTTAACATGGGCAAAACTGTCTTTTCCCCTAATCTCATTCTTGGAGATGGCTGAACTGGTTCATCTGAAACTTTCCCCGATTGTTCAGCCTGAGGCAAATACCTGGCACGGAAAAGGTCAGGACCCATGGTTAAAGTTTGGCTAAGTTCCAAGCCCCTGAACATGGAGCCCAATAATGGACAGTGTTTGGCAAGCTGTACTATAGGTCGGGGCAGTCTATTTTTTATCAAGGTCCAAATTTCTTGGTCAAGGTCCAGTCAAGGTCCAGACTCCAGAGAAAATAAAATAAAATAACAAGTAAATAAATATGTGGGGGTCCATTCAAAAGCTTCTGGCAGTCTGGATTTGGCCCACTGTCCACCTATTGACTACCCCTGTTATAGGCAGTGCTACCAGCTCCACCTATAACAACAGCCATTTGTCTTTACAGAAAGACTTAGGATTAAACCAGGTGTCCATCTAGTCTGGGATGCCGGCTCCAAAAGTATCCCGTGCCTTCTGCTTCAGACGACAATGCAAGAAACCCCCTGGTGGACAATGATAATCTTGTTTCATTTGATTGGATGATTTAGGTTTCTAACATGTCAGGATCCAATGCCAATAATACTATCCATTTCTATGTGGGTAAAGAAAGTACAAAATAGCTTCAATCTTCCACCTCAAAGAGGTGCAGAAGGGTCATTGCAGAGAACGGCGATCATGCAAAAATTAATAGAAACGGACAGAGAAATCATTAGTTTTTACAGTCTATAGATTAGCTGGGAATAGCCATTGAAATAAATAAATACAATATTCAGTGTAAAACACAAAACAAAAGATACCAAGTGGGGAACTCGCAGGCCCTTGCCTACATGACAACTGTGGGTTCTGGAATCATTTCCCAATGCCTTCATCTCACCTGCTCACAACAAATATGGTGGAGCTGTAGTCACTCACCAGCTTTTTTCTGCAGCACAACCCTGTGTCACTGTTTGTGCACCGGCACCTGGCACAACCTGTGTGTGTGTACCAGTGCATTCTGGGAAAATCTGGACAGCTATCCCATGGTGCTTCACCAGGGAGATATTCTTTAGTATTATTTGTATTATGGTAATGCCTACAGGCCCCCCATGGTGATCAGGGCACCATTGTTCTAGACACTGTACAAACACAGTGAGAGAGAGTCCTGCCCGGAAGAGCTTACAGTGTAAACAGACAAGACAAAGGGTGGCAAGGGAAAAGAGCTACAGAGCAGTGAAGGGATCTGCCCTAGGTCATACAGTGAATCAGTGGCAGAGCCAGGAAGAAACCGCAGGTCTCCTGACTCCCAGTCCAGTGCCCTATCCACCAGACCAAGAGAGCAGGGAGGATATGCACAGAAGCATCTTTCTACCTAGGATTTTATATTGTCCTCATTATAGTATCTCAGTGACTCCCATTGAGAAAAACAGAAAGGGAGGCAATGCATGCTGGAAGAAAAGGAGTACTTGTGGCACCTTAGAGACTAACCAATTTATTTGAGAATGAGCTTTCGTGAGCTACAGCTCACTTCATCGGATGCATACCGTGGAAACTGCAGCAGACTTTATATGCACACAGAGAATATGAAACAATACCTCCTCCCACCCCACTGTCCTGCTGGTAATAGCTTATCTAAAGTGATCATCAAGTTGGGCTATTTCCAGCACAAATCCAGGTTTTCTCACCCTCCCCCCCCCCACAAACTCACTCTCCTGCTGGTAATAGCCCATCCAAAGTGACCACTCTCTTTAAAATGTGTATGATAATCAAGGTGGGCCATTTCCAGCACAAATCCAGGTTATCATACACATTTTAAAGAGAGTGGTCACTTTGGATGGGCTATTACCAGCAGGAGAGTGAGTTTGTGTGGGGGGGGGGCGGAGGGTGAGAAAACCTGGATTTGTGCTAGAAATGGCCCAACTTGATGATCACTTTAGATAAGCTATTACCAGCAGGACAGTGGGGTGGGAGGAGGTATTTTTTCACGGTCTCTGTGTATATAATGTCTTCTGCAGTTTCCACGGTATGCATCCGATGAAGTGAGCTGTAGCTCACGAAAGCTCATGCTCAAATAAATTGGTTAGTCTCTAAGGTGCCACAAGTCCTCCTTTTCTTTTTGCGAATACAGACTAACACGGCTGCTACTCTGAAACAATGCATGCTGGGACATCCTACTGCGCGGACAACTGGGAGAAAGCAGGCCCAGCTAACTCAGTGACCAGGCACATTACATTGCAAAAGGCTGCCAGCCAGTAACGGGAAGACAACCATACTGCGGCCTTGCCTGACGGCAGGGGCCAATCTCTCCTAGCTGCCATGTCACTGAATTGTATCTGTGGTTAAGTGTGGGCATAAACTATGTTTAGAGCTGACCGTGCCACCAGCTGGTTACACTCCAGCTCCGCGTTCAGAGTTGCAGTGCGTACAGCGTTTCAGTCATCTCTCTCTCGAGACCTCTGGAGATCAGCCCGCCAGGGCAAAGACAGCCCGTTATTAATACTTCTAGCCAGCAAAATCTCCTCTCCCTGATCCGCATTCTATCTAAACTATCTGTGGGTTTTACACTGCCATCCATCACTGTAGGATCTGAGCACATTCATGTCCCGCTTCTGTGTGTATATTAAACAATTTATCCTATTTTCTTTCCCAAGACTCCTGTGATTTTCTCAGATTCCTTTTTGCAAAAGAGCCAAAGGAAAACAGCAGCATACATAGATTCATAGAATACCGGCGTTGGAAGGGACCGCAGGAGGTCATCTAGTCCAACCCCCTGTTCAAAGCAGGACCAATCCCCAATTTTGCCCCAGAACCCCCTAAATGGCTCCCTCAAGGATTGAACTCACAATCTTGGGTTTAGCAGGCCAATGCTCAAACCACTGAGCTATCCCTCCCCCCAATACTGGACTGATATCCAGCCAACTAAATTCCTGACCAATGAGCCACAACCTGGAGAGCAACAGACTTGCAGAAAACTATTCGACATTGGTGAGGCCTCATCTGGAGTAGTGTGTCCAGTTTTGGGCCCCACACTTCAAGAAGGATGTGGATAAATTGGAGAGAGTCCAGCAAAGGGCAACAAAAATGATTAGGGGACTGGAACACATGAGTTATGAGGAGAGGCTGAGGGAGCTGGGATTGTTTAGCCTGCAGAAGAGAAGAATGAGGGGGGATTTGATAGCTGCTTTCAACTACCTGAAAGGGGGTTCCAAAGAGGATGGCTCTAGACTGTTCTCAATGGTAGCAGATGACAGAACGAGGAGTAATGGTCTCAAGTTGCAGTGGGGGAGGTTTAGATGGGATATTAGGAAAAACTTTTTCACTAAGAGGGTGGTGAAACACTGGAATGCGTTACCTAGGGAGGTGGTAGAATCTCCTTCCTTAGAGGTTTTTAAGGTCAGGCTTGACAAAGCCCTGGCTGGGATGATTTAACTGGGAATTGGTCCTGCTTCGAGCAGGGGGTTGGACTAGATGACCTTCTGGGGTCCCTTCCAACTCTGATAGTCTATGATTCTATGATTCTATGAAAAGACTATCAGATATATTCCCATAGGAATTCACCTGCACATAAAAGAAACTCATGCAGAGTCCTACATTAGTTGGCACACTGGGGGACGCTGCACAAAATGATCTTGTAATGGCCTTGCAATTTATAATTATAACCTTTGAGGGCATGTTCTCTGCATCACCTTGAAACCAAAAGGGGCAGGTTAAAAGCTGTAAAGCATTAGCAAGAACACACACAAAAATCGTAAATACGGCAGGTCTGGCTGAACCAAAAATACTATTTTTTTTTTTAAAGTACTCAGTGGAACAGCACAGAATTCTCTGTCACTGGAAAATCAGGGCACAATTAAACGGGCTGCTCTAAATCCACATTAATTTGATGTCAAAAACCTCAGTCTGTGTACTATGCTAGTTACCCCCAGCTGGAAAATCCCTTTCTGATTTGAAGCCAAGTACTGTCTGTAGTAGGAAGAGAGCCTGAGAGAGAAGCCCTTGTATCAGAGGCCTGGCCTGAGCTAAAGCAGTGGGCAAAGTTTGCCGATATAAAGCAAAGTTAGCAAACGTCAAGCTCTGCCTGATTGCAAATTCACAGCATCTGGCAAGAACAGGGCTGACATTGCGGAAACACACATTCCTAAGACGTGCTAGGCACAAAGTGCTCACGCAAACACACCCCGATAGCAAGTGGTACCAGAACATCCCGATATCGAGGATGGTACAAAAACATCCCCCAAGGATAACAGGAACACACTGACCCCTCCTAAAAGATAAGGTCAGGATGACAGTACATAATAGAGATGTTTTAATTGAACCAACATGTACAAGGTGATGGGTAACAACTAGCCACATCAGGGGCCAGTAACGAACTATAACAGAGGGGCAGTACTAACTTGTTTGTATCAGGGTATAAAGATGTATCTTAGAGGAGAATCTTTGTCCAGCTGAGGGGGGAATGGAAAGTCCTGCCGCTCACTGAGCTGTGTCCATTGTCACGGGCATAAGCGTCTTAGTATCCTCGTAGAGTCTGCCAGGCGCTATTACCGTGCTCTGTCGACAATGAACCTGGTCTGGTGCCTTCATACCTTAACTGATCTTGTGGTCATTGGGCGCTTCGCTCAAGGTCTGCTGTGCCGGCTGTCTGCGCAGAGCTGGGGCAGCACACAAGGAGAACATACACACGCAGCCGAACATCTAACCACACTGCCACATCCACTACAGATTCTTTCACAGATTCCAAGAACTGAAGGAACCTTTAGGTCAGGGACCGGCAACCTTTGGCACGCGGCACGCCAGGGTAAGCCCCCTGGCGGGCCAGGCCAGTTTGTTTACCTGCTGCTTCCACATGTTCGGCCAATTGCAGCTCCCACTGGCCACGGTTCGCCACTCCAGGCCAGTGGGGGCTGCAGGAAGCGGCGCGGGCCAAGGGAGCCTCGTCCTTCATTGGAACGCAGCCCAGTGGAGCGGTGGAAGGTCAGTGCACAGCGTTTTCCAAGGCTTGGAAAACTGGCAAAGAGTTACCTGTGCATTCCAGGACCGTCTGTGCCTGCAGAACACGTGTTTTCCAATGCTGGCCTTCCTGTTAATCGGCTGCGCACAAGACTGACACCAGAGCATGTAAACGTGTGAATGTTTCTTCACAAAAATCAGCAGCAGAGTTGAAATTCTAGTGCGGCTTTTTGTGTTTTAGGATGGCTCAGGGATATTTTGTAAAAAGTTAAACAAAGGAATGGGTTTTACACATACAACTGTTTTTGTTAGTAAAGACACTTGACAAAGATAATAGGTATGTGGGGTCGATTGTGAATCGTTAATGATTAAACATTTACCCGATACAATTTTAATGGTTTAAATGTTTACTTTTTTAGACGCTATTTACATCCCTAATATGGGCAGCGGTCAAGTATTGCTGGCGAGCTCTTTGACTGAGAAACTTTCCACTGGAGCCTGCTGAGTCTCTGGGAATCACAGGGTGTGCTCCAGTTGCATGGGGTGAATCGAACATATTCTGAAGGAGCGTTACGTAAAATCTAGGGCACAGCAGTCAATTATTTTTTGTCAAAGTCCAGATTTCTTGGGCAAGGTAGAGTCAAGGTCCAGACTCCAGAGAAAATAATAAACACCCAACAACAATAACGATGATCAGTACAGCAGAACCGCAGAGTTACAAGCCCCTCAGGAAGGGAGGTTGTACGTCACTCTGAAAGGTTCGTCACTCGGAACAAAGCGTTAGGGTGGTTCCTTCAAAAGTTTACAACTGAACATTGACTTAATGCCGCTTTGAAACTTTACTGTGCCGAAGAAAAATGCTGCCTTTAGCCATTTTAATTTAAATGAAACAACCACAGAAATAATTTCCTTACCTTGCCAAATCTTTTTTTTAAACTTTCCCTTTATATTTTTAGTAGTTTACGTTTAATGCAGGACCGTACTGTCTTTGCTTTTGTGTATGCGGGGCGGAGGGGGTAGGGGGGCAGGAGCGATGTCTCTGCTGCTGCCTCATTGCGTACTTCCAGTTCCAAATGCAGTGTGGGGTTGACCAGTCAGTTCATAATTCTGAGGTTCTACTGTAAATAAAAAGATTTCAGGGTCCATTCAAAAGCATCCACAGGTCAGGATTTGGCCCGCGGTCTGCCTATTGACCACTCCGATCTACGGCATGGGTTGTAAACAGTTTGTCGGGTTCTACTTTTTGTTGTTGCAGGAGCCAGGAAATTGCATTAAACCTGGACAGCCTCTCACCAACCTTAGACTTTAAGGTCAGAAAGAACCATTAAGCTCACTCTTGGGAAGATCTCTGTGTCTGGACATCAGTGGCACAAAACAGGCTCCTGGCTGAGCACTGATTCCACCAGGCAACTCATCACATGGAAAGGAGGGGATTGCAACCCACCTAAGGGCTAATTCACAAACGGCTGATGGGAGCTGGGAGCAGTTTTGGAAGGGGGCTGTAGATATTTGGGTTGGGTTCACAGAATTTAAACGTTTAGGGGGAGTTCTCATACTTGCCTGGGAGCAGGAAGTTGCACTGTGGAAACCCAGATGACCACAGAGTGACTGTTCCTTATTCAGACTCTCTCTTCCCCAGTGCTAGATCACCCCGAAATGGCACACTTTACATGGTCAGTAGGGGCACCATAGACATCTCGCCCCGTAGGGCCAAGTTCTGCTCTCACACTGCAGGATGGGGATCTAATGTTAAAGCCAATGGTGAAACTCTGACAGACTTGAACGGGAGCAGCACAGGGTGCCAGCTCTGGAGGAACCCCGCTGACCGCCGTGACATCAGTCTGGATTTACACAGCTAAAATGAAGTCGAAACAGGCTGTAGCGGGGTGGCCACCCGCTCCTGCCCAGAGGGGTTTAAAACAGCCCTGAGAGAGGGCTGTTGCAGGAGACAGGCAGGGGGGCTGATTGGGGAAGCAGCCTCAGCTGGGGGCCACGCCCCAACCAGGGTCCAGCTGGCTCTATAAAGGCTGTGAGCCAGAAGCCCAGAGAGAGTCTCTCTCTACCTTGAGAGAGAGATGGGCCTGGCTGCAGAGGCTTAACTAAGTATCTGGAGGGGAGCAGGGCTGGGGATAAGCCAAGGGAGCTGGGGAGCTCCAGCCTAGGAAAGCCCCAGGCTGAAGGCTTGGTAAGGCCTATTAGATACTGGGGTTGCAGGGGACAGCCATGGGTAGCCAGAGGCAGCAGGTCCAAACCCCCTTGTCTGTAATGAGTGGTTTATGCTGCAGTTTGTTTCAGGGAGCGGGGGGCTAGTTGGTGACTGGCAGTAGCCTAGGACTGAGGCAAGGTGGGGATAGTGGGGGGGGGGGGTTTCCCCTGGGAGGGGGAGAGACAGAGCTGTGGGATACTAAAGGGGCACTGGGGTCCTGGCAGGGACATGGGTGCCAGCAGCAAGGCAAGACACCGGCCGACAGAGGGCGCTCTGGAGGCTGGAATGCTAATTCCCTGAGACAACCAGCAGGAGGCGCCGCCGGTGAGTCTGCGCCCGGTTACAAGGCCCAAGCCAGATGCTGCACCAGATCTGCCTCATTTACGGCTGTTCAGCCCCACTGAAGACAATAGGGTTGGAGCAGTGTAATTGAGGAGATTTTGGCCTGGTGCCTGTCCCTCCAGCTGGCTTTTCTAGAGCAGGGGTTCTCACAACAAATGTTTTGGTGGCCTCAGAGTGCGGCCACCAACTCTTGCTAGCAGCCGCTCTCACAATTTTTCCTAAAATACTTAATTAACTTTAGGAAAAACAAATCAATATAGACAGATACATATCCAGGTCCGTGTGATTCATTTATGTAGGGTTTTTTGCAGACTCAATATTAAAAATAATGTACAGTTGTCTCTATTCTTTACTGGCCCTAAACAGAATAGAAACACAAGGTGCTCTGCACGTTCTTGTCTTTTTTTCTTCTTCTTTCTTTTGCTTTTTGGGTTGCTGCTTTTTTTTTTAGACTTGCTACAGAGTCAGTCTGCTGTGAGAAGTGCTAACAACATACAAGTATCACTTCTCACAGCAGACTGACTCAGTCCCGGCAAGCCTGGGGACAAATTAAGCCCAGATGGGGAAGTGGGTATGGAGACCGCGGGGGCCAGGGACGATGGGGCACAGGGGAGGCAGTGGGGGCCAGGGTGACGGAGAGGGTGAACTCGGGGCAGAGCCCGCCATGGCACAGCCAGGGAATGAAGCCTGAAGCCCCACGGCTGGAGCCCGACACTTAAGGGCTGATGCCCGACCCCGCTGCCCCCAGGAAGGTGGGGAACTCACTGGCTGCTTGCTCCTCCAGCTTGTGTGTCTCCAGATGGGGGCAGAGCCCAACCACGACTGACAGCCCTGGAGGTGGGGCCAATGCTTTGCGGTGCCCCCCTTCTCCCCCCTGATCACTGCTGTGGCCGCAAGAAAAGCCCCTGGTGGCCGCATCTGAGAAACACTAGACTAGAGTCCTTATTACCGCAGTGATCTGCACTGTCTGGGCCAGGCAGCTCCTCCCGGGGTGAGGCCTGGGTCAGCAGGGTGAGTCGCCCATCTGGGGCGAGCCGCTCAAGAAGCGGGGCTAAGCGGTAATGGAGTGAAAGGTCAGGCTTGACAAAGCCCTGGCTGGGATGATTTAGTTGATTGGGATTGGTCCTGCTTTGAGCAGGGGGTTGGACTAGAAGACCTCCTGAGGTCCCTTCCAACCCTGATATTCAATGAAACGTGCCTGGAGCTGGCTGCCAGAGCCTGGGCCACAAAAGCGTAACTTACACTTGCTTGAGATGTCGTGGGGTGGATCAGACCCTGGTGTAAGTGCTATTGAAACCAATGGGATCTCAGTCCTGGAGGTGCTGCCAGACAACATGTCGGCTGGGGTGGCTTGATCTAGCACCCTCTGCTAGTCCCTTTCCCTGCTCCCCCTCCGCTCAGCTTCCTCAGTTAGCACATCCGCTGAGAAGCGAATGGAGCGGCTCCTGACTTGCACTGGCGGGAAGGGGAGCAGAACGCGGCTCACAGCCCAAGTGACGTGGTACCCCAAATTCCTGACGGGCTCACAGCAGCACCCCCATGGTTCATTCCAGGCCGGGCCGGACCGGGCCGGCCGCTGGGAGCCGCTGCCCCAGGTGGGTCCTTTGGTGGGCAAGGAGGTTGGACACGTTGCTGAAGCTCTTGCCGCACTGGGCGCAGGGGTAGGGGCGCTCGCCCGTGTGCACCCGCTGGTGCTTGGTGAGGTCCTGCTTCTGGCTGAAGCTCTTGTCGCAGTCCGTGCAGGGGTAGGGGCGCTCGCCCGTGTGCACCCGCTGATGCTTGGTCAGGTCGTGCTTCAGGCTGAAGCTCTTGCCGCAGTAGGAGCAGGGGTAGGGGCGCTCGCCCGTGTGCGTTCGCCAGTGCGTGTACAGATTGGAGACCTGGCTGAAGGCCCGGCCACAGTCGCTGCAGAGGTAGGGCTTCTCCCCCGTGTGGATGCGCCGGTGCGTCTTGAGCCGCTGGCTCTGCCCGAAGCTCTTGCCGCAGTCGGCGCAGGCGTAGGGCCGCTCGCCGGTGTGGATGCGCTGGTGGATGGTCAGCTTCTGCTTGTCCTTGAAGCTCTTGTCGCAGCTGGTGCAGGCGAAGGGCCGCTCGCCCGTGTGGATGCGCTGGTGCCGGACGAGCACCTGCTTCAGGGTGAAGCTGCGCCCGCAGATGTTGCAGGCGAAGGGCCGCTCCCCCGTGTGGATGCGCTGGTGCTTGATGAGGTTGGAGACGTGGCTGAAGCTCTTGCTGCAGTCCGTGCAGGGGTAGGGACGCTCCCCCGAGTGGGTCCTCCGGTGCTTGGTGAGATCCCACTTCCTCCGGAAGCCTTTCCCGCACTCCGGGCACTTGTGGGGTTTCTCCTTCTTGGGAGCGCTGCTATCCTGTGCATCGGGAGGGGCCGTCCCATTGGCTCTCGAAGCACACGCCGGGCACGGGCTCGGCCCCTCTCCAGTCTCAGGCCCGGACTGCATGTTTAGGGAGTTGCTAGAGCACCGGTCACACCCCCACGTGGCCCCCAGCTCACTCTCCAGTCTCTGAGCCCCACATGAGCTCCGGGAGGCTCCTTGCAGCTCAGGGCTCAGGACAGCTCCCTCTTCTGATCGCCGGAGTAACACCCTGCAGGGCTGCAGGGTCTCAGCCCCTTCATCCGGATGCTGCTCCTCAGAACTGCTCCTGACCCTGCCATCTGCTGGGTGGAAAAGAGAATCCAGAGATTATCCCTCAGGGAAGAGAAAACACGAATATTCTGGGACTGAGCACCCCCACGCCCCTACTTCCACGCCCCTTCTCCCCGGAGACACCTGTAGCTCCTACAGGAAGTGGAGAAGGGCCTGCGATTTCAGCGGGGAGCAGACAATGGGCCACATCCATGCCGGGGTAACTCCATTAACTCCAATGCAATCACCCCAGCGAGGCGTTGGCTCACTGTGTTCCCATGAAAGCAGATTTTCTCTTGTGAATACCCCATAGCTCCCAGTTCTGAACTGCCAGCCCCAGGCAATGGGCGTCTCCAGGGCCTCACTCTGCCGCAGCATCTCCCGACAGGCAATTTGTGCCGCATCTCCCAGCATCCGGTGAGTGCAGGAGCCACCAGGAGAAAGTCACCAACACTGCAAAGCGCTGAGGGTACAAGAGCAGGGAAGAGCCCGACCTGCCCCGAGTGGGGAGAGTCCAGCGTGGGCAGACTCAGTGTGGGGGTGACCAGAGGCAGTTTCCCAGGGGCTCTCCTAACAGGCCCATCTGCTCCCAGTCAGGGGATTTAGGGAGAGCAAATCCGGCAAGAGTTTCCCCTAATCTTAACCACCTGAGTATTAAAAATAGCCTCCCCTCAGACCCCGCGGGGGCGTGTCTGACCCTGGACAGCAGCGTCTATAAGGGACTGAGGGCTTCAGGCCTGTGAGGAGGAAACTGTGTGTGCAAGGGAGATGAAAATTCCTTGTGTAAACACCCATGCCTGGAGGGGCCGAGAGTCGGCCCTGGGCGTGCGCCAAGTGTGAATGCCCAGTAGTGGCAGTGACCGCAATGGTGCGAGTCTGGGTGTCGAGCATGGCAGCAGAACGCTATCTGGCACAGCAGCTGCATTCCCGCACCTCGCCGCAACAGCCCAGAGAGTTCAGAAAACGGGTGGGCAAAGGGCTTGGCCCGGGAGGGGACGGAAGGCCGACAGGCACCTCCTGAGACACGACAAACCCTGCTGGAGGAAGCCCGGGCAGCAGCTCGGCGAGTCACTGCTCCCAGCTCTTCGCCCTGGAGTCGGAGCAGCTCCCAGGACCGCTGCCGCTCACCTCGGCCGATGCTCTCGGGTCTCTCCCACGCCACGGCGCACTGGAGGATGCTGGCCCATAACCGGCGCTGCTGCTCCCCGGACCCACTCAGGACATCGCCGCCTGATGGTTGGAAAAGAGAATCCAGAAACTGTCTCAAGCTGCAGCCAAGAGGAAACGGCTCCTAACCACCAGCAGCGGGATGGGGCTGGGACGTCCCCCAGATGGCATGTACAGCCTGGTACCAGCGGCGCACAACTCCCAGCTCCTCAGAGCACAGAGAGGTGGGGGCATCATTTGGGGAGGGTTGGATTGCAGCAGGGAGGAAGCAGAAACAAGGTACCAAATCTACTCTGCTGTATGCAGGTCCCATTGCATTCAAGGCTTCCCCCAGGGTTGATGGTACCCCAGGAAGCCTGTTTCCTCGGCCAATCTCTTGTGAGTCCCTAATGGGTACGAGATATACCGGGAAGGTGGCATCCCCCAGTCACACCCACCTGGAATGACAGCGCCTACATCTTCCCGCCACAGCAAACTGCGGTAGCATTCCCATGGAGGGGCCCCTCTCCGTGGGCTGAGAATAGGACACCGTCACTGCCTGTACAGACACACTGCTGAGGATGAAGGGCCCAGGAGCAGCCTAGCCTCTCCCCAGCAGGAGGCAGGAGTGTCCCGCTGGGGCCAGTGAGCGGGCAGGGAAGAGTCCATGCTGGATGAATGGGATGTAAGGGAACCAGACACAGGTCTGCCCGGGCCCCCAACCCAGTCTGTGATCTTAGGGAAACACAGCCCAGTGCCTTTCCCTAACCTCAGCCCCATGTGAACGAGAACAGAGCCTCAGCAGCCTGGACAGGGTCTCTGCCCAGCTCTTCTCTCCAAGGGAGCTGGGCTGGGTGTTACTCACCTCGGCAAGGGCTCTCCGGAGGCTCCCACACCATGGAGTCCTGCTGGGGGCTGACCCACGGCTCACAGCACAGCTCCTCCTCCTCTGCTGGAGGGAACATAACCCAGATGCTACTTCCTAGACCCGGGAGACACTCAAACCCCCCTGCAGTGGAGCCTGACCAAGGCAGCCTCACATCCCTCCCCCAGCATGTGCGTCTGTAGGTCACCCTGTCGGCACAGCGCTGACGGCTCTACCTGGAGGATGATCCTGCTTGGGAGGAGCAAACACTGGAAGTGTCGAGCAGAGCAGCAGGGATGTGGGGGTGAAAGAGCCAGCGCCCCTGACTAACAGCCCCACTCCCCAGGAGAGACTGAAACAGGAGAACATGCCAGCTCAGCGGACAATTTTCACAGAAATAATCATGGTCCACAGGGAGTCTGAAAACTGAGGGGCAAGGGGCTTGTGCTGGGGATGAATAGGCAGGGGAGGGGAGGCAGATGGGACATGCCCAGACATGACACCTGTGCTGGAAGAAGCCAGGGGAGAAAGGGCAGCCATGGCAGCAGCCTGGGACAGGGTCACTGGACTCTGACCCTTACAGTCCCTTCTAACCATATGGTTCTACGATTCTGTCACTCCAGCTCCTCACTGCAGAGCGTGAGCAGCGCTGAGGGAGCGGGGATTACTGCTACTCACCCGGAGAGGGGCTCTCCCACGCCACGGGGCCCTGCGGTGTGTGGACCCATGGCTCTTCCCCACGCTCCAGCCGATATATGAGGTCAGGCTTGGGGCCCGGGTAGCCTGTGAGTGGGAAGAGACCAGGGGCTGTCAGGGCTTGGTATCATATGAATAGTTTAGTCTTGATTTCAGCGAACAGTTTGTCATCACCTGCACAATTGGTGTAAAACCGCTCAGGAGCGTTCCAGTTCTAAAATGGAGAAGGACTAACAGAGGGTGGAGCGGAACAGACTGAAAGCTGTGGACACGACACAGATGAAACAATATGTTTATCACCTTGAAGTGGTTCCTTTTAACTGACGCACATCCAGTGAGATGAAAGGGCCACGTCGCACCTCTCTGTGCTCCTACATGCTGCAGGAGGGTGTGCAGATCCCGCATTTATCCACACCAAATGCCATTCGCTGCACCGCTGCCCATTCACCTGGCTTGCTTCGATCTCTCTGAGCCAGCGGCTGCCCAGGGACTCTCGGGAGAGTGACAAAGGGCTCGTCTACACTTGAAATGCACCTTTGCTACACACCAGCGTCGACGCCACCTGCGCCAACAGGAGGGGTTCTCCCACTGGCGTAGGTAATCCACCTAGCTGAGAGGCAGGCAGCTAGGTCAACGGAAGAATTTTTTCCATCAACCTGGCGCTGTCTACACGGGGTTAGATTGGCTTAAGTACATTGCTCAGGGGGGTACCTGAGTAGCTGGGTCAACCTAACTTTTTAGTGTAGACCAGGCCTTAGTTTGCTGGAATTTACTCCTCCTCCAAATTAAATTACAATGAACTAAAGCCCCTTTGTTCCTGAGTGAGACCATCCATATGGGAGTTTAATGTGCTTTCATTTATGCCCATTGGCTTCACACCTTTGGTGGTTTTGTGACGCTGGCAGACTGGGTGCCAGCTCGTGCCACGGCCCCTGTGCCTCAGGGAACACTGACCAATGCGTACCTGGAAACCAGTTTGACTCACCAGTGTGTTAGTAGGGCTAAAATAGATATTAGAGTGACAAGAATAGGTTTAGACTTCATGAAATGCTTCTAGGATGCTGCATGTATAAATCTCGCTTATGACTTCTGTACCCCAGGTTATAAGGTAATATTTAAATATTGGCTCTAATGTAGCTACAAAAGTGTTTGCTCTGAAACTGGAAACCCTCCCAGTCAGGAGAGAAGCATTCCCAAGTATGAAATGCTAGTTTACCACAAGAAGTGTCTCTCCTGCGCAACAAAAGAAGCTCTCTGGACATTAGACAAGCCCATGCGTAACACCAGTGGACAGAAGACTGTTGATTGCTCCCCCCATACCACGAAGAGGAGACATGCACATACGTTCGACCCTGCCATGGGAATTCTACGGGAAGGTAACAAAAATGCCAGACCAGAAGTAACTTTATGCTGTTTGGCCTCAGAGAGGCAAAGATCCCCAGCTGCTCAGGTTGGATTAGCCCTAAAGGACATACAGAGCTTGCCTATTATAGAAGCTTCTCTTACCTTTTGAACCTAAGACTGTAACTCATTTGTGTGTGTCTGTTTACCTGCCTTAACCTTGTAAATAACTATTTCTTTCCCCTAGTTAATAAACCTTTAGTTAGTTTATTACAGGAGTGGCTTTAAGTGTTGTCTTTGGTGAGAGATCTAGTGTTCACTTGACCTTTGGGACTGGGAGTAACCTGAATATTGGTAAAAAGAAAAGGACTTGTGGCACCTTAGAGACTAACAAATTTATTTGAGCATAAGCTTTTGTGAGCTACAGCTCACCTCATCGGATGCATTCAGTGGAAAATACAGTGGGGAGATTTTATATACACAGAGAACATGAAACAATGGGTGTTACCATACAGACTGTAACAAGAGTGATCAGGTAAGGTGAGCTCTTACCAGCAGGAGAGCAGGGGGGAAAATCTTTTGTAGTGATGATCAAGGTGGGCCATTTCCAGCAGTTGACAAGAACGTGTGAGGAACAGTGGGGGGGGAGGGGGGGAAATAAACATGGAGAAATAGTTTTACTTTGTGTAATGACCCATCCACTCCCAGTCTTTATTCAAGCCTAAGTTAATTGTATCCAGTTTGCAAATTAATTCCAATTCAGCAGTCTCTCCTTGGAGTCTGTTTTTGAAGTTTTTTTGTTGAAGAATTGCCACTTTTAGGTCTGTAATCGAGTGACCAAAGAGACTGAAGTGTTCTCCGACTGGTTTATGAATGTTATAATTCTTGACAACTGATTTGTGTCCATTTATTCTTTTACGTAGAGACTGTCCAGTTTGACCAATGTACATGGCAGAGGGGCATTGCTGGCACATGATGGCATAGATCACATTGGTAGATGTGCGGGTGAACGAGCCTCTGATAATGTGGCTGATGTGATTAGGCCCTGTGATGGTGTCCCCTGAATAGATATGTGGACACAGTTGGCAACAGGCTTTGTTGCAAGGATAGGTTCCTGGGTTAGAGGTTCTGTTGTGTGGTGTGTGGTTGCTGGTGATTATTTGCTTCAGGTTGGGGGGCTGTCTGTAGGCAAGGACTGGCCTGTCTCCCAAGATCTGTGAGAGTGATGGGTCGTCCTTCAGGATAGGTTGTAGATCCTTGATGATGCCCTCCCCCCCTCCGCTCTCCTGCTGGTAAGAGCTCACCTTACCTGATCACTCTTGGTACAGTCTGTATGGTAACACCCATTGTTTCATGTTCTCTGTGTATATAAAATCTCCCCACTGTATTTTCTACTGAATGCATCCCATGCAGTGACCTGTAGCTCACGAAAGCTTATGCTCTAATAAATTGGTTAGTCTCTAAGGTGCCACAAGTCCTCCTTTTCTTTTTGCGGATGCAGATGAACACGGCTGCTACTCTGAAACCTGAATTTTGGTGTAAGGGACCCTCTGTCACAAAGGCAGGCTTGCCTGGGTGGCCCGATTGACGGTCCCCTGGGTCACGCTGTCTGTGACTCCATACAAAGGCTGTGATAGTGCTTGAGGCATTCACACTTGTTACTTGAGGGGTGAAATCTAAGTATTGAATGCACAAGCAATTGGGGGTTTATGCCAGTCTGCCCTGAGGTTGGCACCCACATTCGTGAGCCACTCCAGACAGCCTGACAGGATCCACCTTAGCTGTTCTGATTGTCCCTATGCAGACATGGCCTGCAGGTCCTCCCAGCCCTCTCTGGTCTTCAGTAATGTCCCTCTGTGCCATCTGCGTACCTCCCTTTCCGGAGCAGTGAACACCACAGGACCTAGTAGAGAATCTCCCGGCCCCAGTGGTTACCTTCTGTCTTGATGAAAACAGACCATTCAATCCCACTCTTGGATTTGCAGCTCCTTGCCGGTTGCTAAGCCATGCCAATACTCTGTCCCTCAGGCTCTGGGAGCTGGCAAGAGCCACTGGGGGCCTGTTGTAAGTCTGGCTCAGACAGGGCTGGCCCATAATAAGGAGCGTTATGTGGCGTGTCTCACAGAAGTGTAGTCACTCCTTGGTCCGCATGCACACCGATGAGCCTTCGTTGCGTTAGAGGTGGGAGAAGCATTACAGTATGTGACAAAAGGGACTGGGAGCTGCCATGTGACTACGAGAAGGGTGGTGGAGAAATTCTAGGGCACAAGGGATATGAAGTAAGGGGCATCTTCTACAGGTCACCACGACAGAGGGACAAGAGAAAGAGGAAAAAATTCCTGCACCAAGCCCCAGTCCACACACCGCTGTAGTTGTGTGGGATCTGAATTACCCAGATAGCTGCTGCATAATAAATACAGCCAAGCAATCATCCTCAAAGAGGCCTTCTGGATAAGGCAGTTTATGATCCTGGCTGTAGAGATTCCAGCCAAACAGGAGAGGCCATCCTGGGTCTGCTTCCTAATTCTAAGGAGGAACTGATTGCCTGTAACAGGACGGCTCGAAACATACCACCATAAAATGCCTGAGTTTATCCTAGTCAGCTAGATTCACACGGGGCCTTCTCCAAAGCCCACTGCAGCCAATGGGCGTCTTTCCGTTGACTTCAAAGAGCTCTGGAGCAAATCCAGAAGGCGGCACTCTTTTGCAGGCTGATTCACAGGGGTAGAGAGAACGCGTGAGAAAGGACTACAGGACTGGATTCCTAGCAAGCGAGGGGCAGCGGGAGGCAGTAGGAACGGGAGCCAGTGCAGAAAGAAGACGACAAGATAATTAAGGCACAACAGGGCACAGCTCCTCTGAAAAGAATAATGTACGAAAGAAATAGCGGGCACAGCTTCCTTCAGGAGGGACTGTTCCTGGGTGCGAGGGTCTGTGCTAGAAAAAGAGTGAGGAGGCAGCTGAAAAGAAAATGTACAGTGAAGAGAAAAGATAAGGGTAGTAAAGAGGCCAAATGAATTAATGCCAGACAAAGGGCAACAGTGAAAAGAATGGCTTTTACAAGTGTGTCGTGGGAAAAAAGTACAAGGGGGAACCATCAGTAAAGGAAACCAAAATGGCCACGGTACTCACTCCTTTTGGAAATGGTTCTTTAAGAAGAAAAATAAAGAAATCTGAACAACCTGTAAGGACGGGAGACCCAGTAAAAATAACCATTGATCTAGAACTGGTGAGAAAACACTTGGAAAATATACACCTATCCAGATCAGCCTGTACGTATGGGATGGCACCCTAGGGTACTAAGGGAATTAGCTAGCCAATTTACTGACCATTGCTTTTGAAGAGTCGTGAGCAGATAGACCGGTAACGAGATGGCAGAAAAGTCCGTTTAGTGCCGATTTTCAAAATGTGCAGAGACGATAGAAAATATGGGGGTTATTAACAGCGTAATAGACATCCATGCATAGGCCAGAAGCCTTGACACAACTCAGGCCTCGGCCTATAACACATCAAACAGCAAATGCTGCTTTTGTGTTTCACACACAGATGAAAGCTGGGTAACTGCAATGGCTACCTAGCTAGGCTTAACCACAAACCCTCGCACAGTTGTGAAGTGACTGGCCAGTGAGAGTGCCCTGTCCGTCTTGTCCGACAAGCAGCCTATTCTCTGTTTTTTCTCACCTAGGGAGATCACTGTGAAAGCTGGAGAGAGAAAACAGCAGCAGCTGTCATAACACCTTGAGTGAGTCACCGCCGCAGCTTGAGAAGCTGCTCATCCCTGCAGGTGTGAAGCAGAGCTGGAGAACCCACCATCAGCCAGAGTGCTCATTACACAGACTTTCAGTGGTTTTAAATCAGCCCCTTGCTCTGCCGGAGGTGGCTGGGATTCTGAACACAGATCAAACATGCTAACGGGAGCCCCGAAACAAAGAGCCCACACACGTCTCAGCAAAAGAACGAAAACAGTTCTTTACCCAAAGAAAGCAGCATTTCATAGTTCTCCGTCATCACCTCCCGGTACAGCTCCTTTTGCCACTCCGCAAACATGTCCCACTCCTCCCGGGAGAAATAGACAGCAACGTCATCAAATATCACTGGCACCTGCAATCACAAGCATTCCACACTCAGCACTGCCGGCAGCCCCAAGTCCCAGCAAAACGGCTTTCTAGGGGGGAAATTCACCCCTGTGCAGAAGGCTAGCACAGGGTCCAAGTCCCATGTCAGCCCTAGCTTTGTGAATGATTCACAGCGATAACCCACAGCAAGTATCTCTCAGGGGGGTTATTCATCCCTGTGTACGTCAGCCAGACTGGATGATCACAGTGGTCCCTTCTGGACTTGGAGTCTACGGGGAAAAAACATGTAAGATTAGCACCAAATGCAGCCTGGAGCGAGTAGGTTCAACCCCCTCGGAGTGTTTGGGCCAGATTCAGTGGTGATGTGAGCGGTAGCATGAGAGGCTACTGGAATGTGTGTCCTGGTCTAGTCCGGGCTAGCTCCCAGGCAGGTGTGCAGGAGGCGAGTAATGCACCTGCCAAACCGGCAGAAGAGGAATTACCCTTGCTCAGCATTTGTCCATAGCTCTCCGGGTGCGTGGCAGCACTCACCGCTCTGGAAACTCTGGGCTGTGGCAGAGCAGCTGCAGTGAATTCGAGCAGCCCGATCCTGTGCTTTACCAGCTCTTTTGTACAGGTGTAAATACTGAGAAACGGCACCGACGCCCATCAAGTTACACAGGTGTAACCGGTAGCAGAATCTGGCCGATGAGCAGATCCTGGTCCCACTGAACTCACTGACAAAATCGCCCAGCGGTTGCAGGAATTGGCCAGGAGTCCCCAGAGAGTTCACCATGAGCAAGGGCGCAAAAGGAAAACATCCCTAGCGTGAGTGATAAATGAAGTATACACAGGGCGGTGGGAGGGAGGATGCTGAAGGGCTGCTATGCACCATTACAGCCCCGGTCCCTGCAATGAGCCTGAAACAATGGGTGAAATCCGGATCCTGTTGAAGACAACGGAAGTTTTGCACCGACTTCAGGGGGGCCGCGCTTTCACAGGGCAGCTCTAAGATAGGCGTGAACTATCCCCACTCATGGCAGTGCGTTCATCAAGACGCCTGTCTGGGGACTAGTTAAATACCCACACTGTTCACAGCACCGAAACCTGATCAACAGCCCGCCCTCCTTAGGGAGCTGCCTGGCTTACACTGCTAACCTGGACAGAGCAACGGGGGCTTGGCCTTGTCTTCGCTTTGACAATGAAGCATAACCTAGACCTGTTCGCACTGAGGTTGTATTTGGGTCGTGTCTGCCCTGGGTCTCCTGAAATGCTCTGTGGATGACTGGAGAGCTAGGGGGTTCTTTCTTAAAATTGCTAAAGAACGTGCCCATTTCATGCTCTGGACACATGAACAAAAGCAATCAAAAGAGCATTACAATGTACAAGTAGGACCCAAGGTCCCAATAACAAAGACCCTGCTAAGCCCCACAACCTCTCACAGCCCCCCTCCTCCACCGTGCAACATTCCCTCCTCCCTGGAGACCTGGCATATGGCCTTGGCTGCTGAGGGCATGGGGCAGCCCACCCATCCCAGAGCCATTGCCTGCACAGGGCCCCGGGCTGGGGTCCACAAGGGCTGTAAGCTTCCTGTACTGTTTACACGAAGCTTGAACTCTGCAGAACGGGCTGGGACGGCGGCTGGCCCTGCTTAGCTCCTGCGCTGGGGCCTACGGCCCGCTCTGCGCTAGAAACGTAGACGGGTAGCGCTAGGGTCTCTCCGGGCAGGTCTATGCTTGAAATGCCGCAACGCTGCAGCTGTGCCGCCCTGTGCCAAGGGGAGGCCGTCTCCCGTCGGTGTGCTTAATCCAGCCCCAGAGAGGCGGTAGCCGTGGGGCAGAGAGAAGCTCGCCCGCCGACACAGCGCTGTCTACACCAGGGCTACGGTCCGTATAATCACATCACTCGGGGATGTGGATTTTTCACACCTCTGAGCTGGGGGGGGGGGCAGTGGCTGGGTGTCGGGAGGGGTCCCACTGGGTGGGGGGGCAGTGGCTGGGAGGTGACACTTGGGGGCTCCCACTGGGTGGGGGGATATCACTGGGGGGGTCCAGCCGGGTGGGGGGGTCACACTGGGGGGTCCCGCTGGGTAGGAGGCAGTGCCTGGGGGGATCACACTGAGGCAGTCCCGCTAGGTGGGCAGGCATTGGGTGGGGGGCTCCAGCTGAGTGGGCAGGCAGTGGCTGGGGGGTCACACTGGGGGGGCCCCGCTGGATGGGGGGGTCACACTGGGGTATCCTGCTGGATGGGGGGCAGTGGCTGGGTGGGCCCCGCTGGGTGGGCAGGCAGTGGCTGGGGGGTCACACTGGGGGGGGTCCAGCCAGGTGGGCAGGCAGTGGCTGGGGGGGTCCTGCTGGGCAGGCAGGCAGTGGCTGGGGGGGTCACGCTGGGGGGCCCCGCTGGGTGGGGGACAGTGGATGGGGGGCCACACTGGGGGGGGGCAGTGGCTGGGGGGGCCCCTGCCGGGGGGGGGCAGTGACTGGAGGGTCCCGCCGGGGGGACACGCCGGGTGGGGGGGCAGTGACTGGGGGGGTCACACTGGGGGGGGTTCCGCCGAATAGGCGGACAGTGGCTGGAGAGGGTCTCACTGGGGGGGCTCCCGCCCAGTGGGGGGCAGTGGCTGGGGGGGGGTTGCGCCGGGGGAGGGTCCCGCCGGGGGGGGTCTGCCAGGGGGGGGCAGTGGCTGGGGGGGGTCGCACTGGGGGGGGTCCAGCCGGGTGGGGGGCAGTGGCTGGGGGGGTCACACGGGGGGGGGGTCGCACTGGGGGGTCCAGCCGGGCGGGGGGCAGTGGCTGGGGGAGGTCCAGCCGGGTGGGGGGCAGTGGCTGGGGGGGTCGCACTGGGGGGGGTCCAGCCGGGTGGGGGGATCCCGTCGGGTTGCAGGCAGTGACTGGGGGGGGTCCAGCCGGGTGGGGGCAGTGGCTGGGGGAGTCCAGCCGGGTGGGGGGGTCCCGTTGGGTGGGAGGCAGTGGCTGGGGGGTCCAGCCGGGTGGGGGGGTCCCGTCGGGTGGGAGGCAGTGGCTGGGGGGGTCACACTGGGGGGGGTCCAGCCGGGTGGGGGCAGTGGCTGGGGGGGGGCGCGCTGGGGGGGGGTCCAGCCGGGTGGGGGGGTCCCGTCGGGTGGGAGGCAGTGGCTGGGGGGGGGTCACACTGGGGGGGGTCCAGCCGGGTGGGGGCAGTGGCTGGGGGGGGGCGCGCTGGGGGGGTCCAGCCGGGTGGGGGGGTCCCGTCGGGTGGGAGGCAGTGGCTGGGGGGGGGTCACACTGGGGGGGGTCCAGCCGGGTGGGGGCAGTGGCTGGGGGAGTCCAGCCGGGTGGGGGGGTCCCGTTGGGTGGGAGGCAGTGGCTGGGGGGTCCAGCCGGGTGGGGGGGTCCCGTCGAGTGGGAGGCAGTGGCTGGGGGGGGGTCACACTGGGGGGGGTCCAGCCGGGTGGGGGCAGTGGCTGGGGGGGGGCGCGCTGGGGGGGGGGTCCAGCCGGGTGGGGGGGTCCAGCCGGGTGGGGGGCAGTGGCTGCGGGGGGGGCGCGCTGGGGGGCCGGAGCGGCGGCTCCTACCTGGGCAGGCGGGGCGGGTCCGGGTCTCCCGGCCATGCCCGGCGGGCGGCTCCCCGCGCTGCAGGAGGCTCCGGCCGGCGGGCCCAGCCCGGCTGCTGCCCTGCGGCTCCGGGGACCAGCAAGCCCGGCCCGGCCCCGCACGGCTCGGCGGCCACCCGGGCAGGGCATGCTGGGAGCTGGGGGCTGGGCTGGCAGCAGGTCCCACCCACCCACACACACCGACACAGCCACACTCACACCCACTCACCCACACAGCTCACACAGCCACACTCACACCCACTCACCCACACAGCTCACACCCACCCACACAGCCACGCTCACACCCACTCACCCACACAGCTCACACCCACCCACACAGCCACGCTCACACCCACTCACCCACACAGCTCACACCCACCCACACAGCCACGCTCACACCCACTCACCCACACAGCTCACACCCACCCACACAGCCACTCTCACACCCACCCACACACACACAGCTCACACCCACCCACACAGCCACGCTCACACCCACCCACACACACCCACCGACACAGCCACACTCACACCCACAGCTCACACCCACCCACACACACACACACACCGACACAGCCACACTCACACCCACCCACACAGCCACACTCACACCCACAGCTCACACAGCCACACTCACACCCACTCACCCACACAGCTCACACCCACCCACACAGCCACGCTCACACCCACTCACCCACACAGCTCACACCCACCCACACAGCCACGCTCACACCCACTCACCCACACAGCTCACACCCACCCACACAGCCACGCTCACACCCCCTCACCCACACAGCTCACACCCACCCACACAGCCACACTAACACCCACCCACACACACACACCGACACAGCCACACTCACACCCACAGCTCACACCCACCCACCCACCCACACACACCGACACAGCCACACTCACACCCACAGCTCACACCCACCCACACAGCCACACTCACACCCAAAGCTCACACAGCCACACTCACACCCACTCACCCACACAGCTCACACCCAGCCACACTCACACCCACTCACACACACAGCTCACACCCACCCACACAGCCACGCTCACACCCACCCACACAGCCACGCTCACACCCACTCACCCACACAGCTCACACCCACCCACACAGCCACGCTCACACCCAAAGCTCACACAGCCACACTCACACCCACTCACCCACACAGCTCACACCCAGCCACACTCACACCCACTCACACACACAGCTCACACCCACCCACACAGCCACGCTCACACCCACCCACACAGCCACGCTCACACCCACTCACCCACACAGCTCACACCCACCCACACAGCCACGCTCACACCCACCCACCCACACAGCTCACACCCACCCACACAGCCACGCTCACACCCACTCACCCACACAGCTCACACCCACCCACACAGCCACACAGCCACACAGCTCACACCCACCCACACCGCCACGCTCACACCCACTCACCCACACAGCTCACACCCACCCACACAGCCACACTCACACCCACCCACCCACACAGCCACGCTCACACCCACTCACCCACACAGCTCACACCCACCCACACAGCCACACTCACACCCACCCACCCACACAGCTCACACCCACCCACACAGCCACGCTCACACCCACTCACCCACACAGCTCACACCCACCCACACAGCCACGCTCACACCCACTCACCCACACAGCTCACACCCACCCACACAGCCACACTCACACCCACAGCTCACACAGCCACACTCACACCCACTCACCCACACAGCTCACACCCAGCCACACTCACACCCACTCACCCACACAGCTCACACCCACCCACACAGCCACGCTCACACCCACTCACCGACACAGCTCACACCCACCCACACTCACACCCACTCACCCACACAGCTCACACCCACCCACACAGCCACGCTCACACCCCCTCACCCACACAGCTCACACCCACCCACACAGCCACGCTCACACCCACTCACCCACACAGCTCACACCCACCCACACAGCCACGCTCACACCCACTCACCCACACAGCTCACACCCACCCACACAGCCACGCTCACACCCACTCACCCACACAGCTCACACCCACCCACACAGCCACGCTCACACCCACTCACCCACACAGCTCACACCCACCCACACAGCCACGCTCACACCCACTCACCCACACAGCTCACACCCACCCACACAGCCACACTCACACCCACCCACACACACCGACACAGCCACACTCACACCCACTCACCCACACAGCTCACACCCACCCACACAGCCACACAGCCACACAGCTCACACCCACCCACACAGCCACGCTCACACCCACTCACCCACACAGCCACGCTCACACCCACTCACCCACACAGCTCACACCCACCCACACAGCCACACTCACACCCACCCACCCACACAGCTCACACCCACCCACACAGCCACGCTCACACCCACTCACCCACACAGCTCACACCCACCCACACAGCCACACTCACACCCACCCACCCACACAGCTCACACCCACCCACACAGCCACGCTCACACCCACCCACACAGCCACGCTCACACCCACTCACCCACACAGCTCACACCCACCCACACAGCCACGCTCACACCCACTCACCCACACAGCTCACACTCACCCACACAGCCACACTCACACCCACCCACCCACACAGCTCACACCCACCCACACAGCCACGCTCACACCCACCCACCCACACAGCTCACACCCACCCACACAGCCACACTCACACCCACTCACCCACACAGCTCACACCCACCCACACAGCCACGCTCACACCCACTCACCCACACAGCTCACACCCACCCACACAGCCACACTCACACCCACTCACCCACACAGCTCACACCCACCCACACAGCCACACTCACACCCACCCACCCACACACACCGACACAGCCACGCTCACACCCACAGCTCACACCCACCCACCCACACACACCGACACAGCCACACTCACACCCACAGCTCACACCCACCCACACAGCCACACTCACACCTACAGCTCACACAGCCACACTCACACCCACTCACCCACACAGCTCACACCCAGCCACACTCACACCCACTCACACACACAGCTCACACCCACCCACACAGCCACGCTCACACCCACCCACACAGCCACGCTCACACCCACTCACCCACACAGCTCACACCCACCCACACAGCCACGCTCACACCCACTCACCCACACAGCTCACACCCACCCACACAGCCACGCTCACACCCACTCACCCACACAGCTCACACTCACCCACACAGCCACACTCACACCCACCCACCCACACAGCTCACACCCACCCACACAGCCACGCTCACACCCACCCACCCACCCAGCTCACACCCACCCACACAGCCACACTCACACCCACTCACCCACACAGCTCACACCCACCCACACAGCCACACTCACACCCACTCACCCACACAGCTCACACCCACCCACACAGCCACACTCACACCCACCCACCCACACACACCGACACAGCCACGCTCACACCCACAGCTCACACCCACCCACACAGCCACACTCACACCCACTCACACCCACAGCTCACACCCACCCACACAGCCACACTCACACCCACCCACACACACACACCGACACAGCCACACTCACACCCACAGCTCACACCCACCCACACAGCCACACTCACACCCACTCACCCACACAGCTCACACCCACCCACACAGCCACGCTCACACCCACTCACACACACAGCTCACACCCACCCACACAGCCACACTCACACCCACTCACGCACACAGCTCACACCCACCCACACAAGCACGCTCACACCCACTCACCCACACAGCTCACACCCACCCACACAGCCACACTCACACCCACTCACCCACACAGCTCACACCCACCCACACAGCCACACTCACACCCACTCACCCACACAGCTCACACTCACCCACACAGCCACACTCACACCCACTCACCCACACAGCTCACACCCACCCACACAGCCACGCTCACACCCACTCACCCACACAGCTCACACCCACCCACACAGCCACGCTCACACCCACTCACCCACACAGCTCACACCCACCCACCCAGCCACGCTCACACCCACTCACCCACGCAGCTCACACCCACCCACCCCGCCACACTCACACCCACTCACCCACGCAGCTCACACCCACCCACACAGCCACACTCACACCCACTAACCCACACAGCTCACACCCACCCACACAGCCACACTCTCATCCACACCACTCACACCCACACAGCTCACACCCACACTCACACAGCTCACACACACCCACACAGCCACACTCACACCCACTCACCCACACAGCTCACACCCATCCACACAGCCACGCTCACACCCACTCACACACACAGCTCACACCCACCCACACCGCCACACTCACACCCACTCACACACACAGCTCACACCCACCCACACAGCCACACTCACACCCACTCACCCACACAGCTCACACCCACCCACACAGCCACACTCACACCCACTCACCCACACAGCTCACACCCACCCACACAGCCACACTCACACCCACTCACCCACACAGCTCACACCCACCCACACAGCCACACTCACACCCACTCACCCACACAGCTCACACCCACCCACACAGCCACACTCACACCCACTCACCCACACAGCTCACACCCACCCACACAGCCACGCTCACACCCACTCACCCACACAGCTCACACCCACCCACACCGCCACGCTCACACCCACAGCTCACACCCACCCACACCGCCACGCTCACACCCACTCACCCACACAGCTCACACCCACCCACACAGCCACGCTCACACCCACTCACCCACACAGCTCACACCCACCCACACAGCCACACTCACACCCACTCACCCACACAGCTCACACCCACCCACACAGCCACACTCACACCCACCCACCCACACAGCCACACTCACACCCACCCACACAGCCACACTCACACCCACTCACCCACACAGCTCACACCCACCCACACAGACACACTCACAGACACAGCTCACACCCACACAGCTCACACACACACACACTCACACACACAGCTCACACACACAGCTCACACTCACACACACCGACACAGCCACACTCACAGACACAGCTCACACCCACACCGCTCACACCCACACTCACACAGCTCACACCCACACTCACACAGCCACACCCACACACACAGCTCACACACACACTCACATAGCCACACTCACACCCACTCACACCCACAGCTCACACCCACACTCACACACACACAGGTCACACCCACACCGACACAGCCACACCCACACTCACACACACCGACAGAGCCACACTCACACCCACTCACACACACAGCTCACACCCACACTCACACAGCCACACTCACACCCACACAGCTCACACCCACCCACACTCACACCCACACAGCTCACACCCACACACAGAGCTCTCTCTCACACACTGAGACACACTGAGCACTGACTCTGAGTCTTCTCCCATCCACACACAGCACTGACTCAGCAGACGCACACACACACAGCACTGCCGTGGCCTGAGCTCTCTCACACACTGTTCTGAGCTGACGCAGACTCACACACACTGCTGACGAGGCCCTCACACTAACACAAACACAGCACTGAACTGACACGACGCATACTGACAGAGCTCAGCTGACAGCACTGACAATCAGAGCTAGCTCGGCACACACACACACGGCACCCACTGACCCAGACTCATACGCACAGCATCGACGCACACAGGGCACTGATCCTGCATGCATGTGCGCACACATAAACTCAGAAGAACAGCCACACCGAGTCAGACCAAAGGTCCATCTAGCCCAGGGTCCTGTCTTCTGGCAGTGGCCAATGCAGGTGCCGCAGAGGGAATGAACGGAACAGGGAATCATCAAGTGATCCATCCCCTGTCGTCCACTCCCAGCTTCTGACAAACAGAGGCTAGGGACACCATCCCTGCCCAGCCTGGCTAATAGCCATTGATGGACCGATCCTCCATGAACTTATTTAGTTCTTTTTTTGAACCCTGTTATAGTCTTGGCCTTCACAAACATCCTCTGGCAAGGAGTTCCACAGGTTGACTGTGCATTGTGTGAAGAAATACTTCCTTTTGTTCGTGTTAAACCTGCTGCCTATTAATTGTATTGGTGACCCCTAATTCTTGTGTTATGAGAAGTGGTAAATAACACTCCCTTATTCACTTTCTCCACACCCGTCAAGATTTTATATCTGTCATGTCCCTTTTTAGTTGTCTCTTTTCCAAACTGAAAAGTCCCAGTCTTTTTAATCTCCCCTCATACGGAAGCTGTTCCATACGTTAATCATTTCCATTGCCCTTCTCTGGACCTTTCCCTTTCTAATAGATCTTTTTTGAGATGAAGTGACCAGAACTGCACACAGTACTCACCGTGTGGGTATCCCATGGATGTATCTAGAGGCAATATGATATTTTCTGTCTTATTATCTCTCCCTTTCCCAATTATTCCCAACATTCTGTTCCCTGTTTTGACTGCCGCTGCACATTGAGCAGCATTGTCAGAGAGCGAGCCACAATGCCCCAAGATCTCTTTCTTGACTGGTAACAACTCATTTAGACCCCATCATTTTATATGTATAGTTGGGAGTCTGTTTTCCAGTGTGCATTACTTTGTAGTAGGGCTGGCAAGCGATTAAAACAATTAATCATGATTAATTGCACTGTTAATAATTAGAATACCATTTATTTAAATATTTTGGGATGTTTTCTACGTTTTCAAATATATTGATTTCAATCACAACACGGAGTGCAAAGTGGACAGTGCTCACTTTATATTTATTTTTGATTACAAGTATTTTCACTGTAAAAACACAAAAGAAATAGTATTTTTCAATTCACCTCATACAAGTACAGTCGCGCAATCTCTTTATCATGAAAGTTGAACTTACAAATGTAGAATTATGTACCAAAAAAACTGCATTCAAAAAGAAAACAATGTAAAATTTTAGAGCCTGCAAGTCCATTCAGTCCTAGTTCTTGTTTAATTTATCAATTTGTTCTAAACCTCTTGTAATGACATCTCAATCTGGGATGGTTCCTCAGATCTGTCACCTAACAAGAATGGCTAAGGTTTGGGACGCTCCCTCACATTATCTGCAGGAAAGATTGATGCAAAGAATTCATTTAGTTTCTCTGCAACAATCTTCCTTGAGTGCTCCTTTAGTACCTCGACTGTCCAGTGACCCCACTGGTTGTCTGGCAGGCTTCCTGCTTCTGATGAGGTGGCAACACATGGAGGAATAGCCTTTCAGGAATTCTAACGTATACAGGTTTTCATACTGCACGCATCAGCCTCACATCTCAACATCTTCCAGTAGCGCATTAAGAGACGTGACTAACATCTGTCATGTGTTTGTTCTGTCATGCCCCCATCTCCCCCAGTGAGGAGAAATGAGTTCAGTAGAGCATCATGGAGGAGGCGGTTTCTGGGGGTTTTTTTGGGGAGGTGGGCGACAGTGGTGTTTGTTTGTTTAGCTATATCAGAAACCACTCTTATTCCAGAATAAGAGTGCCCACAACTGGAGTTATTCTGGAATAGCTGTTCCACTTTAAAGTCTTGTTTACAATGTCACTTGAAAGTGAGAACAGCATGGCACTGTTTTAGCCTGCGTTGCAAGATATTTACGTGCCAGATGCTCTGAAGAGTCATATGTCCCTTCATGCTTCAACCACCATTCCAGGCAACTCTTCCTTATTCCAGAATACTTTCATGTGTAGACAAACCATTAGTCTCCTGGTAATCCTGGGCTCAGGGTTGGCATGCAGCAGTACAGCATACCACCCCTTCTCCCTGGCCCTGTCTTCACTGCCGAGAAATGGTGTGTCCTTAACTCAAGTTAACTAACTGGAGATAAATTATAATGAAAGCAAAGCAAACTGGAGTTTTCCTGAGTTAACAGGTCCAGGGGAACCCTATGCTTCCCCATACTGTTTAACTCAACCTGCTAACTGGTAGGGAAACCCAGAACTGCCTTGTCTTCACCAGGATTTTAGCTGGAGTTAGCACACGGTTTCAGTGGCGAAGACAGCTGCTGTCTTGTTCTCCTGGTTCTCTGTTTTTATTATTACTATTTTTTAAAAAAAGAAAAGGAGGACTTGTGGCACCTTAGAGACTAACCAATTTATTAGAGCATAAGCTTTCGTGAGCTACAGCTCACTTCATCAGATGCATATCATGGAAACTGCAGCTGCTGCAGTTTCCATGATATGCATCTGATGAAGTGAGCTGTAGCTCACGAAAGCTTATGCTCTAATAAATTGGTTAGTCTCTAAGGTGCCACAAGTCCTCCTTTTCTTTTTGCGAATACAGACTAACACGGCTGCTACTCTGAAACCTACTATTTTTTAGTCATTCCCTTCAGTTGGTCTTCTGTAGAAAACCTGAGTCTGCAGAGAGTTTGGAACAATTACTTCGAGGGATGTGAATTGCCCCATTCATCTCAGCGAGGGGTTAGCTCAGAGCCTCAGATGCCCAGTGCTCACAATGTAAACAGCAGCAGCCCGAGCGGGCGGGTCACAGAGCTCTGCAATTTACCCGTCACAGGTGGTGGCCTTTGGGAGGTGCCATTTCTCCTCCCTCCCAACCTCCAGGAGCTGAGCCCAAGGAGCCTAACATAGCCCCAGGGCACATTCCAGGCCCAGCTCGGGAAGCTCAGCCCAAGGAGCCAGGGGAGCTCAGCAGCAACACCTCTCTGGGAGCAGGGTCTCATTCTGCTGATTCATACGGCGGGATGTACCTTGTGGGCTTGGAAAGGGACCATCACCTGTTTCTTCCCCTGATTTGACCCCTCTTCCTAGGCGCTCTTTAATCCCCCTCCTGCTCCCCACAATCCATTCTCCTACCCATCTCTCCCCGCCCTCATTCCCTGCACTCCCCCAGGCCCCCCGCCCCACCTCTCTCCCTCCCTGCTCTCCATATTCACCTGCACCCAGCCCTGCTCTGTCTCTCCCATGAACCAACCAGCCTCCCTCCTCCCCACATCTCCCTCTCCTCACTGCTGCTAACACCCCTTCCAGGCTGAGTTTCACTCTGACTCACCTAAGCTGCGGATAAGGATGCTGGGTCACGCAGGCCAACAGGAGCTGCCTGCCCTCAGACACAGGAACATCTCAACTGTCCCTAGAGCTGGGCAGGTCACACACGGGCCCCAAGCCTCTCTGGTCCTACTGCCCATTTATGCTGCTCTGGCAGCATAAAAGGGTGATAAAGTGGGTGGATCCAGCCATGGGGGAGTATCCTGGCATAGGGGATTCCCTGGGCGGCAAAGAGCAGGCATAATGGTGTGTAATCTAGGCACATCAGGGGCGGGGTGGGGAACTTCAGGCACAGCCAGAGCATGGCTGGGCTCCAGCTAGTCTCAGCTGCTGCAAAGGGAAGCACTGTGGGTTTGGGCCTTTTCCTATTTCTTTCTGCTAGAGAAGGCATGAAAGTGACCCGTTTTTTCTTGAGGGACCCTGTGGGTAACTGGAGGAGTGGTAGGGTTATGATATCAGTGAGGGGGAGTGGTTATTTAAAATGCGTTGATGTTTATTTTCGTTAACCCATATTTAACTCAAACACCCGAGGCACACTTGGGAAGTAGAATGTCTTAGTTAAATAGCCAAAACATGCAGCCGCTCTGGAGGCACAAAAGCGATTTGCGTACTATTGGAACGGTGGGAGCTGAGGAAAACCAGGCTGGGAGCACGGTGCTAGTTTTAAGACCTGCGATAACTAGATAACTAAGGATCCCTGGTGTGAGACCCTTTCCCTCCAAAGCACTGAGCAGGGACTCTCTGTGATGAATGGGTGGGCATCTCTCCTGTGACTGCAGAGAGTACAAGGGGCATAGCTGGGTTTGGAGCCTCCCAACTAAGCCTTGTCCTCTTCTTGCGGTTTACACCACTTTACCCGTGACCAGTAGGGAACCCAGGCTCGCCCACTGCTCCAGGTTCCCCCCAGCACACAGCAGCCCTACTGCTCAACTTCAATCCTCTGCTGCTGTCTCTTTGGGCCTCTTCCTATGGGGCTCTTTTATCTCCAGCCCTACCTCAGGGCCAGCGTCCTCAGGTCCTTCTCCCTCTGCAATCCCGGCTATGTACATTCAGCCAGCCATACCTTCGGTCTGATTGTCCGGCTCCACCCATGTTCATTCCTCTGCTCCCAGCCAGACCTGCCAGGGCCTGCGGTGCCTTTGATCTGAGCCTCTTGGCTGCTCAGGCAGGCCTGGGGGACCCACCTTTGCTGCTCCTGTCCAGTCACTTTGCTGCTTCCTGGGGCGGGGTGTAGTAGGGCCCCAGGGGCTCCTGAAGGGAGCTGCACAGGCCAGGGGCACCGCGTCACAGGGCCCAAGCCCCATCTTTGAGGAACTCCGCTAGTAACCTCCCTTCAGCCCAATAGCTCCCCTTTCAACACAACTCATGGTCTCCTCTCTGAACAGTTCCTTTTCCGCCTTACAATCCTTGTACCAATCTCCAACTTCACGAATCATTTTCCATGTGCTACATTGTCAAATACTTTACTTAAGTCCGATCTACCGCATTTCCCTTGCCTGGAGAATCAGAGCCTTATGCCAGGGCATGTCTGCACTGCAATCAGGAGGTGTGATTGCAGCATTTGTAGACATATCGAGCTAGCTTTGATCTAGCTAGATCAGCATAACAGTAGAAGCGAAGTTGCGGCGTGCATAAGGTGGCTGCATAAGCTACCTCCACCCACCCAGGACCCCGATACATACTTAAGTGGCATCCCTTCGCTGCTGTTACAGAGCTACCTAGCTCAAAGCTAGCCGGGGTCTGTCTACACCTGCTGTAATCACACCTCCTGATTGCAGGGTAACCATATCCCAAGTCTCTCACGTCTCAGGTTTGATACTCTGTGTGGGGTACACCCTGCCTGTTCCTGCCCCATGAGCACCAGGGCTGTCATGTGACCATTGCATGGGGCTCTGGGTTCCAGCCCTGCCCCATGTAAAGACAGACACTGGGGAAGACCCCAAGGGGTGCACGTGGCTTTCCATGCCAGCCTTTGTTCTACCAGCAGGAGTGAAGCATTTGTGGCCTCGGACCCAGCTCTCTGCAGCGTGATGAGGAATTTCTCTTTCAGGTGTTTGTTTGGGGGGGGGGCTGTAAAGGCGCCAGACGCCGCGATTCCACGTCCCGTTCCCACGCCTGCATGCAAGGACGGAAACAGTGAGTGGATGTGGTGCTCATGACACCCAGAGCTGCAAGCCACCACGTCACCCCTCTGCCTCAGCAGGAGTGAGCTTTGCTGGAGATTAGACTGTGTATGTCAGCATCACCAGCAAACTCCTCCAGACTCTGCAAGGCTCGCAGGTAACAGTCAGTGCACCCATGGGCGCCAGGTTTGTATAATTTTTGGTGGTGTCTAGAACGGATCCAAGCAGAGCCATCCCATCCATAGGATGGACTGGGGCAACCACCCTGGGCCTCATACTTTGGGGGGCCCCGTGCTTCAGGGGAACACGGGGTCCTGGGCAGCCTGGGGGGTTTAGTGGGGGGCCTGGCACTGGCAGCAGCGTGTGACCCGGCTCCAGCCTGCCCTGGTCCCCCCTCTGATATTCTATGAATGCTTTGATTTTTGTCAAAGCTGCGTTTTCCGACAGAAATCTGTTCCCTTGGAAACGTTTCCACATGCTGTAGACTTGATGAGTTGCAGTCTCCTCTTTCCAGCCCCCAACCCCACTTGTTTCCCTTTTCCTCCTTCCTCCCTACACCGTGCAGTTGATCTATGAGTCTATGGTCTGGTGTGTTCACAGCAGTTTGGGTGACCTTGGTGATGCTGATGCCTTGGTGACTCATGTGTAATGACTGCTTGGGATGTGATTATCCCTTTCTGGGTGTACATGATCATGCATAATATTTTAATCACCCTTTTTACGTTTTAGGTGTGATTTTATGGGCTAAAAGTGTTTTTCACGCCCTGCCTCCTTCCTTCTGGCTCACCCAGTGGTGTTTACAGAGGTGTCCATGAGCAGTGGGCTATCCCCTGGGGGGGATGTGCACACGGACCCCCCTCAGCTGCTGTAGCGAGTGGGTGTCTCTGGACCCACCGTGGCTGCTTGATTCCTTATAATGTTTATTGACAGGCCCAGCAGAGCCACTCGCCTCAGTGCCTGGGGGAGGAAAGGAATCAATAGGTCTGCATGAGAGATGGCACGTCCCCGCCAGGCTGGAGGTGTGCGAGACAGCTCCCAGACTACCCGAGCAGAAAATGTACAGATCCCAAGGCCAGAAGGGACCCACCCGATCATCTAGTCCGACCTCCTGCATCACACAGGCCTGGCACATCCCCGGAGGCAGATCCTTTAGAGCCACACACCCTCTTGGTTTGAAAAAGCAGCCCCAGAGAGCGACAGCAAGTGGCCGGCCCTAGTCCGGCCTCACTGTCAGCGACGCCACCGACTGCTGCGGAAGAGACCCGGACCCCTGCGGCCCGAGCCGGGGGGAGCCGGAGCCGCGCACCCCCCGGGCATCTGAGCCCAGGGGCAGTGAGTGGATTGGTTTCCTCTCCTGGAACCACAGACTCAGGGAAGATCAGGGCTGGAAGGGACCCCGGGAGGGATCCAGTCCAACCCCCTGCTCAGCGCAGGACCAGTCCCCCGCTAGACCCAAGGCTGCAGCCGGTCGCGCTGTGCCCGGCCCGGCGCTGCGGACGGGGAGGCGCGGCTCGCAGGGGACTCCCCCAGCCGGCCGCGGGCGGAGCCGGAGCCCCCCACCGGGCGCGGGGAGGCTGCTGGGAGGTGTAGTCCCCCCCGGAAAGGCTGGCCGGGAAGGGGGCAGGACCGTTCCCAGTGATGCTTTGCTGCCGCGCACGGAGGGAGGCGACGACAAGGGACCTGCTCTGCCCGCGGAGCTTCCCCCTTCCTGCGTGGGCGCCCCACGCCCCTGGCTCCGCCCGTCTGCCCTGGCTGCCCCCCGCGCCCGGGGGAAGAGCCGCTCCGGCAGGGACCGAGCCTCCCCGCCCCAGCCCAGCCGAGCAGCGGCAGCCCCGGCCGCCCGGGCTCCGGGGGAGGCGGGCGGCGAGATGTCCGGCGGGGTCGCCGCTGCCCAGGTGAGGAGTGGGGCGCGGGTGGGAGCGGGGCTGGCCGGGGCTGGGCTGGGTTTGGCGGGCAGGAATCGGGCACCCGCCGGCTTTGGGGGCAGCCCCCGGCCTCCAGAAGAGGCCCCCGGCTGGCCCTGGGGCGTGTGGGTCAGAACTTGGGGCGCGGGTCCCTGGAGTGATAAACGGGGTCCGGTTAGCTGCCTTGTTCCCGACCAGGCTGCGCCCAGGTCCCGAGTGGGGAGCAGGGAGGTTTGAAGGGCCAGGAGACCCGGGCACTTCCCGGGGTAGGGGGGCGGGGGGGGTTAAAAAGAGGGGGTTGCGCGTCCCAGTGCTGGGAACTGTGCTGGGTGGCACCGGGACCCCTAAAAGGGGGGTTTCCACAGAACAACCCGTGTAGATTTGCTCCCCCCCACCCCCCGCCTGGGGTTCAGAAAATGCCCAGTGGGTGACGCCGATCAGAGTTACTTGGCACTTGCCAGCGGTGGCCTCTCACTGGAGAGCACCCTGGGGACCTGTGTGGTGCTCCCTGGCACAGCCCAGAGTTAGCTCCTCCTTGGGCTGCCCTCACCCAGCCGTGTGCCTGCCGGAAAGTGCTGTGTGACATGACCCAGGGTCACTCCGTGCTTGGGACCCACATATCCCGGGAGCTTGTCTGGCGCGGAAATGTTGCTGTTTTCACCAGCCTGCAATCAGCAGTCTCAGGTTTGTGCAGGGAAATGCTGTCCGTTAGGCAGATGGATGGCTAGCCTGACTTCTCACCGGGCAGACCGCCTGCCTTCCCACAGCGAAAACGCCTCTCACGGGGCAGCCTTCCCCACGGCTGCCATTTGGGGAGTGCTTTGCCTGTCACAAAGAACTCCAAGTGCATTCCCAAAGTTCTTGCTTTTCCACGAGCCCTCAAACCAGCCAGCGCGGCTTTGTTCAGTTCGGGCAGGAGCGTGAATCTTTGTATGGAGCTTTGTGCTGTGCCCGGGGCTTGGCGAGAGACCCTCCACATCTCCTGAAAAGGGGTCGTAAAAAAGGGAGAAAATATGCTGAGATTCTTGCTCTTTCTTTCAGTCGCAAAAGCAAAACCCCACAGTGCCATGGGGCTCAGTCAGGGGAGGTAATGTAGTCTAGTGCGTAGGGCCCTGGCTGCTATTCAAAGGACCCTGGTTCTGTTCTACTGTATCACTAACCTGCTGCATGATTGACCTTGGGCAAGTCTCTTCATCTCTGTTTCTGCTCCCACCCTTTGACTGTCTTGTCTGATTAGATTGTGAGATCTTCAGGGCAGGGCAGGGCCTGGCTTTCACTGTGTGTTTGTACAGCACCTACCGCAATGATCTCGGTCGGCGCCTCTAGGCACTACCCTAAATACAAACAAGAATTACAGTAATCCTCACTGTGGTGAACTAAAGGAGCAGGAGCTTCAATAGTTGGTAGCAGTAGTAAGCTGTTATCCTCAATATAGTCTAGCCACTAGCGGGAGAAATGAAACACACTTTACAACCACGTTACACAATATTAATTTCCTGGGGACAACTTTTTCTTAGTTCTCTTTCAAGCCTTTTATTGCTGGATGACTGAACACAACGCAGCTAAAAACAGCAGCAAACAGCAGGTCAAGAGCCCAATGACGTGGGACCATTTTTATAAAAAAGGTGGTTCAGGGAAGGATCCTAGTCAGGGGCAGCAGAGAATGAAACTGCAAACAAAGCTAGTGTGTTCAGAGGCTTTTTAGACTTGAGGAGGGGTTCAGCCATGGGGGAGTCTCTGGCAGGGGGAGGGGGCCCACGTCCAGCACCTGAAGAAATGCGACCACCGCCGTTCCATGCCCTGCCCAGCTGGGATGCAGTGGTGGACGTGCTAGATCGCAGGTGGTATCAGTCAGGGCATGGATGCCAGCAGGGAAGGGGCCCTGGAGCAGATCTCACCAGAGCAGATATTATAGGAGGAGCCCACGATGTTTGTTCATGTACGGGCTGGTCGGTGTCCCTGAAATGGAGTCACACAGTTGGGAGAATTGAGGGCTGGTGCCAGCCCATGGAGAGAGAAGCCCCCAGTTTGTCCCTGTGCGGAATACAATATGGACAGCGGCAGGGCCATCATCCCCACACACGCACCCCACCCCGCCTCTGCCCAGCCCAGAGTGCAGAGGCCACTTTGGCCTCCGAGTCCCGGCAGCCCCCGGCCTCTCTCAACGAGGTCAGCAAACAGCTGCTGCATGGTGCTGTGGGACTCGGGAAGGGGTGTGAGCTCGCCAGCCTCGGTGAAATCAGGCACCGTTCGGCCTGAGCGAGGGAATCCGAATCTGGCCCTCGCTGACCAGCGGCAGAGTGGGCTCCCAGCCCAGCAGAGGGCGTCCTGAGCCGGGTCAGTGCAGTTGCCCTGTTCGGTGACGTGATGTCCACTGGTCTTTGGGAAGAGCAGCCCTGCCGTCAAACTCGAGCCTTCTGCCCGGCAGCTTGTTGTCAGTGTCACGTCAGCAAGGCTGGGGCATCAAAGCACCATAATAGGGCCCGGCAGGTTGTGTTTCATGAGATACTGCGGGGTGAAGTGTTTCTTCGGAGGCTCCCCAGCCCCGGGGAGGACATGAGGCCAATGGGCAAAAGGGGAAGGTCAAAGGGGAATCCAGCATTGCATTAAAACGTGTTGTGACTCACCCGTGGCTGTCCCTGAAACAGAGTGAGACACCCCCACAGCCCGGACACGCACACGCAGGGAAGTGTGTGCAGAGCAGGGAGTCGGCACGTTGACATAAACGCATGTGGGCCTGATTATTCCCTCCCCGCCCCACCGCCTTGTGTATTCGTTTGCCCCTGTGCAAAATAGATACAGGGCCCAGCATAGGGAGGTGTGTCAGCGGGGGTAGGGGGCTGGCAGGGCACTCCCAGGTAGTGCTCTCTGCTGTGGGGATTGGGGGCTGAGGTGCAGTCCATGGGGGTAGCACCAGGGAGGCTGCTGTAAGTTAGGGGCTCGTCTTTGCTAGAGTCTTTTGCCTTGAGCTAGTTGATTGCCAGTTAACTCGAGGTGATTAAACACCTTCGTACAGGCTAGTTGGGACACTCCCTTCATATTTGTTCCAGATCACAAATGTTTGTTCTTCCCCATAGACTCTGCACTAAGGGTTTATCTTGACCAGCTAACATATTAACATGATCCCTTGCCTTGCCTACACTAGGATTTTAATGTGTGCTAGTTAACACAAGTTCAAAAGACAACGCTCTGCCTAGTGTGGACGTGGCCTGAAGTCCTGCTTGAATCATGTTTTGAGAGTCTAAGGGGTGCATAGGCCTTTGTGCTGGCCCCAGCACTGGGTGTCTTTCACCCTGTGGTGATGGTTTATAATGAGAATTGCCTCCTTCCTCGGGGCAGAGGGTTGTGAAGTGTAATTGATCCATCCTTCTACCATGCTTTGAGATCCTTAGATGAAAGGGCCAGGTGGTTTTCTCTTCCTGTGCCCTAACATGCAAATGTCCTTGGCTAATCTCTGCATGATTGATGGAACCCGAACAGCCAGGGTGTTAAAGAACCATGAACGATTATCACACATTCCACAGGAAGCCGAGCCAAGGAGCACATAGCATTAAAGGTTTGACAAAGTTACTTCTTTTGAAAATATCACAGTGTCGGACTTAATTATGTCATGTCAGCGTCATGTAATCCCTGAAGGAGCCTTAACGGAAGAGTGAAATGTCAGCAGGCAGCGGGGGGGAGAGCAGCACCAGGGATTCCTTCGATCCGGCGTCTGACGGGGCACGTACGTGCGAGCACGCCTGGGTCAGAAACCATTCGCAGTCGAGGCAAAGGATAATTATTGCTACTGCACCCGGGCAAGGAAAGGACAACACAGGCTGCAGAGCACAATGTGGATTCCTGCCCTACAAACGGCTCCCTGCCGCTCTAGGGGGACACTCAGCGCCCTGCTGGTAACTGTAGGAACTGTGGGTATCGGTGATGTTGGATGCCCAAGTTTCTCAGTGCCCAGGGTGAGAAATCTCGAAGGGCCCTAATTTTCTGAGGGCAGGTGCTCAGCACTTCCTGGAAATCAGGCTCCTTTTAAGACCTCTCAGGTTGAACACCCAAAATCGCTAGCCGCTTCTGGGAACATTGGCCTTGTCAGGGTCTGCTGGGGGCAACGTACATGGTCCATGTACTGTATTGGGAGTGCTCATCACCTGACATGGGAGACACATGCCTTGCAGGCTTTCTGTCTGCAAAACCAAATCGCCCTGTTGACCAAAGGCTGGGAGACTCCAGCTCTGGATCAGAACTTGGTGGCTTGGACCCATCTCTAGCATTGAAATGTTTTGTTTGAAATGTGCTGCGGAGTTTGACTGTGGTGGCAGCTTCCTTGTGGAAGGGATTGTTCCTGACAGTACCCACCTGGGTAGTGGGGTTTGCGGCCAGCTTGGATCAGCACCCAACAGTCTGGATGGTTTTCCTACACATGCATCTCTCCCAAGTAGCATGAGAAGAAGCTTTCTCATGAGACTGGCCGTGTTTCCTCCTCTGCCTCGGGATGGAAATACGAGCAGAACAGCCTTTGTACCCCAGTGCGTATGGTCCAGGTCCCATCAGTGGAAGAGCTGACAGCAAACCCTTCTGGAATATTTGAGCAAACAGTTTGGTTCCAGCAAAGGGCAGAGGCTTCAGGGCTGAGCCTGGGGTAGAAGTGTCTAATTTGGGGGGTTTTGAGAACTTGTTTTCAGATCACAAGTGGGTCCCCAGTTATTTAAAACACTCACACATTCCCCTTCCCCCTCCCACGCACCCTCTCCTCCTCCCCACACACCCCCTCTCCCCACACCTACCTTCACCCCGCACACCCCCTATCCCCACCCTCTTGTTCTGCTAACGGGGCATGGAGGCCTGTCACATTCGCTTGTACCATTCCGTCCTGATCTTGACACGGGGTTTCCAGAGGTCAAACACTGCTGCCCTTTAGCAGGGCTCCTGCCCCAGGGATCTCTGGGTAGCCTTGAGCGGCCAGTGCAGTTCTTGTCCTGCAGGGGCCCAGGCATGGGACAGAGTGGGCCCAGTTTCAGAACAAAGGGCACAAAACCGTAGCCTTCAAAGAGGGGGAAGTGAATTCTTGAACATGAATGACATCCTCCTTTCAATGTCAGTGTCTGACGTCAGTAACTTCTCTAGGGGAAGCGAGATCAGCGTGAGACCGAGGCAAACTTGGGTTTAAAATGCGGGACTGAACCGTCCCGCAAGGCAGAGAAGAGAGGAGTCATTGGCCTGACATTGCCTAGAGGCAGTTCTCTGGGAGAAGTTTCCTCTGATTGATTTGTGCTGACTTAAAACGAACCTGGCTGAGTAACAGGGCAGCAAGGAAATCATGTTCCAGTTAAGTGCTGGCTTCCAGGAGCTAACCAGGAGGCATACCCATCTCTGATCCCCCCAGCTAAAATCTCAGGCAAAGAGGGGCTTCCCCAGCACTGCGGGGCCTGAGCGGTTTGGCCCCAGGCCTTGTCAGAGCACGCAGTACAGGAATCGCAGCTTAGCTCTGACTACAAGCCAGGAGTGACAGCTTTCAAAATCCATCAGGAATGGTAACGGAACGCAAGACCCGAGACTTCCTGGGAGCCGTCCTGAAAGAGAGGCCAGTGCCATCCAGACCCATGCCGCGTGGGTTCGTGCCGTCATTATTTCTGTCAATAACCGATCTCGTTTGCTAATCAAGCCAGCATTCCACAACCTGCCGGCTTGAATCACCCCAGTGCAGCGGGACAGCAGCCATTATCTGTGCTCAGTCAGGTGGTGGTGGAGATGTCAGAAGCTATCCAAAGGTAACTGGCCCAGTCACTGAGTCTGTCTCCGTTCCCCGGGGCACTGACCCATTCGCTCACCTCCCTTTGTTCTCTCTGCTGCCAGATTCCAGCCTGGCACTCCAACAGGGTCGGGCATCTCTGAAAAGCAAACTCTGTTTTACAAATGTCTGATTCCCAGGGTGCTCTAGGCCTGGCAGATCCCAGCCCCTGCCCTCCATGGGGGATATTCACCCCATCTCAGACTCTTGTATTGCTATCTACCCCCAGACTGTGGTTTTATAACATGCCATGTAAGGGCCCAGGCCTGTGCTGGGGGCTGTGCCCCCCGATGAAGTCCATGAGAGGAAGGGGGTGGGATCTGAGGGAAGGGGAAATACTATACCACTTTCCTCCTCTTTTGCGGGACCGTTTTGCCCTGGATTCCATATCTTGAGCCTGATTCTGATCTCGCTCACTCTGGTGTGGACACCGAAATCAGTGGAGTTCCTCTGGTGTAACATCAGTGCGGACAGGATCAGACTCGGGTCCCTTCGAGCTGGCATACGGCTCTGATGCAGCAGCGATCGCGGGAGTGGAAAGGTGTGAGATATGGGGGGGGGTGCCTCTTTTAACAGCCCCACTCCTGTTAATACCATCACCATGCTCCACACCACTTACATTGCACCTTTCACCCCAGGATCCCATAGGACACTCTCTGAGCACGAGCAAAGGCTCCTGTTTCCCTTGGCAAGGAGACACCAGGGGCTTTGAGCAGCACTCAGCTCATTCTTTGAACGGAGATTTTTCAATGTGCTCTGCTGTCAGTGAGTTCAGATCCACATGACCTGGCTGGGGTCTTCACGCTGCTATCGAAGTGTTGTGGGGGGTGTAATGTCAAAAGCTGCTTCCGACAGATTTTGCTACCAGTACCAGTTACTGACGGGTAAGGATGTTCCTTTTTGTTGCCCTGTCACCTGGTCCGGGAATAGCAAATTGTGATCCATGGTGTGCTCCTGTCACGCTTTGCTACCGCTCACCTTTCCCATCCTCTGGTCCAAGGGTAGCTGGTTGTGACGGATTAGGTCACTCCTGTCACAATTTGCTATCATTTTGCTATCTCTATTTTAAATGTGGACACAAATAAAGAGAGTTATTTTCCAGAATTTTAAAACTTGATTATTGTAACACGGGACATAAACAAGAATAGCTTCCTTTACACTTCAGCTTTTTTTTCCAGGAACAAGCATTCAAACTTATCTTTAGATACACAGTTATTAACAGGTTTTTTTCTTCACTCAAATGTACACTAAAATTAAACTTCTCAATTACTCATTTGTATTCCAGCCGTGTTATTCCAAGGAAACCAGAATAGTTCTCTTAACAAAATAGTGATACAACAGACGTTTCTGTAAACATCTGAACAATGCACACTTTGTGCAGTTGTTCTCTTTCTCCTCATCGGAGGTCTTCCCTTGCGTTTTGCTTGTAACACTCCTGCTAATACAGCCCAGAATGAGGTTTGCTTTTTTTGCAACAGTGTTACACTGTTGACTCATCTTTAGCTTGTGATCCACTATGACCCCCAGATCCCTTCCCTCGGTACTCCTTCCTAGGCCGTCAGTTCCCATTGTGTATGTGTGCAACTGCTTGTTCCTTTCTAAGTAGAGTACTTTGCATTTGTCCTTATTGAATTTCATCCTATTTACTTCAGAGCATTTCTCCAGTTAGTCCAGATCATTTTGAATTTTAATCCTGTCCTCCAAGCACGTGCAACCCCTCCCAGCTTGGTATCGTCCGCAAACTTTATAAGTGTACTCTCTATGCCATGATCTAAATCACTGATGAAGATATTGAACAGAACTCGACCCAGAACTGATCCCTGTGGGACCCCACTCATTATGCCCTTCCAGCATGACTGTGAACCACTGATAACTATTCGCTGGGAACGTTTTCCAACCAGTTTTGCACCCACATTATAGTAGCTCCATCTAGGTTGCATTTCCCTAGTTTGTTTATGAAGGTCATGCGAGACAATATCAAAACATAAGAACAGCCATCTAGCCCATCTTCCAACAGTGGCCAATACCAGGTTCCCCAGAGGGAATGAACAGAACAGGGAATCATCAAGTGATCCATCCCCTGTCGCCCATTCCCAGCTTCTGACAAACAGAGGCTCGGGACACCATCCCTGCCCAGCCTGGCTAATAGCCATTGATGGACCTATCCTCCATGAACTTATCTAGTTCTTTTTTGAAACCTGTTATAATCCTGGCCTTCACAATATCCTCTTGCAACGAGTTCCACAGGTTGACTGTGGATTGTGTGAAAAAATACTTCCTTTTGTTTGTTTTAAACCTGCTGCCTGTTAATTTCGTTTGGTGACCCCTAGTTCTTGTGTTATGAGAAGCAGTATATAACGCTTCCTTATCTACTTTCTCCACACCAGTCATGATTGTATAGACCTCTATCATATCCCCCCTTAGTTGTCAATTTTCCAAGCTGAAAAGTCCCAGTCTTATTAATCTCTCCTCATATGGCAGCCGTTCCTTGCCCTTCATCATTTTTGTTGCCCTTTTCTGAACATTTTCCAATTCCAATATATCTTTTTTGAGATGGGGCAACCACATCTGCACACAGTATTCCAGATGTGGGCCTACCATGGATTTATATAGAGGCAATATGATATTTTCTGTCTTATTATCTCTCCCTTATTATCCCTTTCTTAATGATTCCCAACAGTCTGTTCGCTTTTTTGACTCCCGCTGCACATTGAGTGGGTGTTTTCAGAGAACTATCCACAATGACTCCAAGATTTCTCTCTTGAGTGGTAACAGCTAATTTAGACCCCATCATTTTATATGTAGAGTTGGGATTATGTTTTCCAATGTGCATTACTTTGCATTTATCAACATTGAATTTCTTCTGTCATTTGGTTGCCCAGTCACCCAGTTTTGTGAGATCCTTTTGTAGCTCTTTGCAGTCTGCCTGGGACTTAACTGTCTTGAGTAGTTTTGTAGTTTGCAAATTTTGCCATCTCACTGTTTACCCCTTTTCCCAGATCATTTATGAATATGTTGAACAGGACTGGGACCAGTACAGACCCCTGGGGGACACCACTATTTACCTCTCTCCATTCTGAAAACTGACCCATTTATTCCTACCCTTTTTTCCTATCTTTTAACCAGTTACCAATCCGTGAGAGGACCTTGCCTCTTATCCCATGACTGCTTACTTTGCGTAAGAGCCTTTGGTGAGGGACCTTGTCAAAGGCTTTCTGAAAATCTAAATACACTATATCCACTGGATCCCTCTTGTCCACATGCTTGTTGACCCCCTCAAAGAATTCTAGTAGACTGGTGAGGCATGATTTCCCTTTAGAAAAACCATGTTGACTCTTCCCCAACAAATTCTGTTCATCTACGTGTCTGACAATTTTGTTCTTTACTATAGTCTCAACCAGTTTGCCTGGTACTGAAGTCAGGCTTACCGGCCTGTAATTGCTGCGGTCACGTCTGGAGCCTTTTTAAAAAATTGATGTCACATTAGCTATCCTCCAGTCATTTGGTCCAGAAGCTGATTTAAAAGTGATCGTTTACAGGCGACAGTTAATAGTCCTGGAATTTCACATTTGAGTTCCTTCAGTACACTGGGGTGAATCCCATCTGGTCCTGGTGACTTATTATTGTTGAGTTTATCAATTTGTTCCAGAACCTCCTCTGATGACACCTCAATCTGGGACAGTTCCTCAGAAGTGTCACCTAAAGAGAATGGCTCAGGTTTGGGAATCTCCCTCACATCCTCAGCCATGAAGACCGATGCAAATAATTCATTTAGTTTCTCCGCAATAGCCTTATCGTCCTTGAGTGCTCCTTTAGCATCTCGATTGGCCAGTGGCCCCACTGGTGGTTTAGCAGGCTTCCTGCTTCTGATGTACTTTAAAAATTTTTTGCTATTAATTTTGAGTGTTTGGCTAGCTGTTCTTCAAATTCTTTTTTGGCTTTCCTAATTATATTTTTATACCTCGTTTGCCAGAGTTTATGTTTCTTTCTATTTTCCTCTCTAGGATTTCCTCTCTAGGATTCCACTTTTTAAAGGATGCCTTTTTTGCCTCTCACTGCTTCTCTTACTTTGTTGTTTAGCCACAGTGGCTCTTTTTTGGTTCTCTTACTATGATTTTTAATTTGGGGTATACATTTAAATTGAGCCTCTATTACGATGTCTTTAAAAGGTTTCCATGCAGCTTGCAGGGATTTCACTTGTGGCACTGTACCTTTTAAATTCTGTTTCACTAACCTCGTTTTTGTGTACTTCCCCTTTCTGAAATTAAAAGCTACAGTTTTGGGCCGCTGTGGTGTTTTCCCCACCACAGGGATGTTAAATTTAATTATATTATGGCCACTATTACCAAGAGGTCCAGCTCTATTCACCTCTTGGACCAGCTCCTGTGCTCCACTTAGGACTAAATCAAGAATTGCCTCTTCTCTTGTGGGTTTCAGGACTAGCCGCTCCAAGAAGCAGTCGTTTAAGGTGTCAAGACACTTTATCTCTGCATCTGGCCCTGAGGTGACATGTACCCAGTCAATATGGGGATAATTGAAATCCCCCATTATTACTGATTTTTTTCATGTTAATAGCCTCTGTAATCTCTCTGAGCATTTCAGTCACTCTCACCATCCTGGTCAGGTGGTCAGTAATAGATCCCTACTGCTATATTCTTATTAGTCAAACATGGAATTACTATCCACAAAGATTCTGTGGTACACTTTGGTTCATTTAAGATTTTTACTTCATTTGATTCTACGCTTTCTTTCACATATAATGCCACTCCCACCCGCACGACCTGTTCTGTCCTTCCGATATATTTTGTACTTTGATGTTACTGTGTCCCATTGACTATGCTCATTCCACCAAGTTTCTGTGATGCCTGTTATATCAATATCCTCATTTAATATGAGGCTCTCTAGTTCGGCCATCTTATTATTTAGACTTCTAGCATTGGCATATAAGCACTTTAAAAACTTGTCACTTTTTAACTGTCTGCCATTACATGATGTAATTAAATGGGACTCTTTTTCATTTGACTGTTTCTCATCAGATCCTACCTGTATTTTATCATCTTCCATCCTCTCCTCCTTACTAGGACATAGAGAGTCTCCATTAGTAGATCCTTCCCTAAGGGATGTCTCTGTCTGAACCATGTGTTCCTCCACACCTGTTGGCTTTCCCCCAGCTCTTGGTCTAAAAACTGTTCAAGGACCTTTTAAATTTTAAGTGCCATTTAAAAGCCTTACTAAAGTCAAAATATACCCAATCCACAAGGCTTGTCAAAGAAGGCTATCAGGTTGGTTTGACATGATTTGTCATTTTGTCATGTTGGTTTAACTGGGTGTTTATCCTTTTAACAAATTTGTGTCCGTCCCCACCCCCACCATCTTTTCACTGCTGTCTCTGTCTGAGCAGGCACAGGAAACGTTAATCTGCTAACGAATATGTTTCAGGGGGTGTGACGCTGTATGGAATCTGGGGGATACTTTAGGTTATTGTGACTACCAGGATTATAAAATTGCAATGAGTTATGCCAGATATGCCATGTGAGGCATCTGCAAAAATATCATGATTTGTTTATATGTTTGTATCACCTTTTGTATTATGTGTTATAGATAGGTCTGTATTTCAGACTTGTTGTATGCTTCTGGGTGTCACCCCCAGACAATTGGCCCATTGAGAGAAGGCAGGTACATCTTATGACTCAGCAAGGCCTGCAGGGACAGGCCTATGGACAGAACTCTGAGGCTTTCAAGCCATGTGCTGGGCAGCTTGTGTTTGGAACAAAGGCCACATGGCAAAAGACTATAAAAGGCAACTGCAGCTCCTCCAGCTTGTCTTCAGTCCTGCTTCTTACCTCTGGAGGGTAAGATCCAAACCTAGACTGACCTGGCAATGTGGCTGGCCCTTTGGGGTCAGAAGAACATTTTGTATATGTGAGCAGAGTTTAAAATAACTTCTCAGTGTACTGGACCTAGATGTTGATTGGGAGCCAGAGACAGAGGGCAATAAGGGGACTGTGTGATTCCTTTTTTGCTTCGTGATAACCAGTGTGGGGGATCAGAAGCGCAGTTTGTGACTGGTTGGGAGGTTTGACTTCAGTGTTACCCACCTGTCTTGCGAGTATCTGCTCTCCCTTTTGCAGCCAGCCCTGACCTTGGCATCTCCAGTGAGGGCTGCTCCCAGGCACCTCCAGTCTCAGGGGGTTCCCCTGTACTGAAGTGAGTTAGCTAATGTCCGTGAACATGCCCAGAACTGTATAAGAAGGTGAAAGAATTGTTAATGCTTAGAAATATTTTTTCACACAACTCTCTGGATCCCATGAGCCGTTCTGGCTCGTCACTGCTCTCCTTGCCTTGCTGCTCATACAGGTTATGCAGGCTAGGTGCCGGGCAGCGGGTAGTTCTTTCAAGTGCCTTCCCCTTTAAATGGGCCTGGCCCTGTTCCACCCCACCCCGCTCCTGGGGCTGTGTCCACATGCTGCAGCAGGCTGGACATGGCACTGCCTGCCGACAGCTGGGGAAGTGCTTCCCCTCGGGGCTTCTCCTGTTCTCAGGGCAGAGAGGGGCTGGTGGCTCGGAGTGGGCGTGCTCCTGAGGGGCCTGGGGAGTGTTTGGAGGGGGCGTTACCACAGGTGCTGGAACTACGGGTGCAGGGGGGGGCTGCCGCACCCCCTCGCTTGAAGTGGTTTCCATCATGTCCAGGGTTTGCAGCTTGGTTCAATGGCCCTGAGCACCCCCACTGTGCAAATTGTTCCAGCACCCCAGGGTGTTATGACAGGGGGAGTTTGTCTTCATCCTGCCTCAGTCTCATCCAGCCTCTCCTCCTCAGCTTCAGGCAAACAATTGGTGTGAGGATGGGGAGGGGTTAGGCCGGAAGGGGAGGTGTCCTGAAGAAGAGCTCTGGCTTGAGAGGTGAGCTACCATATGAAACCACTTGCACCTGCTTGCTCTAGTTAATGTTCTAGGTGTAATGGGCGTGTTAATGACTTGTCTGAGAGATATTTAGTAGGGAGTGTGTTTCCCCATCAAAATCACAGAGGGAGCAAAGTTAATAAGGCTCAGGGGCATGGACCAGAAATGGTGAGCCGTACTTATTTATAGGACTCCCGTACTCTACCCCAGGCCCAGAATCGACTCAGCCATTTGTTTGTCTTCAGGTGCCAGTGACATTTGAAGACGTTGCTGTCAGGTTCTCAGCAGAGGAGTGGGAGATCCTGGAGGGATGGCAGAAGGAGCTTCATAAAGAAGTGATGGAGGAGAATTACCAGTTGCTGATCTCGCTAGGTAAGGAGCAGCATGTTTTATGTCTGCATGGAGGGCTGTGGGCCATTACCTGGCATTGCAGTTACAAATGTGTGTCTTTCCGGCTCTGCCGACATTAAACCAAGTGCAGGAACTGTATTTAAACTTCTCTCCAGCTACACTGGTTTTCAGTGGTCTGCATAGGTAGGGCCAAACTGTCCCTGTCTACACTCATAGATTCATGGATTCCAAGCCCAGAAGGGAACACTGATCTCTTGTCAGGCCACAGGACTTCCCCCAAAATAAGCCCTGTAGCAGATCTTTTAGAAAAACCTCTTGATTTGAAAATTGCCAGTAATGGAGAATCCACCCCGACTCTTGGTAAATTGTTCCAGTAGTTAATTACTCTCCCTGTCAAAAATTTACACCTTATTTCCAGTCTGAATTTGCCCAGTCTTCAGCTTCCAGCTATTGCATTGTGTTAGACCTTTCTCTGCTAGATTGAAGAGCCCATTATCAAATATTGGTTCCCCATGTAGGTACCTATAGGTTGTAATCAAGTCACCCCTTAACCTTCTCTTTGTTAAGTTAAGTAGATTGAGCTCATCGTGTCTGTCACTCTAAGCCCAGTTTTCTAATCCTTTCATCATTCTCAGGCTCCTCTGTGACCCCTCTCCAGTTTATCAATAGTCTCCTTGAATTGTGGGCACCAGAACTGGACACAGGATTCCAGCCCCGATCGCACCAGGGCCAAATAGAGATGGTAAAATAACCTCTCTGCTCCTACTTGAGATTCCTTTGTTTCTGCATCACAGATCTCATTCCCTCTTTCAGCCACAGCGTCCCATCAGATGCTCCTGTTCGGCGGATTATCCACCACGACCCCCACCTCTTTTTCAGAGTCGCTGCTTCCCGGGACTTAAGTATGGCCTACATTCTCTGATCCTAGAAGAATACATTTACATCTCACCATATTAAACAGCACATTGTTAGCCTGTGCCCAGTTTACCAAACCATTCAGATCTCTCTGAATCAGTGACCTGTCTTCATTATTTACGGCTCCCCCGATGTGTGTGCCGTCTGCAGACCTTATCAGTGACGATTTTGCATTTTCTTCCAGGTCTTTGATAAAAATGTTAAATAGTGTAGGGCCTACAACTGCTTCCTGCGGGACCCCACTGCAAACAGACTTGCTCAGTGATGATTCCCCATTTACAGTTACATTTTGAGACCTATCAGTTAGCCAGTTTTTAATTAATTTAACACCTGCCATGCTAATTTTATATCATTCTAGGTTTTTAATAAAAATGTTGTGTGGTACCATGTCGAACACCTTACAGAAATCTCAGTATATAACATTCATACTATTACCTGTATCAGCCAAACTTGTAATCTCATCAAAAAAAGATACCAAGTTAGTTTAATAGGATCTGTTTTCCATGAACCCATTGACTTGCTTTAATTACATTACCCTCTTTTAGTTCATTTTTAATCAAGTCCCATATCAGGTGCTTCGTCATCTTGCCAGGGATCCATGACAGGCTGACAGGCCTATAATTACCCAGGTCATTCTGTTTACCATTTTTAAAAACTGGCACAACATTAGCTTTCTTCCAGTTTTCTGGAACTTCCCCAGTGCTCCACCTCTTGTTGAAAATCACCATTAGTAGCCATTGAGTCCCTCAGCCAGCTCTTTTAAAACTCTTGGATGCAAGTTCTCTGGACCTGCTGATTTTAAAATGTCTAACTTTAGTAGCTTCTGATTAACATTCTCCACAGACACTAGTAGAATGGAAAGAGTGTTATCATCACCATATGATGAGACGGCATCATCTGTTTTTCCCCAGATACAAAACAGAAATATTTACTGAACACTTCTGCCTTTTTGGCATTATTGTTGATAATTCTGCCATTTCCATCTAGTAATGGATTGTTTTAGTTCCTAATATATTTCATAAACTTCTTATTGTCCTTAACTCTGCTTTCAATAGATTTCTCCTTGTGTTCTTTTGCTTCCCTTATAAACTTTCTAAAGTTCCTAACTTCTGTTTTATATTCATTACTATCAACTTCCCATTTCTTCTATTTGTTACATATTATTTTTTTATTTTTATAGCTGCCTTTGCTTCCCCTCTAAATTAGGTTTGGTTTTTAACCAGCACAACCTTCTTCCTCGGTTGTGGGATTGAGGCTTTTGGGGCGTCTAGTAAGGTATTCTTAAATGATTCCCAAGCATCATTCACCACAACACTAGCCGTGTTTAACCACCTTAGTTACAGGAGTGTTCGTTCTTGCTTGTGTGGGAGATACAGGCTCTATCTGTGATACAAGAAGGCCCCCCACCGCTGCAGTAAAGGAGCACCTCACGTTCTTTAACTCGTTAACTTTCGCAGCACCCCTGTGTTATTATTTCCATTGTACAGATGAGGCTCAAGGCTACACCGCAGCTCAGGGCTTGTGTCCCAGCTCGAATAGACAGACGCCGCTGGCTCGGCTCGAACTAGCAGTGCGGCCATGGCCGGGTATGTGCCCAGGCTGTCAGGCAGAGCAGCTAGCCAAAGCCACCACCCAGGCTGCTGCAGCCACGGGGCTATTTTTAGCATACTAGCCCAGCTGGTGTGCGTACATCGCGCTGAGGGGGGAGTTACCCCTCCCAGCTGCTGTGTAGACGTGCCCGGAGCGACGAAGTGACTTGTCTGGGTCACACGTAAGCATGTCAAAGGAATCTGTATTAACCCTTGTGGCTACCCCCTGGTTCTCTAACGCATTCCTCCCCGGTTTCTTTTCTGCCCATTCCCGGGCAGGAATGAGCTATGTTATAACATACTTTGGCCGTAGCTGGGGTGGGGTTTGGTTCTGTAGGGTAGGGCAGTGGCTCTCAACCTTTCCAGACGACTGTACTCCTTGCAGGAGTCTGATTTGTCTGGCGTACCCCGCATTTCACCTCACTTAAAAACCACTTGCTCACAAAATCAGACATAAAAATACAGAAGTGTCACAGCCATGCTCTTACGGAAACGTTGCTGACATTCTCATTGTCACCATACGATTATCAAATAAATCCATTGCAATATAAACAGCGTACTGACATTTCAGTGTCTAGCATCCAGAGCAGTATAAACCAGTCACTGTCTGCAGGAAATTTCAGTTTGACCTGACTTTGCTGGTGCTTTTTCTGTAGCCTGTTGTAAAACTAGACAAATCTCTAGCTGAGCTGATGCACCCCCGGAAGACCGCCACGTACCCCCAGGGGTACGCGTCCCCCTGGTTGAGAACCACTGGTATAGACGGAACCGCTGGACACTTTTCTTTAGAAGTCTGATTCCGGCACGGTTTTGCCTCGTTCACACTGGCTGAGCGAAACGCACAGAGCTGGAACTGTTTCAGCTGCAGCTGGTGTAAGACCTGATGGGTGTGGCTGAGAGTTACACACATGTACACACACACACACACACACACACTACACGAGCATTCATCTCCAAATCCTCCCCTGGCACTAGCATCCCTTCGTTTCCACCGGTGGTAGCCGCAAGGGAGCACTAATGTAAACTGGACACTGATGCTTTGACCGCTGTGTTATCTGACCCTGTCTAGACAGCACCGTGGTGAATACTCTGGCAGCTGGTCTGCACCTCGCTCCCGCTGGTGGAGCTGCACAGGTGGTACCAGGGGTGGGGAACGTGAAGAAAAATGCCAGTGTCCACAAGGCCTCGCCACGCAAACCACAGGCAGCTTCCATTGGCAGTGGCTCATGGGAAGGTTGGGGACGACTCTCCTCCCGCTCACATGGTGGGAACCCTTGGAAGCCAGAATGAGAGGAGAATCCAGTTCCTTCATTTCCTCTCTGATCCATGTGGAGGTCCCTCCTCTGTCCTGAGCTGGGCTGGCGTTTCAAAGCAAAGCTCAGCCCAAACCTATTGCGAAACAAACCCATGAGTTGCCTCAGGTTTGCTGAAGACACTAACGAACGTTACACCAAACCAAGCCTGTACTGTGACCCTGTAACTAAATCCCGAACCGGGAAGTTGTGGTGCGCTCACGAGTTTCACGGGGAACCCCTCTGGCTCTGACTTCCATTGGGAGGTTTTAATTTCAGCTAAGGCAAATGAGCCATTGAGCAAATACAAAGTCTCTGACTGCGGGAAAGAGCCGTCTCACCCCACTTCCCGCCACCCTCTGCACCGAACCATCTCCATCTCTGGGGGGGCTGTCTCTTCCCTGGCCGGGGGGATTCTGACATTTGAAGTGGCAGGATGTAGAACATAGATAAGTCAGAGTGAAACTGGAAAGGATCCAGAGGCGAGCAACAAAGACGATCAGAGGGAGGGAACACAAGCCATATGGGCAAAGGCTGAAGGGACTGGGTATCTTTAGTTTGGAAAAGAGGAGATTAAGGGGGGACATGATAGTGGTCTTCAGATACTTGAAACTCTACCATAAAAAAGATGGAGAAAAGTTGTTCTCTCTGGCCACAGAGGGCAGGACAAGAGGCCATGGGGTCAACCTACAGCAGAGCAGACAGATGAAATCTCAGGAAGAACTGCCTCAGTGTAAGAACGGTAGGACAAAGGAACAGACACCTGGGGAGGTTGTGGAAGCTCCTTCCCTGGAGGTTTTCAAGAGGAGGCTGGAGAGCCGTCCCTCTGGGATGGTTTAGACACAACAAATCCTGCATCTTGGCAGGGGTTAGACGGGATGAGCCTCGCGGTTCCTTCGAATCCTGTGGTTCTGTGATCCTATGAAACATGTCCCCACCCCGGGCAGCAGTACACACCGAGGTTTGCACCATCTCCTGCCCCTGCTTTGCACCATCCTGCCTGGCGTGCAGGTCGCCCTGTTTGTCAGCTTCCACCCAGGTCATGTGTTAACGGCCCTGTCCGGGGCTCAGCTGAGCTGTAGCCAGGTTCCCGGACAGCGCCCAGACCGGGCTGGATTCTGGCCCGAGCTGAATGACTCTGCTGGCCGTGGTGGACAGACAAGAACTGGGGAGACTAGGCGGAAGTCGCTATGAGTTCCATGGATGGCCGGCGAGGTGCAAAGAAGCATTGGCCCCGTCTTACTCAGCAGCTTCATTGTTTCTCTGCCCCCGGGACAGCCCCGGTCCCCAGCTGGGGTGGCTTTGAGCTCCTGGGTGGCTCCTGGCCCTGCTCGGACTGGCTACTGGTCGCCCGGCCTCTGGCTGGCCTGGGGTAGCTCGCCAGAGCGAGAGTCATTGTGCTGAGTCTTGTTTTCCCTGACCAGGTCAGCCAGTTCCCACGCTGGCTCTTCTGGCCCTGACTGCGGAGCGGGAGGCTGCTGGCAGCCAGATCCGCAGCATCTCCGGAGAGCGAGAGCTCGCCAGCAAAGGCGGCAGCTCAGAGGGTGAGTGAGCCCTTCAGTAACCAACGCTAAGCCACTGCCCGCCATGCCAGCCCTGGCAGTGGGTAGACTGCAGATGCCTCTGACTGGCTGGTGTGTCAAGGGATCTACTGCACACCCGTCGCTGGGCTGGCTGAGACCTGACAGCAGGCCCAGCCCCCCAGAAGATATCGTCTAGACCCAGGGTGTCTGTCTTCTCCTCTCTCCCACCTTCCTGGGGCCCCTTTCCACTGTCCACAGAGGGAGCCCCATGGGGTCCAATAGAGCTACTAGGAACTGACTCTGCCCCCACCTGCCACTTTGGCCCCTATGCACCTCTCTGGCGGTGCCTAGGGGCCGGTGATACAGCCCAAGGGGTCAGGGGAGAATTCCCCCGGTGCAGGCAACCTGGCCCTTTGCAAGCCCCAGCATAGATGGCAGATTGGGGGAGGGAGAAGCTCATGGTGTTAGGGGGAGTCTGATCCATGCCACAGCCCAAGACAGCTGCTGACTTACACTGGGAGCTGTCAGCCCAGAATCTGCAAGCACAGCCCCCTCCTCCGGGGACAGAACAGGACCCTCCGTGGTCAGCTTTCTCCTACCACCACTGAGTAAAGATGGTCTCCTGGTGCGAATCCCACACCAGCAGCCAACAGACCTCCCTGCGGTGAAGTGATGGGAGGCTGCTGGTTCTGCAGCCTGAGGCATTTCATAAGGGTAATAGGAACCATGTGGATGGAGACCACCCCCAAACAGATAAAATTGTGCCCACGGTGACATCCACTATTCCATGCACCCACGTCTTTCTAGGTGAAGAACTGGCCTTTCCAGGGGATGACCCAGATGTGGGTGGATTCTGGGACTCAGGGCAAACAGAAGAGGACGGGTGCCCCACAGGAGATGAGGAAGGTAAGAGATTCCCTGCCCGAGGTGGAAAAGAAGGGATGCCTCCTCTGCTCTCCAGCGAGGCCAGTCCTTTACCATCCTTTAGTCCAGTTTTCCCTCATGCAGATTTCCTGCTTTCCGCCGCCTGCCTAGCCCTGGTGCACAGAAAGGATCTCAGGTAGGTATCTCAAAGGCCACTGACGTTCTCTGCTTTCAACTTGCACCTTAAAACCAAGCTCAGGGTTCATAAATAAAACAGAAGCCACGGACTTTCTCCCTGCGGTTGTGCTGGTAAGTGGGTACCGTACACTGGGGATAGCACAACCGCAGGGAGAAAGTCCGTGGTTCTGTTTTATTTATGAACCCTGAGCTTGGTTTTAAGGTGCAAGTTGAAAGCAGAGAACGTAGTGGCTTTGTGTATACCTACCTGAGATCCTTTTGTGCACCAGGGATGGCAGGGGGGAAAGCAGGAAATTGCATGAGGGAAAACTGGACTAAAGGATGGTAAAGACTGGCCTCGCTGGCAGAGCAGAGGAGGCATCCGTGGGTCAGTAACATAGAGGAGTTGATAGGTACAGATCTCCTGAGCCTGAGGCCAGAGCCTTTTGCCCACAAGACCATCCATCCTCTCGATTAGTGGTTCACAGATGCCCATCCAATGACAGTGGAGAGGTTTCTCTTTAACACTAGGTCTAAATATCCACTGTCAAAGATCCAGGTGGTTTTATAGGGTTAAAATGAACCCGCCCCTCAGCAACAGGCCCTGAGCTGATGCTGGCTTTGTCTGTCTAGTTAAACCAGAAATAACTCCAGAGAATCCACCTGCCCTTGGCCTGGAGAACTGTTTGGTGGAAGTATCTGCCAATAGACCCAGTCATGCCGACACACCGAGCAGCTGCGAGTCCACCAGCAGCACAGAAGGGGCTCAGCTTGGGAGGCTGTATGCAGAAGGTGAGTCACAGAGGAGTCAGACTATGCTAGTGACATGGCAGGCACCAAAACTGCCTTGGCAGGCCGACACGTCCCAGAATAGTGCAGTAGGAGTGTGACACAGCTGTCCCGGGTGTGTGAGGGGATGCGGAAGGGTCGGGGCGGGGGGGTCTTAGAATGATATGGATATGGGATGGACACGATCTGCTGGGTCCCATCTAGCTCATCCGTTGGGAACAAATCTGAATGAAATTAAATGGCTAGAGCGACAAGGCTTCTCCCCCTTCCTTTGCGACTTGACTCCACAATCTGATAGATCTCATGGGTTCCTGAGATCCAGCCTAAACTTTCCTTTCCTCCGTTCAATTTGGTGACCTGTCCTCACACCCCTTTGGGTCATGCTGAGCATCTCCCATTCCTGCTGGTTCATACCTTCCCATCCCCTGGTGTCACGCCCCCGGTGTCTCTTCCTCATGGCTTAGCCAAACTTGACATCCTGAGGCTGCGTCTTTCCCCCTAAATCACCCCTTCCTCAGCTCACCTGGGTTTCCTTTCCAATTCGTCCATGCCCTTCAGGCCCTGGGGCGCCAGATCTGAATGCCTCATTCCACAGGCACTTTTGTAGAGATGACCTGCTCCGGGGTGTGATGGATCTGTATGTGCAGCCCAGCCTTGCTGGCAGGAGTGCGAAGAGAGAAAAGAGAAGTGCTGGGGGTCAGTGTAAGTTCCTGTAGATTTGACAGGGCTCAGAGACCAACTGCACCACACTGCCATGGCTCCACGTCTCCCGCTGATCTGTTTCTTTTCTGACTATTAACACAGAAGTTTCTCCAGAGAACAGCCCCCTCCAAGGTCTGCTGAACTGCCTGAAGGAAATTCCCATCAACAGACCCCGTCACCCCAACATGCAGAACCCCAGCGCACAAGGAGACGTGGAACACAAGAGAGTGGGGGTGGAGATGAAGAGCTTATGTGCTACGGGTGAGTTAAAATGTCTTAATACCTTAATGCACAAAGGAACAGTATCTTGCTAGGCAGAGCGGAGAGATCAAATACTCTGCTTCTGGCTGTGTGTGGTATAATCAGAGAATGAGCTAGGAGCTGATTGACTGACACTAGTTTTACATTGATGTAACTTCAGTGGAGTGACTCCTGATTTACACAGTGTAACTTAATAGCACAGGCCCCCAGGGTACAAAACTACACAGCCCGAATTTGGGGCCCAGTTAAGCCCAGAGTATTTGGGTGCCAGCTGAATAAGAGCCATTCGTTATTCGCATGTCTGTGTGTCCATCCTACAGGGGTGTCACTGCATTGGTCAGTATTCTTGCTACGCAGAGGAGAGGTACATGCATGAACCAAAATCCGTGTTGCCGTGTTAACCTTCATATGGCCATGCTCCATCCTTCCTACGCTGCATCCCCTTCTTCGCACTGGTAACTGGAGAGATGTCTCAGAAGGGGAAGAAGCGCTGACGCCATGTTATTTGTGTGATTGTGGATCTTCCCTCCCTTGGTTTCAGGCATTCTAAAATCAAAATGAACCTAGTTTCTGGGTGGACGCTTGGCATTTGAAAGAAGCGTGTGGCCTGTCTACGGTCAAGCCGCTGATCCAGTCGGCTGTGTTGACTGTGTTCAGGAGAGAAGGAGCCGAGCCATTCGGCTGCAGGACTTGGACTGAAATTGAGTTTGTTTCTGTAGTTAAAACAGAAGTCACGACAGAGAGTTCCCCCATCCAGGGGCTGACGGGCTGCCCTGTAAAGAGGCCCAGTTATCCAAGCACCCCAACCAGCAGGTCGTCTACCAGCAGCGCACAAGGGGGTGTGGAAGACAGGAGGCTGGAGCTGGGGCTTTGGAGATGTTCTTATGAAGGTATGGTTCAGTCAGGCATAGGATAGGGCCTGACATGTCTCCTGGTAGAGTCCATGGAAAGACACCTGTTGACCTCAGTGTCAGTGGATTGGCCCCTTCTCCTCAGAAGGAGGATGTGGTTTGCAAATGTATACGGTTATAGGATTCGTGTAGGGTGGAGTTTTGGCAGCAGGGTGATGTGCCGTTAGCCGAACACTCTAGGGCTCTGGGATGGATTTGACCTAAAACCTCAGTGTGTTCTCAGGACCTGGTCACTCCATTGCTGGGGCTTGCGAGCTGACAGAGGGGTCTGAAATTCTGAGAGATTTGGAGAGAAACCGGAGGGACGTCTGGGGATCAGAGGACAGGACTGCATAACCCCATATGAACACCATTGATTGTTAAACCAAATGAAATAGGTCCAGAGAAGCCCTTATTTCCTCCCCGATCAGGACCAACTCATCCAGGGCACACTGACACAAAAGAGAGGAAACACAGTGACCAGTCAGGCTGTCTGGGGAGAATCTCCGTAAAGACCCCTAGAAATATAAACTCTTGGGTTCTCAGGGTTAAATTCCATAAACCACTGATCAGCCCAGAGTCCCGTTTCCTACAACCCTGGGGGTACCGTACTAACCCCTCCCACCCGTATGTTATCTACAAATGTGCACCAGCTCCTGATTGCTGGCTCTGAGCCCCCACCTCTGCCTTCTGCTCTGGCTGATCAGGGCTTCGCCGGCGATCCGCTGGTTGTTCCCAGTATTGACCCTCTGCATCCTAGATCAGCGGTTCTCAATCAGGGGCCGCAGCCCCCTGTGGGTCCGCGAGCCCTTTCAGGGGGGCCACACGGCCCCGTGGCTGAAACCCAAGCTCGGTTCTGAAGCTGGGAGCAGCGCGGGGCTGAAGCCACACCCGCCCCCCTCCCCCGACGCCGTGGCCTCTGAGTGAGTCAGTGGGTGAAGGTGGCACTCCCTCTCTGGCCCCCAAAGTGCGGAGCTGGCTCGAACCCTACCAGACTTTGACCCCCACCCCAAATAGAAGCAAAACTGTGCCTATGCCTAAGGGTCCCCCCCGGCCCGGAGCCCTGAGTTCCCCCTCGCACCCCCTGCTGGGCCCTGGAGTTTTTATAGCATGTTGAGGGGGCCTCCGCAAGAGAAAGGTTGAGACCCCCCCTGCCCTAGATCTGGGCAGGAGGCTCTCCCAGCGATGGGGAACCAGCCCCACCCACTCTCCCGGGGGTGGCACTCAGAGGCTGGTGTTTAAAGGGCTCAGGTCATGTGATTCAGAGTCAGGTGGAACCTTCTTCCCGCAGGGCGAGGGGTTGAGTTAATCGTGTGTTTATTTTATTATTCACGCCGCGGCGACGGCAGAGAATAGCCCCCTCCAAGGCCTGCTGAACTGTCTGAAGGAAATAATTGTTCACAAGCCCCATCATCCCCACCCCTCGCCCTGCCAATCGGCCAAGGGCCGCACGCGAGGAGACCCAAGGCAGAGGAGGCTGGAGAGCGAGGATGGGAGCTCGTCTGTAGAAGGTGAGTGTGTGTAAAATTATAGCTCCCCTTTTGGAATCGGGAACAGTTCTTTGCAGCCGGTGCTTGGCTGCCCCTCGCGTGATGCTCGCTGTACAGGCGGGGCAGTTGGTGAGAGACGCAGGAGCGGGGTGACTGGACCTCAGAGTGTGTCTAGCCGTGGTGCCTGGTTCCCATGTTGTCTTGCACATATTTGTAGGGGAGCTGGCTCGAAAAATCCAGTGCCCACATCCGGGGAGCAATAATGCTGAGCGCTTGCACAGAGAAGCAATCGCATGGGCAGGTCTTGGCGGGCTTTGTGGGGGTGGGAAGGGTCATTATCTCTCTCCCAGGTGAGGTAAGTGCGGGGACGTGTCTTGCTCAAGTGAATTAGTGACAGAGGTGGGGGTAAAAGCCCGGGGCCCCCTGCCCAGTTTGTTCTCAGTCTGCCAGAGTACAGCTGCCCCTCTCAGCTGGCTTTAGGAGGTTTGTGGATGGACTGAACCAGCCCCACAAGTGCTGACCCGGACTTTGCTGTTCTGCATACAGTGGAAACAGAAGTAACCGCGGAGGATCCACAGGACCCCGGCTTGGAGAGCTGCCCATCAGCCAGGCCTGTGAGCAAAGCCAGCCCTCCTCCCGGGCTGTCCAGCCGCTCCCACACTAGCAGGGCAGAAGGAGAGGCCAGCGGTAGGATCCTGTTTGGCGAAGGTGAGCCATCGAAGTCACACCCCATCCCGTGTACGTGCCTTGTGTGAGATGGCACCGAAGGGGGCGCGGGCCATATGCTGCTCTGCCCCTGCCTGCCTTCCCTCCCACTGTCGAGACTCTGCCATGATGACCGGGTGGTGGATGGCTCAGTGATCCTGGGGTCTGTCTCGCCTGTCCGCCATCCATCACTTCCAGCGGCCCGCCCCCGTCCAGGCCTCCTGGTTGTCGTATTTATACCCAGAAAGTAGAGCCAGTCCGTCCCTCAGGCCACACTGCTGATGACTGATGTAAGGAATCCCCGGCCACATAGACAAGTACGGGGTCAGCCCCTGCTCCAGGGGCCTGTCTGAGGGGAAATGCTTTAACAAGGTGCGGTACCAAGGTATCGGCCCCGAAGGGGGACGAGGCAGAGAGTCACATGGCTGCTGTCTGCGGAGGTCGGAGGCGTGGGGCAGCGAGTCTCTATCGTGCCCCATAGCGAAGGGAGCCGCTGGGAAGCAGCTGCCCAGAGGCTGAAGTTCTGACTTGCTCACAGGAGCTGTTAAAACGGACGGAGCTGCGGGGAGCTCCCCTGCCCAGGGCCTGCTGAGCTGCTGGAGAGATGTGGCCGGCCCCTGTCGTCCCGCCCGGCCCCGGCCAGCCTGCAGCTCCCCCACCAGCAGTGCCCACCGGGGGGCAGAGCAGAGGGGGCTGGCCCCGGGGCCCTGGCACGGTCCTTGGGAAGGTGGGGGGGGTTCGCTCCCACACTGCGGGGGGAGACGTTCGCAGCAAACCTGAGGCCCCGCGGGTTTAAGAGGCAACAACCCGCCGCTCACCCCCGGGCTCGTCGTTGCTGAAAAGGCTTGCGGAGCGTCAGGAGCTGATCGCTCCTCGAGCGGGTCTCCAGGGCCGGGGAACGGGCTCAGGCTGCGGTGGGGACGAGGTGCGCAGCGAGGGAGCGGAGGAACAGCCAGCGAGCAGGAAGGCCTGGTTCCCTGCTGAGAACCCAGCCAGACCTTGGCAGACTAGGCGGCCGCCAGGGCACGTCATGGGGAGCAGTCGCCACACCGCAGTCACGCTCTGGCACAGACCTCGGCGTTCCCCGTGCAAGGGGGTTTGCACTGATATAATTGCACCAGTGTCACTGGGCAGCGCCGGTGTAAAACAGGGCTTGCACCAGTGCATCTGAAATGAGGGTAAGCCACAGAGGCGCACACCCCAGTACACACTGGTTGAAAGCGTCTATCGCAGTTTAGCTCTGCCAGTGGGAATGAACCCCGTCTGTAACAGCTCTGCGTGTATTCCCAGCAAGCGCCCACAGCACTGGCCTGTGTACCAGAGCCTTGGCTAGTCACTCCGGCTGGCTGCTAGCCTCAGAAGCCAAATTCTCTCCCCAGAACAGGCTCATAAAGCAAAGGACTCTCAAAGTGCATCTCAGGTCGAGACCAGGAGGCTGGTGGGGCCTGCACAGCCCCCTGTGACTCTGCCCGTTTGGGGGATCTCCCTGCGGGAGCCCGGGGGGCTGGCCAGTGAGTGGTACGGCGGGGTGACTGTGCTGGGGGCAGACACCACCTGTCCTGCACCTGCAGGCCGTGCCCTCTCCATTGTCCGTTAAAGCAGAGGTGGCCCTGGAGGACTCCCCGCTGCGCGGCCTGGAGAACTGCCTGAAGGACATAGCCGTGACCAGCCCCCGTTGCTCCCAGCCACCCGCTAGCCGTTCCTCCAGCCGCGGCGCACAGAGAGCCCTGGGGGAGAGGCCTGGGCGAGAAGCTGGGAGCCTGTCTGCCGAAGGTGAGAGCCGTAGTGCGTAGCGGGGGCGCCCCCGCTGGATACACCTCGGAGACAAACGTGCTGTGGCTGGGCAGGAAGGGTCAGCTCCTCCCGGAAATCGGACAGTGGGCAGGGGAGCAGGTTCAGGTCCCTAAAATCTCTATGATTTGGGGACCAGTGGTGCCAGACGCATTGCGTACACAGGGGCCTTGCTCCATGCATTGGTCCGCCTGCTCTGCAGAGGAGGGACTATACTAGGGAACATGCAGAAATCAGCGGGTCTTTACCAGGACCAACCTGCTTCCATCCCCAGCCCTTTCTGTGCCGCCCATCCCACGGGGGTGCAAGGGGCAGAGAGGAGGGGTCTCGGAGTGCAGTTGATTGCTGTTCACGTCCATTTCGAGTTGAATTAGCCGCTGGCCCAATCCCCAGGGTCTGATCGGAGGGCGTCTAGTTCTGGGAGCTGGGGAACGGGCTGGTGGGTTTATCATGCGCGGAAGGGCCAGGACGCCTCTTCCAGCCACAGCCACTGGGCTGTTATTCTGGGCATCGTTCCTATCGTTAAAACAGAAGCAGCGACAGAGGATTCCCCCCTGCGTGGCCTGCTGAGTTGTGTGACAGACACAGCCGCACCCTCCCCCCAGCATCCCAGCCCGCCGACCTGCAGGGCCTCGGCCAGCGGCACCGAGCGGGAGACGGAGCCGAGGGGAACGGAGGCCGGGCTCTGGAACTCGTCCCCAGGAGGTAGGACAGTGCTCCAACCAGCGGTCCCAATTGAAGTCCCTGGGAATCTGCCACAGACTATATGGGACCAGGACTGGACCCTAGAAAGGGGTGGGATGAGTCAGAGTCCACTGTTGCTATCTGCGGCTCAGGAGCAAGTCGGTCCTTTGGCTGCTGACCCTGAGCTGGAGCGTGTGTCTCCATGTTTCTCAAGCAGAGGTGACGCCAGGGACCAGCCCCCTCCACGACCTGGCGAACTGCCTGCAGGAAACACCTGTCCGTACATCCTGGGCTTCCCGAGTGCTGGCCCGCAACGCCGGAGCAGATGTGTCACCAAAGAGACCTGCCACGGGGATGGTGCAGAGCTGGTGCGGAGAGGGTGAGCCCAAGAATACACGAGCTATCACACCGTGGGTCCTGTCGACAGCTGCCCGGCTCACTGGAGGGTCCCAGCTGCCCACCTGCAAACCCCTGTCACTGAGCGGTCTCTGCCTTACCCATCTCCGACCTTAGCACGGCACTTAAACAGCCTCTTCGGTCACTCTTACGTTACGATTCCATTTCTAAATGGTTCCAAAGGGTTCATAAATGATGAATGGACGTGACAAGCAGGAGACAGGTGCCGATGGGCACATCACCAGCAGAGGCTACAGATGGTTATAAGCAGGCGTGGTAGAATTCAGGGGGTTTTATATTTTTGACAGATAATATTGATATTGATTTTAAGCATTTTTTTCCTATTTTTAGCCATTTAAATGTTTCACAGTTGCGCAAAACTATGAGCTGGGTGGGGGTGTCTGTCACTAGGGAGGTCAGACAATAACTACTTACTGACAATAGACCATGAGCTTCAAAAATGTAAAGCTTTATAGCCATTAAAAGACAATCTGTCAACACTGTGTGTCAAAATATACCCATTAACTATCCTTACATTAAATTTTACGTCCGCAAGCTGTATTTTCCCTACTTTGGCCATAGACTTGTGGGACTGGAAGGGACCTCGAGAGGTCATCTAGTCCAGTCCCCGGCCCTCATGGCAGGACGAAGTATATATACATTTTGATGACTATTGATGGAAATATTTTTTGTCGGTCTGTGTGTGTACGGTGAAATGCACGTTTTTGACAAAAATCTAACCCTTCCAAGCTCAGTTATAAGCCATAGTCAGAAGCAATTTGTTGGGCTCTGTAACAATTGATTAACATGTGTGTCAATCGTTTATTAGCCCTTTTATAAGCTATTTATACAGGGAACCGTACTGTAGAGTTTGACCTCCTTTTCTCTCCTTGGTCTTGCTGCGATCAGCACTCTGTTCCTTCCGTGCGGCTGTGAGGTTTGTTTTACCTCCTCGTCTCTCCTGTCTTTGCCTGAGTGTCTTGCACAGCTTTCAGGTCTCTCTGGTGTCTGTGCGATCAGGTCGCTCCTCCTTTCCCTTCTTCATTCCTTTGCTACAGCTCCAGAGGGGTCTGGTTCCTCTTCTTTCAGCCACCTGGTTCCCCCCGGCTCTGTGCATGCCCTCTCTGATTCGCTTGGCTATGCCAGCATTGTTGCATTCCTTGGCTCTGGTTTCTCTAAGGCTTTGAGTTGGTTTGGGGTCCTGGAGAGGAAGGATGGCATGGTGGGTAAGGCACTGGGGTGGAACACAGGAGAGCTGGGTTCTGTTCCTGGCACAGGCTGTCTGTGTCCTGGGTCAAGTCACTTTGGGTCTCGTTTACACTGGTGCACATCAAGAGTATGTGGGCCAGACCCTTGGCACTGTTGAGGTCCCTTTCCATCCCAGAGAATTGGTAACAAGCTTCATGTGTTCAGGAAAGGAGTGAATGAGACACTGTGGGGACCATTAGATCATCTAGCCCGACCTCCTGTATAACACGGGCTGTTAATGTTATCCCTGCGCTCAGCCCACTCTGCACCGCCCCGACAGCTAGTCCCTACCTTCGGAAGGGCGTACGTTTCTCTTCGAAAGCAGGAAGTGGGACAAGTGTCTGCCCAGGCCGAGAGCCGGTCTAAGGCCCAGTGGGTTTTACAGAGCTCAGCGATATGTAGCTCCAGCTGATATTGGCTTTGGATCTTTTCTTTAAACAGACATCAGCACGGAGACCTCGCCACTCCAAGGTCTGGAGAACTGCCTGAGGGACATCCCGGTAAATAAACACCACTACCCCCACATGCCAGCCAACATCGCCTTGACCAGCCCCACGCAGAGGGACATGGGACAGAGGAGGCCAGGGGCCAGGAACAGGAGATCACTTGGAGAAGGTCAGATGAAGTGTTTACACCATAACCCAGTGTCACCACCATAAGGATCAGGTGGCAGGGAGGGTCAGCCGGGGCCACAATAACACCCCATGGCAATCCTATTCCAGTGCTAACCATACTCCTGTGCAGTGATAGCCTGGCTCACTTCCATCTCCATTCCACGCACTGAGCAGAAGTCACCCCTCGGCAGGGTCCCAGCACACGGCCTGGGCGCCACTTCAACCCTGTGGGCTCCGGGGTGAATTCCACCAGACCTGCGGCCCCTGAGCTGCTGCTAACTTTCACTGTGCATCACACAGGTAGAAATAACAGGGGGAAGAGTTTGCGTTCCTGGCGTGCAGATTCTGATCTCGCGTACGTCTGTTTTGGCTTCTGGCTTCTCCCTGTGCCAAAGAGAGCAGAATCAGACCTGGGCTCTGAGTGGCGTGTGGTTCTGGGGTGCACGCTTTGCCTTATGCAGGGGTGGGGATGATGTGTAACCTGTTATAAACACAACGGGGGTGCGTGTGTGGTTTTTTAACCCATAAAAACAAACACAATGTGGGCTGGAAGCCAGGGGTGTCTAGAGAGGATTCTCCCCTCTATGGATTGGGGAAGCTTTTCCAAGAACTAGCTGCAGGTAAACCCGCTTCTGCCAGCTTGCTGCTCTTCCTGCAGCAATAGAAGTGAATCCAGACAGATTTGATCTCCTCACAACAAAGGCTCCTATTCATCCCTGGTGTAACTCTGACTTGAGTGGAGTTCCTCCAGGGATGAACCCAGCTGACTATCTCAAAGTCCCTGTGAAACACCTAGAATTCAGAGCCAGAGACATTCAGAGCCTCTGCCTCGACAATCGCAGTATGAGAGGGGAGGTGAATCCACTGGACGCAGGCTCATTCAGAGATGGAGGGAACCCATCCCAGAGCTGCAGGCCATGCACAGACGCAGGCTTGGTGTTGTTTAAACAGACGTCAGTACAGAGAATTCACCGCTGCGAGGCCTGGAGAACTGCCTGAAGGACATTCCTGTACCTAGCCGTAGTCAATCCAGTACCCCAGTCAGCCACTCCTCTATGAGCAGCTCACTGGATCCACGTGGCAGACTGGAGACAGCAGGGTGGCCAGTGAAAACAGAAGGTAAATAGAAAGTTCACAGTGTCCCTGGTTCAGCTTTGCAGAACTCACCATGGCATGGATCTGAAGGTAACATCTGTCTGTGTCGCTTTTCGGTCTGTTTTACTAGCCCTGGAATTCCATGGAAGCATTTCCCTTTTTAGGGCAGGATTTTCAGACGGGGAAGCAGCTCCTTGTGGGATAGTCCCAGACCCACTGGAAGTGGAGCTTAGCCCGACTTTGGGGGGAATTGATACGTTATGGGCATATCGACAGCGCTGTGTGTCAGCCACCAGTGAATACCTAATACCCTTGAATGAGTCTGTTCCTAAATTCCCTGTCAGCCAGGCGGCTGCCTATTTAGTGCCGCCCAGGTGCTCAAGGAGGGTTTAGACCCCTCTGATCTCTCCTCTGGAGCAGGGTTTGGACCCCTCTGATCTCTCCTTCTCTGGAATACTTTTTGCTTTTCTCCCAGATTTTACGATCTGCTCTTCTTGCCTCTTGCTGCCTTCGGTTTAGTTCTTAGGACCCCTCAGGCCAGATACTCAGCTGGCTCACATCAGCAGACTCCTGTGGCTTTGTGCTGATTTACAGGAGCTGGGGATCTGGCCCTCGGCACGCGTGCAACACGTGGTTCCTTTCACACTTTTCTGGCAGCTTTTCCACAGATTTGCACAGTGCTGATTCCCACTCCCTGATGTCCCCCAGACCCTGAGGTACAGTGAGACGTGGCTCGCTGGGAAGCCCATCACCGCGGCTCCTTGCCGTGGCCCCGGCTGTGCTGGGGTCTCCTTTTGGGGCTCCCTACGGTCACACACTGCACTCCCGCTGGAGGGCCCGAAAGGCTTGGCTTTTCAGCGTGCCTGGCAGGGGCTGGGAGCTGGGAGCAGAGCCAGTTGGCTTCACAAGTGTCCAAGGCGGATGGGAGCAGGGCTGTAACTCCCAGCCTCCTGCTGACAGAGATGGCGTACCTCTCGTTAAAGCAGGGGCCGTCTCAGAGGTCACGCCACCGCTCCAGGGCCTGGAGAACTGTCTGAAGGACATACCCGTGACCAGGCCCAGATGCTCCAGTGAAACTAGTTACTTCGGCCCCAGCAAAGCCCTGGGAGAGGTGGAGCAGAGGAGACCGGTGCTGAGGCCCTGGAGAGCATGCGCGGCAGGTGAGACAAGGAGCTGAGAAAGGACTGAAATGGGTGGGACTGCGTGTGACTCCTCAGTGGGCTTCTGGGAAAGAACGGGACGGAGAAGAGCGAGAAGCAGGGATTAAGATTTGATCCTTTTAAATTTACCTTCATCCCACTCTTTTTAAATCTAAAAATGTTTTGGACCACTGGGAACTGAAATCCCCCGGGTGCCCATGACACGTCCCACCCGGCCCTGACGTTGGGCGTTTGTATTATTAAACCAGCAGCAAGTGCGGAGAGCTCCCCCCTCTATGGACTGATGAACGGCTTGAAGGAAATACCCGCAGGCCGGCCGCGCTATGCCAGCACCCTGTCTAGCTACTCTCCCAGCAGCAGTGCCGACGGGGAGAGGGGCCCGTGGGGCGCTGGGCCGGGGACGTGGAGGTGGGGCAATGAAGGTGAGCCAGGGGCTTCGTGGCATCTCGTGGACTGTCAGGCCATGCCGTTCTCTCCATGAGCTCTCCCCGGCCTCACACAAAGCAGCCAGCTCTTACAGCAGCTGTGCTGGTGACGGGGTGATCTGCACTAGCAGGTTATCTGGGGGCATTGGGGGGTGATGGTGGGCAGTAACCCTGGGCTGAGGAGCAACGGTGAGTGGGGAGAACTGTGGGGTGAGGGGACCAGTGGGCTGAGGAGCGATGGTGGTTGGGGGGACCGTGGGCTGAGGCCCTGGTGAGCGTGGGGGACCGCTGACAGCAGCTGCTCTGTGGCCCAAGCTCTGTGCTGATCCTGTGTTGTCTAAACAGAAAGGAGCCCCGAGAATTCCCCTCTCCGAGGCCTGGAGAAGTGCCTGCAGGAGATCTCGGTGCCCAGGCCCCGGACCCCCAGCTCCCCCACCACAGCTGCTGTGGTGGGCAGCCGGCGAGGAGACACAGCGCAGAGGAGGCCAGAGATGGGGCACTGGGACTGGCATGGTGCAGGTAAGAGGAGGGTCAGGTTCACAGTGTGAAAGGAGGGGCTGTGCCCTTTCCTACTGCCCTGCTTTCTGCCAAGGCCCCTTGTTTGTCTGGTGTGAGAGGCCCCAGAGCCAGGCCTCACCCGCGGTCCTGTACGGAAGGGGACGCTCCGGAGTGCGGACGGGACAATCAGTGAATAGGACACATGGAGGGGGATGGTGGAGTTTTCCTTCTCCCTGTGTCTGCCCCCCAGAGTCAGGGTAAACCGAGGCACTGGGCAGAAGCGTGAATTGGGGGAAGAACGAAGCGATGGAGCCTCCGTTGGAGGCGGAAGGAATCGGACACTTTGCCGAAGTCACCGCAGAGCGCTCCCCCCCCATGGCCTGCAGCGCTGTCTGACGGGCCTAGCGGTGAAAGGCTCCGTCGCTCCAGCAGACCTGCCAGTGACAGCCCCACGCGGGGTAGAGCAGCGGAGCCCTGAGGCGGGGTTTGGAGATCACAGGCGGAAAGTCAGTCCAAGGTGCCCAGCCGTGGCGGTGGCCTGGGTTAGCAATCTGAACGTCGTCGGGTGGGGCTCGGAGGTGAACAGGGGGAGGTCGTTCGGGTACGAGTCCGGCTGGGCCAGAACAACGGTCCCTACGCGAACCACCTGGCTCGAACGGACGATCGTACTGCAGGCATCTGGCAGATCCAAGACAGCCCTGGGCTGTTACTTGATGTCCGGGTTTCCATGCAACGGTCACATGGCTGTGGTCGCTAGAGGGGTGGTGAGGAACCTCCAGGACAGACGGGAGCTGAAACCAGCCGGCAGCAAATCACCTCTTAGGAATACGCGCTTCGCCATGCTTCCGAGACCAGGCGAATCCGTGGGGCCCTGCCCCGGAGAGGCCATTCCCTGAGGCCCGTCTCGGAACAGGCTCGTGCTCGCGACCCCATGGCACTCTCTGCAACGCCGCGGTGTCTGGAACGAACGGCACCTGGCAAGAGTCTGACTCTGCCTCTGTCTGTGTTTATTGTAGCTACAGTCAGCACCCATGTCCACGGCCCAGAGAGCTGTCTGAAGCCTCTGCCTGGAACCAGACCCAGTCACGCCAGCCGCTCGTCGCCCCGCAGCACAGCGGGAGACGCAGGATGCAGCAGACCAGAGGCTGGGATTTCGAGATTTTAGGCTGAAGGTGAACAGTGGGACTTTAAATTGTATTCCCTTGAACCGGGCTTGTTCCTGGCTCACTCTCTGGCCCCCAGCACCATGCCTCCCAGTCTATGACTGCATTTACCCTCCTGCACCACTGTGGGCAGGGCAGGGGTAGGATCCCTATGTTAGGGAGAGCAACTGGTCACACAGAGTCTGTGGCTGAGCCGGGGCATGAACCCAGGTCTTCACAGTCCTAGTCGAATGCCCTAATCATGGGACCACCCAGCCTCTACTTGTCCTGCCTCTGACTCTCACACGTGATGCAGGATTCACTTCCAACTTTTGGGAGCAACAAGGACAGCCATAGTATAGACAGGGCTCAGGAGCGCTTCACTTAGTTCTAGGGGAATAACCGGGTGTCTCTCCAGGAGGCTGCTCAGTTCAGACTGGGAGTACACACTCAGAATGGCTCCCTGCTGCCCTTCCCCTTCATAGAATCATAGAATATCAAGGTTGGAAGGGACCCCAGAAGGTCATCTAGTCCAACCCCCTGCTCAAAGCAGGACCAATTTCCAGTTAAATCATCCCAGCCAGGGCTTTGTCAAGCCTGACCTTAAAAACCTCTAAGGAAGGAGATTCTACCACCTCCCTAGGTAACGCATTCCAGTGTTTCACCACCTTCCTAGTGAAAAAGTTTTTCCTAATATCCAATCTAAACCTCCCCCACTGCAACTTGAGACCATTATTCCTCGTTCTGTCATCTGCTACCATTGAGAACAGTCTAGAGCCATCCTCTTTGGAACCCCCTTTCAGGTAGTTGAAAGCAGCTATCAAATTCCCCCTCATTCTTCTCTTCTGCAGGCTAAACAATCCCAGTTCCCTCAGCCTCTCCTCATAACTCATGTGTTCCAGTCCCCTAATCATTTTTGTTGCCCTTCGCTGGACTCTCTCCAATTTATCCACATCCTTCTTGAAGTGTGGGGCCCAAAACTGGACACAGTACTCCAGATGAGGCCTCACCAATGTCGAATAGAGGGGAACGATCACGTCCCTCGATCTGCTCGCTATGCCCCTACTTATACATCCCAAAATGCCATTGGCCTTCTTGGCAACAAGGGCACACTGCTGACTCATATCCAGCTTCTCGTCCACTGTCACCCCTAGGTCCTTTTCCGCAGAAGGACTTCCCAGTACACCTGCCCCTAACATGGAGGACTCAGTTCCCATTGGCTTCACTCGGAGCTGCACCCGCAGAATGGGAAGCATTCAGTGATCAGCACTGCTCACAAACCCTGCCGCTTGGGAAGTAGCTCTCAGCCCCTGGGAACCTCCTCCCCGGTGGCCCTCTACCTCGCAGCCCGTTGTGCAAGGCTCTTCTCCTCGCACAGCTTGGGGCCTCCATGGCAGGGGCGTCTCTTTCCGCTGTTGCCCTCCATGGGGCTCGCCGACTGGTCTCCCGTCTCCGGCGAGCATAGGAATGGGTCTGCCAAAGCTGAACCAGGCAGGAGAATCCAAGCTGCTGCCACGGGTCTGAGAGCCAGGTATGGTCACAGAGACCATGAGCAGCTGACCCGGCTTTAGAGCAAAGGACCTTGAGAGGCTTTTCAGTTTCCTTAAAGCAGAGGGAACGGCAGTCGGTGACCCGGAGAGCTCTCGGAAGGAGAGTCCTGTGAACAACCTGTCACCCCAGCACGCCAGCAGGACAGGAGTTATGGGGCCACGGAGAAGGGGGACAAGTGCTGGGAGATCCCCGAAGGAGTCATAGGGTAACCCAAGGTCCCGTTTAGGTACCAGTTCAAGGTACAAAAGTCTAGTGCAGACCAGCCTGAGTTGGGGCTGAGCGTCTGCATCTTGCACTGAAGGCAGCAGGAGAGGCAGGTCCTCAGCCCCGAGACTGGGGTGTCATCTGCATGCTGGTACCATTCGTTCTGGGGTAACCAGGGAATCTAAACCCCCAAGGAAAGGGCGAGGAAGGTACCAGCGTGTAGCCCCCAGAGCCAGGTTAACTCCGCCTCTGTGTAACTGCCCGCTGCACTCTCAGGAGAAAGCACCGCTCGCCACTTAGATTATAACGAGCGTGCTTCTGCATGGCAACGACCATGCTTCCCGCCTCTCCCGGGACAGTGGAACAGTACATAAGAGCAGCCACACTGGGTCAGCCCAAGGGTCCATCTAGCCCAGGATCCTGTCTTCTGACAGCGGCCAATGCCAGGTGCCTCAGAGGGAATGAACAGCACAGGGAATCACCAAGTGATCCGTCCCCTGTCGCCCATTCCCAGCTTCTGGCCAACAGAGGCTCGGGACACCCTCCCTGCCCAGCCTGGCCTATAGCCATGGATGGACCCGTCCTCCAGGAGCTTGTCGAGTGCAGAACAGCACGGGCAGAGCGTAAGCCATGGACGTGGGGCTGGGACACAACCCGGCTCAGGCTTGATGTTGTTCAGGTGCGGTGGGAGCTGGCCCCATGGAGACTGGCCAGGAGCGGGCAGCAGCCTTGGCTATTTCTGGGGCGGCAGAAGTCACGGTAGGGAGCTCGCCCCTCCCCAAGCTCAACTGTTTGAAAGAGATCACTGCCAACAGACCAACGCCTTCCTCGCCGCCTGCCCACACTGGGCAGGGAGACAGGACGCTGAGGAGAGCAGAGAGCAGGGGGAGGAAGCTGTCTGGGGAAGGTGAGCAATGGAGTTTATGGCTTTAACACCTTAGGCAGCCGCACTGCAAGGCCGGGCTGGTCCAGGGGGTCTGAGAAGCCTGAGAATAAGCCCAGGGCACGTGGCTTGCCGGGGGCTGGTTTCCTTCCCTGAAATCAAGGTTCTGCGGGTGCTCGAATGCACACGTGTGGGTGTCTGGATTAGGGCTCAGTCTGCAGGCTGGGCACAAGGCTTGTAGGCTCTGCAGAGAGACGCCTAGATTTGTTGGACCAGACAGGGCGAGAGGTTGCTTCCTCCAGCCCCCTGCACAAATGTCAGATGTATTGCTCTGCTGAGGTGGAGGGGGGAGAAAACCACATCTGCCACCACAGCAGATTCTAGACACGGCCCCCCCTCGACCATTCCTCCAAGGGCTTTGATTGTACCTCTCTACTGGGGCAAAGGGAGAGGAAAGTGTTCCCATGAGCAGGGCCATCCTTAGGCATATGCAAAATATGCAGCTGCATAGGGTACCTGAAAATTTGGGGCACCCCTGGGTCTTAGTGTCCACCCCCCGCCCCAGCTTTCCTATTCCTATTCTGACCTTTCCGGCAGGCTCCCACAGCTGGCTGCTGCAGCCTGGTGAGTCTTCCTCGGGAGGGGATCTAGTAGTTAAAAGTGAAAAAGCCTCCAGCCTGCCAGACCTATTAGCACAACATTGAAACTGTTAAAGAGCCATTCAAGGGGGAATGAAGCCATTTAACAGGCATTTGCCAACTCCCAGGTATAGACTGTCAGTTTCTGAATTTACTGACAAAAACAATTGTGCATTGCTGTAATATTTACTCACAACGTGTTAGTCTACAGGACCTTAATTTAAAATTTGCTTTAAAAATATTTCATTAGTGAGTTGGTGAAGATTATAAAATCACATCTCTAAAATATCCTTGCATAGATTTTTAGATGCACAATCATCTTTAGCCTTAAATGCTTGGATCTTCAGACATATCATTTTTTAAATAAATCCTTCAAAAGACCACCCTTCTCTAACATACACATTTTAATTTTAGGTTTCAGAGTAGCAGCCGTGTTAGTCTATATTCGCAAAAAGAAAAGGAGTACTTGTGGCACCTTAGAGACTAACAAATTTATTTGAGCATAAGCTTTCATGAGCTACAGCCCACTTCATCGCATGCATTATTTTAATTTTAATTACTATAGTAAAAAACACTTGTTTCCAAAGTCTTCCTGTCCTTTCTGTCCGTCCCTTTCTCCTTGAAGAGAGCCTTTAAATGACAATACCCCTTTCCTTCCAGATAGCTGGACAAAGAGTTTCCTTTTCTTTCATAGAATCATAGAATATCAGGGTTGGAAGGGACCTCAGGAGGTCATCTAGTCCAACCCCCTGCTCAAAGCAGGCCCAATCCCCAATTAAATCATCCCAGCCAGGGCTTTGTCAAGCCTGACCTTAAAAACTTCTAAGGAAGGAGATTCCACCACCTCCCCAGGTAACCCATTCCAGTGTTTCACCACCTTCCTAGTGAAAAAGTTTTTCCTAATATCCAACCTAAATCTCCCCCACTGCAACTTGAGACCATTACTCCTTGTTCTGTCATCTCCTACCACTGAGAACAGTCTAGATCCATCCTCTTTGGAACCCCCTTTCAGGTAGTTGAAAGCAGCTATCAAATCCCCTCTCATTCTTCTCTTCCGCAGACTAAACAATCCCAGTTCCCACAGCCTCTCCTTATAAGTCATGTGTTCCAGACCCCTAATTATTTTTGTTGCCCTCCGCCGGACTCTTTCCAATTTTTTCACATCCTTCTTGTAGTGTGGGGCCCCAAACTGGACACAGTACTCCAGATGAGGCCTCACCAATGTTGAATAGAGGGGAACGATCACGTCCCTCGATCTGCTGGCAATGCCCCTACTTATACATCCCAAAATGCCATTGGCCTTCTTGGCAACAAGGGCACACTGCTGACTCATATCCAGCTTCTCGTCCACTGTAACCCCTAGGTCCTTTTCTGCAGAACTGCTGCCTAGCCATTCGGTCCCTAGTCTGTAGCGGTGCATGGGATTCTTCTGTCCTAAGTGCAGGACTCTGCACTTGTCCTTGTTGAACCTCATCAGATTTCTTTTGGCCCAATCCTCCAATTTGTCTAGGTCCCTCTGTATCCTATCCCTGCCCTCCAACATATCTACCTCTCCTCCCAGTTTAGTGTCGTCTGCAAACTTGCTGAGGGTGCAATCCACACCATCCTCCAGATCATTTATGAAGATATTGAACAAAACCGGCCCGAGGACCGACCCTTGGGGCACTCCGCTTGATACCAGCTGCCAACTAGACATGGAGCCATTGATCACTACCCATTGAGCTCGACAATCTAGCCAACTTTCTACCCACCTTATAGTGCATTCATCCAGCCCGTACTTCTTTAACTTGCTGACAAGAATACTATGGGAGACAGTGTCAAAAGCTTTGCTAAAGTCAAGGAACAACACGTCCACTGCTTTCCCCTCATCCACAGAGCCAGTTATCTCATCGTGGAAGGCAATTAGATTAGTCAGGCATGACTTGCCCTTGGTGAATCCATGCTAACTGTTCCTGATCACTTTCCTCTCCTCTAAGTGCTTCAGAATTGATTCCTTGAGGACCTGCTCCATGATTTTTCCAGGGACTCAGGTGAGGCTGACTGGAGCCGCCTCCTTCCCTTTTTTAAAGATGGGCACTATGTTAGCCTTTTTCCAGTCGTCCGGGATTTCCCCGGATCACCATGAGTTTTCAAAGATGATGGCCAATGGCTCTGCAATCACATCCGCCAACTCCTTTAGCACTCTCAGATGCAGCGCATCCGGCCCCATGGGCTTGTGCTCGTCCAGCTTTTCTAAATAGTCCTGAATAGCCCACTTCTTTCTCCACAGCGGGCTGGTCACCTCCTCCCCATGCTGTGCTGCCCAGTGCAGTAGTCTGGGAGCTGACCTTGTTCCTGAAGACAGAGGCAAGAAAAGTATTGAGTACATTAGCTTTTTCCACATCCTCTGTCACTAGGTTGCTTCCCTCATTCAGTAAGGGGCCCACACTTTCCTTGACTTTCTTCTTGTTGCTAACATACCTGAAGAAACCCTTCTTGTTACTCTTAACATCTCTTGCTAGCTGCAACTCCAGGTGTGATTTGGCCTTCCTGATTTCACTCCTGCATGCCCGAGCAATATTTTTATACTCATCCCTGGTATTTGTCCAATCTTCCACTTCTAGTAAGCTTCTTTTTTGTGTTTAAGATCAGCAAGGATTTCACTGTTAAGCCAAGCTGGTCGCCTGCCATATTTACTATTCTTTCTACACATCGGGATGGTTTGTCCCTGTAACCTCAATAAGGATTCTTTAAAATAAAGCCAGCTCTCCTGGACTCCTTTCCCCGTCATGTTATTCTCCCAGGGGATCCTGCCCATCAGTTCCCTGAGTTCTTTACTTCTGACTGTCTGATGAACTAGTTTTAAGAGAACTCTCCAGCAAAATCAGTACCTAGTAAGATATAAAATCCTTTGTTATGCCTAAAATCTTTGGAAACATATTTTTAAAGTTGGTGAAATTTCATAAGCACGTCTATTGTTATGGAGATCACACAAAGTAAATTAGTGTCCCTTTTTCTAAAAGCAGTGAACATTGTTATGAGCACACTAAACCTCTGTGACTGATGAATTTAAAATAATGTCTTTGTTTCAGTGAGTGAAATCTGTAGTACTCTGGAATGATTCCTTTCTGAAGGCTTAAGAGTACATTTAAAATATCCTCATCATCGTATCCACTCATTATACTCCACACCTGAACAGAGCCATCATATGAACAACATACCCCCATATCTCAATGTCTGTACTCTGACCCGTTAACCTTCTACCCCCAATTGGGGAGACTGCAGATTATGTATTCCTTACACCACCCGATCCTAAACCGAACTTCGCACCCCTTGATAATCTGTACCTTATTCCCTGATAACCAGAAACTTCTATGCTTCAACTCTGTACCGTTTTCTTTTTACTTCAACATCATCTTAATAAGATTATTAAATATAAAACCAGCTTAGAAATACTGATTAAGAAAATGTAAAACAAAGAAGAGCTGCATCATCTATCCCATAATATTTAATGTTGTGTTCAGCAGGACAGCTGACTCACCCTTCCTACAAAGCTTTTGCAAATCATAGAATCATAGAATCATAGAATATCAGGGTTGGAAGGGACCCCAGAAGGTCATCTAGTCCAACCCCCTGCTCGAAGCAGGACCAATTCCCAGTTAAATCATCCCAGCCAGGGCTTTGTCAAGCCTGACCTTAAAAACCTCTAAGGAAGGAGATTCTACCACCTCCCTAGGTAACGCATTCCAGTGTTTCACCACCCTCCTAGTGAAAAAGTTTTTCCTAATATCCAATCTAAACCTCCCCCACTGCAGCTTGAGAGCATTACTCCTCGTTCTGTCATCTGCTACCATTGAGAACAGTCTAGAGCCATCCTCTTTGGAACCACCTCTCAGGTAGTTGAAAGCAGCTATCAAATCCCCCCTCATTCTTCTCTTCTGCAGGCTAAACAATCCCAGCTCCCTCAGCCTCTCCTCATAACTCATGTGTTCCAGTCCCCTAATCATTGTTGTTGCCCTTCGCTGGACTCTCTCCAATTTATCCACATCCTTCTTGTAGTGTGGGGCCCAAAACTGGACACAGTACTCCAGATGAGGCCTCACCAATGTCTAATAGAGGGGAACGATCACGTCCCTCGATCTGCTCGCTATGCCCCTACTTATACATCCCAAAATGCCATTGGCCTTCTTGGCAACAAGGGCACACTGCTGACTCATATCCAGCTTCTCGTCCACTGTCACCCCTAGGTCCTTTTCCGCAGAATAAATACACCTCTGACAAACTTCAGGGCATATCAAAAAACCCGTGACAGACACTTCTTATTCCCAAGTTTAGTGCTTTTAATTAGGTACTTTCTGCATGTCCAGTCTGCATGAGGGAGGGGGCACAGGGGTCTCTGCAGGGAACTGTGACTCTCCACCACCCTGAGGCGGGCCGGGCGTCTTGCTATCCTTTGCTGCTTCATCCCCTTGCCACTGGGCTGTGAGCCCGGGCTGCTGTCGGGCAGAGGGGCACCAGTTTAATAACACTGCGGAGGGCCCCATAAATCCTACGGATGGCCCTGTCCATGAGACAAGGGGACTAGTGAGGGAGGAGGCCAGAGGATGTGCAGCCCCACTGGGAGGAGGCGGGGGAGCACACAGTTACATGATGGGAGGGCTGGGGGGCATGTGGCCTCGGGGGGAGGCTGGGGTGCGGCCCCACTGGCTCCGCTCTGGCCCTGGCCCTCGGGGTGCGTGGGCTATGAATGTGCCTACGGGTTTCCTGCCCCCGTAAAGTCAGGGTGTGTACCAGCAAGTGTACAAGCGGGTTGAGGATTCCATCCCGAGTGGGGATCAGGGAAGCCCCGGTCAGTTTCCATGGCTATGGCGTAGCGGGGTCTGTCCTGTAGCTGACATGGATTTCTTGGTTTAAAGCAGACAGTACGGCCGAGACTGCCCATCTCCCAGGGCTGGAGACTTGCTGGAGTGCAGTGCCTGAGAGCCAACGCAGTTGTGCGAGCACCCCCCTCGCCATGTCCTCCAGCAGCAGCCCACGTGGGGCCAGGGGGGAGAGGAGCCCACAGCCAGGGCTTTGCAGGCTGCACAGAGAAGGTGAGCCAGCCAGCGGGCCTGGGACGCGGTGCATGTGATCTGCACTGCACGGGCCAATCTGTCGGCTGGGGTCAATCAGTGAAGTCGGTGAAGCTTTGCTGATTCATGCCCCCCGAGGTTCTGGCTGTGGGACTGCGTGGTACAGAGAGTCTCATGCTCCCAGCCTTGCGATGCGATGAGAGACTGACGGACAGGAGCGCTCCATTGACAGGTCCCCGGCCTGCCTAGCACTGATAGCTCTACCCAGCGTTGCCCCGCTTAGCCTCTTGGATTTCATGCTGGAAATCTTCACGTACTGAGGAAAACCGGACCTTTGGGAGGGTGTTCCTGGGAACTGACAAATGTGGCATTATTATCGATTATTATTATTAATGATCTGTATTACTCTAGGGCCTGGGACCCCCGTCAAAGACCAGGCCCCTGTTGTGCCAGGCGCTGGACAGACACAGAGCGAAGAGGGTCCCTGTCCAGAGAGCCAACAATCTAAGCCCCTTTGGCCAGATAATGCCATTTCCCCTGCAGTGAGATTCCCCCTAGGAGCGAGCATTTCCACTAGGGGAAAACCGGCCATCTGAGCAGCCAAGAGACGTTTCCTCCCGTCAGAACTGCCTTTGTGTTGTGGGAAGCGGAAGAGAAACTCTGTCGTCAGCTCCACAGTCCACAGGCACAATGGGAGCTGGGGCGGTGAGGATCCCAAGGTTTAAGACTGACGATTCCTGCCAGTGCCCCATCCTCCTGGAGTACAGTGGGCTACCTGCATTTCTGGGCTGGGAGCCGAGCTTCCGATGGGACTAATGGCCCATAGAGAGGGTCACCGCTCCTCCGTCCTGCTGTCCTTAGCTTGCTACGCTCCTGTGCTCAGAGACTTAGAGAAACTGGAGCTGGAGAAGACCCACTAGATCTCCGTCTCCCGAGCTGTGCAGGGCTGTTCCCTGGGTCTGTTCCCGCTCCAGACACTCCAGTAACGAGGGCCCGAGATGTGCCAATAGATGAATGGTTTCCTGTAGGGATAAGGCTGCAGTGGGTCTGTAGCACTTGGCGGAGGGTGGGACCTGGCTTGATCTGATGCAGGCTTTGTTTGTGTTGGTACAATCAGAAGGGATGCCAGTGGACGCCCCTCGCTATGGCTCCGCAACCTGCCCACAAGGAACCCATGGAAACGGGCCCAGTTGTTCCAGCACGCCGAGCAGTACCTCGCCTGCCCGCGATGCCCCGGGCCACAGGCACGCTAGAAGACCCAGGACAGGGATTAAGAGACCACACACTGAAGGTACCTTGATCGCCTTGGGCCTTCCAAGTAGGTTCCTCGTTAGGCCCCCCAGTCTGTTTTCAAAGGTGCTGAGAACCCACAGCTCCCACTGACTGCAGCGGGGCTGGTGGGTGCTGGAACCAGGCCTGCATTTAGGAGTCTGATCCGGTTCTTCCCTCCTGGGGCTGGGGTCTCATTGGCTCTCGTAAGCCAAGCCAAGTCACTGGATGGGAGACCTCCAAGGAAGACGTGAGTACAGCGGGAAACGGTGTTTGTGAACGAACTGGTGGCGATCTGCCCACTGAGTCCCTCCTGAGCCAATGCCCCAGCCCCACCTTTCACATCAGCTGTAAAACCCAGGTGCCTATTGGTGGGCGTTAAAAATCCCATGGCACTTTGTGCAGGAGTAGGGGTGTTAGCCTGGGACCTGGTCCAGTGCCAGTTGGGTAATTACACTCGGTTTTACTTCACTCCCTCCCACAGCATAACTGGATATCCCGCCCTTAGCTCCCTGTCCTCAGCTGTTGGTTAGCATTGCTGGAAGACAATCAGCTGCCACCTTTCACTCCAGAGGAGGCTGCAGTGCAGTGGTGGGTGTGGGGATTCCTGCCTAATATAGTGCTAGGAAATTGTCTCTAGAAGAGCGCTCTAGAAATGGTGCTGACCCTTGCTTGGTGTTGCCGGGTCTGATATGTTTGTCCTCTGGACCGTAGCCAGGACAGATGCTGCCCGACCACCCAGCACCAGCTCCTGTACTGATGGTGAGGACGGTGGACAAAAGGCAGATGCCACATGGGAGGAATTTCCGAAGAGACAATGCTCCCACGCAGCGCCACCTCCGTGGGAGTGCTGCGGCTGGGAGAGCGGGACGCCCCTGGACCTCGGGGTGGAGAGGAGCACGGTCGAGGCCGTCCTCTCGGAGAAGCTGGACCGGGTCTCCCAGGATTTCGCGGCCATGTGCAGGGATGTGTCGAGCATGCAGAGCCGCGTGGCCCAGCTGGAGCGGGACTCAAGGGGCTGGGCCCTCGAGCTGGCTGCCCTCCAGCAAGGCAACAAGCGCCTGAGTGAGACCGTCCGGCGGCTGGAGAGCCGTTGCCACGTACTGGAGAGCCACGCCCGCCGCAACAGCCTGCGGCTGGCGGGCCTGCCGGAGGGGGCGGAAGGGGGAGACCCCGTCGCCTTCCTGCAGAGGACCCTGCCCACGGTGCTCAACCTGCCGGCGGACTGGCCGCCCCTGGAGATCGAGAGCGCGCGCCGCGTGCCCGGGGGGGCGCGCTGGGACCCTGCCACCCGGCCCCGGGCGCTGGTCTTCCGTCTGCTGCGCTTCTCCGACAAGCTGGCCATCATGCGGGCGGTCAGGAAACACGCGGAGCCCCTGACCTGCGGCAGCACCCGGGTCGCCCTCTTCCCGGACGTCAGCCCCAAGCTGCGCCGGGGGAGCGGGGCGCGGTACGCGGCCGTCAGGAGGCTGTGGCGGGCAGCGGAGCTCCGCTTGGGTGCTCAGCCCGCCGGCTGCTGCCACAGCCGGGCACGAGGACACTGGGAGCCACTGCCCAGCCCCCCGGGCCGCGCGCCCGCTGCAGGCAAACGGGAGCAGAGTCACCAAAGGGCAGTGACAGAGAGGGGGGACTTGGAGCCGCTGGCTCCGCTCACCCCCCTTTGAGTCACAGGGTCCATCTCCCTGCCCTGGAGATCACAGCACCCCCTGGGTCCGGACTGGACCTCTCCCGCCTCCAGCTCTTTGTTTCCCTGACCGTCGCTAGGTCTCAGCACCTGGCTGTGTGATTCCACCGTGTCCGTGTTTTCCCCGCCACGGTGTGCACCTGCTCTGCTCAGCTCGCAGGCGGGGGGCTCCGGGAACTGTAGAGCAATAGACTCGGCCGTTATTGGGGCCGGCCCTGCGGGGAGCCCCTGTATTGTAACAAGTGAGATAGCATCAGAGCCGCGTGTTAGCGAGCTGCTCAGGGAGCCCTTCGGGGGCTAGGCAGTCTGCGGGGGGGGCTCTGGGCAGGGGTCCGGGGTAGGGTCAGGCACTCGGGTTTGCTTTGCTCCCCCTGACAATTGCTCCTGGCCGGCTGGGGAGAAATTTGACATTTCCCCTTTTTTTCCCTGTCCGTCGGCACTGCGCAAGCTGGTGTCTTTTCCGTCCAGCTTCCAGCCGCCCCCCGACCCTGGGGGAGTCGCGCTCGCTGCTAGGTCTCGGCAGCAGTTTCACAGGGAAGAGCCTTCAGGGACCCGGCCAGGGCAGAAACCTTCCTGGTGGGAGGCATCACTCACAGGGACATTGTCAGAGTATGGGCACCGCCACGTGCTCCAGTCCCCGTCGGCACTGCCCATGCCCAGGAGGCGCTGAGGTTAAAGGCTGTCATGGGCTTGCTGGGCTGGTCCTTTCCCCCGTTGTATATCGGCTTCCACTGGCTGGATCCACCACCCACAGACTTACGCTTATTCCCCATTGCCTCAGCCCTCTGTTTTGCTGCCCAAACTCTCCTCTGCAACTCCCCAGGCAGCTCCCGGCACTCTGGAGAGTTTCTGGTTTTGGGGCACAAGGAGAAGCTGCCAGATTTGGAGCCCTCTGCACCCGAACAGGTCCCACCCCCCACGTGCGTGAGCCCGGAACAGGTCCCGCCCCCCACGTGCGTGAGCCCGGAACAGCTCCCGCCACCTCCACGTGCGTGAGCCCTGCCTTGGAGGGACCATCTCTGAGCCCAGAGGGAAGTTCATTCTCCTTCCTCCCTACCCCAGCCGAGACTACAAACAAAGGGACCGAAGGCTCGATCCTGCCAGGTGCTGAGCGCTCCAGCCCTGCTGTAGCGAAGCATATTAGCTTGTGCTTACCTTTAAGCCCCTGAGTAACCCCTCTGAAATAGGTGCTTTCCTGGATTGAGGTCAGAGCGCTCAGCGCTGCAGGATCAAGCCCTGCATGGGGGCTGTGTGATAATTACACCCACCCACTTCGTACCCAGCTGCACCCGCCAACTCTCCCAGCAGCCATCAGTGCGCGATCGGAGCTGGATTTGACCTGGAGACCTGCAGTGAAAGGCTCCTGCGCCCGTAAGTAGGTCCCGTTACCTAACTCACACCAATCTCATCTCAGTAGGCCCCGATCACTTCAGTGTCCAAGTGCCGATCTCCATCAGACAGGTTCTTTATCACACGTATTCCTAGGCTGTCCTGTCTGTGCAGCACCATCCTGCGTGTAAAGCACAGGGTGAGCAGTGAGGCTGAATGCGAACTGGAGCTAGGCAGGACTACGGTAGAGAATGTGCCATGTATCGGGCCAGGCAGCCCCGTGAGTGGTGGCTGGACAATCCCAGCATTTTAAGAGTGAATTAGTCCAATGAATCGTCCTGTTTGCTGAATGGAAGTGACAGGTGCCTCCCTGGATACGTATTCATCAAGTTCCCTAAGCTGGCCCCATGTCTCAGCCAAAATTTACTGCAGCTGGAATTTCTTTGTCTTCAAGACGCCCTCTGCCTATTCCCACTGGGCAGCTCAAAGACCTCTGGTTACAGGGGAGTCACCTTCCGGTACCCACACCTGCTGCTTGAGTTTTCCCCCACCCCCAGCTCCGCCAGTGCATTGCACTGGGGCCTGCTTTTCTGGGGTGCAAAGCAGGAGAGTTCTGACCCTGCTGGCTCCCCTGTCGCTCTCAGGTTTGCTCTAACTTGGAGGCCCTACTCAGTAGCCACAGGGCACTGGGGGCCTGATTCTGAGCTCTTACCCGCGAAATCGGGAGTGACTCCGCCGTCGGGGGTGGAGCCGTGCCGGAATCGGGAGTGACTCCGCCATCGGGGTGGAGCTGTGCTGGAATCAGGCGCTTCGTGGCACAGGTTCCCTTCTGTTGACAGCATGGTGTTTGTGAGATCCTTTCCTGCTGCCAGCGTGGGCGGCACGTGGCTCTCCTGATTTCCCTGTGTTTCTGTGCTCACGGCACAGTTGGACTGTATTAAAACACTGATTTGTAACCTGCTTGGCCCCCTTGCCTGGTGTTTGTTTGAATTCCCTGCACCTGTGTTACGGGTGTAAATCAGGCGGGCCGTGGGCCAGAACCTGCTGTCTGGGTAAATCCGAGCCACTCCACGGCCTGCAGACTGGGGAGTTCCCCTTGTAGCCGAGAAATTCAGGCATCTCCTGTATGAAACCCCCCTTCGGCCCCCGGAGAGAGCGCGGGGCATTTGCTGGGGATTTGTGAGCAGCCATGAGGGATTATGGCCTGGGCTGGGGTCCTGAGTGTTATAAACCTGGAGCAAACCCCACCAGCCTCCGGATTTCCATCTGGGTGAGGCAGTGCGAAGTGCTAGAGAATCAATGCCCCATGCACTAGCCAATCCGATTTGCTCGAATCACCGCCCAGAATTCCATTCATTTGAATAAATCTACATGGGAAGTGGCTTCTTAAGCGCAGGGTGTGAATGGTCCCATCCCCCCATGTTCTGTCTGCAGCAGCAACTTGCATTCACTTTCCACTCAAGGCACCAGCGTGTGAGGCTGGTCGTACCCAGCAGTCGGCAGCTGTATAACGAAGCCCTGGCCTCAGAGATACAGCGGGGATAGAACCCAGGACCTTCCCCTCCCAACATGCGGCCCTTACTGCTTGAGCTACAGGAAGTGCTCCGTTAGGTGTGAGCCGGCCCCTATCCTCCCTGGAGCAGCCACGAGAGGGAGACATAATCTCACACACACACAGTTAAGGGGCTGTAGCAACCCAATGATGGGGAGGGAGGTAGTTGGTGACTTGCTGGGAGTGTCTGTGGGTGACACACAGGGCCAGACCATGTGTAATATAAATTAAGACCCAAAAACCAGCGTGAAGGAGCACGGCTGGAAAGGGCCCAGCCCAGTGCCCTCTGTGTGCGGCACACCGGAGCCAGTGTTGCCATGGGGACAGGTCTGCCCAGGGTGCCATCCCTGGGGGTCTCTCTCCCCTCAGCCCTGCCCCGGTTTAAGACTTAGGATACTGGCCAGGAACTGTGGTGTTAAAGCACTGGGAATTTCCAGGGGCTGGGGAACCTGTCGGGGGCACGGTGGCTGGGTCTGGAGCTGGGACAAAGTATGGGGAGGGGGACTCCAGGTCTAAGCCAGTTCCACGTCACCTGCCTCTCCTCACCCATGAACCCCAATCCTCCATGGGATGCTTGGCCCACCTCCTGCCATTCCTAGTGTCACCTCGGCCCACTCGGGGGAGGAGACAGTGCAGGCATAGGGCATGGGCCTGCAGGCACAAAGTTGTCTGGGGATGGGGTCCATGGGGCTCTAGAGGGCCGGGAGGGAGAGGGTGCTGAAGGGCAGGCAGTGGGGCTGCTGCAGGGGAGGAAACTCCGCTCCTGTCCATCCCCTGGGAACCCAGAGAGCAAGTGGCCTCCACCCTCGGGGTAGGGGGGCTGCCCCACCAACTCCTCTGCTCTGTGCAGGCAGCCCCTGCCGGTAGGGCATCTGCAGCTCGGGCCTGGTGGGGGTTTGCTGCCCACCGAGGTGAAACATGGGAGCACTGCGGGTCCGTGCCAGCACCTAGCAAGAGCACGGCCCCAACTGCACCCAACAGCAGCTGCGGGCACCCCAGCCCCTGTCGAGCAGAAGTAAACCCGTTTCACGCGCCTCTCCCCTCCAGGGCACGTGAAGGTAATAAGAGCTGACGGCGCCCCTGACATTTCCCGCCGTCCCCTGAGCCAGGCAGCTTCTTGGCTCCCACAAAGTACCGCGCACGCCCCCACGCTGGCCGTGCACTCACGCCCCATCGCTCCCCCGCCCTCTCACACGCTCTCTTCCCCCGGGGGAGCTGTCCCGTGTCCGTGGCGATCAGCAGCTGGCGCAGGTCTGAGACCCTGGCTCAGGGTGGAGAATGAGGCCTGGTCTGCTCCAGTGGCTGAGTTCTTGGACCATCCCCCTCACCGAGTGCCGTGTCCTGGCACCGCCCCGGGTCCGAGCGCCGGCCGCATGAGCGTTAAAGCTGGAGGAACGCTTCTTGGACACGCTGGCCAGAGAAGGGGAAATGCGCCCTCCCCTCGCTCTGTGAAGTGCCCATGAATGTAGCAGTTGGTGAATTAGGACTAAAATGAGCCTGCGTGACAGGTGTGGCTGCCCTCTCGTGGCCTTTCGAAACCAAGGCTCCCTTGAGTGGGGTTTTCTGCAGACTGCAGCGGTTGGACTGGGGGGCACAGCTCCAGGCGTGTCTCTCCTGTGACCGGCAGGGCTGGGCAACGGGGAGTCTCCCTGCTCCCTGCTCCCTGCAGGGTTTCCTCCAACGCAAAGGCCTTCACAAAACACGCTCTGTATTCTTCCCCCCTCCTCTGCCTGGTGGTGCATGTAGGCACCTAGTGCACCAGGAACACATAAATGCGAGGACCTGAACTGCTCCACTCATTAAAGATCCCAAGAGTCCGGGGGTTAACCCCCGGGGCCTGACTCTGGTAAGTCGCTCTGCCTCCCTGAACTCCCCTGCAGTTTCAGTTGGCTGTGCCAGTCTTCACTTCCTAGCCTACAAACATACCCGTGTGCCGTGCTAAACAGCTGCTGCATCCCACCCAGAGGTGGCTGCAGTTACTTGGTGTGTGAATGATCCTTTATATAGTCTGTGGTGGCTTACAGGCTCTTCATGGCTAAAAGGCACTAGCCAGGCCCATGAGTCCTGATCTGCCCTCTCTTCTAGTCTACATCTAGCCACTTTCTTCACTGTGGTATCTGTGCCTTCCAGTCGTGCATTAAAAGCAATGAGACTAACATCCGTCCTGTATTTGCTCTTTTCAATCTCCCAGAGGGAGAAGCATGTGCAGAGCCGTGTTTGGTTTTGCGAGGGGGTTCGGTGTCTACAGATGCGTGTGTTGTTAGAACGGCGATAGCCAAGAAACGCACCTTGCGCTTGGAGCAGAAGGCGGGATGTTCATGCCGCAATCTCGGCCCATTTCTGCCCCTGAGAAAGTTGTGTCTCCCGCATCGCCAAGCTCTGGCCTTATTACAGAGCGTTCCGCCGAGCCAGAGGAGCCTGGCCTGTCGCCCACCATCTTTGTCCCGGTGCATTCGGCTCTTTCACAAACCCTGGGCCCAGGCCCTGTGGCACCGGGAAGAGAAGGCCCGAGACGGACCCTGGTTTGAAATCCCCTGGGCAGCTGGTGTCGAGAGCAGAGGGCAGGTGTGAGGGGCGCCAGAGCTGTCTTGCTGAGGAGACCTGCTGCTGCATCTGGCCCAGCTGGAGTTTCCTCAGTGCTGAAAGAACAGGAGGACTTGTGGCACCTTAGAGACTAACTAATTTATCTGAGCATAAGCTTTCGTGAGCTACAGCTCACTTTACCGGATGCTGAAGCCTCTGGTGCCCAGGCATAGCTGGGTGTTTGAACAGTGCTTAATTCCCCTGCTCACACCTTTAGCACACTGAAAATAGGCCGGATCCTGTCCAAAATCCAGCCTGGGCCCTTCCCCAGTCAGCCTGCAGCCTCATCAGCTGAGTCCGCGCCAACTCTTGGAGCCTGAGGCTTCCCCCGGCCTGTCACATCTGTGACTGCACCGGAGAATGATGGCATTAACCTTTCCCAAGCACCCCCTTGGGCCCCTTCACGAGCGCTGTGCCTGGCTGGTTTCCTCGCCTTGTTTTCCTTGAGGCTGCGGGGCAGGGAGGGCCGGACACTACAGATTATCAGGGGAGTCCGCCTGCCCCTCAGAGGAGGAGGAGCTTGGAGCAATTCTAGCCTCAATATTATATTATTTGGGGGGTCTTTTGTTCTGTTTTCATAGATTCGTAGACGTGAAGCTGGAATGGCCCACTCTGACCATGTGGTCTGCCTGCCTAGCAGTGCACAGCTACACCACACCGTGGTTAGGACAGGTCGTGATCTCGCACGCAAGGCTTGGGGGTGAAAAGTGCACAAACCAGAAGGCAAATTCCATATAGCCCCAATTTATTACTGTGTAAAGTCTCCTGATGTTTTGGGTCCGGTTCCTGCTTTCCCAGCGCTTGGAGCTACAGCCAGCAGGAACTTCCCTTTGAAACAGTGAATGAGCAGAACCCCCCCACCCCACCTATCAGGCAGAGTGGGCATGGGGGAGGCAGCCATGGGGTAACAGCCAGGCCAGGCCCAGCCAGGCCACTCTCAGCCTGGGATTGTGCCACCTTCTTACATACCACGGGACCCACGTGAAGGCCTGTGCCTGAGCAGCTGGGCAGGTGGAGAGCAGAGGCTGCAATCTAAGCCACGGAGAGGGAGGTGCAGTCTCCTGGCACAGGGCTGCTGCATCTGGAGGGGAAAACGGGACGGCCGGGGGCAGCGTTAGCAGTGGCTCAGGGATTCAGCTGCACCCCCAGAAGCCATCCTGTGCTCCAGTGCCATGCAAGTTTGGCCCTGCCGTCCTCTGTCATGTGGAGGGGGAGGGTGGCTGAGCCAAATTTGAGGGAGTGGCGCTGCACCAGGTGACAATGCCCACTCAGAGCAGGGAGCCATGCCCACCCCTGCGGGACAGGACTACTCGCGGTAACCCGCCCGCAGAAACCCCACTAACTCAAGCCCATCGACCCGGCTCAGTGCAGACAGAGCCAGGGACACAGCTGGCCCCGGCAGCTGGTGTGACTCTTACAGAGCGAATCCTTGATGGGGTCTCTCCCTGCTCCAAGCCAGCTATAGGACGGAGGTGGTGACATGGCAGAGGGGTGGGAGACGAGAATCCCTCACCCCATCAAATCCTCCTCTAGAGACCTTTGCTCTCAGCACCAGCTGTGCAGTCCTAGGGGCCGGAGGTTGCTGCAGGGATCAGCTGTGGGGCCACGAAAGCCATTGCGAACGCTTAGATCGTACGTGAAACGAGTCTGGAAGAGCCGGTCCAAACTGATCAGCAGGATCTGGCCAAAGTAATCAGTACAAAGGCACAGGAGTACACGTGGGAAGGGTTACAAGACAGAGTGCGAGCCAGGGAAGCAGAGCCGCTGACAGGGCAAAGCTGGGAATGGCTTCGAGACTTCGCGCAGACGTCTCCGCCGGCCAAGGGCTCGAGTCACCGCCGGCCCCGTGTGCGACCCTTTGCTGTGTGGACGGGCCACGTGAAACTCGCCCCTGACGCAGGACTCCTTGAGCCGCTCAGGGCGTCCTTTCAGCTGGGCGGGAGCCCTTTGCCCCTCCCGCGCCCGGGGCTTCCCCTGCCCTGTCCTCAGCCCCGGCTCCTGCCCCTGATCCCCCGGGCCCCGCCCCAGCGTCCGGCCCCGCAGCGGCCTCCCTTCACCCCCGTCCCAGCCGGGAGCAGAGGCCGGAGCCGCGGGCCAGCCGGCCCGGGAGCGGGTCTCCCACAGCGGCCGGGGCCCGAGCCTCCGAGCCGGGCAGTGACCCGGCTCCTTCCCGCGGGCGGGCCCCGGGCTCAGCCGCGGCCCCGCTGGACAGCTCCGCCCAGCTCCCCGCCGGCCCCGCCCCGCCGCTCCCGGCCCCGGCCGCGGCTCCCTCCCTCCCTGCGGGCCGCGCTCGCTCCGCTCCGCCCGGCAGCGGGGCCGGCCCGTGGCGAGGCGGCGCCGGGACTCTGCCCAGCCCGCAGCGGGAGCAGCCCCGCCCGGGGGGGCCATGGCCGAGCGGGCCGCTGCCCAGGTAAGGGCCCGGCGGGCGGGGGGGCCCCGGGAGCGCGGTGCTGCCCGGCCGGGCTGGGGGGCCCCGGGGCGGGTCCGGGCTCCCCCCGCCCGGCCAGGGCTGCCCGCGGGCGGGGCGGTCCCGGCCCGTTTCTCCTGTTCCCGGGCGTGTGAACGGGGAGCGGAGTGAAACTGATCCTGGCCACGGTCCGGTCTCCGAGCTCTGAACCCCCCGGGGGCTGGGTCCTGCTGCCCGGGGCAGGGGTTGGAAACCGGCCCCTCCGGCCTGGCGCTTTGGGGTCTCATTGTCCTTTGGGGCGGGGGGAGGGGAAGCGCCCTGTTCCCTAGCCCAGCATTGCCAGAGGCCTTCGCTGACCCCCTGTGCCCCCCTGGGCGTGGGGCCAGCGTCCGGCACCTCTGGAGAGCAGGGCAAGGTCTCTCCGTTCAGGCACCCCACACACAGGCCCGGTGAGCAGCCTGCGCCCTGGGTGTCCGTCCCGGCTGCCGGAGGCTGTCAGCAAGGGGGTGCATGCAATGGCAGCAGGGCAGAGAGCAATGCCCGGGGTGTGAACCTGCTCGTTTCTGAGCTAGGGAGCAAGGTGTAGACTCTGCTTCTTCGGGCCCCAGTCCTAGAGCGACCATCACACAGAGAAAGGTCAATGCCCAAACCACAGCACGTTGTTCGGTGTTTGTAGGGCACCTGGCACAGAGGGGTCCTGGGCCCTGAGGGGGGCTCTTAGCCATTACCACAATACACACAGATAGTGTTTTCAGTTAGTGTTATCTGCTTTGTCTTCCCTTCCCTGCCTGCCCCTCCCTGTTCACCCCCACTCCAAATACCTGTTACCACTTTTCATCGTGCTATGTCTTAATGCTAGACCTGGTGGTATGCTGAGCATCTCCTGAGAAACACAGAACAACCTCCACTTCTCCCAGAAGGTGCTCAGCTCTTCCCAGGATCCAGCCTTTAGCTGTAAGCTCTTTGTGTCAGGGGTATTAGCTGTGCCTGCCCCACACAGCCCCGTGCCTGTCTGTGGGGCTGTGTGGGTGGGGCTGGATTTCAGGCCGCAGCAATAAGATGCATTAGAATGGGAGAAGATAACAGAGAAGGGCAACAAAAATGATCAGGGATATGGAACAGCTTCTGTTTGAGGGGAGATTAAGAAGACTAGGGCTGTCCAGTTTAGATAAGGGGGGATATGACAGAGGTCTATAAAATCAGGACCGGTGTGGAGAAAGCGAATAGGGGAGTGTTATTTACTCCTTCTCATAATACAAGAGCCAGGGGTCACCTGATGAAATTAACAGGCAGCAGGTTTAAAACAAACCTAAGGAAGTATTTCTTCACACAACACACAGTCAACCTGGGGAACTTGTTGCCAGGGAATGTTTTGAAGGCAAAAAGTATAACAGGGTTCGCATAAGAATTAGATTTCAGAGTAGCAGCCGTGTTAGTCTGTATCCACAAACAAGAATTAGGTAAATTCATGGAGGACAGGTCCATCAATGGCTGTTAGCCAGGATGGCCAAGGACACAACCCCATGCTCCGGGTGTCCCTAAACCTCCCACTGCCAGAAGCTGGGACTGGAGATTAGGAATCGATCGTTTGATAATGGCCATGTTCTGTTCATTCCCTCGGAAGCATCTGCTATGGCTGCTGTCGGAAGACAGGGTGCTGGGCTACATGGACCATTGGTCTGACCCACGGTGGCCGTTCTTATGCTTAGGCGTAGAAATCTTGGCGGTGCCCGTTTCAGTCAGGAGAGGCAGCTGGAACTGGGGCGCAGCTTTCCACCGGCTTCGCAGCATTACTGTCTCTCCGCCTCCAGGGGACCCAGCTCCCCGCCAGCACTGGTGAGTGGATGCAGGGCTGGGGGCTGAAAGTCCTCTACAGCTGAGACCAGCGGGGGGAAGTGGCCTAGAGCGCAGCCCCCCAAACAAGCCAGAGCTGCAGCGATAGCGGACAATGCTCTAGCCCAGGGTTTCTCAGTCTGTGGGTCGTGGGCCAAGGTTGGAGCTGCCAGAATGTCTGAAAGGGCCCCAGGGCAGGTCCAGTCTCCTGGGCCAGGCTGGGCTTGACTCCCCGCTCTGGGCACTGCGGTATCCAGGGCACAGTGCCGCTCGGGTTTGGCCCAGCTGCCCCTCCGTCATGACAATGGGGGGCCGGCCAAGCCGAAGCTGAGTGAGTGGTGCGGCAACCCATGCGCCAGGTCACAAGGCCACTTGCACAGATTTGGCCCCCTTTCGCAGGGCACTGCGACCCTGGGAGCTGAGCCCAGCCGGCCCTGCAGGACTGCAGCTGCTGCTGCAGGGTGAGTGTGCGGTGGGCTCTGCGCACCCACCCACAGGCCCTGAGCCCCCTTTCGGGGGCAGTTCTCAGCACCCCTCCCCCGGGCCTATTTACTGGGCTGCGACAGGACATCAGCTTTTACCAATGGGTCCTGGGCCAAAGAGGTTGGGAAGCGCTGCTCTGGCCGTCTCTCCCTGGCACAAGGGCTCGGGGCGGTGCCCAGGGATCAGCAGCCCGGGCCCTAGGAGCTGTACGGTCGGAGCGGTGGCAGCAGAACCCCAGCCAGGGAGCTGCAGTCAGGGGCAGCCAAACCCGCAGCCACCAGGGCCAAGGAGCAGGCGCAGCACTCGACAGGCTGGTCTCCCCGCTTCAGATCCCCTGGCATTCGGCCCAGTTGTGCTGGAGTTAAGGAGAGAACAGCCAGATCGGTCAGGCTCCCCCAGGCCTGCCCACAGCAATTCCGGGCCCCAGGGCAGAACAGTCAGTGGGCACGGCCAGGGCTTCCACATGCCTGCCCAGCTGCCTTCGCTGCCACCGGTACCAGCCCGTGCGCGCCCAGGAGCCCTGCGGCCCACCTGGGCAATTGCCACCCTCCCCCACCCCCGTCAGGGGGCCTAGGCTTCCCCATCCACCCAGTTAGATCCCCCAGCTCCATTCACCCTCCTGCCTCCTTCTCTCCCATTGTAAACATGTGTGACGCTTCCCAGGGTACCCAGGGTTGGGAGCCACTTTGCGAGCACCTGCCCTTAGCTGGGCTTGCTGTGGATCAGCTCCCTGAACCCACCAGCCTCTGGCAGCCCGAGCACTGCCCTCCAGGCCCCCACAGGCCTCGCTCTCTCCGCACAGGTTAGCGATAGGCGCTCACCAACCGCCGAGTCCTCGGAGCGTCCTGCTGGAGCACCCAGCCCTGAGCCGCTGAGCGCAGAGCTCTTGGATTCGCTGCTCCCAAAGGAGCAGAACACGCCCGCTCAGGGTCCCCGCTCTGCGTCACGCAGCTCCGGTAGACGTAGAGCGACAAGGAGGAGAAGTTTATAATCAGAGAACCGAGATTCAAGCAAGGGGCAGAAAGAATGTTGGAAACACACGGTTACATATGAGACAAAATCAGAACACGCTCCCTAGCTCCTAAACAGGACTCCCAAAGCCTGGCCCTGGCTCCTGCGAGTAGCTGACTCCCCCCACCCTCCTCGTCCTTTCCCCAGCCTTTTGAACCGGTTTGGCTGAGACCCCTTCCCATAAGATCAAACCCGCTAGTGGTTTGTTCACATAGACAGAAGGAGAACTGGAGGTTTATCTGCACCCAGATCTAGTCTCAAGAGTTCATTGTCTTACTGTAAACAGGAGAACCCCGGCTGTTCTTGTTTTGTCCAGCAACCTCTACAACCTAGTGACTAGCATTTTGCTCAGACTGTAAATGGCCGTCCATTGTGAGTCATACAGTACTTAACTTGCATGTGACCGGCCAGAGTGAGATAAATGTCTCTTCCCCCCACTTGACAGGAGTTTGTGGATCACCTGTCAGTGACTTGCCTTAACTCACCGCCCTAGAGAGCAGAGTTTTTAGTATAAAACAGAACTCTTCACCTATTTTCCGTAAATACATCTTGCAATAGTTATGGCGACCCTTCTGGCGCTGGCTTTTGTTAGAGACCTTACATGATGTTTCTTGGCAGATGAGTAGGCAGATGCAGACCCAGGGGATCTCTGTGGCCCATATGTACCCAGGTGCCCTGGGGTCACAACATCCCCACTCCCTCCATATCCCCACATGTTCATCGAGAAATGGGGGGAAGGACAGCTCTGCCTTTCCAAGCCACCGCATCAAAAAGCCGCCTACGCTTCATGTATTAAACCCTGTGGAAATTCCACAAACCAAACCTTTGTCTAACAGGGTCTGGCTGGGTAGGTGTGACCCTCTCCCCCAAGGGAAATTAAAAGAAGCAAGGAAATGACAGTGTTTGAGGCTCCCCTTCACTGTACCCCACACTGCAGCTTTCCACAGACAGTGAGAGACTCGGCATTGTGCCAAGGAACTTGCTCCCGCCAGTGACCCGGAAATGCTCTTTGTGCACCCCATTCCTAGCACGTCCTTAACGGCAACCTTGTGCGTCCCCCGTAGAGACAGGACACCCCCTCCCTGCTGGTCCTGCGTGTACATGTCGCAGTATCGGTGGAGGTGGCGGGGAAGGGTTTTGCGTTGTACTGGGGGAGGAACGTGCTGTGCGTCTCCACGAGGGAATTCTGTCCGCTGACGCAGGGCTGGGCGCTTAGCGGAAGTGCAGATTCAGAGGGGGCCGTTGGCCTTTCCTGGCTTTTCAGGGCTGGCTCTCTGGGGCATCTCGCACTTGCTCAGCCTCAGTCCCTTTTAAGTGGAGTTTCGTTTGTGGAATGACGAGTCCCCCAGCTCCACTTACGTTTCTGTCCTTGCAAACAGGCTCCAGAATGGGACCCGGAGTCAAGGCGCCCAATGCCTTTACAGTCCCGCTCTGACCCCAGACAGACTTCCGAGAGGGAGAGCCAGCTGCAGCCGGCAAAGCTTTCCATGTGGCCTGCAGTTGCTGCAATCCAAGCTGTGGACAGGACTGTGGATTCCCATGCCACGCGGTTGCTGACTCTGGAGAGGAGAATGGGAACAGCTGAGAAGAAATTAGTCGATTGTGAGAAAACGGTGATGCAATTTGAAAGCCAGCTGGAGAGTAAGTGGGCTGCGGTAGGAACTCTGATCCAGGGGTATGGACGGCTGCAGAGGAGGCTGGAGAACATGGAGAACCTGCTGAAGAACAGGAACTTCTGGATCCTGAGGCTCCCCCAAGGCACTAAGGGGGAGGTCCCCAAGGTAACGATACCCCAGCTGGTGCCGAGGGGCAGAACTAAATCATGTGCAGAGATTTTCAAGAGTCGGGGCCTAAAACTGGGTTCCTACCTTCATATTTAGGCAATGAATAAGTGGCCTGATTCTCCCAAGTGCTGAGCATCCCGCCGCTCCCATTGGAGTCCACGGGTGTTGCCGTGTGCTCAGCACTCTGGAAAATTGGGGTATTTATTCATTGCCTAAATATTGTCCCTTTGTGACCTGCGTGGCTAGTCAAAGTGCAGGGCCCTGGGGATGTTCCCGCTGGAAGGTAGGTATTGATGATGGAGTCTGTCAGGCTGGGGTTTTCTTGGACGCAGTCTTGTTTATTTGCGAGGAAGGCACAAATGGTCTCTGAGCGCAGGAGGCAGAAGGAGCAGTGTCTTAGCCAACAGCCTCCAGCCTCTGTAGCAGCACCAGACCCAAAGGAACTCTCTGGCTTTCTCCAGGGTCAGACACCAGGCTGTGGCTCGGTTTGCTTTCTCCCTCGGTCTCTCTCTTCATCTCTGCGTGTTCTCTCTCCCCTCGCACACACGCACGCCCTGACCCAAACAGACTTCTCCCCCCACTCGGTCCAAAACTCCTGGGTGGGTTCACAATCCCTTTTGTCTTAGGTTGGGGCTTGGGGGCAGCTGTGATTTATTTATCCTGATAGTTATGCTAGTTGAAAGATGTGTTCACACCCAGTTTCAAAGATGTGTGACCCATATCCCAGCCACCTCTTGGATAACAGGATGAATGTAAGAGCTTAACTTTTGACATCCACTTTTGAAACTCGTGGCCTCTTTCCCAGGTCAGTCTATTGAAAGATTTCTTTTCCCGTTGACATTCCATCCCCGCAGCAAGATTTCCCCAGTCAGGGCTGCGCGCTGGAGCGTGATTGCTCGTCTCTCTTCTGGAAGGACCCCAGAGTATGTTCTAACCAAGTTACAGAAACGTGCTACAACAGCGCCCAGGCGAATTGTGTTGACATGCTGCTCTGACGCTGTGTTGGCTGTTCCTTATTCACTGGCCTAAAATGGTTTGGACGAAGGGAGTGATGTGATCTGGCTGCCAACCTGTGTGACGGTGCCTAAAATCACACTGGTTAGGAACACCGTGGCTGCGCTGGGCCCATTCCCTCCCCGCTGCAACTCCGTGGTGTCAGCACACAGCCATCAGCGCTCAGGCTCCGTATCAGAGTACAGGGTTCAAACGTCTGCAGGGGAGGAAGGACGGCCTAGGGCATCGGGCACTGAGCTGGGACTCAGGAGACCTGGGCTCAGTCCCAGGCTTCTTATGTGTCCTGGGGCAAGTCACTTAGCCGGTGTGTGCCTCAGTTCCCCATCTGTACAACGGGCATAACAGCACTGGCCTGCCTCACAGGCCTATTGTGAGGCTACACACATCCGACTGTGAAGTGTGGAGATACAGTGGTGACAGGGGCCATGTAGGTACTTTGCTTAGGTTCAAATGTTGCTCCATATTTGCAGCCTCTGAGAACAAATTCTGTAGGCAAAACCTGAACAGAATCACTCCACAGGGACCTCCTGGCTCAGTTAATCGCTGGGGCCGGTGCCGGAAATTGCTTGATTGCATTATTTCTGGAGGATATACCACCAGATAGTAATTTAACCATAAATTCCTTTATTCAAGCCAAAGGCCAAATGGTATTTATGCAGTTGCTCCACCCGTGTCTAAAATGCTAAGCTATAAGCAGTTGCTACCCGGATCCAGTGACACACATTCAGAAGCAGTTGACCAGAATATTCACAAAAAATACCCAGCCCCAGGCAGGCAGGCAGGCAGTGGTAACGAACCCCTGAAGAGCTCACCCCTTTATACTCTAACAGACAAGTGATGTCATCACCAATTTCTATCTTTAGCTAAGTACCAGTATGGGGCACCTTTCCGCAAGATATGGCAGTGGGGCCTCTGTCGTTCTAATTGTCTTAAATGTATGGATCTTAAAGCTACCTGCACTGGCCTTTTCTCTTCTTCCGCAGGCCCTTGTTGTCAGATAGTGCTGGGACGTTAAAGGTTACTGCTCTTTTATCACATGACAAAACAACCTTCTCTTTTTGTGTTAGAACCAGTGTGTAAGCATTGCTTATCATTCAGAGGCCCCTCTTCCAAAAATCTCCTTTTTCATCTCATTAGCCACCTTCTAAGCTCAGCATCCTCCCCAGAATTGGTCTTGCCTACATGCCATGTTCTTTCTAACTTTTAAACCTATTCTTTCCAAAGCCTGTTCATGGCCACAAAAGCCCCTTTATTTTACTTAAACTACAAAACACATTTTCTTTAGCCAAGCTCATTTAACCCTTTCCATATCTATTTAATCTTACAGCCAGCATGTTCCCTTGGATCAGCATGCAGAGAGGACCTTCTCCATGTCCCTGCCCACTTCCACACACAAAGCATGAGAGGCAGCTGCCTCCACGATGGCGTCTTCCCAGAGCCCTGCACAGCCCAGGAGTGGGGAAATCCCTGTGCAAGGGGTATGTGGGTAATGTGGAGTCCCCTAGCAGCCTGCTCCATTTGAGCTGTGCAGCCTGGCAGTTGGAGGACGGGATCCACGTGTTGCATGGATGGCGAGGGGGAAGCAGTCTCTGTCCTACCCCTCCACCTGACCAAATTCAGATTTTCCTTTCCAGCTCTGCTGGTGCAGGGGTGGGGCAGCATAGTCT